>NC_092412.1:250049241-250715312 GCF_040894005.1 Engystomops pustulosus
CTGTACTGTGACATCACTGTGTGTATTATCTCTGTACTGTGACATCGCTGTGTGTATTATCTCTGTACTGTGACATCACTGTGTGTATTATCCCTGTACTGTGACATCACTGTGTGTATTATCCCTGTACTGTGACATCACTGTGTGTATTATTCCTGTACTGTGACATCACTGTGTGTATTATCTCTGTACTGTGACATTGCTGTGTGTATTGCCCCTGTACTGTGACATCACTGTGTGTATTATCTCTGTACTGTGACATCACTGTGTGTATTATCCCTGTACTGTGACATCACTGTGTGTATTATCTCTGTACTGTGACATCGCTGTGTGTATTATCCCTGTACTGTGACATCACTGTGTGTATTATTCCTGTACTGTGACATCACTGTGTGTATTATCTCTGTACTGTGACATTGCTGTGTGTATTACCCCTGTACTGTGACATCACTGTGTGTATTATCTCTGTACTGTGACATCACTGTATGTATTATCACTGCACTGTGATATCACTGTGTGTATTATCCCTGTACTGTGACATCACTGTGTGTATTATCCCTGTACTGTGATATCACTGTGTGTATTATCCCTGTACTGTGATATCACTGTGTGTATTATCCCTGTACTGTGACATCACTGTGTGTATTATCCCTGTACTGTGACATCACTGTGTGTATTATCCCTGTACTGTGACATCACTGTGTGTATTGTCCCTGTACTGTAACATCACTGTGTGTATTATCCCTGTACTGTGATATCACTGTGTGTATTATCCCTGCACTGTGACATCACTGTTTGTATTCTCCCTGTACTGTGACATCACTGTGTGTATTCTCCCTGTACTGTGACATCACTGTGTGTGTTATCCCTGTACTATGACATCACTGTGTGTTTTATCCCTGTACTGTGACATCACTGTGTATATTATCCCTGTACTGTGACATCACTGTGTGTATTATTTCTGTACTGTGACATCACTGTGTGTATTATCCCTGTACTGTGACATCACTGTGTGTATTATCCCTCTACTGTGACATCACTGTGTGTATTATGCCTGTACTGTGACATCACTGTGTTTATTATCCCTGTACTGTGACATCACTGTGTGTATTATCTCTGCACTGTGACATTGCTGTGTGTATTACCCCTGTACTGTGACATCACTGTGTGTATTATCTCTGTACTGTGACATCACTGTGTGTATTATCACTGCACTGTGATATCACTGTGTGTATTATCCCTGCACTGTGACATCACTGTGTGTATTCTCCCTGTACTGTGACATCACTGTGTGTATTATCCCTGTACTGTGATATCACTGCGTGTATTATCTCTGTACTGTGACATCACTGTATGTATTATCCCTGCACTGTGACATCACTGTGTGTATTCTCCCTGTACTGTGAAATCACTGTGTGTATTATCACTGTGCTGTGACATCACTGTGTGTATTATCCCTGTACTGTGACATCACTGTGTGTATTCTCCCTGTACTGTGACATCACTGTGTGTGTTCTCCCTGTACTGTGACATCACTGTGTGTGTTATCCCTGTACTGTGACATCACTGTGTGTATTATCCCTGTACTGTGACATCACTGTGTGTATTATCCCTGTACTGTGACATCACTGTGTGTATTATCCCTGTACTGTGACATCACTGTGTGTATTATCCCTGTACTGTGACATCACTGTGTGTATTATCTCTGTACTGTGACATCACTGTATGTATTAGCCCTGTACTGTGATATCACTGTGTGTATTATTCCTGTGGCACTACATCTCCCAGCATGTCCTCCAGCAGTGTTACTCCTGTATGAATCTGCAGAATCTCAGGGCTGGGAAGACTTTCTATTCTCTGAGTTGCAGGAGTTTCGTTTTTGTTTTCCTGTAATGATGCTCCCCCCTCCCCTCCCTAGTCCCAGTCTGGGTGTATAAGAAGCTGATTCATCCCCCTGTACATCCTCTCTGTGGACCCTCCAGCTCTGCACCCGACAGGTGAGAACTCAGATTTATTATTTCCAGCTTCAACCTAATTGCTTTTTTCCTTGCGATTAAAAATTATCCTATTTCTGTACATTTTGCACTTTTCATATATCTATGTTTTCCTGTGGTTGAGTTGTTTCTGCCTGGAGCTGTGATGTCACAGGACACTGAGATGTGATGTCACAGGACACTGAGATGTGATGTCACAGGACACTGAGATGTGATATCACAGGACACTGAGATGTGATGTCACAGGACACTGAGATGTGATGTCACAGGACACTGAGATGTGATGTCACAGGACACTGAGATGTGATGTCACAGGACACTCAGATGTGATGTCACAGGACACTCAGATGTGATATCACAGGACACTGAGATCTGATGTCACAGGACACTGAGATGTGATTCACGTCCCCTGTCCTGACCTTCGGATGGAACATCATTAATATCAGATTGGGAGAGGTCCAAATCCTGGCACATTTACCCAACAGCTGCCACCACAGGCCACTAAAACTAAAATATCTCTTATAAAGTGTAAGAGTATTATACATATATACAAGTATATAATGTCCTGCTCAGACCTTCTTCTGCCAGTGAACCCAATCTAGAACAGTAGAATATTACAGAGTAATTTCTCCATAGGATAACAAAACGGGACCAAACATGGTCATGTGACCCCGGCACTAAAACGGGACTGGATTATGTACATGTGAATATGATTAATGCTGGATCTTTGCCACAACTACTGCACTGTGTGTAACATGGCTGCCTGTCTCTAGGTGTCTGTAGTTGTAATGAAGGATGGCTGTCTGTCTCTAGGTAATGTGTAAGATGGCTGCCTGTCTCTAGGTGGGGTGTAACATGGCTGTCTGTCTCTAGGTAATGTGTAAGATGGCTGCCTGTCTCTAGGGGATGTTTAAGATGGCTGCCTGTCTCTAGGGGATGTGTAAGATGGCTGTCTGTCTCTAGGTGATGTGTAACATGGCTGCATGTCTCTAGGTGATGTGTAACATGGCCGCCTGTCTCTAGGTGATGTGTAACATGGCTGCCTGTCTCTAGGTGATGTGTAAGATATCTGCCTGTCTCTAGGTGATGTGTAACATGGCTGCCTGTCTCTAGGTGATGTGTATAACATGGCAGCCTGCCTCTAGGAGATGTGTAACATGGCTGCCTGTCTCTAGGTGATGTGTAACATGGCTGTCTGTCTCTAGGTGATGTGTAACATGGCTCCCTGTCTCTAGGTGATGTGTAACATGGCTGCCTGTCTCTAGGTGATGTGTAACATGGCTGCCTGTCTCTAGGTGATGTGTAACATGGCTGTCTGTCTCTAGGTGATGTGTAACATGGCTGTCTGTCTCTAGGTGATGTGAAACATGGCTGCCTGTCTCTAGGGGATGTGTAACATGGCTTCCTGTCTCTAGGGGATGTGTAACATGGCTGCCTGTCACTAGGTGATGTGTAACATGACTGCCTGTCTCTAGGGGATGTGTAACATGGCTGCCTGTCACTAGGTGATGTGTAACATGGCTTCCTGTTTCTAGGTAATGTGTAAGATGGCTGATAGTCTCTAGGGGATGTGTAACATGGCTGCCTGTCTCTAGGTAATGTATAAGATGGCTGCCTGTCTCTAGGGGATGTGTAACATGGCTGCCTGTCTCTAGGTAATGTGTAAGATGGCTGCCAGTCTCTAGGTGATGTGTAACATGGCTGCCTGTCTCTAGGGGATGTGTAACATGGCTGCCTGTCACTAGGTGATGTGTAACATGGCTTCCTGTCTCTAGGTAATGTATAAGATGGCTACCTGTCTCTTGGGGATGTGTAAGATGGCTGCCTGTCTCTAGGTGATGTGTAAGATGGCTGCCTGTCTCTAGGTGATGTGTAAGATGGCTGCCTGTCTCTAGGTGATGTGTAAGATGGCTTCCTGTCTCTAGGTGATGTGCAACATGGCTGCCTGTCTCTAGGGGATGTGTAAGATGGCTGCCTGTCTCTAGGGGATGTGTAAGATGGCTGCCTGTCTCTAGGTGATGTGTAAGATGGCTGCCTGTCTCTAGGTGATGTGTAACATGGCTGTCTGTCTATAGGTGATATATAACATGGCTGTCTGTCTCTAGGTGATGTGTAACATGGCTGCCTGTCTCTAGGTAATGTGTAAGATGGCTGATAGTCTCTAGGGGATGTGTAACATGGCTGCCTGTCTCTAGGGGATGTGTAACATGGCTGCCTGTCTCTAGGTAATGTGTAAGATGGCTGCCAGTCTCTAGGTGATGTGTAACATGGCTGCCTGTCTCTAGGGGATGTGTAACATGGCTGCCTGTCACTAGGTGATGTGTAACATGGCTTCCTGTCTCTAGGTAATGTATAAGATGGCTGCCTGTCTCTTGGGGATGTGTAACATGGCTACCTGTCTCTAGGTGATGTGTAAGATGGCTTCCTGTCTCTAGGTGATGTGCAACATGGCTGCCTGTCTCTAGGGGATGTGTAAGATGGCTGCCTGTCTCTAAGGGATGTGTAAGATGGCTGCCTGTCTCTAGGTGATGTGTAAGATGGCTGCCTGTCTCTTGGTGATGTGTAACATGGCTGTCTGTCTATAGGTGATACATAACATGGCTGTCTGTCTCTAGGTGATGTGTAACATGGCTGCCTGTCTCTAGGTGATGTGTATAACATGGCTGCCTGTCTCTAGGTGATGTGTAACATGGCTGCCTGTCTCTAGGTGATGTGTATAACATGGCTGCCTGTCTCTAGGTAATGTGTAACATGTCTGCCTGTCTCTAGGGGATGTGTAACATGACTGCCTGTCTCTAGGGGATGTGTAACATGGCTGCCTGTCACTAGGTGATGTGTAACATGACTGCCTGTCTCTAGGGGATGTGTAACATGACTGCCTGTCACTAGGTGATGTATAACATGGCTGCCTGTCACTAGGTGATGTGTAACATGGCTTCCTGTCTCTAGGTAATGTGTAAGATGGCTGCCAGTCTCTAGGTGATGTGTAACATGGCTGCCTGTCTCTAGGGGATGTGTAACATGGCTGCCTGTCACTAGGTGATGTGTAACATGGCTTCCTGTCTCTAGGTGATGTGTAACATGGCTGCCTGTCTCTAGGGGATGTGTAACATGGCTGCCTGTCACTAGGTGATGTGTAACATGGCTTCCTGTCTCTAGGTAATGTATAAGATGGCTGCCTGTCTCTTGGGGATGTGTAACATGGCTGCCTGTCTCTAGGTGATGTGTAAGATGGCTTCCTGTCTCTAGGTGATGTGCAACATGGCTGCCTGTCTCTAGGGGATGTGTAAGATGGCTGCCTGTCTCTAGGGGATGTGTAAGATGGCTGCCTGTCTCTAGGTGATGTGTAACATGGCTGCCTGTCTCTAGGGGATGTGTAACATGGCTGCCTGTCACTAGGTGATGTGTAACATGGCTTCCTGTCTCTAGGTAATGTATAAGATGGCTGCCTGTCTCTTGGGGATGTGTAACATGGCTGCCTGTCTCTAGGTGATGTGTAAGATGGCTTCCTGTCTCTAGGTGATGTGCAACATGGCTGCCTGTCTCTAGGGGATGTGTAAGATGGCTGCCTGTCTCTAGGGGATGTGTAAGATGGCTGCCTGTCTCTCGGTGATGTGTAAGATGGCTGCCTGTCTCTAGGGGATGTGTAAGATGGCTGCCTGTCTCTAGGTGATGTGTAACATGGCTGCCTGTCTCTAGGTGATGTGTAACATGGCTGCCTGTCTCTAGGGGATGTGTAAGATGGCTGTCTGTCTCTAGGTGATGTGTAACATGGCTGCCTGTCTCTAGGTAATGTGTAACATGTCTGCCTGTCTCTAGGGGATGTGTAACATGACTGCCTGTCTCTAGGGGGTGTGTAACATGGCTGCCTGTCACTAGGTGATGTGTAACATGACTGCCTGTCTCTAGGGGATGTGTAACATGACTGCCTGTCACTAGGTGATGTGTAACATGGCTTCCTGTCTCTAGGTAATGTGTAAGATGGCTGCCAGTCTCTAGGTGATGTGTAACATGGCTGCCTGTCTCTAGGGGATGTGTAACATGGCTGCCTGTCTCTAGGGGATGTGTAACATGGCTGCCTGTCTCTAGGGGATGTGTAACATGGCTGCCTGTCACTAGGTGATGTGTAACATGGCTGCCTGTCTCTAGGTGATGTGTAACATGGCTGCCTGTCACTAGGTGATGTGTGACATGGCTTCCTGTCTCTAGGTAATGTATAAGATGGCTGCCTGTCTCTTGGGGATGTGTAACATGGCTGCCTGTCTCTAGGTGATGTGTAAGATGGCTGCCTGTCTCTAGGTGATGTGCAACATGGCTGCCTGTCTCTTGGGGATGTGTAACATGGCTGCCTGTCTCTAGGTGATGTGTAAGTTGGCTGCCTGTCTCTAGGGGATGTGTAACATGGCTGCCTGTCTCTAGGTGATGTGTAAGTTGGCTGTCTGTCTCTAGGTGATGTGTAAGATGGCTGCCTGTCTCTAGGTGATGTGTAACATGGCTGCCTGTCTCTAGGTGATGTGTAAGTTGGCTGTCTGTCTCTAGGTGATGTGTAAGATGGCTGCCTGTCTCTAGGGGATGTGTAAGATGGCTGCCTGTCTCTAGGTGATGTGTAACATGGCTGCCTGTCTCTATATGATGTGTAGCATGGCTTCCTGTCTCTAGGTGATGTGTAACATGGCTGCCTATCTCTAGGCGATGTGTAACATGGCTTCCTGTCTCTAGGGGATGTGTAACATGGCTGCCTGTCACTAGGTGATGTGTAAGATGGCTGCCTGTCTCTAGGTGATGTGTAACATGGCTGCCTGTCTCTAGGTGATGTGTAAGATGGCTGCCTGTCTCTAGGGGATGTGTAAGATGGCTGCCTGTCTCTAGGTGATGTGTAACATGGCTGCCTGTCTCTAGGTGATGTGTAAGATGGCTGCCTGTCTCTAGGTGATGTGTAACATGGCTGCCTGTCTCTAGGGGATGTGTAAGATGGCTGCCTGTCTCTAGGTGATGTGTAACATGGCTGCCTGTCTCTAGGTGATGTGTAACATGGCTGCCTGTCTCTAGGTGATGTGTAACATGGCTGCCTGTCTCTAGGTGATGTGTAACATGGCTGCCTGTCTCTAGGTGATGTGTAACATGGCTGCCTGTCTCTAGGTGATGTGTAACATGGCTGCCTGTCTCTAGGTGATGTGTAACATGGCTGCCTGTCTCTAGGTGATGTATAACATGGCTGTCTGTCTCTAGGTGATGTGTAACATGGCTGCCTGTCTCTAGGTGATGTATAACATGGCTGCCTGTCTCTAGGTGATGTGTAACATGGCTGCCTGTCTCTAGGTGATGTGTAACATGGCTGCCTGTCTCTAGGTGATGTGTAACATGGCCGCCTGTCTCTAGGTGATGTATAACATGGCTGCCTGTCTCTAGGTGATGTGTAACATGGCTGCCTGTCTCTAGGTGATGTGTAACATGGCTGCCTGTCTCTAGGTAATGTGTAAGATGGCTGCCTGTCTCTAGGTGATGTGTAACATGGCTGCCTGTCTCTAGGGGATGTGTAAGATGGCTGCCTGTCTCTAGGGGGTATGTAAGATGGCTTCCTGTCTCTAGGGGATGTGTAACATGGCTGCCTGTCTCTAGGTGATGTGTAACATGGCTGCCTGTCTCTAGGGGATGTGTAAGATGGCTGCCTGTCTCTAGGGGATGTGTAAGATGGCTGCCTGTCTCTAGGTGATGTGTAACATGGCTGCCTGTCTCTAGGTGATGTGTAACATGGCTGCCTGTCTCTAGGGGATGTGTAAGATGGCTGCAAATTTTAAAAAAATTTTGGTAAAATGTGTTTTATGCAAAATTTTATAGCACTAAATCATAAATATGCTTTGTACCTGCAGAATGTCGAACTGCTTATATGACACATATGAGGAGAAGATCCGCCCATGTATTGACCTCATTGACTCCCTGAGGTCACTGGGGGTGGAGAAGGATCTGGCGTTACCGGCGATCGCTGTGATCGGAGATCAGAGTTCTGGGAAAAGTTCTGTCCTGGAGGCTCTGTCTGGAATTACACTGCCCAGAGGAAGCGGTGAGCAGATGTTAGTCGTTTATTAAGAAATTGCCTCCTGGAATAGAAGTTTGTTCCAGACAAACGCCCCCTACAGGGCAAGTGTTATGGAAATCTAGGCCCTTAGAGTAGGGACTCCCCTAAATAAGTCTAAAGTTGTTACTTAATCGGAGGCTGGGACACAGCAGAAAATAAGAGGTCCTTCTTCTACTAGACATCTGGACACTTTGGTGACACTCCCCCTGGTGCTCCTCCGAGGGTTGTGCCAGTTAAACTGGAACTTGGATCCTTTTCCATATAAAACAAATATTTTATGTTACACAAGACTTCCATACATGGTCTATAAAATTAATAATGTTGAAATAATTCTACCATAAAATGTCACTCTTTTCCTGGTGGTCCAACACCAAGAAGGTTTACTCCCAAGAAGTCAACTGGTCCTGGTGGTTCAGACCATGGGCTTTGTTATTCCATCTGAAGGTTCACTTGGAGCCCAGACCTTGGTTGGTTTTATGCCGTTCTCTTGCAGGTATTGTCACCCGGTGTCCATTAGAGCTCAAACTTATCAAAGGTAAAAGGGATTCCGAATGGAGGGGAAAGATCAGTTATCTCACTATCAACCAAGAGCTGGAGAATCCTCTGGAGGTGGAGAAGGAGATCATGAAAGGTAAGTGGCATCATCTCATCTGGATGATAATTAAGGTAGAAAAAATTATGTAAATATTACTTTAAGGACATTTTGCTCTCTCTTACTTATTTTATATATCAATTGTCCAGCTCAGGATGCAATGGCTGGTCCAGGACTAGGGATCTGTTCTGAGCTTATCAGCCTTGAGGTGGTCTCTCCTGAAGTTCCTGACCTGACCCTCATCGATCTACCTGGTATTGCAAGAGTTCCTGTTGGAAACCAACCAAAGGATATCGGGGACAAGGTGAGGAACCAAATCACAATGAGTTTTTTTTTCAAAATCCCCAGAATCTTTTTAATAACCAAAATATCTGATATTGTCTTCCCAGGGAAGTTATTGGGTTTTCATGCAAAATGTGTAGCATAGCCCTAAAAGTCAGAATTGTCAATCTAGAAAAACGTCTCCATTGTGATTACAAGCTCTCTCTTGGGTCACTAAGGTCATACTTCAAAAGTTGATGAAAATAGGATTGATCCAAAATCTATATAATTCCAGATCAAAAGACTCATAAAGAAGTATATCGAGAGACAAGAAACAATCTGTTTAGTCGTGGTGCCTTGTACTGTTGACATTGCTACAACTGAAGCCCTGGAGATGGCACGTGAGGTGGATCCAAGTGGAGAAAGAACTTTGGGTGAGTGTGTGGTCATGAGAACCTCATCATTATGCTGGCACTTTTATTTCGAAGATAGCAAATCCCACCATTTACTGGTGGCCATGACGTAGAGTGAACCAGCAACAGAGTGAAATCTGGAACCCTCTAGAGGTTTCATCACTGGAACCCTCTTTGAACACCAAATCTCATGATTCCCCTGAAAGGCCTCACATGAATTGACCACTGGTGAACAAGCTTGGTGGGTGCTCCATTTACTTCTCTTGGACTTCTATGAGACTACTGGTCCAATCGTGTCCCCCAACTCCATATAAGTGAATACGGTACCATTCCAGCAGGACCATTAGTGCTGCCTACATGTGGGGCACTTCAGGGGACTTATGGGCTTCCATTCCTGTGATTGATGGAGATCCCAGTAGTTGGACTCTTGGCTTTTGCCAACTCCAAGAACTCAAATTCACCGATTCTGGCACAGTTGGATTTTTTTCTATAGACGCCAATGTTCCAGACCAAGGAAAGTTTTATGGAGGTAAAGAAAGATAATTATGGGTACAAGGGAATTAAAATACAAAAAATTCTGCTGAAGGTCTACATTGATTTTTTTCACAAAAGTGGTGATTTTTTTTTGGTAACTGTAGGAATCCTCACCAAGCCTGACTTAATAGACAAGGGAACTGAGGAGAATGTGGTCAACATAGTAAACAATAATGTCATCTACCTGAAGAAGGGCTACATGATTGTGAAATGTCGGGGGCAGCAGGAGGTCCAGGGGAAGCTATCCCTAAAAGAAGCCACTGAGAAGGAGAAGAACTTTTTTGAAGATCATGAGTTTTTCTCGTAAGTCACCGTCACCATCAACTTTAATAATAGTGGCCAAAAACATTTGCATTAGAATTATTTTTCTACTCTTTTGAATGTCTACTTGTTAGGGACCTTATGACTGAGGAGAAAGCCACCATCCCATGTCTGGCTCAAAGGCTCACCTCAGAACTCGTGGAGCACATCAATGTAAGTCATCAAAATATTTGATCCCTGATGTTTAAAGGGAACCTATCATCAGGATTACACATTTTCACCTAATGACAGCTTCCCATAGACCTTTTAGGTGTTTTTTTTTAGAAGGCTGCAATCATCATCATTATCTGCTCTCTGCTTTTCTGGATCCACCCTCTTTCATCCCTCCCCCTCCTCATGCAGTTTTTAGTTGACCCTGTGCTCCAACTAAATCTCTGTTGGCTCACATCTGCAGGAGGGAGGAAAAGGGAGAGAGCAAGCAGAGCAGAGAGGAGATAATGACACCAAGGTCACCCGGTGACTCAATCCAGTTTGCTGGAAAAAAAATATAGCAAACATTTGTCCAACGTTCAGCTCATTGGCCTCTATTGTCTTTGAGACTGTTGTCGGTCTGGCCAACCAGAGTACCAGAGGATCCTCCGGTGGGCCCTGGTTCAACCATACGGAATACTAAACCCCAGAGGTCCAACAAAAAGCAACCCAATTTGGAAGCAGCTAGAATCTATTTCCTGCCGGATAATGAAGAGTGGGCCCAAGATTAATTTTCTCTGGTGGGCCTAAGACAACCCAGTCCGACAATGTTTGAGACTATCCACCAACTCATTTTGCCTATTAACAGATGTTACCCAACAGATTGCAGCACAGTTTTTCTATTACCCACGCCTTACCACCGAATCAATCCTGTTATTTTGGGCTGTGTGCTGTCTGCAAAGGCTTAAAAGGTCCCTTAGTCTAGTTCAGTAGGCGACACAATCATGACTCGACACATGTCCAAAAGAAAGTCATTGACACAACCCACAAGGAGGGGAAGCCACAAATGGTCATGGCTGAATTAGCCGTTGATGTACACAGTAATGTATCAGAGCTTATTAATGGAAAGTTAAGTGGAAGGAAAATGGTGTGATAGAAAAAGTTGCACAAGCAACCGGGATAACCAGAGCCTTCATAGGATTGTTAAGAAAAGGCCGATTAATAATTTGGGGAGATGCCCTGGACACATCTGTTTGTGGTGACTCTTGAAGCCTTAACTTCAGCAGTGTCCCCTCTCTCCACCATCTCCCCGTGATTGTGTCACCTACTGAACCAGATGAAGCACTTAGAATGGGTAGAGGAAAGAACGGGTAGAGCGTAGCATGACCAGAGACATACAGGGGGAGTCTTGTGGCACCTTGATGTAATAGTTTTCTTATATTTACAGAAATCACTGCCGGCACTGGAGGATCAGATAAAAGAAAAACTTCAGAACACAAAAGACGAGCTAGAGAAGTGCGGGTTAGGCGTCCCGGAGGACGAGAGCGAGAGCCTGGCCTTCCTGGTGGAGGTAACAATACAGGAGCTCACAAAGCACCACAGAGCATAGTCCCCGTATCTACACCAGTCCTGGTCCTCAAAAACACCAGGACAGGACATGAACGAATTTTATGTATATGTGTAATTTTATACCTCAACAGAAAATTCAGCAATTCAACCTGGACATCGCTTACGTTATCCAAGGAGAAGAATCGGTGTCACTCACAAAGACGCCCAAACTTTTTGCTCGAGTTCGGAAGTTCTTCAATACGTGGCAGGACGAGCTGGATGACTCCATCATGGAGTGTGAGTTGTGACGGGAAGAGAGGATGATTACAGCCTTCCCCTGTGATAATAGCTCATCTCTTGGGTTTAAAGAGTTTGTAGGCCGCTACAAATAGGTTGTGCCCTTTGAAGGGAGTCTTTAAGGTTCAAGATACCTTCCAACACAATACTAGTGCCATGTAAGGTCACTTTATAGGAGCAGAAACATTCATTTTAAACTGAAGAAGTGAAATTTTGTTTTTTCATGGATATGTAAATCAACCTGCAAGTGCAATGGAGGCGGGACCAATATGTTAGATGTGCCTAAAGTTAATTGTAACACAGGAAAAGACAGGAAATGCCAATCGTAACTAAAGTGGCAGCGTGCATTGACTCCAGAGAGGGGACCCAGAGCACTCACTAATATCGGTTGCAATTTAGACCCCGCCCTCAGTGCACTTGCATGCTGATTATGTTACCATAAAAAGATAGTTATCTCTTGTTTCATCAGTTTTTGGCCACAATAGAAAGTATCTGCTCCCAGCAAAGGCCCATAAAGAGTACTGATGTTAATTTTGGAGGTATTGGAACTAACATGGTCCATTTAAATATACGTAGCTATATATAGTATATGTGTATTTGGTATCAATACAGGCAGTCCCCGGGTTACATACAAGATATAGTCCATGGGTTTGTTCTTAAGTTGAATTTGTATGCAAGTCGAAACTGTATATTTTATAATTGTGGCTCCAGACAAAAAAAAAATTTGCCCCAGGGACAATTGGATTTTCAAATTTTTTGCTGTAATGGGACCAAGGATTATCAATAAAGCTTCATTACAGACACCTTACAGCTGATCATTGCAGCCTGGGACTAAAGTAAAGCATCCAGAGAGGTCACCAGAGGTCACAGGGGGCAGAGGGGTCCGTCTGTAACTAGGGCTCGTCTGTAAGTCGAGTGTCCTTAAGTAGGGGACCGCCTGTACTACAGGCTTAAGGGGGTTGTAAGTAGTTCATCCTCATGAACCCTAATATCTACAGATTTTTACTACTTTATTGTCACCTGACCATAAAATCCCCTGTGACTATATGTTTTTCAGTTAACTCGAAGCTGAAGGATGAAATAAAAGAATATGAGAAGTTGCACCGAGGAAGAGAACTCCCGGGATTTATTAACTATAAGACCTTTGAAGCGATTGTTAAGGAAAAGATCGGAAACATGGAGGATCCCGCCAGAGATGTGCTGAAAGCGGTGACCGGTGAGAGCGGCATTATCTGCCCCGGCGGCTGCTTCAAAAAGTGAAACCCATATATTATATAGAGACATTACAAACAGAGTGAACTTTTCCAAGTGCTTTTTATGTTAATATTGATGATTATGGCTACAGCCACGGAAAAGTCATTGGGGCAGATGTACTTACCCGGTCCGTTGGCGATCCAGCGGCGCGTTCTCTGCAGTGGATCCGGGTCCGGCCAGGATTCATCAAGGTAGTTCCTCCGCCATCCACCAGGTGGCGCTGCTGCGCTGAAAAGCATCCGGATGCCCTGAAATTCACCGACCCGGACCAAGTGAAGGTAAGCGCGTCCCAAGCGACACATTTTCTGTTTTTAAATGCGGCGGTTTTTCCGAATACGTCGGGTTTTCGTTCGGCCACGCCCCCCCTGATTTCCGTCGCGCGCATGCCGGCGCCGATGCGCCAAAATCCCGGGGAAATACAGGGAAAATCGGCGCAAATCGGAAATATTTGGGTAACACGTCGGGAAAACGCGAATCGGGCCCTTTGTAAATGACCCCCATTATCTCAGAAAATTTTAAAAATTATCCCAAAACAAATGCAAAGGCTTCCTAAGGTTTAAAAGGTCCCTTAGTCTGGTTCAGTAGGCGACACAATCATGACTTGACAGATGTCCAGAAGAAAGTCATCGACACACCCTACAAGGAGGGGAAGCCACAAAAGGTCAAGTGATGACTGCTCAAATAATAAACACGTACTAACCCGGAGTCGGATTGGCCCCTTTAATACTGCATAGTTCAAATATGAATAACCACACAGAAACCATTGCTTAAACATTCTCAATTGTGGGGTGACTCGGGGTCGGCCACAGCTTTATTGAAACCATGAATAATTTAACCATTTCTTTGTTTGAATATATACAGACTTTTAACCATTTCACTTTACATAACACCAGATAACACCCTGTATGCCTGCCATATGTAAGGGCATGTAGGGCAGTGTTACCCCTAAAAAACCCCTAATAATTTATGTTTTGTGCCAAATTGCCGCAGGATTTTGGCGCAGGGGGTCGGATTTTGGCGCATCCACGCCGGCTAGTAAGAGACAGAAATAAGGGGGCGGGCCGATGGACAACCCGACGGATTCGGACAACCCGACAGAATTTAAAAAAAGGAAATGTGTCGCAAGATCAGCACTTACATGCACCAGGAAGAAGAAGGTGAACTGAGGCGGACCTCAGCGCAGCAGCGACACCTGTAGAAACTCGGGTGAACGATCTTAGCGAATCGCGCCGGACCGAATCCTCGCCGGACAATGCACCGCGGGATCGTGACGGGACCGGGTAAGTAAATCTGCCCCAATGACTTTTGGGTTTTACTTGGCTGTAGCCACAATCATCAACATTAACAGTAATAAACCCTTGAATAATGTTCCTCTGTGTGTAATGACTCTGTAAATGTACTCCGGATATGGGAGTCCTATCAGTAAGCTGCTGACAGGTTCTTTTCTATCTGTTAACAATATTATAATAAGAATGCACCGCATGGTGTTATGCGCTATACAGTATTGCATGTAGCATCATGCGGGGGCCTCTCCAGGGTGTGTGTAACCTATGAGTGTAGAATATTTTGGTGATATATCATTATAGATCATTGATATTCCCTTTAGGAACAGCTTAAGATTTCTCTCGGATAGTAATCGTGTGTTGTTTCTCTAGACATGGTACGAAAAACATTCAGTGAAATTGCCTGGACACATTTTTTCAACTTTATGAATCTCTGTAAAGTGACAAAGGTAAGTGGGGGTTATTTTAAAAGGTCAAGTGTGGATCCTAAAAAGTAACTTTTCAATCGAATTTTCATAAGCCAATAGTAGGGATGACAAGAAACTATGTAACATCAGAGGAAAGTGCTTCCTTCTCCATTTACTGTGGCTCTTCTCCGCCTCCCTCTTCTCTTCTCAATCTGCTTTCCACAGAAGCTTACAGAACTTAAAAAAAAAAAAAAAAAGTCTATTGAGAGGGAAAGGGAAGGTGAGCAGGGAGTCACAGCAGCTAGACATCAAGATTGCATTGAAGTCTATGGAGAGGGGAGGGGGAGCAATGAGTCACAGCAGTGAGACCTCAATATTATAAAGAAGTCTATGGAAAGGGGAGGGGCAGTAGTGAGTCACATCATCGAGACCTCAATATTACAAAGAAGTCTATGGAGAGGGGAGGAGGAGTAGTGAGTCACAGGAGCTAGACCTCAAGATTACAAAGAAGTCTATGAAGAGGGAAGGGGGAGCAGTGATTCACAGGAGCTAGACCTCAAGATTACAAAGAAGTCTATGAAGAGGGGAGGGGGAGCAGTGAGTCACAGGAGCTAGACCTCAAGATTACAAAGAAGTCTATGAAGAGGGGAGGGGGAGCAGTGAGTCACAGGAGCTAGACCTTAAGATTGCATAGAAGTCTATAGAAAGGGGAGGGGGAGTAATGAGTCACATCAGCTAGACCTCAAGATTACAAAGATGTCTATGAAGAGGGAAGGGGGAGCAGTGAGTCACAGGAGCTAGACCTCAAGATTACAAAGATGTCTATGAAGAGGGGAGGGGGAGCAGTGAGTCACAGCAGCGAGACCTCAAGATTACAAAGAAGTTTATGGAAAGGGGAGGAGGAGTAGTGAGTCACATCAGCTAGACCTCAAGATTACAAAGAAGTCTATGGAGAGGGGAGGGGGAGCAGTGAGTCCCAGGAGCTAGACCTCAAGATTACAAAGAAGTCTATGTAAAGGGGATGAGGAATAGTGAGTCACAGGAGCTAGACTTCAAAATTACAAAGAAGTCTATGGAGAGGAGAGGAGGAATAGTGAGTCACAGGAGCTAGACTTCAAAATTACAAAGAAGTCTATGGAGAGGAGAGGAGGAATAGTGAGTCACAGGAGCTAGACTTCAAAATTACAAAGAAGTCTATGGAGAGGAGAGGAGGAATAGTGAGTCACAGGAGCTAGACTTCAAAATTACAAAGAAGTTTATGTAGAGGGGAGGGACTGGGCTACTGACTATAATTAGTTTATCCTTTCTCCCGCCAATCTACTATCATCGACATTCCAATAGTAGTTTCTTTAACCATTTACAGCCATCTGTCCCCATTCTGAATTAACCATTTCAGTAGTCAGTGATCACTTTTTATGCCCCTTTACTTTCATTTTAGACAAAAATTGAAAACCTGAGACAATCACAGGAAGATTCAGCGGACAATCTCATTAAAACGCAGTTTATGATGGAGCAGATGGTCTACTCCCAGGACAAAAGTTACAGATACGAGCTGGAAACGGTCTTCAAAAATAATAAACCTCAGTGCAGTGATGACGAGAGTGTCGAGGAAGAAGATGCCCTTGACCTGTTCCAGTGCTCTGTCAAGGAGATGACCAACCACGTAGAGGCCTATTTTAAGGTATGTACTAATTTGTAGTTTTACATTGTCTCCTGACACGGGGGATGGTCTGAATGGCAGATCCTTTGAGCTACTCGTAGTTGGAGTCATTGGTCAAGGAAGAAGTAAGAGGTCAGGAACCAATAGCGCAGCTGGAAACTGATTGGCCCAGTGCAAAATGTCTACCTGGCCCCCAATTATAACGTATTGTTTATAGTAGGAAAGATACACCATATGGGCCCCCTAGCCCTCTTGGGCCCAGTTGAGACCACACCCTCTGCAACCCCCCTCCAGTTACACCCCTGTCAGGAACAAGTCAAAGCCACAACCAGCAAAACAAAGCAAAAGTGACAATCATTAACAAATATAATATTCACACCTGAGTTATCAAGCCTAAACCCCAATTAGGGGTTTCATTGATTAGGGGAGGCTACTGGACGTGTTATTATAGAGTTGTTACCGCATTTCTCACCCTAGGCTGATACTTGAGTCAATGGGGAACATGTATCTGTATTTCGGCTGTTTCTTTTTTTCTTGAATTTTTGAGACTTTTTGTTGTTTTGCGACTTTTCACTGAGACTTTTGCTGTCTTTTATGGGCCTTGTGTATCTTTGTCTCCCAGGTGTTCCGTACAACATTTGCCTTATGTAAAAAAAATTTTCTCCATTTTTTGGGACCCATAAAGCACAAATCTGCACTTGGTCCAAGTATTGTGTCCACTACTGAAGTACAGCTACAAAGCTACTTGCTACGTGGGCATTATACTGCATGTGGCCGGATATGGCAGATTTTTTCTTCCTTGGACCCTGTTTTACAAGCGGTCCCCTACTTAAGAACACCTCACTTACAGACGACCCCTAGTTAAAGACGGACCCCTCTGCCCCCTGTGACCTCTGGTGACGCTCTCTGAATGCAATGATCAGCTGTAAAGTGTCTGTAATGAAGCTTTATTGATAATCCTTGGTCCCATTACAGCTAAAAATTTTAAAACTCCAATTGTCCAAGGGCAAAAGCATTTTTTTTTTCTGGATCTACAATTATAAAATATACAGTTTCGACTTACATACAAATTCAACTTAAGAACAAACCTGTGGAACCTATCTTGTATGTAACCCGGGGACTGTCTGTAATCATTGTAATTGTAATTAATTCACATAATTTACATTTGTTGGACACTGAAAGTTTGTCCTTTTTTTATTTATACATTTTTACATTCACAGTTTATTGAAATGTATTAGTTGTTTCTAAATTCAATTTCCTTTCAGTTATTTGTTTTGTGACCCAATTAAATGTAAGTTTTAATTTCCAGGTTTAGTAAATCTCAGGGTGCGGTCACACATGGCGTTTGCTTTGCGTTTTGAAGCGCAATGCAGAAACACATGCGTTTTATATGTTACCATCCATTTGGCTGGTTTGAAAGCGGTATTTTTCATTGCTGGAAGTGTAAGCAGCTGTGAAAATGATAACACTGGTGCTTACACTTTCAGCAATGAAGAAAAACGCTTTCAAACCAGCCAAATTCATGGTAACACACAAAATGCAAACGACAAATGTGACTTCAGCCTCATGTATTGCGATCTCCCTGGCGTGTTACTACAGTCACGGTGACTGGATCTATGACAGTAAGTGTCTCTGCTTTATCATGATGGATTCTGATGGTAGATTTCCTGTAAATACATATCTTGATGACACCATAATTAGAAGGAGCCCAGACCATATCACTATGTTGCATAGCCACTAGGCTACAATTAAAAGAGTTAACAGTGAACTAAAGAATATCTGTCAGCAGCTTCGGGGCCCATAAACCGCCTGCAGTTTGTACAGCGCTACAGAATAAGATGGCGCTATATAAAGAAAGATTATTATTATTGTTACCTTAACTGAGTCTATGGAGTTGTTCCGGAGATTGAAGCTGATAAAGGTGTTTGGGGTCCGTCACTAACTGTCTCTGACCGTCTCTGTCCGACTCTGTCTCCGACTGTCTCTGACCATCTCTGTCTCTGCTGTCTCTGATTGTCTCTGACTGTCTCTGTCACTGACCGTCTGTGTCTCTGACCATCTCTGTCACTGACTGTCTCTGACCTCTGTCTCTGTCTACCTCTGCTTTCTCTGCCTCTGAGTGTCTCTGACTGTCTCTGTCCATGTCTTCCTGTCTTTGACTGTCTCTGACTGCTTCTGTCTCTTTCTGTCTCTGGTTTTCTCTGAATGTCTCTGACTGTCGCTGACTGTCTCTGACCGTCTCTGTATTTGTCTTTGGCTGTCACTTTGTCTATGGGGAGATTTATCAGAAGTGTCGGAGAACAGAACTATTCTAGTTGACCATAGCAACCAATCAGAACACACATAAGCATCTTCTATTCATTACCTATAGTAACCAATCACAGCTCAGAGCTCATAGATACATACACACACACATATATACATACATACATACATACACACTCACATACATACAATCAGCTTTATATATGAGATAAGACCTTGTTGATATGTCCTACATGATATGATATTGTAACAGCACTGTATGGTTGAAGTTTGGGCCCCCAGATCACCACCTCTGATAAGCCCGACATGCCCGTCCGTCACTGACTATCACTCGCATAAGTTTTGGTCACCATGTTGTTCTCTTTGCACAGGGGGCTACAGACCGTCTGGCCAATCAGATCCCTCTGATCATCCAGTTTTACATTTTACAAGAATATGGGAAGCGGCTTCAGAAGGAGATGCTACAACTCCTACAGGACAGAGAAGAACACGAGTCTCTTCTGAAAGAAAGTAAAGATCTCACCAGCACCAGAAATTTCCTGAAGCAAAGGATTCACCGCTTATCTGAGGCCCATAAACGTCTGCTCCGCTTCCCGGGCTAACAAAACCTACTTACAGTGGTACATCCCAAAGGGGGCATTGAATGGGCAGGTCTACCCTTCCCATGGAATAACTGATTGCTTGGGGGTCTGACCAAGGATAGGGGGGCATTTATGTATTTCATTTTTACGAATACTTATACTCCATTCACTTATATAACACTGAGCTGCCATCGATAAAGGTTTAATAGACTGACACATAGATATGAAAGTATAATACATTTTTGGAATAGTTCATAAGTTCCAGTATAAATTATAATCCTAATGAATTCAAAAGTTACCGACACATCGAGTTAATCTCTTATCAGTGCTTATCAGTTATAACAATGCTGAATCAGCAGTTTACATCTCAGGTCAGCTGAATAGGAGGAGCTGCAGAAGTAGTTCCCTCCCTCTCCCCTCTTCTTGGTAGAGATTGTCTCACAGTGAAGACCATAAACCATTTGCTTTAAAGGGGTTTTCCGTGACCAATAAAAATTGATATATGGCTCTGGATGACTTTATTAAAAACAATAAACCACTTATACTCACCTCCTCCGACGTCCCCCTTCTCCCATGACTCCGCCCATCACTGCTGTTCCTGTTACTTCCTGAACTGGTGCTGCAGTAGACGTGTAGTCAGCAGAATGGGAGCATCAGAGGAGGTGAGTACAAGTAGTTTTTTGCAGTTTTTTTAAGCTTCCCCCCCCCCTGGCCATTTATCAATTTTTTTTCATTCCTGGACAACCCCTTTAAATGAATAAAAATTGCTGCTTTTATTGGACTTGTTACAGTTCTTCAAGGATTTTTCAGTGCAGCTGGCCATTTCTGGATAGGTCATCTGTATCAAATTGTTGGAACTCCAATAAAAAAGACCCAAAGCTGCTCAATTCTGGCTTAACCTGTACAAGGGAAGGAGTCCAAAACAAATAGCTACACACATTGTAAAGTGGCCATGACGGGGTACTGCAATTTTAGTAGGAAGATCTGTTCCTATCTCTATCCCCTGCGTAGCTTCTGATATTGCAACCGGATAACTACTCTGGAAGCTTTGATGTGGTAAGAGAACTTTTGGACACCAGAGCTGTTGTTTTTGGACTGCTGGGTGCCCGAATATCCTCTTTGCTGCCTGATAACCCCCCACCCCCACATTGACATAGTCTGAACATCCATTTATGGATTAGTCTAGCTTTATGGGCAGTACATTTTCTTTTTGGGTGTTCAAGGGCAAAGGGGCAAATTGCAGAAGGGGCAATTTCTAATTTGTTTGTGTACGGACCTTTCCAGTGATAAATTCTGCCGTCTTCTAGCACATTGTGGGGCTTAGCTGTACTGGGATCCAACCAACGTGTACCATTGGAATCGGTGTTGGACTTTTTGATGTATGTGTACTGTATTTCTTCTTAAAAATAAAAATATAGCCTGCTTCCTTATACGTGTCCTGATGGTTGAAGTGTTATGACTGAAAATGTGTATGGGGGTATCTAGTCTTGACAATGTGAAAGGTTTTTTTTTTAGGGGGTCTTTAAATCTAACATACATGTTTGACTACGGTGAACTTTAGGAAGTGTTATAGGTATCGGCCTTTATGAATAGCTTGTTAGTAGCAGCAGGACAGTGCTACATCCATCAACACCTGCAAATTTGGATCGGCGCCGCCCCTACTTATTCACACACAGTTAGAATTTTTAATGTAGCTCCCACCATTCCCAAGAAATCAGTCTTTACTGTCGATGGGCGGAGTCAGACTGTTTGCTCCAGGATCGGTGGAGCTTCGTATGGGATGGATAAGAGTTGGAGTCGATGGAGGTGAGGCAAAGTTTTTTCTTAATCCAAAGCTGCAGCTCTGGAAATGCTATGGTGGGAGGCCCTTCATCCAGAAGAAATATCTTCTCTCAATACTGAGCTGCTAGTTTCTCATCACTGCTATGAGTCAATGCTGTAGTATCCAACCAGAAGCCTGCAGTCATCACTCTTGGACAAAGGGGAGGAGGAGCAGCTCAGTGTTGGCAGTCTATGGCTTTTTAGAACGTAGCACCTTCCCAAGTATCACCTGCATCTCATGTTAGCTGCCACAATTGGTGACATCATCAGGGGGGGGGGGGTGCTTATTGGTTGCCGTTTTAGCTTCTTAGAGATTTCCTGGTCTGTCATTTGGCTATAACTATTACAGTATATTATCATTTATAATATACTGCAATACAGTTGTTATCAGACCCTCTAGGGTTCAAACACCCTAAAAAAATGTAAAAAATTAAAAATGATTTCCGTAGAACACAAGTATAAACGAATAAAAATCGTGAGTTAAGTATCTCTGTTATCCAAAATGTCCTATCAAAATATAAATATAAGTACTCCTTGTAGTGAATGCCCTAACCAGTTTTTCATCAAATTGGGCCCCCTGTCCATAAAATCTTTGATAAAATTCACCACAATTTCACACAGTTCCCAAAAATGTCTTAATGAAAATATCAGCTTGTCTCACAAAAATGACACCTTACACATCTCCGTACACCAAAGTGAGAGTGTCAGACAATGGTGAAACAAAGACATTTTTTTAAGGGTAATTTGGTTCCGGTCTCCTCTGAGCAGAGCCCCTTCTTCCCGTGTTCTTGCTGTTCTCCCCATATACGATGGTCAGTAATAGCTTCTTTCTGTCGCTCTTCCATAAAGAGAAGATTTGTGGAGGACATGACTAATAGTTTCTTCTCAACTCCCTGAGCTGTGGATCTCTGTGTCTTCTCCCGAGTGACTTTGGACTTTCGGTGGACATTGGGTGGCCCTGTTCCGGTTGCTTAGCAGTTGCGCCATACTTCTTCCAATTACAGATTATGGGTTGATCCGGGAGCTCCGGGAGATCTTCAGAGCTGCCTCACTCCACAATAGACTGTGCCACAACAATATCCCTCTGCTGTCCGCTGTGTTCTCTGGTTTTCATTATGCTATTTGTTCACTCATGTTCTCTAACAAACCTCTGAGGCCTTCACAAAGCAGCTGCCGTTATACTGAGAATAACTGACAAACTAATTATGGGATTTCTAAAGGCAATTGGGCACTGGCAACAGAAAACAGGCGGTTTAATATACAGACGGTCCCCTATTTAAGGACACCCGGCTCACAGACGACCTCTCTACCCCCTGTGACCTCTGGTGACCTCTCTGGATGTTACTATAGTCCCAGACTGTAATAATCAGCTGTAAGGTGTCTGGAATAAAGCTTTATTGATAATCCTTGGTCCCATTACAGCAAAAAATGTTGAAACTCCAATTGTCACTTGGGCAAATAAAACATTTTGTCTAGAATGTCAATTATAAAATATACAGTTTCCACTTACATACAAATTCAACTTAAGAACAAACCTCCGGACCCTATCTTGTACGTAACCCGGGGACTGCCTGTATATGCACACAATGGGGTCATTTACTTAACCGGTCCTGTCGCGATCCTGCGTCGCGTTCTCCGACGAGGATTTGGGTCTTCCGGCAATTCACTATGGTCGTGTGCCCGATATCCAGCAGGTGTCGCTGCTGCACCGAGGTCCGCCGGAGTTCACCTCTTCCTGGTGCATGTAAGGGAGTGTCAAGCGACCCTTTTTTTTTTTTAACTAGCGCAATTTTTCCGATTTCTGTCGGGTTCTCCGATGGCCACACCCCCCGATTTTCGCCGCATCAAGCCGGCGCTGATTCGACACAATCCGATCGCGTGCGCTAAAAACCCGGGGCAATGTGGCACAAAACTGTAAAATTCGGAAAATACGTGGGAAAACCGTGCATATTGGAGTAGCGCATATTTATATTTTAATTAATAAATTAAAAAATTAGGAAAACTGCACTGAGCACGCAGCCCTCTTAAGGATTAAGTAAATTAGGTATTTTTATATTAAAGCGACTGGCCACATGTGCCTTTACTGCCTTGTGGATAATCCCTTAGTGTTCATTGAGAGATTCAGCAGTCTGAATCAGCAGTTTACATCTCAGGTCAGCTGAATAGGAGGAGCTGCAGCAGTAGTTCCCTCCCCCTCCCCTCTTCCTGTCTCTGTCAGTTAGGACAGACTGTGAAAAGAGAGACACAATGGGAGACGCCGTGAGAGCAGTTAGAGAGTGGAAGTTATGTATATGCAGAGGGCAGCATCCAGAGAGCAGGGAAAAGCTGAAGCTCTGAAAGGAGGCAAAGACACAGATACATATACATGAGAGATGAGAGATAATGGAAGAGTTTTATTGAAAAGTGGTCAACCCCTTTAAATCTCAACATAGATGTAAAATGTATGTGGATAAATAAATACAGGCAGTCCCGAGTTACAAACAAGATAGGTTCTGTAGGTTTGTTCTTAAAGGAAATCTACCACTACGGATCTCCCTATTAAAGTAGATCTGGTGGTAGGTGCACCTGCATCTCCCGGCCCAAACGCTGCAAACCGGAACTGAACTCATCATGTCAGTTCAGTTCCGGTCTGCAGCGTTCGGCCGGGAGATCCAGGCAGCACTCGCTGTGAGTGTGATGCGAGTTCAGCGCATCACACCCGCAAGTGTGGAAGGGGCCTAAGGATAGCCCTTTTTAGGGCTAAACCTTTACTCCCGTCTATCTTTGCTAATCTTTAATCATGGTAATATGCAAATTTTCTAAAGAGGCTACTGGGGCGGGGAGTAGCTGGAGCTGAGGTTACACGGTGCGGCTACTTCATGCCCCAGTAGCCTCTTTACTCCTCCTACCCAGACATCTTCAGCGGGCACCTACAAGGAGCTCTGCACACTCGCCTGTGAAGCCGGAGTTCTGCGCATGCGCAGTATTTCTGGGTTTGGAGCAGAGATCGGGCAGCCGCTGGTAAGTGTTTTGCGCATGCGCTTTGCGGACCTGTAGCCTCAGCTCCCGCTACTCCACGCCCCAGTAGCCTCTTTAGAAAATGTGCATATTACCCTGATTAAAGATTAGCAAAGATAGAGGGGAGTAAAGGATTAGGCCTAAAAAGGGCTATCCTTACATACGTTAATAGGTAGATCCGTAGTGGCAGGTTTCCTTTAAGTTGAATTTGTATGTAAGTTGGAACTGTATATTTTATAATTGTAACTCCAGACAAATATATTTTGGTCTCTGTGATTTTAAAAATGTTGGATTATGATAAGAACCAGGAATAACACTAAAGCTTCATTACAGACACCTGTGATAACTGTTACAGCTGATTATTGTAGCCTAAGGATAAAGTACAGCAAATTACCAACATCCAGAGGTCCGATTGTAACTAGGGGTCGTATGTAAGTCAGGTGTTCTTAAGTAGGGGACCGCCTGTAACTTTTTATTAACACCATAATAAAGACAATTTGATCTGTGTTTCATAAAAATCCATCCGCTCAAAAGATATGGTCCCCAGATTTATTTGTTATATGAATTAGCTCATATTAGCCAAGAGGGCGGTAACCTTTTTTTTCTCCTAGGCAGGGCTGGATTAATGGTGGTGGGGGCCCCTGGGCGCAAACTGGTGGGGGCCCTTCCAACAATGTTTACGGAAGTATTTTGCCTGCCAGCCCCCTGTAGTATGTAGCCTGCCAGCCCTCTGTAGTATATAGCCTACAGCCCCCTGTAAAATACAGCCACCAGCCCCCTGTATAATTTAGCCGCCAGTCCCCTGTAGAAAATGGCCACAAAATAATAAACTTCATACTTACCTCACCCTCCCTTCCAGTGATCCCACAACGCTGCATGCTCTTCCTTGCTCTTCAGGCAGCTGACGGCCACTGGAGACACAGCTGCCATTGCAGGGGAAGATCGCCGATGCACTGTTTTGGTGGCAGCATGTAGTGATCAGACGACGACTGCGTGACATCATCACTCATCGCCGGCGTCCCATCACAACCTTCTGCTGCCAAAACAGTGCATCGGCGATCTCCGCCAGGGATGGCAGCGGTGTCTCACTGACACAGCTGACATCCTAGACCACTATGTGCGATGCGGGCAGCCATAAGTCGCTGACTGACGGAAACTGATGGGGGCCCCTTAAAAAGTGAAAGTGGTGGGGGCCCTGGGGCTTGAGCCCCAGGAGCCCCTCCTTTGATCCGGCCCTGCTCCTAGGTATGTTCCACCCCCTTGGATAATTTAAATGCTATTTAACATTATAACCCTTTGGGCCATATCTTCTAAGTGACAATTACATGAGGCCTGACATTCGTCATTTGGTAACTAATTCTTTATCCACCATGGAAGTATAAAGAACTTTTCATAGGACGTTCCCTTTTAGGATTATTAGGCTGTGGTTTCGATTCTCCGTCAGGAACAGCTCAGTTATGTGCACGTTACTTCCTTGTGCCGGAGGCTTTGTGAATACATCATTGTGAAAGAGCTGAAATCCTTCATCACACTTAAAGGGGCAGTGTAAGAAATGATCACACAGTAACATAACAAAATAAAAATCGGTCCCCGCACCTATTAGGATTCTAAATTCCAATATATTCTCCAATGCTCGGACGTGCTAGGGAATACACACACACTCAAGAAGCTCATACAATGGTTGGTCACATAAAAAACTCCAGGACACAGGACGAGCGATGAGCGATTACCGTTCAGGTTTGGGGTTCTGGTTCATTCTACATTCCGGAGGGGTCACATGACACAGAAGACACTGGATAAACTCTGCAAAGTGTTGGCAGCAAATACTCGCCAACATCACCTCATATCAAGGGCATGTAACATCGTTAAATTTTCACTTTGGCCCAAAACGACCGTTCAAGGCCGTCTCACTTCCACAGGAGTTTTGGGATATCCCAATTTATATAAAAATATTTTCTCTTGCCTCCACCCTCCTATGGTCACATATAGTACGTGAACCATGTTCTCGTCACCATTCTTACTCCTTAAATGTCACAATTAAAAGGGTGAGGATTCAGACACCTCGACTCCTGTCGCGCTCCTGTCCGTCGCCCTCTTCATCTTTCTGGTTCTCCTGCTCTGTTTCGGGAGGCAGGCATCGTGACGTCATTCCCACGTTGCCTGGGTCCTCCAGAGAAACAGAACGGAAACAGACTGTGCCACTCTCTGTACATCAATCGCGTCTATATCTTAAATATACAGACGTGATTGATTTTTCATTTGGGAGATTTGGGCATCAATGGCAATCTCCCACATTATGGTCCCATATTTTGCTGCCTCCCTCAGGGCATCTGCAAGATTCTCATTTCGCCTTATGGCAGATGCAACCCTGGATGGAAGGGGTATAGAGGAGCAATCATTGCTTTTTATTTACACAGAGTGTGCAATATTTGGCTCCTCTCACTGAGCCTTTCTTAAGTAAGGATCAATTAGAGGAGACCGAGAAAATCTTAATGTGAGTTCCCAAGTGTTATGCGCTATGGGTATGGCCGCCGTAAGCACCCGGCTTACCGGGCAACAGTGGTGGATTAAATGTTCCATGGGCCCCGGGTTGTTCACACGACTAGGGCCCCCTCAGCGTCCAAACCAACATGTGCCCGGATGTTAGGTCTAAAGTTCTACTCTATATACTCTATGGCACAGGTGCCAGAGGTGGCACTAAGAGCCCTCTCTTTGGGCATCCCAACACAGTTTGCCAAACTCTGCAATAACTCTAGTAGTCTCAGGCAGCCCAGGACCCTGGAAGGAAGCTACGATGATAATCCGAACTGATCTAGCGAGCTCTGTTCAGCGCTGCATAATCTGTGAGCACTATATAAATAAAGGAATTATTATTATTACTGTATTGGTGTCCTCAGGTGACAGAGCAGGGAGTAATAAGTTACTGCCTAAATTTTCGCATTGGGTTGTAGTTTGGGCACTTGGTGTCTAAAAGGTTTTCCATCACTGCTCTCTATCCTTTATGTCCCCTATATACTCTATGTCCTCTATATACTCTATATCCTCTATATACTCTATGTACTCTATATACTCTATGTACTCTATATACTCTATATCCTCTATATACTCTATGTACTCTATATACTCTATGTACTATATATACTCTATGTACTCTATATACTCTATGTCCTCTATATCCTTTATATCCTCTATATACTCTATGTCCTCTATATACTCTATGTCCTCTATATACTCTATGTACTCTATATACTCTATATCCTCTATATACTCTATGTACTCTATATACTCTATGTACTCTATATACTCTATGTACTATATATACTCTATGTACTCTATATACTCTATGTCCTCTATATCCTTTATATCCTCTATATACTCTATGTCCTCTATATACTCTATGTACTCTATATACTCTATGTCCTCTATATACTCTATATACTCTATGTCCTCTATATACTCTATGTACTCTATATACTCTATGTCCTCTATATACTCTATGTACTCTATATACTCTATGTCCTCTATATACTCTATGTACTCTATATACTCTATGTCCTCTATATACTCTATGTACTCTATATACTCTATGTACTCTATATACTCTATGTCCTCTATATACTCTATATACTCTATGTCACTGATGGCGAATCTTTTACAGACCGAGTGCCCAAACTTCAACAAAAATCCACTTATTTACCGTGAAGTGCCAGTATGGTATTTTATACAGTAACTTATTGCTACCTGTTCTTCCACATCTTTCAATTGTATCGGCCGCCTGAGGCCACCAATACAGTTGACTGAAGGAGGGCCAATTCAGATTATCACTGTAGCCGCTCTCCAGGGTCTCTCTGTACAGGAAGAATGGTGGTTCTAGAAGTAGAATCTCCAAAGATAAAGCACTTCTGTCAACACCTTCCCCGCAGTGCCAAACAGCTAATAAAGTGTTGCTTTAAATCAGCGCAGAGAGAACCATCTCTCAAGTTAGAGGGTACCCCTGACTAATTAGGGAAGGTGCCCTGGGACTGGAGGCTGGGGGTTAATTTTGTGTAAATACTGGCATATTTGTCTGTGCACTTTAATGTGATGGGAGGGAGAGGGCAGGTTTCATGGGGTACCATCCCTCCCAAGTCTACCTCATCACGTCCCCCCGCCTAGTTACGTGGGGTTTATAAGCTCCTGCTCCCCTCTCACCTACCTCTTGCCTGAGTCGGCACCAAAGTTGACCACCCTCCCTCCCTTTTGTAATGCTTTCAGTTGTATGTTAATTTATTTGTTTTTTCTTGTTTATCTTTGAAGTCGCAGCTGGCGGAAAGTGTATGATCTGATGGAGAATGCTCGGCTGGCCGACTTGCCAGTTGGGAGGCCAGCTGGCATACAGCGGCCGAGCACGAGGAGAACAATTAAAATTCAAGTGCCTTTTTGAGCCTTTGGCTTTGTTTTGTGTGGAAAGAATAAAGCTGTGACCTTTTTTACACCCAGCAAGAGTTGCGTCCTGTTTTGTTAATAAGGTTGGTGATAAAAGGGGTTTTACGGCATTAATGTGCCCATGGGTTTTTTCCACTTGATGTATGGGTAGTTCATACCTTCAGTCTGCCTGGGACTGCAGGAAGATTCAGTGTTTGGTGAACTCTGTCCTTGGATGATGGCCTGAGTGCCCACAAAAAAGGCTCTGAGTGCCACCTCTGGCACCCGTGCCATAGGTTCGCCACCACTGCTCTATGTACTCTATATACTCTATATCCTCTATATACTGTATGTCCTGAATCTTTTGCTCTTCATAAACATGTTTCTTTCTTTAGGCACCAGGGGGCAGCAGATGAAGTAGAAAAAATTTGTGTTGCAGTATCCGGAAAAAGGGAGGCAAATACTGGAGGAGCTACTAACTCCCAAATTAGCCATAAAAACACACATAAAGAAGCACTAACATAGTTTTTTTTATGGGCAGCAGATGAAGTGTCAGCTCCCTGACTCCATAGAAACCTCAGGGCTGGGCAGTTGTTTTATTACTTCTTAGAAGCCATAGTTTCCCTTTTGTTTTGTGTATAATCCTGATTCATAACCTCCGTGCTGTATCCTCCGTGCTGTATCCTCCGTGCTGTATCCTCCGTGCTGTATGCCCTGTGCTGTATCCTCCGTGCTGTATCCTCCGTGCTGTATCGTCCGTGCTGTATCCTCCGTACTGTATGCCCTGTGCTGTATCCTCTGTGCTGTATCCTCCGTGACAGGTGAGGACATGACTTCGATCATTGTTAGAGGGAGGTCCATACACAGTTTTAGTCCTGGGGACAGGCAATGACAGGCCCACAGCTGAGCCGTGGAGGATTTGGAGCTTTGTGTTAGTGAAGTAAAGTTCAGATCTCTAGAAAGGTGATGGATATCAGCGCTGATACTGTACATAATCCATTCTGGGATATGTGAAAGCAGTAGAAGGGGGTCAGTAAGACTGTCGTAGACTCTGCTCATCTTAGATCCTACTTCCTTATGGCCTACAAATATTCCATGGAAACCAAAGTACAAAATAAAATGGATAAACTAGAAGCCATAGACGTCTGTTTTGCAGAGATGAGGAGCGGCTGGAAGAAGTCGCCATGACGGGTGGGAATAAATGTAAAAGGAGGAGAAAAGAGACAGACGTCAGTCCGCCACGTGACCTGTAAGTCATTGGCTCGGAAAAGCTTTCCCAGGCAAAAAATAATATTGATAACCTGCCCTTTAACCCCTTCATAACCAATGGCCATCAGTGTCTCAATGTCCAGGTCAATGACCGAAGATTTGGAGGAAGCTTTTCTACCCCAAGTGCAAAAATACCCCTAATGTTAGGCCTAGAGACCCCAAGTTTGGTATGGGGTGAAAGGTAGCGAGGTACCCTGGTGATTGGAAGCAATGGCACAGTTGTGTCATCTTCCAATCAAAAGTTATGGCGTAATAAAACCCCAGACATATAGAGTCCCTCTCTGAAGGGAGGGGGGATAAGAGAAACTCCCCCTCACAATGACATCACAGCCAGGGGTGGGGATCATAAACCCACTGGGTTAAAATTAGTGAAACGGCCACATGCCCTTGTTCAGTTCTGAGGACTCTATTCACTAGATGGCTGGCCCGAAGTTATGCTGTGTCCTCCGGCCAATTTGCCACTCGCTATCTGATAGTAAGGGTATGTTGTTTCTTTATCCCATGGGGGTCCAGACGGGGCTGCCCTCTCCTCCCCCTTGTTGTTCCCCTTGGCGATGATGCCATTGGCACAGATAATAAGGGTTGAGGGGAAGATTGAGGGGTTTGAAACAAAAGGGAGAGAGGACAAAATAGTCCTTTATGCAGTAATTATATTTTTAAAAGATACCGAGAATACATTGTCACTTTATGTGATGGGGGTGATAAAGAAATTTGGAAGTTTTCCAGGGCTGGAGATCAACTGGTCAAAATCTGTTCTTCTTCCCCTGGATCCAAATGTTGAGTATGAGTCAAGTGATCGAAATGGAGCAATATGGAGGGAAGTTTAAATATTTAGAGATTGTTGTTTCAAATAAAGTGAGAGCATGTGAAGCATTGAATATTAATCAGTTTTAGAGAAGACTAGAAGTAAAGTTGCAGTCCGGAATAAAATGAAGCTTTCGAGAGAGGAGAGGATAAAAATAGTGATCCTACCGCAGCTATTACATATTCAGTACCTACTAATAGCCAAATTTGGATAGAGAAAAAATACCTGAGAGACATTGCCCCCCCACACCCCATCTTATTCAACTCAAACAAAATTGATGTCAAACTTTTGTGCGACGTTTGTGCTGGTTTGTGCAGCACTTTGTGCCGCTATCGTTTTTAAGATATTAACAAAAGTTTCCAGAGGTCATCAGAGGTCAACCATCCCCTCCACATTACCCAAATCAAGCAAAAAGGGTGCCAATCAATTGTGCTATGTTTGTGCTGCTCAAATTTTTGTTTGTGCTGCTTTTGTTTTAAAGAAGTCAGCAGAGTTTTTTTTTTCTAAAGTACAATGGGGCTCATTTACTTACCTGGTCCTGTCGCGATCCCTGATCCGGACTGTCCAACGAAGATGAAGTGCGGCGCGATTCACCAAGATCGTGCGCCCGAGATCTTGCATGTGTCACTTCCCCGTGGAGTTCCTCTTCTCAGTGTATATAAGTGCTTGGTATTGTGACATAAGGACCCTCCCACCATTTGCACAAGGTGGGAGGGTCAACTTCACATCCAAGAATCTTAAATGAAATGTATGGAATAGGAAGAGAGTGAGATTAAAATTGGAAGCGCTGATCCTGGCCGAGAAGCAAGATGGTTTGGCCTTGCCGAATAGTTATTTATATTTTCTAGCCTCTAAAATTGCAAGCATAGGTAATTGGAAAAGATATCAATATTTGGAAAAAATAGTCAAGTGTTAGAAATGGTGGGATTCTGGAGATATTTCTTAGATGCATGCGGCAAGACCAAGCAAAAGATGGTATATACAATGCAAAAGAGAGGTCGGAATCCAGCACAACATGACAGCGGCCTGCTGCCTCGGTGCTATAGTGATCCCACAGACCGAGATGGAGAGGTCATTGTTGGTTCAGTTAGTAGATGGTGGAAAGAGAAGTAGTTCACTCTTAGAAATATTACATTTCAAGAAGATGGAGGACATGATGTTTATAGAAGGCATAGAGACAATCACCAGTGTTCCAAACTAGAGAGAAGAGGACCCAGGACTGAGCCCCGAGGAACCCCGACACTGAGAGGAAGATGAGAAGAGAAAGATCCAGAGAAGAAGACACTGAAAGTGCGGTCAGAGAGACAGGAGGAAAACCAAGAGAGTGCAGAGTCCCTCAGGCCAATAGAGCGAAGCCTCCTGAGGAGGAGCTGGTGGTCCACAGTATCGAACGCTGCCAATAGATCCAGGAGAATGAGGAGAGAATAGTCACCTTTTGGATTTAGCAGTCAGAAGATCATTGGGGACTTTAGAAAGAGCCGCTGAGCAAGATGGCAGCATAGAACTGGTGCTCCATGCGCTTCCCACCGGAGACCCGCAGCAATCTGGGACACATTGGCTGGCAGAAAAGTGAAATATGGAGTGAGCGGCCGAGGGAACACCTGGGGACAAACTAGTCACCCGAAACTTAGCGGGTACAAAGCAGGGAAGGAGAAAACAAGCCCGGAATCTCCCGCAGCCACGAGGCCCAAGATTTCGTCGGTCCGCTCACCTGCATCAGACGTGTCTGAGCACTCGGATGGGGGGAGCCCATTGGACTCCGAGAATACAGGTACCTGCCTCCTGGACATATATAAAGAGGTGCTGCAGAAGACGATCACTGCAACGCTTGTCCCAGTAATGAAATAGCTCACGGAGATCAAGGCGGAAGTCCGCCATGTGGGGCATAGAGTTGAGGCCCTGGAGACTGGGCAGGAAGAGCTAGTGGGCTTCGCTGAGGCGATAAGAGCTAAACTGCATGCTAAAGATAACCAAATAAACCATGCACATGGAAGATCAAGAAAATCGGGGTCGCTGTAAAAATGTTCGCCTGAAAGGCCTTCCTGAAATATGGGCTGCAGATGCGCTACCACGCATTGTGCAGCAGATCTTTACAACCTTACTAGGAGCAGACCTGGCTGAAAAGGTGGTAACTGAGAGGGTGCACCGAGCTCTTCGGCCCAAACCAGCCGGATCCCCCTAGAGACATTGTATGCAGGCTTTTCAGTTATGAGGACACTGCTGCAATCCTCAGCAAAGCAAGAGAACAAGATGAGCTGGAGTATGAAGGAGCCAAGCTAGCCATATTTCAGGATTGAGCTGCTTCCACCTTGGCAAAACGGCTTACTCAGACCGTTATTAGCTAAACTGAGAGAACTTTACCTGCAGTATAAATGGCTATTCCCATTCGGTTTGCAGTTCACCAAGGGGAACCAGCATACTGTGATTAGACATCCAAGAGACCTGGAAAAGGCATGGAGAAATCTGGGAATCGACCCCATCACCATCCCCTCATGGCTACCAGCTCCTGAAGAGATCGCACTTCCACCACTAAAATCATTCACTCCATGGCAACTGGTGGCACCACAAAACCAGCTCGAGAGAAGAAATGAGCCGCCAGAATAGAGCCCTAACAGCTTACAGGTCTATCCTTAGAATTTTTTCTTCTCACCAAGTCTCCTGAGAAGTTGTGTCCCCTGGCACATCTGTGCCAACCGTGCAGAGTACCTCCCAAGAGCGGAGGCGCTGTACGCTCGAGTTACGATCTATCTTCGGATAGTCTGTAGGTTCAATGTTCTTCTCTTTGTTTTTATCTTCATGGATAGATACCACCCCTACCTATACCCTCCCCCATTGTCCTGGTCTTTCCTATTTCCCCAAGAGGTTTGGTTAAGGAGAGTTAGGCTAAGCAGCTTCTCCCAGGATGCACAACCCCGATTTAAGACCCATACGTAACGGCGACTTTATCAATCACATCTTGGAACTTGAAAGGTCTTAATTTTCCCAATAAGAGGTCCCAGCTCTTTCAGCTACTGCAACGTTTTAAAATGAAGTAGTATTACTTCAAAAAACTAATTTTAGAGAAAATAATATCCCCAAATCGCATTGTTTAATCAATGGTTTCATAGTGGCAGCTCCTCAGCAGCTTCAAAGGGAGTATCAATTGGAATACACAAGGACATCCCTTTTATATTAAAAGATGTATATAGAAATGCGGAAGGGAGGGTAATTTTAGTTAAGGGTATGATCAGGGGGCTGTTATATACTTTTGTTTCCCTCTATGCCCCAAACTAGGGCCAGTGCGCATGGCTGTGTAGTGCTTTAGAAAAGGTGAAGATGTTTGCAGAAGGAATTTTAGTACTGTGGCTGTATGTATGTATTACTGGGGGGCTGTATATATATGTATTACTGGGGGGCTGTATATATATGTATTACTAGGTGGCTGTATATATGTATTACTGGGGGCTGTATATATGTATTACTGGGGGCTGTATATATATGTATAACTAGGTGGCTGTATATATGTATTACTGGGGGCTGTATATATATGTATTACTAGGTGGCTGTATATATGTATTACTGGGGGCTGTATATATATATATATGTATATATATATATGTATAACTAGGTGGCTGTATATATGTATTACTGGGGGCTGTATATATATATATATATATATGTATAACTAGGTGGCTGTATATATGTATTTCTGGGTGCTGTATATATGTATTACTGGGGGGCTGTATATATATGTATAACTAGGTGGCTGTATATATATATATATATTACATGGGGTGTTGTATATATGTATTACTGGGAGGTTGTATATATATATTACATGGGGTGCTGTATATATGTATTGCTGGGGGCTGTATATATGTATTACTGGGGGCTGTATATATATATATTACATGGGGTGCTGTATATATGTATTACTGGGGGGTTGTATATATATATTACATGGGGTGCTGTATATATGTATTACTGGGGGGTTGTATATATATTAGTGACGGGCTCCCACCAGTTTGCACCCGGGGGTTTCATGTTTTAAATGTAAAGAGTGAGAACAAGATGTCAACATTTACATCAAGAGAAAGTAGGAAAGTTGCTTCTCCAGGTACAGAACAGAAATACTGTGCTGCACCTTGAAGGTTGAGTTGCACAGTTTCGGGTTTATATCCTTCCTCCAGTATTACTACAATCCATTGCAGGATTATTTTAGGTTCCACTCGGGGTCATTGGGAACTTCCACAAGTCACAGTTGTCTCATAGACTTTGTACCAGGAGGCGTCGGGGGAGAGATTTACCACCAATAGTCTGCAGGGATCTCCGGGCTGGGCGGACGCTGGCTCTTTATTCTCAGAAGTCATACTTTCAGTTTTGTTTTCCTGAAATGAAGGTCCAGTCCCTCCCCACAGCTGCTGTGTATAATCCTGATACATAACCTCCCTGGTGTATCCTCTGTGCTGCTGTATCCTCCGTGCTGTATCCTCTGTGCTGCTCTATCCTCCGTGCTGTATCCTCTGTGCTGTATCCTCTGTGCTGTATCCTCTGTCCTGCTGTACCCCCTGTGCTGTATCCTCTGTCCTGCTGATCCTCTGTGCTTCTGTATCCCCTGTGCTGTATCCTCTGTGCTGCTGTATCCCCTGTGCTGTATCCTCTGTGCTGCTGTACCCCCTGTGCTGCTGTATCCTCTGATCTGCTGTACCCCCTGTGCTGTATCCCCCGTGCTGTATCCTCTGTGCTTCTGTATCCCCAGAGCTGTATCCTCTGTGCTGCTGTATCCCCTGTGCTGTATCCCCCGTGCTGTATCCTCTGTCCTGCTGATCCTCTGTGCTTCTGTATCCCCTGTGCTGTATCCTCTGTGCTGCTGTATCCCCTGTGCTGTATCCTCTGTGCTGCTGTACCCCCTGTGCTGCTGTATCCTCTGATCTGCTGTACCCCCTGTGCTGTATCCCCCGTGCTGTATCCTCTGTGCTTCTGTATCCTCTGTGCTGCTGTATCCCCTGTGCTGTATCCCCCGTGCTGTATCCTCTGTCCTGCTGATCCTCTGTGCTGTATCCTCTGTCCTGCTGTATCCTCTGTGCTTCTGTATACCCCCTGTGCTGTATCCTCTGTCCTGCTGTATCCCCTGACCAAGACCAAGACCAAGCTCTGCTTCCCTGACAGGTGAGGACATGAAGGATATTTCATGTAAAGATGAAAGTCATTTCTGTAGAATTGGGGACATCTGACGGGGTATGTCAGTTGCAATTTGATAAATGTAACTTTTAGTCTTTTAGATTCTGTTTGAGTTTTTGTATCGGTTTGTTAGGTCTCATGCTGTGTAATACTTTGCTGGGCCACAGGGGTAGAGGTGAATTCCCTGGTGGGCTCCTTAGCTAGGTTAGACCCCCAACCCCCACCAAAAATGCAGCATGTCAGAGGGCATTGCTGGACTATGGGAAGATTATTTAAGGGGGTTTTACCACCCTCTGCTTTGATAATATGTAAATGAGCCTGTGACGCCCCACCCAGCGCCCCTTGACTCCTCTGTTTAGAAATTACTCATGGCTCCTGGTAGGCTCCGTCCACACAGTCACCAGAGAGCCGGTGTGTCGTCACTGACTCTTCCTCTGCAGTCCTGTGTGGTGCACTGTTCGGTGCACTGTTCGGTGCTCTGTGTGGTGCTCTGCGCTGTGCTCTGTGTGGTGCTCTGTGCTGTGCTCTGCGCTGTGCTCTGCGCTGTGCTCTGTGTGGTGCTCTGCACGATGCTCTGCACTGTACTCTGTGCGGTGCTCTGTGCGGTGCTCTCACTATTTATAGCATCCACATCTTATACAATTTATACTGGGCAATTTTTTTTAAAGAAGGGTCACTATCAGGTAGAATTTTTTAGGATGAGGAGACACTTTAAGAGATTTTTTGGAGGGTGTGACGAAACGTGTCTTTTTGGACCCCTGAGGAGTCAGGGTCAATTAATTATCCTTTTATAGACCCTCCCAAAATGCACGGGTTCAGAGAGGCGCAGGAAGTGATTTAGACATGAAGAAAAGAAAAAATCCTTCGGCACCAGCATGAGATGAGTTGCAGTAAAAAACTTTCTCTTTATTAAAGATCCATTAAAATGTCCATAAAGATGCAGGAAAAAACATAAGATAATGTGTACACAAACAAATAATAACTGGAGGTATGCTGGAATTTATAGCAGGAAGGGCTAACATGACTCAAACAGACCGCCCATAGAGCCACATGACTCAAACGGACCGCCCATAGAGCCACATGACTCAAACAGACCGCCCATAGAGCCACATGACCCAAACAGACCGCCCATAGAGCCACATGGTACAAACAGACCGCCCATAGAGCCACATGGTACAAACAGACCGCCCATAGAGCCACATGACCCAAACAGACCGCCCATAGAGCCACATGGTACAAACAGACCGCCCATAGAGCCACATGGTACAAACAGACCGCCCATAGAGCCACATGACCCAAACAGACCGCCCATAGAGCCACATGGTACAAACAGACCGCCCATAGAGCCACATGGTACAAACAGACCGCCCCCAAGTCACATGACTCAAACAGACTGCCCATAGAGCCACATGACTCAAACAGACCGCCCATAGAGCCACATGGTACAAACAGACCGCCCTCAAGTCACATGACTCAAACAGACCGCCCATAGAGCACATGGTACAAACAGACCACCCTCAAGTCACATGACTCAAACAGGAAGTGATTTAGAGTTGTCCACACAACGTCCGGATATGGCACAACAAGAAATCATAACCCTGAATGGCTGAAAGACCCCTTTCACTAGCCTCAGGGAAACAAACCTTATCAACCCAAATAAGCTGCCACCAGCTCTCCTTTAATATAAGCCTGGTCCATAACAGGATAATATAGGGATTATATTAGGCTCTAGAGACCCTCCTCTTTGGTATCCGGCCCAAAACCTTGGAGGAGTTCTAGCTTCTCAAGGGGAAGGCATTGGGACAGGGTTCTGGTCTCATTGGATCCGGGTGAAACCCTGGATCACATTGATACCAAACCTGACCCATTTGTTATGGTTCCATTGAGAGATATTTGAATCTTGGTGTTCAAGAATACTAGAATATAGTCAGTGCTATACGATTTGGCTATACCAGTTCCAAAAATGTATTTGTCCTTGGCTGAGATGGCCCATTACTCCATAACTGTCTATAACCAACATATTGGATGGGGATTTTTATGACCTTTGGTCTGTTGTCACACAAAATAGCTGTGCTCTATTACTATGTAATTAATGAGCCCCAATATGTCTGAGGTCTTGTAAGATTTCTTGTATTTCTTTACCACAGGGATCCTCTAGTCATGTCTAAAACACCACGGAGGAACGTGCCAAATTTTGGCCAGTACAACTCAGGTATGTTACCTACTCCTTTGAGCATTATAACAAAACTGCTCTATCATGATCTCTGAGAACATCTAGACCATGTAAGCATCCGGGTCATTTCTTTGTTGCAGCTGGATGTTCGGGGTGAGTAGCATGGAGATCCTTAGTCAAGGTCAGGCGAGATGTTACAGGTCTTCTCTATGGTGAAGGTCTCTGCGGAGGCGGCTGATACTTGATGATAAATCGGTGCCTTTTTAGATTTAGGAATTGTTTAATCTCTCTACACCAGTTTAATGCCTTAAAAAGGACCTTTCCTCAGCTTCACCAGCTCCAACCCTTTAATAGGGGGGGGGGGGGGGGGGCAGTTCACTGATTCTGGTGTAGTTGGAATTGTTTCACTTGTTCCCAACCTTACAGAGTAGAGATGAGTGAACCCGAAATCTAAAGCAGACCTGTTACCAGAATTTTACCCCTGACACCAGTAATACCTGCATGTCACCTAAAATAATCTGCCAATCAGGCACTGTACATTAATTACAGCAGTTTTTCTGATATGTAAATGAGTATAGATGAGTCATATATGAATAGAAGAGTCATGTTTTCTCCAGGTTGCCAGTGAGTCCCACCTTTGATTGAGAGCTGAGTGTCTCTTCAAATCTTGGCCTATACAGACAGGAAGTCCTATTCCTATCCACTTCCTGTCCTTACCAGAATTCTGTTCCTCCAGTGAGCACTGGATGGGAAACTGCAGATCGTATCACCATTTTATGCACCTTGCAATGGGTGGGGAGAAATGGTGGTGGGCGTAGCCACATGGTAATGGGTGGGGTCAACGTGGACATAGGTAGTAAAATTTTGGGGAATAATTTTGGTGGGAGAAGGCAGATTTAAGCTGGGAATCCTGCACAAAGGCACAATGTGGGGTCTTGATGATAGGTTCCCTTTAAGTACAGTGTTTGGTTCACTCCGACTAACCCAGACACGTTGCCTGATATGCTGCCGAACCGCCAATCCAGATCCCCTTGGCCAATGTCAGCCATTCCTAGGTACTATGGGCTTAAATCTTATGTATTGGCTGCTCAGCAACATATCATGCAACATGTCCGGGTTAGGGGGAGCGAGCCAAACACCGAACTCAAAGTTTGGATCCACTTATCTATATGTCCGAGCAATCGGTCCTTAGAGTTACAAAACCCAATATGCTAATTAGGGTCTCCAGCATTAGGTGGGCGGTGCCAGATTATCTGCTTCAGTGGCCTCCTCAGGACATCACTTTTAAGGTAAAAGGAGGTCACTGATTGGTTAAAGTGGAGCTGAAGACCAATACCTGCCCGATGCCAGACTTGGCGGAGCAGTTAGTACAAGTTAGCGCAATTTTTTTTTTTTTTTTGCACCCGTCTATGGACCCCAACTTACAGGTTTTTACAGGAGTCCTGGAAAGCTTTTTAAGCTTTTATTTTTAAAATGTAATACATGTCATATTCTTGTAATTATGATCTTGATATGTTTCAGGTTTTGACTTCTCACAAACCCCTCCTCCACCCAGCAACTCGGTGAGTAAAAAACAATTGTTACAAAAAATTCTGAAGTATTTAAAGTAGCAAACCCTCCCCTTAACTCTGTAGATGTGAGGTCACTGATGACTAACAGACATTATAAAATCACTAAAAAGGGAACAGAGATATTTTGTGGGTTGTGGTGACATTGACCCTGTGACCTTGAGTTCATGCCCAGAATCTCAACCCCATGGACTTTTCGGGTCAGCAGTTTGCAACTGGCTCCATGTATGCTAAAAAGTCAAATACATCTTTATTACAATGGAACCTTGGATAACGAGCTTGTATTTTATAAAATATTGTAAATTGGTTGACAAGCAAAATTTCCCAATTTCCTCTCGAGAGAAATTTTTGACCTTTTGTAACCTTAAATCCAAAGCCCCTTTCGATTGGGCGGGAGCTACCTGCAAGCATTATGGGGACACCAACCTACCACCCAATGAGGTCATGTGAACGATCCGACCTCTCTGACTTTTCTTTCAAATGTTTAGAAACCGACTCGATACAAAACTGTTGGACCACAATCTTTTTCGAAAGCCAATCAGCAAGTTGTTTCCTAAATAGGGGGAAATTGCTAGAATAGACCAGAATATGTCTTTAATATGTGTTTGGACAGACCTTCAGGGTACGGCATGGGTTACAGATACCAAAAATTCTATATTTTGTTATCGTAAAACATTCATGTCTCGAATTCACATAAATTTTCAGTTTTCTTGACTTTTTTCTCGCAGGGAATGGGACCCTCAGCTCAGTACTCTCAAAATCCATTTTCATTCCAACCAGGACCAGCTCCCAATCCATGGCCTGCAGAGAGGACAAACCTACCTGAGATGCATGGGAATCATTTTGAAGGTATGTTCTGCGGATTGATGGGTGTAGTTAGTGTAATGCATTAAAGGGTTACATACAGAATGGGGGTATATGTCTGATCCTTGGGGGTACAACTGTGGTGATCAGCAGAATGGGAGGAGACAAGTACCCCTGGTTCTGTCCCATATTACATAGGACCTACGTGAATGTTTCAGAAGTTCCATAGAAATCAATGTATGATATCTACGTCTGGAGCAAATGACTACCTACAAGTGCCCCATTACTCGTTTCCAGAATCACTATTGGCCCCAGAATGTGGACCACTAGTGATCATGCTGTAGGACAGCACTTACCGTATTTTTTGGACTATAAGGCGCACAAAAAAATCCTTTGATTTTCTGAGAAATCAAAGGTGCGCCTTATAAATGAACCGTACTTACAGACAACAGCTGCCTTGAACTGTGCACAGGTCTGCCCTCTGATGATCATTCATCCTTATAATCAGGTGCGCCTTATATATGAACCTAGACATTTTAGCAGGCAATTATTGATGGTGCGCCTTATAGTCCGAAAAATACTGGTATTTTACCTTTTCCTTTAGACTTCCTGGAGCTTTCGAGGTTTTTGTTTTGTCCTTAGTAGTTTTAATTTTGGTAAAATTTTATTGCATGCAGCTAATTTACATATTTTAGTGTTTCAACACTTTCTTTTTAGGATTTTTGATTCTATTTTTAATGTCTGGCTATATATTTCACCCACAGGCCACCATCTGATATAATATAAAATATTCTATACTTACTTCTGCAGAGGCTCTGGCTCCTGCGGTGACAGTCCACTCCCTAGTATTCCCGCTTACGATTGGCCCTCGCTGATGACATCATGTCTCTGGTTTGAGTCAACTCAGCAATGAGCGGGACATTGCACTTTAAGGTCTCAGGGGAAGAATGATCGACACAACCAGGGACACTGTCAAACATTGTATAAAAAAATTTTTTAGTTCCCACAAATCCTGGAAGGTCACATTTGGTCTTCCATGTTCATTTGTACTTTACTCTTTTACTGATTTTTTTTTCCTTCCTTCTTTGGTAGAGTAAAAAGTTTCAAACAGAGCACAAAAATGAACAGATAGGTTCATGTGTCCATGCAAACATCTGCTGGTAGCACCCGTGAGCTAGCCATAGATGTGCATTGTGCATGGACACCGTATGGCAGCTCCCTATGGAGAGGGGAGGGGTGAGGAGAGCTCACCCCTCACCTCTACACCCCGCGTGCTGCGGACTTGTGCATTTAGCCTAAAAATATATTTTTTTGTGCTATAAATTTCAGGTTTTCATTCTCCTGTTTCAGTTTCCAACCATCCAGATCAAGATAATGTGGTAAGAAACACATTTACTGTACACCCCATACTGCACCATAGGGTGTCACCATAAGGTATCAGATAGACCCCCATTAGAACAATCATCTATCATATTACATACTGTATGAACACTGTATAATTGTCAGAATTACCGTATATACTTGAGTGGGGTGGGTAATGAAATGTCCTGCAGCAGCCCCCCAAATAATAAAATGCCCTGCAGCCCCCCAAATAATGAAATGTCCTGCAGCAGCCCCCCAAATAATGAAATACCCAACAGACTCCCTATTAATGAAATGCCCTGCAGCCCCACCAAATAATGTAATGCTCTGCAGTCCCTCTAATGAAATGCTCTGCAGCCCCCCTATTATTGAAATTCTCTGCAGCCCCCTTAATGAAGTGCCCTGCGATGTATAAAAAAAAATAAAGTTACATACTCACCTTCTGACGCTCCCTGTGGCTCCTCTTCTTTCTTCTCTTCCCTTGTAGCAGAGCGGGCAGAAAGGAGCCCATGCATTCTGCCCGGCAGCTCACACACTGATGCGGTGCTCACACACTGGGCGCCTCTCTGCCCGCTCTGCTACGAGGGAAGAGAAGAAGGAAGAGGAGCCGTGGGGAGCATCGGGGAGCGTCAGAAGGTGAGTATGTAAGTCCATTTTTTTATACACTCCTGTACAAGCCGAGGTGGGGGTGTTTTATGCTGCAAAACTCGGCTTATACACCAGTATATACGGTAAATCAGCTTTCAGGCTTCTGTGCTTGAAGACCTTTCCCATGGCTGCTTTTGATTGTCAGCTATCTTTCAGGATCAGTTGCTTGGGAAAGTTCAGTTTATGTTCAGCTGTGCCCTGAGTGATAGACGGTCGACCCATGCTATTGCTATTTGTGTATCCGACCTCTGCTACGTTTACTGGACTATCTGTTGCCTCTCAACTTTGCACCTCGCCGCCATCCAGTCCTTAACCAATAGAATTTGCGAAGTAGGGGACAGGAGTTCTAGGTGAGTTTAGGGCCTGCAATAATGTATTATTTATCTTATAGCCAGAGGCAATGAAACTTATGGATAAGCAATTCCAGGAGAAGATCCGTCCATGTATAGACCTCATTGACTCACTTCGGTCCTTCGGGGTGGAGAAGGATCTGGCATTACCGGCGATCGCTGTGATCGGGGATCAGAGTTCTGGTAAAAGCTCAGTACTGGAGGCTCTGTCTGGAGTCACACTCCCCAGGGGCACCGGTAAGAAAGTCTTGTTTTTCTGGCTGATGGTCTGGGGTAGTAAAAAATTTAATGTGAGTTTCCCTGAATGTCACTGTTACATATCAGCAGTGGAGCTAGACAACCAAGTAAATTCAATTGCTCCATTCCAACTCTCGGAAACCTGTGGCTGCTTGTGTCTGGTTCCAGACCTGACTCACTCATGTTCCAAAGGAAATATGATTTGGGATTTTTTTTCTGTTCTGTTCTTCAAGACTTCAAGCTTATTTGTCCATTAATGTTGTGACTAGAGATGAGCGAACATACTCGTCCGAGCATTAGCGTACTCGAAACTGCTCGTTGCTCGGACGAGTATTTCGCCAGCTCGAGAAAATGGCATCTCCCGCCGTTTTGCATTTTGGCAGCCAGAAACAGAGCCAATCACAAGCCAGGAGACTCTGCACTCCACCCAGCATGACGTGGTACCCTTACACGTCGATAGCAGTGGTTGGCTGGCCAGATCAGGTGACCCTGGGATAGACTAGCCGCTGCCCGCGCTGCTCGGATCATTCTGTGTCTGGATGCCGTTAGGGAGAGAGCTGCTGCTGGTCAGGGAAAGCGTTAGGCTGTTCTATTAGAATAGTGTTAGGCAGGAGAGATTCTACAAGAACCCAACAGCCCTTCTTAGGGCTACAATAATGTTTTATTTTACTTTTTTTGGTTTGCTTGTGGCTGTGCTTGCTGCCACTAGTAGTGCAGCTAGTACCATATTGTGAGGAATTTGCAGGGAGACTTGTGTTTAGCTCTTAGTGACACACATATCCACCTCAAACACCGAAGTGGGACAATTTATTAGGGGTTTGATTTGAATTAGGCAGAGTCTGCTGATTTATTTATTTATTACGTTTATTTCTCTTATAACTCAAAGTCATCTGGAACAGCACAAAATCCAGTTGTGTGCTGTCAGTGTAGGTTAGAAACTAGCCATAGCAATAGGATAGCATCGTTTTGTTTAAAAAAAAAACACAAAAAACACAAAAAAAAAAAAATTTAAGTTTACACTTTAATTTTGAAAATGTTTAACCCGAGGGCTAGGGGTAGAGGACGAGGGCGTGGACGTGGGCGTCCAACTACTGCAGGGGTCAGAGGCCGTGGTCCTGGGCGGGGTCAGATACCACCTGCTGATGAGGGAGCAGGGGAACGCCGCAGAGCTACACTCCCTAGATTCATCATGTCTCAAGTTACTGGGACTCGTGGTAGAGCACTGTTGAGGCCAGAACAGTGCGAAGAGGTGATGTCGTGGATTGCGGACAATGCTTCTAGCCATTTGTCCACCAGTCAGTCTTCCACGCAGTCCACCCATGTCACCGAAATCAGCACTCCTCCAGCTCCTCCACCTCAGCCTCCTTCCCCCCAGTCTGCCCCCTCCCAGCAAAATTTGGCATTTGAACCGGCATACTCTGAGGAACTGTTTTCTGGACCCTTCCCACAGTCACAAACCACTTGTCCGGTTGCTGCTGAGCAATTTTCCGATGCCCAGGTTTTCCACCGGTCGCAGTCTGTGGGTGATGATGACATTATTGACGTAGTGGAAGAAGTGTGTAAAGAGGTGTCGGACGATGAGGAGACACGGTTGTCAGACAGTGGTGAAGTTGTTGTCAGAGCAGGAAGTCCGAGGGGGGAGCAGACTGAGGGATCGGAGGATGATGAGGTGACAGACCCAAGCTGGGTTGATAGGCCGGGTGAACACAGTGCTTCTGAGACGGAGGCGAGTCCTATAGCAGAACAGGTTGGAAGAGGCAGTGGTGGGGCCAGGCGGAGAGGCAGGGCCAGAGCTGGTGCATCAGCGCCAAATGTTGCCCGTAGTCAAGCTCCCGTGGCGAGGGCTAGATTTTCAGAAGTCTGGAGGTTCTTTAAAGAAACACCGGATGACCGACGGACTATGGTGTGCAACCTTTGCCAAACCAGGATCAGCAGGGGTTCCACCACTACGAGCTTAACCACCACCAGTATGCGCAGGCATATGAATGCTAAACACCCCACTCAATGGCACCAAGCCCGTTCACCTCCGGCCGGGCACACCACTGCTCCTTCCCCTGTGTCATCTGCTAGTCAGCCCCCTGCCCAGGACCACGGCCCAAACACCTCCCGTGCGAAAACCCCATCTTCGCCTCCACGATCCTCCACAGCATCCACCAGCGTTCAGCTCTCCATACCCCAGATGCTGGAGCGCAAAAGGAGGTATAGCGCAACCCACCCACACGCCCAAGCCCTCAAGTCCACATCTCCAAGTTGCTTAGCCTGGAGATGCTGCCCTATAGGCTGGTAGAGACCGAGGCCTTTCGAAACCTCATGGCGGCGGCCGCCCCTCGGTATTCGGTCCCCAGCCGCCACTACTTTTCCCGATGTGCCGTCCCAGCCCTGCACAAGCACGTGTCAGAAAACATCATCCGTGCCCTGACCAACGCCGTTTCTGACAAGGTCCACCTGACCACGGACACGTGGACGAGTGCTGCCGGGCAGGGCCACTATATATCGCTGACGGCACATTGGGTTAACTTGGTGGAGGCTGGGACCGAGTCTGACCCTGGGGCTGGTCATATACTGCCGACGCCGAGGATTGCGGGGCCTACCTCGGTCCAGGTCTCAATGGCCTACTATGCCTCCTCCTCCTCTTCCCACCCCTCCTCCACCTCCTCCTCTGAATTACCATCCGTGGGGATGGCGCCATCAGTCGGTAGCTCTAGGCACAGCAGCAGTGCCGTCGCTAAGCGACAGCAGGCGGTGCTCAAACTGCTGAGCCTAGGCGATAAAAGGCACACCGCCCAAGAGCTATTACAGGGCATCACGGCGCAGACCGATCTGTGGCTGGCACCGCTGAACCTGAAGCCAGGCATGGTTGTGTGTGACAACGGCCGTAATCTGGTGGCGGCTCTGCAACTCGGCAGACTGACACATGTGCCATGCCTGGCCCATGTGTTAAATCTCATAGTTCAGCGTTTCCTCAAGACATACCCCAATCTGTCTGATTTGCTCACGAAGGTGCGCCGCATCTGTGCGCATTTCAGGAAGTCCAGCACAGATGCTGCCACTCTTATCAAACGAGCTGTGTCAGGCAGAATTTTCAGGTGTTTCACCAGATACATAGTGGAACGCGGCCCATCTGTCGCCGCCATGCTGGAGACCTGAAGTTGCAATCATAGCAGCGCAATATGGATGCCCCATACTGTCGCTCTTAATCATGGAACCATTTCCGTAAAAACAATTAAAAATAGAACCACTATGCTATTCCATTATTCCTAGGTGAAATATTCAAACGACCCGGCCTGCTTTGAAAATTATAATTTTTTCAAAGTAAACGCTTCTGGCCCCCAGGCCCATTTTGGGTGGGGAGGAGCCGAGAGACAGGGGCTTGGACAGGCGAAAGCTCGCCTGGTAGTGGACCGCCAGCTCCATCCCAAGATTAGGCAGCCTCAGAGGCATCCATGCATGCTGCCCCTGCTGTTTCCTGTCCATTTTGCCTCCACGATCCTCCACAGCGTCCACCAATGTCTCATTTCAACTCTCTATACCCCAGACGCTGGAGCACAAGAGGATATGCAGCACATCATCACCTTATCAAACGAGCTGTGTCAGGCAGAATTTTCAGGTGTTTCACCAGATACAAAGTGGAACTCGGCCCATTTGTCGCCGCCATGCTGGAGACCTGAAGTTGCAATCATAGCAGCGCAATATGAATGCCCCATACTGTCGCTCTTAATCATGGAAGTCGTCTCCATGGCTGCCTCCACATGTCGTCCCCTTATCAAAAGAGCTGTGTCAGGCTCATTTTTTGGGTGTTTCACCAGATACGTTATGGAACTTGGTCACTATGTCGCCACCCTGCTGTGTTATCGACTAAATATACCGTCAACCTTTTGTTCACATAGGAAATCATTTCACCTCCTTTGGTGAGTCCATTTAGGGTATGTCGCCATGCCACTCTCTAGCCTGCTGCCGCTGCCTCTGCATGCCGTCCCCTATAGTGTCAGGGTCAATTATTGGATGTTTTAGATGCTATCTAGCTTCATTCTGTCACTCTGTCATGGCCATGCTGTTGCCCATAATTTTGGCATAATGGTGCGATTAAGCAGCCTCAGAGGCATCCATGCATGCTGCCCCTGCTGTTTCCTGTCCATTTCCGTGGTGTTTCCATCCTTTTCTGAGGTTCCCAGGTGTTTGGCCAAGCTTCCCTGTGCAGAGCCTTGGTCCCCTTGAAAAATGCTCGAGTCTCCCATTGACTTCAATGGGGCTCATTATTCGAGACAAGCACTCGAGCATCGGGAAAAGTTTGTCTCGAATAACGAGTACCCGAGCATTTTAGTGCTCGCTCATCTCTAGTTGTGACCTTTTCTATTTTCCCACCACTCACACAATGTTTTACGACATAAGATTTAGGGCCAACTCGGTGGCTTGGCATTACAGCCTTGCAGCGCTGAGGACCTGGGTTCAAGTCCCAGGGTCAACATCTCAAAGAGTTTGTATGTTCTCTCTGTGTTTGCGTGGGTTTCCTCCGGCTCCTCCGGTTTCCTCCCACAGTCCAAAAACATACTGGTAGGTTGATTAGATTGTGAGCCCCATTGGGGACAGGGACTGATTTGGCAAACTCTGTGCAGCGCTGCGTAATCTGTGTGCGCTATATACATAAAGAATTATTATTATTAATGCACCAAATGTTCCATGAGTTCATGGAATATTTGCTAAATTTGGTGCAAATTACACGAATACATACTTGAGCAAAACAGACTTTAAAGATTCCATGTTGTTAAATTGCTATTCACGTTGTTTCCTAATCTCTGCTGATCAGGTCCTGGAGCTAAAGTCCACAAGCTCCAAACCGCTACTGCTGATACCACCACGGTCAGCAGAACCTAGGTATTTATTGGAGTATGTCGTAAGTCAGGTTTCGACTTTGTGCCAGGATCCAGGTTGTGTCTGACGACTACAGCTGCTTCAATACATTGCATTTACATTGTGTTAAAATTGCATTTAAATGGTGTTAACATAACGTAAACACAAAATAAATGCAATGTGAACCAAATGCATATGCAATGTGAATGCAGCCTCATAGCAGGGCTCCAGGTGGATCTGTGTAGCTGAAGCTCCGGTGTAGCTCCAGGTGGACCTGTGTAGCTGAAGCTCCGGTGTAGCTCCAGGTGGACCTGCGTAGCTGAAGCTCCGGTGTAGCTCCAGGTGGACCTGTGTAGCTGAAGCTCCGGTGTAGCTCCAGGTGGACCTGCGTAGCTGAAGCTCCGGTGTAGCCCCAGGTGGACCTGTGTAGCTGAAGCTCCGGTGTAGCCCCAGGTGGACCTGCGTAGCTGAAGCTCCGGTGTAGCTCCAGGTGGACCTGTGTAGCTGAAGCTCCGGTGTAGCTCCAGGTGGACCTGTGTAGCTGAAGCTCCGGTGTAGCTCCAGGTGGACCTGTGTAGCTGAAGCTCTGGTGTAGCCCCAGGTGGACCTGTGTAGCTGAAGCTCCGGTGTAGCCCCAGGTGGACCTGCGTAGCTGAAGCTCCGGTGTAGCTCCAGGTGGACCTGTGTAGCTGAAGCTCCGGTGTAGCTCCAGGTGGACCTGTGTAGCTGAAGCTCCGGTGTAGCCCCAGGTGGACCTGTGTAGCTGAAGCTCCGGTGTAGCCCCAGGTGGACCTGTGTAGCTGAAGCTCCGGTGTAGCCCCAGGTGGACCTGTGTGCCGTTTCATCTTCATGAAATTCAGATCATCCCCTAATCTAGTCCTTAAAGTGTAATGATCTTATAAGATCTTATCTTATAGTTTTTTATTATTTTTTGGATTTTTTTATACAGGTATTGTCACACGTTGTCCCCTTGAACTGCAGCTGAAGAAATCTGCTCAGAATTCCACATGGTTTGGAACAATTTCTTACAGAAATAAGAAGATAACAGTTCATGGACCATCTGCAGTGGAGAATGAAGTTAGAAAAGGTGAATAAAAACAAAGTAAAAACAAAAATTAAGAGGTAAATGAAGAAGATCTTCTTGTCTCTGACAATATAAAGGAGACAATTAAAAGGAAAGCCACTCTAATGGCTTATTAGGACAGTTCCACAGCCCTGACTGGCAACCCTCTTAGCCCAATTTCTAGAATCAAGACTATGGGGCAGATTTACTTACCCAGTCCGTTCGCGATCCAGCGGCGCGTTCTCTGCAGTGAATTCGGGTCCGGCCGGGATTCATTAAGGTAGTTCCTCCGACGTCCACCAGTTGGCGCTGCTGCGCTGAATAGCATCGGAACGCACTCAAATACACCGGCCTATCCTGGATGAAGGTAAGTGCAAGCTCCGCGACACTTTCGGTTTTTTAAATGCGGCGGTTTTTCCAAATCCGTCGGGTTTTCGTTTGGCCACGCCCCCCAATTTCCATCGCGTGCATGCCAGCGCCGATGCGCCAAAATCAGATCGCCAAATTGGAAATATTCGGGTAACACGTCGGGAAAACGCGAATCGGGCCCTTAGTAAATGACCCCCTATGGGGAGAAGACGGAACGCAATGCAACGCAGCAGTACGTCACACAAAGTCCCACTTCCCCAAACCGGCTGTAGATCCAGGAACTTACATCGAGTCACTATGTAGGGCCCCTTACTCTCTGGGCCCCCAGCCGGTAGCATGGGATGCTTAATGAGGAAGTTCCTTCCTGTTTGTCGCAAGTTTTGTCCCTGTTTTCTCATTATGGAAAGCAACAGGTCACCAAAACCAAAAAAAAAATAAGCTTCAGTTTGGGCCAGAAAGAAACAGATTTGTGACAAATTAATTTCTTATTAGTTAATACCATTTTTCATCCTAGCGCAAGACAGTATCGCTGGTCCAGGAAAAGGCATCAGTTCCGAACTCATCACATTGGAAATCATCTCTCCGGATGTCCCGGATCTGACCCTGATTGATCTCCCGGGGATCACAAGGATCGCTCTACCCAATCAACCGCAGGATATTGGGAACCAGGTTTGTCAGCACCAGACCTTATAGCAGTTCTTATTGTCATTGTTATACCTTTTCCTAATATTATGTGCAGATAAAGTTGTTAGCTGCTCTTTGTCCATGTTGTAGTAATGTACATATCCCTGTAAAGGAGCTAAAGGGGGAATAATGATGAGGACACTTGGATAATGTCCTTGGGTTTAGTCCAAAACCAAGCCAATTAGGTGACACGGTGGATGCACACTATGTGCTGACCCGCACACAACCTCCTTGAGATGGTGACATCTAGTGTAGTAGTAATATATCTTATTTTATACACTTGTCTCTAGATTAAACAGCTAATACGCACTTACATAAATAGACAAGAGACCATCAATCTGGCTGTGATCCCTTGTAACGTGGATATCGCAACTACAGAAGTTCTGGAAATGGCCCGAGAGGTGGATCCAACCGGAGAGCGAACTATAGGTAACTGGGATTGTCACTGATTTTTTAAATAAAGGTCAATAAAGTAAGACCATAGAGCTTAGACACATCATCAAGAAGCTGGTCAGAGTGACCAAGCCACATATCAAAAGGTCCTGAGATGCCCTCTTAAAAATAGAGCCAGGTCAGAGCACGGGACAGAGATCATGGTTCCCCGATCATCCAATTTTTAAAGTTTGTCCTGTGAAACAGAATGGGACGGCATTTGCTTTTCCTCTCTACCAACACTTCTTAAAAACAAAGCCAAAAATCCATTGGTCAATACCATTAAACTGAAGCGTAACCCAATATGGAGATGGCAGAAAGTAGGCGGAATGCGGCCATGACAGGATGGGCTGGGAGGGCAGGAAAAGGCGGGTGGTTTAGAGTTGGGGGGTTGAATTTTCAAGTTAGGTGGTTCTAGTTGGGGGGAGGAGACTGTAGAGGGCTTATAAGGGGAGTCAGGAAGGGCACGCCATCTTTTGGCTGGAGCAAATTGTCCCACCCACCCTCCCCTTTAGTTTGCTTTGTATTAGGGTCACACTATGTGTTCTCGGGGAGTAGTTAAGATCCCTTTGTCGGGCAGGGGTTGTTGTGTAGCTTAGGGAGTCGAGGTGTTTGTTTGTGAAGTGGGCGGGTGCTTGGTAACAGATAATTTATATTAGGTAAATTGATTGCATCATTTGTTCTAAAGTCCGGGATTATGGAAAAGCTGAATTGCAGTCTCCTTGAGAGTGTGACCTCCGGGGGCTGGATTCTTTTGATATTGGCCACATTCTGCCCTCGCCACTCGCCAGGTTGGTGTGCGGCTTGTGGATTGGTTGGTTTGGGGTGTTTACACGCTGAGCGTGAATTTTGAGCAATGGTATTTTATATAACGGTTACACCGGACTAAGTTGGTTGTCAAAATGGACAAACATTTTCTGTTCTGTTGTCAAGTACTCGGCCACTAAAATTTTACGTTTTTATGTAGTCAACATATTTTTGTAATTTGTTAATATATATGTTTAATAAAGTTTATATTTCACAGATTTTCAAAGAATAAATAAAGCTGTGACCAGTCACTTTTACAACAATAAAATGTGTGTGTTTTATTTAGTTTTGGTGCTAAGGAGTGTTCCTTTTTCTGCTCTGTGAGCCGTTCCTAGGACTCAGCCCTATCCTGGTCATGGTCCTGGATCTTGGATAGACATGTAGACCCACATGGACATTGCTGTTTGGACCTTTAATTCAGGATGTGGCTAAACAGAGCCCAACAAACGATTCTGTTGCTCTTTCTTTCCTTCCCGTTCCATTCACTTTATTCTCCCCTAGGTCTGCCAACTTTGTTGACCCTAATAAAGTGTCTTGTTTTATATTCTCCATGGTTACAGACTACAAACAAGAACTGTTGTAGTCAGGTGGTGCATACTCTTCTGATAATCTAGAGAAACAGGAGAAGGGCCAAGGGCAAATGTAAGGCACGGGCCAGAATTAACTATCGATGACCAATCCTCAGGATAGGTCATGAAAGGTTGATCATGGTGGTGCTGGTGGGGGGCGGCAACACCATATGATTATTGTATTGGTGATTATTTATACAATGTATCAGTGATTGTATATGGATATCACGTAGGTGTCCTGACTAAACCAGACCTGGTGGATAAAGGAGCAGAAGGTGAGGTTGTACGTGTAGTCCATAACCGAGTCTACAGCCTAAGGAAGGGATACATGATGGTCAAGTGTCGGGGACAGATGGAGATACAGAATAACATCTCCCTGGAAGAAGCCATAGACAATGAGAAGAAATTCTTTGAAAACCATGGGCAATTCAGGTAAAGGTTCTTCTTGATTTTCTATTCGTGAGACAAACGTATAAACATATGAGATGTTTCTGGTGTCCAGGGGGTTCATACATAAAGACTTTCTACTGATGTGCTATATTATCCTGTTCTGAGCTGAGTACAAGTGGCCTGGGCTTGCAACTATAGCAAATAAAGGTGCAGGGAGCAATTATGCAGGGAGCGGTTTGGTTGTTGATTATCTGTATGACACCCAAGTTAATTAATGTTACCTTGTTATATTTGTAGTTTTCTTCTGACCCGTGGACAGGCTTCCATCCCCCACCTGGCAGATAGACTCACCAAAGAGCTGGTGTACCACATATCTGTAAGTACACAGGTCCTAGCCCTTATGTGGAGATGATAGAATTCCCTGCATTTGTCACCACCAAGTTTAATAGAAGAACATATTATAGGGCAGTGATGGCGAACCTTTTAGAGAGCGAGTGCCCAAACGACAACAAAAACCCACGTATTCATTTCAAAGTGCCAACATGGAAATTTAAGCAATAACTTATTGCTTACTGCTTTGTCAAAGTTTTCAATTGTATTGGCGACCTGAGGACATCAGTACACTAGAAAGAGGAGAAATTCAGAATTATTATTGTCGCGTCCCCCCAGGGTTCCTTGTACAGGAAGAATGTACATCTTCTCACTCCTCCTGCGGTCCCAGGCAGCCAAGGATGTGTTGCTTTAAAATAGTCCTCAATGTTTTGTGTGGCCTGGGACTGCAGGAGGAGGCCATGGGTCCTGTCTTATGAACTCTATGATGAGGACCTGGGTGCCCACAGAAAGGGCTCTGAGTGCCACCTCTGGCCCCCCGTGCCATAGGTTCGCCACTACTGTTATAGGGGAATGTACCTGTTGTTCTCATTCTCTATTTAGATAAGAAGTAACATTTCCTATTTCAGAAAACATTGCCCAGTATAGATCAGCAGATCCGGAGTAAGCTCCGAGAGGCCGAGGAGCAGCTCCGGAGGATCGGCAGTGGCGTCCCTGACTCAGAGGAGGAGAAGGCGCAGTTTATTATAGCAGTAAGTGAGTTTCAAAGGGATCAGGGGGTCAATCAAATCCAGTATTAGATATGTCAAATCAGAGTTTTATGCTCCAGGGAGAGTGAACACTTTCAGCCGGGTTCCTCTATAAATACACACTTAGATCCAACTTGGATTATTCTGGATTACCCAGCAGATGGTGGCACATGTAACCCCAAGATCTCCTGCAAGTATCACTAATAGTGTGTATCACTAATAAGGGTATGTCACGGCCCCCCACATCATCACACTAGCAGAGAGCAGGGTGTCCTCCTACCACTACTAGGGGTAACAGTCTATACAATTACTAACACATCATCACACCAGCAGGGGGCAGTGTGTCCTCCTACCACTACTAGGGGTAACAGTCTATACAATTACTAACACATCATCACACCAGCAGGGGGCAGTGTGTCCTCCTACCACTACTAGGGGTGACTGTCCTATACCATGGCCCCACATCATCACCCCAGCAGAGGGCAGCAGGCTCAGACTGGGGTGGGGGGTGGGGGGTGGGGGGGCCCACCCAGTGAAATAGATTCTGGGGGTCCACCTGCTGCGACATGGAAATATTACCTGTATACTCTAAGGCCACATTTATAGAATACGCTTTCATTGCTTTTTGAAAGGCACAGCAAATGTATCAGGTAAATTGCATCCCAAAACACATGGCAACCAATCACAGCTCCCATTTAAAATGTTCATGAGCACTGGTAAAATGAAAGCTGAGCTGTAATTGAATGGGCAACTAAGAATATTCTGACTTTCAGACACCTTGATAAATTTGCCCCATAATGTGAGCGCGAGACCGTGTGCACAAGATGTGATTGAATTGTGTCTTAAAATGCATTTTAGGCACATCTGGAGAATCCTCTCCCATAATGTTGGCCCCTCTTATACACCCCTCCATATTGTGGGACCTCTCTCATACCCCCTCCATATTGTGGGTCCCCTCTCATACCCCCTCCATATTGTGGGTCCCCTCTCATACCCCCTCCATATTGTGGGTCCCCTCTTATACACCCCTCCATATTGTGGCACCTCTCTCATACCCCCTCCATATTGTGGGACCTCTCTCATACCCCCTCCATATTGTGGGTCCCCTCTCATACCCCCTCCATATTGTGGGTCCCCTCTCATACCCCCTCCATATTGTGGGTCCCCTCTTATACACCCCTCCATATTGTGGGACCTCTCTCATACCCCCTCCATATTGTGGGTCCCCTCTCATACCCCCTCCATATTGTAGGACCTCTCTCATACCCCCTCCATATTGTGGGTCCCCTCTCATACCCCCTCCATATTGTAGGACCTCTCTCATACCCCCTCCATATTGTGGGTCCCCTCTCATACCCCCTCCATATTGTGGGTCCCCTCTCATACCCCCTCCATATTGTGGCACCTCTCTCATACCCCCTCCATATTGTGGGACCTCTCTCATACCCCCTCCATATTGTGGGACCTCTCTCATACCCCCTCCATATTGTGGGTCCCCTCTCATACCCCCTCCATATTGTGGCACCTCTCTCATACCCCCTCCATATTGTGGCACCTCTCTCATACCCCCTCCATATTGTGGCACCTCTCTCATACCCCCTCCATATTGTGGGACCTCTCTCATACCCCCTCCATATTGTGGGACCTCTCTCATACCCCCTCCATATTGTGGCACCTCTCTCATACCCCCTCCATATTGTGGCACCTCTCTCATACCCCCTCCATATTGTGGCACCTCTCTCATACCCCCTCCATATTGTGGGACCTCTCTCATACCCCCTCCATATTGTGGCACCTCTCTTATACCCCCTCCATATTGTGGGACCTCTCTCATACCCCCTCCATATTGTGGCACCTCTCTCATACCCCCTCCATATTGTGGCACCTCTCTCATACCCCCTTCATATTGTGGGACCTCTCTCATACCCCCTCCATATTGTGGGACCTCTCTCATACCCCCTCCATATTGTGGGACCTCTCTCATACCCACTCCATATTGTGGGACCTCTCTCATACCCCCTCCATATTGTGGCACCTCTCTCATACCCCCTCCATATTGTGGCACCTCTCTCATACCCCCTCCATATTGTGGGTCCCCTCTCATACCCCCTCCATATTGTAGGACCTCTCTCATACCCCCTCCATATTGTAGGTCCCCTCTCATACCCCCTCCATATTGTGGGACCTCTCTCATACCCCCTCCATATTGTGGGTCCCCTCTCATACCCCCTCCATATTGTGGGTCCCCTCTCATACCCCCTCCATATTGTGGGTCCCTTCTCATACCCCCTCCATATTGTGGGTCCCCTCTCATACCCACTCCATATTGTGGGACCCCTCTCATACCCACTCCATATTGTAGGACCTCTCTCATACCCCCTTCATATTGTGGGTCCCCTCTCATACCCCCTCCATATTGTGGGACCTCTCTCATACCCCCTCCATATTGTGGGACCTCTCTCATACCCCCTCCATATTGTAGGACCTCTCTCATACCCGCTCCATATTGTAGGACCTCTCTCATACCCCCTCCATATTGTGGGACCTCTCTCATACCCCCTCCATATTGTGGGACCTCTCTCATACCCCCTCCATATTGTGGGACCTCTCTCATACCCCCTCCATATTGTGGGACCTCTCTCATACCCCCTCCATATTGTGGGACCTCTCTCATACCCCCTCCATATTGTGGGACCTCTCTCATACCCCCTCCATATTGTGGGACCTCTCTCATACCCCCTCCATATTGTGGGACCTCTCTCATACCCCCTCCATATTGTGGGACCTCTCTCATACCCCCTCCATATTGTGGCACCTCTCTCATACCCCCTCCATATTGTGGCACCTCTCTCATACCCCCTCCATATTGTGGCACTTCTCTCATACCCCCTCCATATTGTGGCACCTCTCTCATACCCCCTCCATATTGTGGGTCCCCTCTCATACCCCCTCCATATTGTGGGACCTCTCTCATACCCCCTCCATATTGTGGCACCTCTCTCATACCCCCTCCATATTGTGGGACCTCTCTCATACCCCCTCCATATTGTGGGACCTCTCTCATACCCCCTCCATATTGTGGGACCTCTCTCATACCCCCTCCATATTGTGGGACCTCTCTCATACCCCCTCCATATTGTGGGTCCCCTCTCATACCCCCTCCATATTGTGGGACCTCTCTCATACCCCCTCCATATTGTGGGACCTCTCTCATACCCCCTCCATATTGTGGGACCTCTCTCATACCCCCTCCATATTGTGGGACCTCTCTCATACCCCCTCCATATTGTGGGACCTCTCTCATACCCCCTCCATATTGTGGGACCTCTCTCATACCCCCTCCATATTGTGGGTCCCCTCTCATACCCCCTCCATATTGTGGGACCTCTCTCATACCCCCTCCATATTGTGGGACCTCTCTCATACCCCCTCCATATTGTGGGTCCCCTCTCATACCCCCTCCATATTGTGGGACCTCTCTCATACCCCCTCCATATTGTGGGACCTCTCTCATACCCCCTCCATATTGTGGGACCTCTCTCATACCCCCTCCATATTGTAGGACCTCTCTCATACCCCCTCCATATTGTGGCACCTCTCTCATACCCCCTCCATATTGTGGGTCCCCTCTCATACCCCCTCCATATTGTGGCAACTCTCTCATACCCCCTCCATATTGTGGGACCTCTCTCATACCCCCTCCATATTGTGGGACTTCTCTCATACCCCCTACATATTGTGGGTCCCCTCTCATACCCCCTCCATATTGTGGGACCTCTCTCATACCCCCTCCATATTGTGGGACCTCTCTCATACCCCCTCCATATTGTGGGACCTCTCTCATACCCCCTCCATATTGTGGGACCTCTCTCATACCCCCTCCATATTGTGGCACCTCTCTCATACCCCCTCCATATTGTGGGACCTCTCTCATACCCCCTCCATATTGTGGCACCTCTCTCATACCCCCTCCATATTGTGGGTCCCCTCTCATACCCCCTCCATATTGTGGGACCTCTCTCATACCCCCTCCATATTGTGGTACCTCTCTCATACCCCCTCCATATTGTGGCACCTCTCTCATACCCCCTCCATATTGTGGGACCTCGCTCATACCCCCTTCATATTGTGGGACCTCTCTCATACCCCCTCCATATTGTGGGTCCCCTCTCATACCCCCTCCATATTGTGGGACCTCTCTCATACCCCCTCCATATTGTGGCACCTCTCTCATACCCCCTCCATATTGTGGCACCTCTCTCATACCCCCTCCATATTGTGGCACCTCTCTCATACCCCCTCCATATTGTAGCACCTCTCTCATACCCCCTCCATATTGTGGCACCTCTCTCATACCCCCTCCATATTGTGGCACCTCTCTCATACCCCCTCCATTTTGTGGCACCTCTCTCATACCCCCTCCATATTGTGGCACCTCTCTCATACCCCCTCCATATTGTGGGACCTCTCTCATACCCCCCTCCATATTGTGGGACCTCTCTCATACCCCCTCCATATTGTGGCACCTCTCTCATACCCCTTCCATATTGTGGCACCTCTCTCATACCCCTTCCATATTGTGGCACCTCTCTCATACCCCCTCCATATTGTGGCACCTCTCTCATACCCCCTCCATATTGTGGCACCTCTCTCATACCCCCTCCATATTGTGGCACCTCTCTCATACCCCCTCCATATTGTGGCACCTCTCTCATACCCCCTCCATATTGTGGGACCTCTCTCATACCCCCTACACATTGTGGGTCCCCTCTCATACCCCCTCCATATTGTGGGACCTCTCTCATACCCCCTTCATATTGTGGGACCTCTCTCATACCCCCTCCACATTGTGGGTCCCCTCTCATACCCCCTCCATATTGTGGCACCTCTCTCATACCCCCTTCATATTGTGGGACCTCTCTCATACCCCCTTCATATTGTGGGACCTCTCTCATACCCCCTTCATATTGTGGGACCTCTCTCATACCCCCTCCATATTGTGGGTCCCCTCTCATACCCCCTTCATATTGTGGCACCTCTCTCATACCCCCTCCATATTGTGGGACCTCTCTCATACCCCTTCATATTGTGGGACCTCTCTCATACCCCCTCCATATTGTGGGACCTCTCTCATACCCCCTCCATATTGTGGGACCTCTCTCATACCCCCTCCATATTGTGGGACCTCTCTCATACCCCCTCCATATTGTGGGACCTCTCTCATACCCCCTCCATATTGTGGCACCTCTCTCATACCCCCTACATATTGTGGGACCCCTCTCATACCCCCTCCATATTGTGGCACCTCTCTCATACCCCCTCCATATTGTGGCACCTCTCTCATACCCCCTCCATATTGTGGGACCTCTCTCATACCCCCTACATATTGTGGGACCTCTCTCATACCCCCTCCATATTGTAGGACCTCTCTCATACCCCCTCCATATTGTGGGACCTCTCTCATACCCCCTCCATATTGTGGCACCTCTCTCATACCCCCTCCATATTGTGGCACCTCTCTCATACCCCCTCCATATTGTGGCACCTCTCTCATACCCCCTTCATATTGTGGGACCTCTCTCATACCCCCTCCATATTGTAGGACCTCTCTCATACCCCCTCCATATTGTGGGACCTCTCTCATACCCCCTCCATATTGTGGCACCTCTCTCATACCCCCTACACATTGTGGGTCCCCTCTCATACCCCCTCCATATTGTGGCACCTCTCTCATACCCCCTACACATTGTGGGACCTCTCTCATACCCCCTACATATTGTGGGACCTCTCTCATACCCCCTCCATATTGTAGGACCTCTCTCATACCCCCTCCATATTGTGGGACCTCTCTCATACCCCCTCCATATTGTGGCACCTCTCTCATACCCCCTCCATATTGTGGCACCTCTCTCATACCCCCTCCATATTGTTCCCCACGCACTCATCCTCTTTTCCTTATTTCAAAAGAATTTTAAATAATAAGCACCCAATACTCACCTGTCCCCGTTCCTTAGCCTCTCTCCTCTTCTTATCATCCTCTGTGGCTGTGATGCTGGCAGATGATGACATCATCCTCCCACGTCTGTCGGCATCACAGCTACAGGGGAACAGTGATGATGCAGAGAGCTAATAGCGCTCTACACCATCCTGTTATGTAATTCTATAGGCGCCCTCTCCGGACACAGAGTTGAAGTCCCGACACATCCGGAGCGGAGGGGAGTGTTGGTCAGCAAACTCAGTGATGGGAACTGGGTCACTGCAATGGTGGGACTAATAGGCGTCAGGGCACACAGGTGGGCCTGATGACCCCGAAGGGCAGTGTGTCCTCCTACCACTACTAGGGGTGACTGTCCTATACAATGGCTGCTCCACATCATGACACAAGAAGGGAGCAGTGTGTTCTCCTATCACTTCTAAGGGAAACTGCATATCCTTTGTCATAGCTCCCTCACATCATTACACCAGCAGGGGGCAGTGTATCCTCCTATCACTAAGAGAGGTGACTGACTGTCCTATGATACGACCCCCCATATTATCACACCAGCAGGGGGCAGTGTGTACTTCCATAACTTCTAGGGGTAACTAAATGTCCTATTCTATGGCTCCCCACCTCACCACATAAAAAGGGTGCAGCATTTCACCACTAGAGATGCCCCATACAATGGCTCCCCAAATCGTTACGTTACGTCATGTCCCACCATAAGGGCCTTCATAACTGAGACCGACCATTATCAGATCCAGCCCCTAACGGCCAAATTTTCTCACATTTTGATCTCTATGGGAGTTTTTGTGTTTTCGTGTGAGTGCATTTTATACCTATGAATAATGATAAGGTTTAATTGGCAAGGGGATTTTTTAAATTTTTTTTCAGAGAATCCGAGATTTCGATGATGGAATATTAAAAGTTGTGAATGGGGATGAAGAAGGAGACAGCGAGGAGTTAAAACTTTTCAAAAATTTAAGAAAACTTTTTGATTCATGGGAAAGAGAAATCAAGAATTCGTGTGCAGAATGTAAGTGTGGAGCAGCGAAGCCCTTGCATAGCGCAACCAGAAATTTTTTGTTGTTGCCACTTTCACAAACAGGGGTATTGTGTGGATGTTTTGGGGCACATTTACTTACCCATCCGCTGGAGTTCACAGAAAGTGCATTGTCCGTGTATAATGCGCTGTGCGGGGAGTCACTAAGATCCTGTGCCCCATATCCTGCATGTGTCGCTTCCCCGCTCAGGTCCCCGGAGTTCACCTTCTTCTTCCTGGTGCATGTAAGTGCATTGTCCGTGTATAATGAGCTGTGCGGGGAGTCACTAAGATCGTGCCCTCGATATCCTGCATGTGTCGCTTCACCGCTCAGGTCCCCGGAGTTCACCTTCATCTTCCTGGTGCATGTAAGTGCATTGTCCGTGTATAATGAGCTGTGCGGGGAGTCACTAAGATCCTGCGCTTGATATCCTGCATGTGTGGCTTCCCCGCCCAGGTCCCCGGAGTTCACCTTCTTCTTCCTGGTGCATGTAAGTGCATTGTCCGTGTATAATGCGCTGTGCGGGGAGTCACTAAGATCGTGCACCCGATATCCTGCATGTGTCGCTTCCCCGCTCAGGTCCCCGGAGTTCACCTTCTTCTTCCTGGTGCATGTAAGTGCATTGTCCGTGTATAATGAGCTGTGCGGGGAGTCACTAAGATCGTGCGCCCGATATCCTGCATGTGTCACTTCCCCGCTCAGGTCCCTGGAGTTCACCTTCTTCTTCCCGGTGCATGTAAGTGCATTGTCCGTGTATAATGCAGTGTGCGGGGAGTCACTAAGATCGTGCGCCCGATATCCTGCATGTGTCGCTTCCCCGCTCAGGTCCCCGGAGTTCACCTTCTTCTTCCCGGTGCATGTAAGTGCATTGTCCGTGTATAATGCGCTGTGCGGGGAGTCACTAAGATCGTGCACCCGATATCCTGCATGTGTCGCTTCCCCGCTCAGGTCCCCGGAGTTCACCTTCTTCTTCCTGGTGCATGTAAGTGCATTGTCCGTGTATAATGAGCTGTGCGGGGAGTCACTAAGATCGTGCGCCCGATATCCTGCATGTGTCACTTCCCCGCTCAGGTCCCTGGAGTTCACCTTCTTCTTCCCGGTGCATGTAAGTGCATTGTCCGTGTATAATGCAGTGTGCGGGGAGTCACTAAGATCGTGCGCCCGATATCCTGCATGTGTCGCTTCCCCGCTCAGGTCCCCGGAGTTCACCTTCTTCTTCCCGGTGCATGTGAGTGCATTGTCTTGCGACACAATTTGAAAGTTAAATCCGGCGCTCAGTCCAAATCGACGACGCCCCCCCCCCCTCTATTTCTGTTGCTAAGTAAATGAGCCCCTTTCTGTGTAACTTTGCACTGAAAAGAACGTGTGAACTACTTGCATGTGTATTTATGAAGTGTCTGCACCAGTTTTGTGCCAAAAAGTGGTGTTCCTGTGCCGTGTCGGACCGTGCTCCAGATTTATTACTGCTACTCGACAGAATTGTGTCTATGTTAAAAGGTGCACCTAAAGCTGATTTCCTTGCAGTGTGGACTCCTGTCTGCTCTGATCAGACTCCATCTTGACTGTTAGATTTCTATCTTTGCTGAAATGTATAATAATGGTTTTGGATTAATATGATGTCTAATCATTCCAGTTGTGAATGAGATGAGAAAAGAAAAGGACGTCTATGAGAATCTGTACCGAGGCCGTGAACTTGTTGGCTTCATCAACTACAAGAAATTTGAGAACATTATGAGGAAACATGTTGTGACCTTTCAAGTGCCGGCTACGCAACTGCTGCATGAAGTCACTGGTAAGATCATTTATTGGGGGACATTTTTGGTATTTGGTATGTACAGTATATTACACTTGCTTATGATGGGTACAGCACTATAAAAAGATAGGTACAAATAAATTGTATTGACATGTTTATTGCTTACAGGCGGAGACTACAATTCCAATGAAGCCTTGCACAACAGGCTGTGTGTAGTAAAACAGGTGGGGAGAGTGAGAGACAGGCAGGGAGAAAGAGTGACAGCCAGGAAGACTGAGAGACAAAGAGACAGGCAGGGAGAGTGAGAGACAGGCAGGTAGAGTGAGTGAGAGACAGGCAGGGAGAATGAGTGACAGGCAGGAAGAGTGAGAGACAAAGAGACAGGCAGGGAGAGTGAGTGAGAGACAGGCAGGTAGAGTGAGAGATCGGCAGGGAGAATGAGTGACAGACAGGAAGAGTGAGAGACAAAGAGACAAGCAGGGAGAGTGAGAGACAGGCAGGGAGAATGAGTGACAGACAGGAATAGTGAGGGACAAAGAAACAGGCAGTGAGAGTGAGATACAGGCAGAGAGAGTGAGAGAGAGACAGGCAGGGTGAGTGAATGACAAAGAAGAAGTCAGTGAGAGTGGGTGAGAGACAGGCAGGAAGAGGGAGTGAGTGAGAGAGAGACAGTCAGGAAGAGTGAGTAACTGAGAGACAGGCAGGGAGAGTGAGAGACAGAGACAGGCAGGGAGAGTGAGTGAGAGGCAGGAACAGTGAGTGAGAGAGAGACAGTCAGGAAGAGTGAGTAACTGAGAGACAGGCAGGGAGAGTGAGAGACAGAGACATGCAGGGAGAGTGAGTGAGAGATAACTTACAGTATATTTCATCCATTTTCTCTTTCTCTAGAACTCATCCTGAAATGTTTTGAAGACGTGGCCTCAAAATGTTTCGCTCAGTTCCAGAATCTTTATCATGTTGCCATGGTAAGGTTCCTGCTGTCAAAATCCTTTACTATTTCTGTTAAATTGTCTGCCATTTTTTGGAAGGCAGATGAACGGAAAGACATCCCTGGTTTCACCATATGTCATCGGGGACATGAGATTGGCCCATTGTCATCTAGTGTGGCCAACGCTAGGACACAAATGCGTAATTGCCACAGAGATCCCCCATCAACGGACGGTGGAGATTGCGCACCACACCACCACAGCCCAGATCTTCCAAGGGGCTAGGCCACAAACGCGATCTCCGCCAGGTCAGACCAGTTCGAGATTCCAACTATAGTCTCTGTCAATATTTCAGGGACATCCGGCGCATTGAGCTTGGGGGATTCTATGGCCTCTGGTTATTGACAGTGATAGCCTTGACAGAACAACCCACATCTGCCACAGCACCCTGCAAAAACCCGTAATCACGCACAATCAATGAAGATTTATCCAATCAGGCTCGAGGTTTCCGGCTGTCTGGAGACCACTATAGATGGCAGCCTCACATAGGTCTTTCAATGAGGGCAATAACACACATATATCTCTCTCTCTTTATTTCCATATCTGATTAATATTTGCATTTTTCTGCTTCTAGGAAAACATTGAAGATGTTTCTCACAAGCAGAAGAAGGGGGCGCAGGACATGATCACATTGCAATTCAATATGGAGAAAATCATCCATTGCCAGGACTCTCTGTACTGTGAGGCTTTGTCAGCTCAAAGAGCCGCGGAGAGGGGTAACGTTGTGCAGGACCAGAAGCAGCTGTCCATGAATGAGCTGACCTCTCACCTGGCCGCATATTTCCAGGTGAGACACTAGTAGGACCCACAGTGTGAGAGTCAATCACTGGGGTGTAACAAGACTCGGGGCAAACTTAGGAACGGGGCCCCATATACCTAAACTCTAACCCACACATTATACTTCAGAATACAGATTTATGCTACAGAAATACACACAAATACACTGTATATGTATTCTACACAGATATACACACATATATTGCATTACATATATATGATTTATATGCTACAATTGCAAAAACACATATTAACACAAACTATATATACAAAATATATACTCAAAAATGGGGGCAGATAAATATTTATACGCACACCCTATATTCAATAACCTCATACTGGTAATATACTGTAAATGTACCAGCAACTAATATACCGCACACATACATACATGCAGGGAATATACTGCACATACATACAAGCAGGGAATATACCACACACATTCATATATACAAGCAGGGATTATACCACACACATACATATATACAAGCAGGGAATATACCACAGAGATAACTACATACAAGCAGGGAATATACCACACACATACATATATACAAGCAGGGAATATACCACACACATACATATATATAAGCAGGGATTATACCACACACATACATATATATAAGCAGGGATTATACCACACACATACATATATACAAGCAGGGAATATACCACACAAATAATTACATACAAGCAGGGGATATACTACACACATGCATATATACAAGCAGGGGATATACTACAGACGTGCATATATACACAAGCAGGGAATATACCACACACATGCATATATACAAGCAGGGAATATACAACACACATGCATATATACAAGCAGGAAATATACCACACAAATAACTACATACAAGCAGGAAATATACTACACACATACATATATACAGGCAAGGAATATACTACACACATACATACTTACAAGCAGGGAATATACTGCATGTAAATATATACAAACATAGAATATACTGCACATACATACATACAAGCAGGGAATATACCACACAAATACATACAAGCAGGGAATATACCACACAAATACATACAAGCAAGGAAAATACCAGTCTTAATTATATGTAGCAGCAATAAATGTTCATGCACACAAGCGGCATCATCAGACAAAAATACATAAATGAATTGCAGCTCCTGCCTTCTATATATTTATCTTTTATTATAGAGGTGTCTGTATTCTCCCATCATGTGTACAGGCAGGAAAGTTTGCAGTAATGATTGTTATTTCCATCCCTTCCAGAACACCACCAATCGCTTGTCCAATCAAGTCCCTCTGATTATCCAGCATTACATATTATATGAGTTTAAGAACCACTTACAATATGAAATGATCCGCCTGGTAGAAGAACGGAACAGGACGGATCTCCTGGAAGAAAGAGACGGCCTGTCTGGAGAGAGACAGAAGCTGAAGGATCAGATTCAGAGGCTACGACTCGCCCGGGAACGACTGCAAAAATTTTGAAACAGTGGGAAGGATAAAACAGTAATACTGTTACTTTAAGATACTGAATATGCTTTTTAGTTACAGGAGTCACATAAGGTTACCGGTCTTGGTAGTTTCAACACATTTTCTCAATGAGCAATATGGTGCAACTTTGTAATCCAGAAAGCGTAATGTGCACCGGGAGGTGGAGCTTTGTAATCCCAGACATCGTAATGTGCACCAATAGGCGGAGCTTTGTAATCCCAGACATCATAATGTGCACCGGGAGGTGGAGCTTTGTAATCCCAGACATCGTAATGTGCACCAGGAGGCGGAGCTTTGTAACCCCAGACAGCATAATGTGCACCAGGAGGCGGAGCTCTGTAACCCCAGACAGCATAATGTGCACCAGGAGGAGGAGCTTTGTAATCCCAGACATCATAATGTGCACCGGGAGGTGGAGCTTTGTAATCCCAGACATCGTAATGTGCACCAATAGGCGGAGCTTTGTAATCTCAGACATCATAATGTGCACCGGGAGGCGGAGCTTTGTAATCCCAGACAGCGTACTGTGCACCGGGAGGTGGAGCTTTGTAATCCCAGACATCGTAATGTGCACCAGGAGGCGGAGCTCTGTAACCCCAGACAGCATAATGTGCACCAGGAGGAGGAGCTTTGTAAACTCTAAAAACCCTTTATTCACAGTGTTGGTGCATAACAAACATATATGTAAGTATGTTTTGTTAGTTTTATTTTGATTGCACAATAAAACCACTTCCGTAAAAGTTTCTTTGTTTCCATTTTCCAAGTTTCAAAAGATCTTTTTAAGTTTTGCTGCATGAGGCCGTGTTAATTTGTTTTTATTTGTGTTCTAATTTGTTCTAACTTGTATTGGTAACATTTTTTGGTATATTGGGGATTATTTACTAAGGGTCCGTGGATCGCATTTCGGTTGGACTTGCCAACGTTTTCGAGATTTGCGCCGCTGTGACAGGTATTTAGCTGAGGATTGTGTTGCACTGGATTGGATTTTGGTGCAGCTGCACTGCTTTCATGCGGCAGAAATCGGGGGGCTGCTGTCGGATGATTCAACTGATTCGGACTGAGCGCGGGATTTAACATTTAAATTGTATCGCAAGATCAAGCACTTACATGCACCAGGAAGAAGAAGGTGAACTCCGGGGACCTGAGCGGGGAAGAGACACATGCATGATCTTAGTGAATCGCGGCACAGGGCATTCCGGTTGAACAATGCACATCGGCGGGTATGTGCCCCATTGGGTCCTAGGTGTCGCCACCCGATTTTCTGCATGTGTCACTTCCTCGCTCAGGTCCGCCAGACTTCCTGGTGCATGTAAGTGCTTGTTCTTGCAACACAATTTAACTCTTTCACAACCTATGAAGAGAATGCATGTTACAGGTAGGCCGCGAGTGCATGGAGAGGGCTCCTGGGCTTTAGCACATTTAGGACAAAACGTTGCAAAGATCTGGCGGGGTGTGCATAGCGAGGCTGGATTAAAAGGGATTGTGGGAATGGCCAGTACCAATCAATGGTGCGCTGGCCCTTTAAATTTCCGGGAGTCGGATCAGACACAGGAAAGTGGACAGGTGAGACCAGGTGACGGGGGGACGGGGCACAGAGTGGGGCATGGGGGAGCCCGCGACCCAAGACGTGGGTCGCGGGAGCACCTGTTACAACATGACACATGTTCACAAATTCCTATCATGTGACCGACACAAAAATGTCCCCACTACTGCGGCAGACCTTATATAACGGCCCTTAGGAAGGGCACACATCATCTGTTACTTATAGGAGACGTCCTCCTGTGTCTACCATCTACAATCCCCCTCTCCAGAATACAGGTGTCCCTGTAACTGAGACCCAGGATTTGTGATCTAGAACCTCAAGCCAGTGACTCGGCCGGTGGCCCAGGTATCCTCAGACTCTTCTAGGACCCTTCCTCTCTTCCATAGGTGGGGTCATTCAAGACCCAAAAGTATATAGTAAATGATTCTGTACTGTGAATCTGGAAAGTATCTTACTGAAGGAGAAGGACCTGTCCCACTGGGACTATGAGCTTCAGAGAATAAATCAGCAAAGGATTTAATTATATATTATAAGGCCCAAACATCTAACAAAGGCTCCGCAGTGATGTGTTGAGAGTTATACCTGCTATAGCAGCAGTTGTTGGCTGTAGCAAGTGCTCAGTGTCAACGTGACATCACCCTAAGCCTTGGTATACAAACTGCGGCAGTAACAGATAGTCCCAGAGAGGGGAGAGTAGTTCTTCTATTGCCCTCCCTCCCCCCAACAGGACCATTATTTAAAAACTCCCTATAATGAACATTTTTTATTGACATGGCCCCGCAGAGGGACCGGCTACACTGGAGTGCCAGAGAGTAGGCCCCTAGGGCCCATATAAAAAAATCTAAATGAATGGGGGCAATGTATATGTATTAATCCTGAGGGCATTGTCTATGTTAGCAGCACAGGCCTAGTAAGGTAGGGCTAGAGTGATGGGGTAAGTAGGATAGGGTGATGCATTTGGTGAATTGAATAAAATGGTTTGTGTTTTTGAATTTTTTATTTGAGTAAAATTTGTATTTTTTAATTTTTTTCACTTGAAATACACCCTAGTGATGTTATTGTCTAATGGAAAAGCCTTATGATGACCCCCTTATCATTGCCCTGGTTCCCAGGAAGCGCAGATTACAATCCAGCACCCAACCACCTATAGGTGGTAAATCACGGTGTGGGTGCAGGCTGTGGTTATTTCGCTGGGAAACCATACATTGTTTAAAAAAAAAAAATTAAACAAAAGCAGCAGAGATTGTTGGGCTGGGACCCCGAAAATAATAATAATTGAGAAAAAAACAGCTGCCTGACATCACTGGGTTGGGAGAGCATGTGGATTTTGAACTTTCCCAGTCCAATAATACCAACTTTCAGCCATTTATAGATGAACTGCATTGTAGTTCCCTGGTGGTGGTGGGTTCTGGGGTGATGGTAAGGTGAGTGAGGGTCATGGCCTTAGTTATGGATGCCGACAACTATGATAGATTTAAGTTTAAAAGTAAAGGTAACGTAACAATAAATACATTTTGTTGAAATAAAAACACCCCAATCACAGCCGTGTGAACCCCATTTGTCTGTGGCCTATCCATTGTATCAAATTCTATGTTTCAGGGCATGTAGCCTAAGCATATGTTTGTTTGTTTTTTGCTTTGTTGTGTTTCACTTAATATTTTAGCGGGGTTAAAATACTTCCTTTTCAGAGGTTGTTTGGACCTTCGGAGGTTCTTGATATTGATGGCTAAAAAGCTGTATAATTGACTAGTACATAGGCTGCAGAACATTTAACAGAAATGTATGTGTGTATACTTAACCTGTACAAGCAGCGGGACACTTAACCTGTACAAGCAGCGGGACACTGTACCTGTACAAGCAGCGGGACACTGAACCTCTACAAGCAGCGGGACACTCAACCTATGCAAGAAGCGGGACACTGAACCTATGCAAGCAGCGGGGCACTTAACCTGTACAAGCAGTGGGGCACTTAACCTGTATAAGCAGCGGGGCACTTAACCTGTACAAGCAGCGGGACACTGAACCTGTACAAGCAGCGGGACACTTAACCTGTACAAGCAGTGGGGCACTTAACCTGTGCAAGCAGCGGGGCACTTAACCTGTGCAAGCAGCGGGGCACTTAACCTGTGCAAGCAGCGGGGCACTTAACCTGTGCAAGCAGCGGGACACTTAACCTGTACAAGCAGCGGGGCACTTTACCTGTACAAGCAGCGGTGCACTTAACCTGTACCAGCAGCGGGACACTTAACCTGTACCAGCAGCGGGACACTTAACCTGTACAAGCAGCGCGGCACTTAACCTGTACCAGCAGCGGGACATTTAACCTGTACCAGCAGCGGGACATTTAACTTGTACAAGCAGCGGGGCACTTAACCTGTACAAGCAGCGGGACACTGAACCTGTACCAGCAGCGGGACATTTAACCTGTGCAAGCAGCCGGACACTGAACCTGTGCAAGCAGCAGGACACTGAACCTGTACCAGCAGCGGGACATTTAACCTGTGCAAGCAGCCGGACACTGAACCTGTGCAAGCAGCGGGACCCTGAACCTGTGCAAGCAGCGGGACACTGAACCTGTGCAAGCAGCGGGGCTGTGATGTTCTCCCTACTTTCTATTTCTAGAGTTCATCAAGAAAGTTATAGCTATTATCACCACAGCTTTGGAGACAGAGACTAGCCGAGAGGCCTGGACAGGCAAATCCCAATATCACCTAAATCTAAAATGTGAACAAATCATGAATTAAGGCGGCATTAATTGGCAAACTCTCCATAGCCACAACTCTTACTTCCTGACCCTAGTCCCAAGCCAAATCAGTTCCCTACACTGTACTGAGGAGATCCAACCAGGTCAAAACAGTTCTGTCTACAGTTGGGAGTCTGTTCCTTCTGGAATAGATAGACCGGTTTGGTTTAATCCCACATCATGTTATTAGGCTTCTTGTAGGTCATGCATGATGTTAAGGGGCTGCCTTTCAAGGTAGCAAAATGAGGCCTTGTTTTCCATTTCTGTTACCATACCTCTACAGTAAGCTTGCATCGGTTAGATATGCAACTATACATTAAAATTGGTTAAGTTACAACATCTATATAGTAACTGATTCTATTACCGACAAATAAAAGGAAAAGGCCACAGCATCCAATATAGTGAAGAAGGTTTATCACCTTCTTCACTATATTGGATGCTGTGGCCTTTTCCTTTTATTTGCCTGACCCTTGGACCCTACTCAGTGGGGCAGATTTACTGACCCGGTCCATTCGCGATCCAGCGGCGCGTTCTCTGCGCTGGATTCGGGTCTGACCGGGATTTATTAAGGTAGTTCCTCCGCCGTCCACCAGGTGGCGCTGCTGCGCTGAAGAGCATCGGAACGCGCTGGAGTTCACCGGCTCGGGCTGAGTGAAGGTAAGTGCAAGCTCCGCAACAGATTTTTTGTTTTAAATGCGGCGGTTTTTCCGAATCCGTCGGATTTCCGTTTGGCCACACCCCCGATTTCCGTCACGTGCATGCCAGCGCCGATGCGCCACAATCCCATCGCGTGTGCCAAAATCCCGGGGCAATTCAGGGATAAATCCGCAAATCGGAAATATTCGGGTAACACGTCGGGAAAACGCAAATTGGGCCCTTAGTAAATGACCCCCAGTGTCTGGTAATTAGAAAGGTTGCTGTCTTTTTTATTTTTTTTTAATTCTATTACCTTATCTATAAAGTAAGCAACAAATCTAAATATTAAGCTTGGTTCTGGTACCATAGCTACACAGTATGCTTGTGTTTGTTTCTGTATCTATACAGTGAACTTGCTTTTGTTACCATATACATGTAGATAACACAAAATACATAGATACTAACACTAGCAGAGGCATTAGCTTGACGGCACCAATTGGGCACATAAGCACTGAAAGTTCTTCGGGCAACCTCAACAGTAAATACGGCTGCAGTAAAGAAGAGGTTAAAGGAAATGTACTTTCACGGATCTACCTAATAAGGTAGGTAGGTCCCTGCTATAATTCTCTGTACTACGCACATATCGCCAAGTTTCAGGACGAGGCCGTGCAGCTGAAGCTGAAGACACACTGGTAAGCGGATCAACTCAGGCTACTGGGTCATGGAGTAAGGATAAGGGCAATACATTTTAATCATAGTTTTTGAATACGTTTTTAACTTGAATTTAAATGGCAGGTTCCCTTTAATTCACTTAAAAAGTAGAGTTAAAGAATACCTGGCAGCCTGCCAGGAAAGCCCACCAGGTCCATTGGAATCCTCAGAGTTATATTCTGCTCGCCAGGAGGCCAACTGGAGTGTTTTAGTTGGTAATGACCCGTCCGGTGGGCCATTACACTAGCAAAGTCTACCAAGGCATGTCTGTTGGAATCCTTTGATCAAGTCATCCTCCCTGTTCTCCCTCCTGCCCCTTCTCTTCTGCTCGCCAGGAGGCCAACTGGAGTGTTTTAGTTGGTAATGACCCGTCCGGTGGGCCGTTACACTAGCAAAGTCTACCAAGGCATGTCTGTTGGAATCCTTTGATCGAGTCATCCTCCCTGTTCTCTCTTCTCTTCCTTACCTTTTACCTAGGCCAACTGGATGCTACAAGAAAATCTTTTCTATCTTCTGTGCACGCTCAGCATAAAAGTCTATCATTAAGTTTGTCATTTTACAATGATGAATGGGGTTTTATTATAATAGACATATGATGACCTGCAGAACAAGTCAATCCCAGAAGTCCCAGGCTGATCCTCAATCACCGTACCCAGCGATCCTGTGGATGGGGGACAAACGTCCATAATGATAAATTCCTTGTAGTTTTCATAGTGCAGTTTCTTTTCTAACATTCTCATAAGTTTCGTTTCCACCTCAGGAAGGATCTCAGTTATTTTCCGATGCTGCAATTCTTAACCTGACACTAACAGGTTGTGTAATGTGACGTATCAATGCTGCATTTGTATGTGTGACTTCCTTATACCAGACACTTCCACAATCCTTTATGTTATCGCTATAAGGTCTATAACCTGCACAATGACACACAGGGGAAGATAATGATCAGTGTAACAGCAGGGCAAGGAAAGTGTAGTAAAGGGTAGATGTGATGTATAGTGCTCTCATTCATAGCAGGGACACCTTAAAGGGGAACTCCAGCTTTTACATTTTTAACATATGTTTATGGTATAATCATCTTACATGTCATACATTGGCTGTTTGTCTCTAGGTGATGTATAACATGGCCGCCTGTCTCTAGGTGATGTGTAACATGGCCGCCTGTCTCTAGGTGATGTGTAACATGGCTGCCTGCCTATAGGTGATGTGTAACATGGCTGCCTGCCTCTAGGGGATGTGTAAGATGGCTGCCTGTCTCTAGGTGATGTGTAACATGGCTGCCTGTCTCTAGGGGATGTGTAACATGGCTCCCTGTCTCTAGGTTATGTGTAAGATGGCTGCCTGTCTCTAGGTGATGTGTAACATGGCTCCCTATGTCTTGCTGATGTGTAACATGGCTGCCTGTCTCTAGGTGATGTGTAACATGGCTGCATGTCTCTAGGGGATGTGTAAGATAGTTGCCTGTCTCTAGGTGATGTGTAACATGGCTGCCTGTCTCTGGGGGGTATGTAAGATGGCTTCGTGTCTCTAGGTGATGTGTAACATGGCTGCCTGTCTCTAGGTGATGTGTAACATGGCTGCCTGTCTCTAGGTGATGTGTAACATGGCTGCCTGTCTCTAGGTGATGTGTAACATGGCTGCCTATCTCTAGGGTATGTGTAAAATGGCTTCCTGTCTCTAGGGGATGTGTAACATGGCTTCCTGTCTCTAGGGGATGTGTAACATGGCTTCCTGTCTCTAGGTGATGTGTAACATGGCTGCCAGTCTCTAGGTGATGTGTAAGATGGCTGCCTGTCTGTATTAGATGTGTAACATGGCTGCCTGTCTCTAGGTGATGTGTAACATGGCTGCATGTCTCTAGGCGATGTGTGACATGGCTGCCTGTCTCTAGGCGATGTGCAACATGGCTGCCTGTCTCTAGGGGATGTGTAAGATGGCTGCCTGTCTCTAGGTTATGTGTAACATGGCTGCCTGTATCCAGATGATGTGTAACATGGCTGCCTGTCTCTAGGTGATGTGTAACATGGCTGCCTGCCTCTAGGTGATGTGTATTACATGGCAGCCTGCCTCTAGGTGATGTGTAAGATGGCTGCCTGTTTCTAGGTGATGTGTAAGATGGCTGCCTGTCTCTAGGTGATGTGTAACATGGCTGCCTGTCTCTAGGTAATGTGTAACATGGCTGCCTGTCTCTATTAGATGTGGAACATGGCTGCCTGTCTCTAGGTGATGTGGAACATGGCTGCCTGTCTCTAGGTGATGTGTAACATGGCTTCCTGTCTCTATGGGATATGTAACATGGCTGCCTGTCTCTAGGTTATGTGTAAGATGGCTGTCTGTCTCTAGGTGATGTGTAGCATGGCTGCCTTTCTCTAGGCGATGTGTGACATGGCTGCCTGTCTCTAGGTGATGTGTAAGATGGCTGCCTGTCTCTGGGTGATGTGTAACATGGCTGCCTGTCTCTAGGTGATGTGTACCATGGCTGCCTGTCTCTAGGTGATGTGTAACATGGCTGCCTGTCTCTAGGTGATGTGTAACATGGCTGCCTGTCTCCAGATGATGTGTAAGATGGCTGCCTGTCTCTAGATGATGTGTAACATGGCTGCCTGTCTCCAGATGATGTGTAACATGGCTGCCTGTCTCTAGGTGATGTGTAACATGGCTCCCTGTCTCTAGGTGATGTGTAACATGGCTCCCTGTCTCTAGGTGATGTGTAACGTGGCTGCCTGTCTCTAGGTGATGTGTAAGATGGCTGCCTGTCTCTAGGTGATGTGTAACATGGCTGCCTGTCTCTAGGTGATGTGTAACATGGCTGCATGTCTCTAGGTGATGTGTAACATGGCTGCCTGTCTCTAGGTGATGTGTAACATGGCTGCCTGTCTCCAGATGATGTGTAAGATGGCTGCCTGTTTCTAGGGGATGTGTAACATGGCTGCCTGTCTCTAGGTGATGTGTAAGATGGCTGCCTGTCTCTAGGTGATGTGTAAGATGGCTGCCTGTCTCTAGGTGATGTGTAACATGGCAGCCTGCCTCTAGGTGATGTGTATTACATGGCAGCCTGCCTCTAGGTGATGTGTAAGATGGCTGCCTGTTTCTAGGTGATGTGTAAGATGGCTGCCTGTCTCTAGGTGATGTGTAACATGGCTGCCTGTCTCTAGGTGATGTGTAAGATGGCTGCCTGTCTCTAGGTGATGTGTAACATGGCTGCCTGTCTCTAGGTGATGTGTAAGATGGCTGCCTGTCTCTAGGTGATGTGTAACATGGCTGCATGTCTCTAGGTGATGTGTAACATGGCTGCCTGTCTCTAGGGGATGTGTAAGATGGCTGCCTGTCTCTAGGGGATGTGTAACATGGCTGCCCGTCTCTAGGTGATGTGTAAGATGGCTGCCTGTCTCTAGGTGATGTGTAACACACAGGAGTCTATCTTCCTACAACTGTTTTGATAGCCTCGTTGCTCGGCCTCTAATCCCCCCTCACCATCAGGCGTCCCACTTGTTTTGACCCCCCACACCCGTTTTTTAACTCTGTGCTTATAATTAAGGCCATGATATAAGTACATGGGAGGGCGGGCATTAGGTTCACCCCGTTCCTTTCAGACTCTGCCCCTCAGGCCCTGCATCTAGTATCGTGTATATTATGTATGACTTTTAGCAGGACTGTTCCTTTAAGAATAGCAGACTTGTTTACCTGAATAAGTTTCAGAGCCAGGAAGACTTTCTATTCCCTGAGATGCAGGAGTTTCGGTTGTGATTTCCTGTAATGATGATCCCTCCCCCTCTATCACCCATTCATGACGCCGCGCTCCATCCTCTGCTGCCAGACACACACGGGCTCTCACAGAGCCCTCCCGCCAAGAATGGAGAGATCTGTGAGAGACGGAATCTAAGAATATATCCAGAAAATCACATTGTATCATTTTTAAATAATTAATTAAAATTTTATTGCAAGAAATAAGTATCTGATCTTCTACCAACGACCAATTCTGCCTCTTCAGAACTGTTAGTTTTTCTTTAAGAAGCTCCTCCTACTCTGCACTCATTGCCAGTAGCTCCTCCCACCTTGCACTCATTACCTGTATTTATTTCACCTGTTAGACCTGTACAAGGCTTGGCACAATTATTAGGTAATATGAGAAACACTAGATGACCATCAATCTTTCTCGGTCTCGGGCTTCATGCAACAGACCATTCGGAGAAAGGTCTGGAATCAGCCCAGAACTACCCAGGAGGACCTGGTCAATGACCTGAAGCCCAGAACTAACTAAAGGGACCTGGTCAGTGACCTGAAGCCCAGAAATACCCAGGAGGACCTGGTCAATGACCTAAAGCCCAGAAATACTCAGGAGGACCTGGTCAATGACCTGAAGCCCAGAAATACCCAGGAGGACTTGGTCAATGACCTGAAGCCCAGAATTAACTAAAGGGACCTGGCCAATGACCTGAAGCCCGGAAATACCCAGGAGGACCTGGTCAATGACCTGAAGCTCAGAACTACCCAGATGGACCTGGTCAATGACCTGAAGCCCAGAAATACCCAGAAGGACCTGGTCAACGACCTGAAGCCCAGAAATACCCAGAAGGAACTGGTCAATGACCTGAAGCCCAGAACTACCCAAGGGGACCTGGTCAATGACCTGAAGCCTAGAACTAACCAGAGGGACCTGGTCAATGACCTGAAGCCCGGAACTACCCAGGAGGACCTGGTCAATGACCTGAAGCCCAGAACTACTCAGAGGGACCTGGTCAACGACCTGAAGCCCAGAACTAACTAGAGGGACCTGGTCAATGACCTGTAGCCCAGAACTAACCAGAGGGACCTGGTCAATGACCTGAAGACCAGAAATACCCAGAAGGAACTGGTCAATGACCTGAAGCCCAGTACTACCCAGAGGGACCTGGTCAATGACCTGAAGCCTAGAACTAACCAGAGGGATCTGGTCAATGACCTGAAGCCCAGAGCTAACCAGAGGGACCTGGTCAATGACCTGAAGCCCAGAACTACCCAAAGGGACCTGGTCAATGACCTGAAGCCCCGAACTAACCAGAGGGACCTAGTCAATGACCTGAAGCCCAGAACTAACTGGATGGACCTGGTCAATGACCTGAATCCCAGAACTACCCAGAGGGACCTGGTCAACGACCTGAAGCCCGGAACTACCCAGAGGGACCTGGTCAAAGACCTGAAGCCCGGAACTACCCAGGAGGACCTGGTCAATGACCTGAAGCCCAGAACTAACCAGAGGGACTTGGTCAATGACCTGAAGCCCAGAAATACCCAGAAGGACCTGATCAACGACCTGAAGCCCAGAAATACCCAGAAGGAACTGGTCAATGACCTGAAGCCCAGTACTAACCAGAGGGACCTGGTCAATGACCTGAAGCCTAGAACTAACCAGAGGGATCTGGTCAATGACCTGAAGCCCAGAACTAACCAGAGGGACCTGGTCAATGACCTGAAGCCCAGAACTAACCAGAGGGACCTGGTCAATGACCTGAAGCCAAGAAATACCCAGAAGAAACTGGTCAATGACCTGAAGCCCAGTACTACCCAGAGGGACCTGGTCAATGACCTGAAGCCTAGAACTAACCAGAGGGATCTGGTCAATGACCTGAAGCCCAGAACTAACCAGAGGGACCTGGTCAATGACCTGAAGCCCAGAACTACCCAAAGAGACCTGGTCAATGACCTGAAGCCCAGAACTAACCAGAGGGACCTAGTCAATGACCTGAAGCCCAGAACTAACTGGATGGACCTGGTCAATGACCTGAATCCCAGAACTACCCAGAGGGACCTGGTCAATGACCTGAAGCCTGGAACTACCCAGAGGGACCTGGTCAAAGACCTGAAGCCCGGAACTACCCAGGAGGACCTGGCCAATGACCTAAAGCCCAGAACTAACCAGAGGGACTTGGTCAATGACCTGAAGCCCAGAAATACCCAGAAGGACCTGATCAACGACCTGAAGCCCAGAAATACCCAGAAGGAACTGGTCAATGACCTGAAGCCCAGAACTACCCAAGGGGACCGGTCAATGACCTGAAGCCTAGAACTAACCAGAGGGACCAGGTCAATGACCTGAAGCCCAGAACTAACCAGAGGGACCTGGTCAATGACCTGAAGCCCAGAACTAACCAGAGGGACCTAGTCAATGACCTGAAGCCCAGAACTAACTGGATGGACCTGGTCAATGACCTGAAGCCCAGAACTACCCAGAGGGACCTGGTCAATGACCTGAAGCCCGGAACTACCCAGAGGGACCTGGTCAAAGACCTGAAGCCCGGAACTACCCAGGAGGACCTGGTCAATGACCTGAAGCCCAGAACTAACCAGAGGGACCTGGTCAATGATCTGAAGCCCAGAACTAACCAGAGGGACCTAGTCAATGACCTGAAGCCCAGAACTAACTGGATGGACCTGGTCAATGACCTGAAGCCCAGAACTACCCAGAGGGACCTGGTCAACGACCTGAAGCCCGGAACTACCCAGAGGGACCTGGTCAAAGACCTGAAGCCCGGAACTACCCAGGAGGACCTGGTCAATGACCTGAAGCCCAGAACTAACCAGAGGGACCTGGTCAATGACCTGAAGCCCAGAACTAACCAGAGGGACCTAGTCAATGACCTGAAGCCCAGAACTAACTGGATGGACCTGGTCAATGACCTGAAGCCCAGAACTACCCAGAGGGACCTGGTCAACGACCTGAAGCCCGGAACTACCCAGAGGGACCTGGTCAAAGACCTGAAGCCCGGAACTACCCAGGAGGACCTGGTCAATGACCTGAAGCCCAGAACTAACCAGAGGGACTTGGTCATTGACCTGAAGCCCAGAACTAACCAGATGGACCTTGTCAATGAACTGATTTTCTGCAAGGGTAATCGGGATTACCATTGAAGATGGGTCATGTCTGGGTCTTCAAGTATAAAAATGACCCAAAACGCAGAGCCAGGGCAACTAAGGAGCTGTTCCATACGAAGCATTTCAATCTTTAGAGGGAACTGAAACTTAATGTTGTCCAGTGACGGCCTTGAAACCTGAAAGATCTTCAGAAGATGTGTATGGAGGACTGGTCTAAAATCTCTTCTGCAGCGTGTGCAAACAAGTTGTTGTTCTATGGTATCAGATACTTATTTATTATAAAATGCTGGTTCGTTATTTAAAAATCATACAAGGTGATTTTTCTGTGTTTTTTCTAGATTCTGTCTCTCACAGTTGAAGTGACCTACAATAAAAAAAATTGCTAAATCAGCCTGGGATCAAATACTTATCCCCCCTATAGATGTTCCTATGGTTAAAGTTACATCGACCGTTACATAGGGGGAGACTTCATTTCTGTCGCCTTCAGACGTCTTACTTCATCATATCCCTCATACACACAGCCAGCAGGGAGCAGCACCGGGCCCCACACACAACCAGCAGGGAGCAGCACCGGGCCCTACACACAACCAGCAGGGGGCAGCACCGGGCCCCACACACAACAAGCAGGGAGCAGCACCGGGCCCCACACACAACCAGCAGGGAGCAGCACCGGGCCCCACACACAACCAGCAGGGAGCAGCACCGGGCCCCACACATAACCAGCAGGGAGCAGCACCGGGCCCCACACACAACCAGCAGGGAGCAGCACCGGGCCCCACACATAACCAGCAGGGAGCAGCACTGGCCCCACACACAACCAGCAGGGAGCAGCACCGGCCCCACACACAACCAGCAGGGGGCAGCACCGGGCCCCACACACAACAAGCAGGGAGCAGCACCGGGCCCCACACACAACCAGCAGGGAGCAGCACCGGGCCCCACACACAACCAGCAGGGAGCAGCACCGGGCCCCACACATAACCAGCAGGGAGCAGCACTGGCCCCACACACAACCAGCAGGGAGCAGCACCGGCCCCACACACAACCAGCAGGGAGCAGCACCGGCCCCACACATAACCAGCAGGGAGCAGCACCGGCCACCCACACACACAACCAGCAGGGAGCAGAACCGGGCCCCACACACAACCAGCAGAGTGCAGAACCGGGCCCCACACGCACAACCAGCAAGGGGCAGCACCGGGACATCCCCACACACAACCAGCAGGGGGCAGCACCGGGCCCCACACACACAATACCAGCAGGGAGCAGGACTAGGCCCCCACACACAACCAGCAGGGAGCAGCATCGGGACCCACACACAACCAGCAGGAGGCAGCACCGGGCCCCACACACATCCAGCAGGGAGCAGCACCGGGCCCCCCCACACAACCAGCAGGGATCAGCATTGGGACCCGCACACACAACCAGCAGGGAGCAGCATCGGGACACACACACACAACCAGCAGGGAGCAGCATCGGGCCTTACAGACACAACCAACAGGGAGCAGCACGGGGTCCCCCACACACAACCAGCAGGAAGCAACACCGGGCCCCACACACACAACCAGCAGGGAGCAGCTCCGGGCCCTGCACACACAACCAGCAGGGAGCAGAACACACAACCAGCAGGGAGCAGCACCTGGTCCCCTACACACAACCAGCAGGGAGCAGAACCGGGCCCCACACACAACCAGCAGGGAGCAGCACCGGGCCCTGCACACACAATACCAACAGGGAGCAACACCAGGCCCCACACACACAACCAGCAGGGAGCAGCACCGGGCCTTACAGACGCAACCAGCAGGGAGCAGCTCCGGGCCCCACACACAATCAGCAGGGAGCAGCACCGGGTCTCCCACACACAACCAGCAGGGAGCAGCACCGGGCCCTGCTCACACAATACCAGCAGGGAACAGAACCGGGCCCCACACACAACCAGCAGGAAGCAGCACCGGCCCCACACACAACCAGCAGGGAGCAGCACCGGGCCCTGCACACACAATACCAGCAGGGAGCAGCACCGGGCCCGACACACACAACCAGCAGGGAGCAGCACCGGGTATTACAGACACAACCAGCAGGGAGCAGCTCCGGGCCCCACACACAACCAGCAGGGAGCAGCACCGGCCCCACACACAACCAGCAGGGAGCAGCACTGGCCCCACACACAACCAGCAGGGAGCAGCACCGGGCCCTGCACACACAATACCAACAGGGAGCAACACCAGGCCCCACACACACAACCAGCAGGGAGCAGCACCGGGGCTTACAGACGCAACCAGCAGGGAGCAGCTCCGGGCCCCACACACAATCAGTAGGGATCAGCACCGGGTCTCCCACACACAACCAGCAGGGAGCAGCACCGGGCCCTGCTCACACAATACCAGCAGGGAACAGAACCGGGCCCCACACACAACCAGCAGGAAGCAGCACCGGCCCCACACACAACCAGCCGGGAGCAGCACCGGGCCCTGCACACACAATACCAGCAGGGAGCAGCACCGGGCCCTGCTCACACAATACCAGCAGGGAACAGAACCGGCCCCACACACAACCAGCAGGAAGCAGCACCGGCCCCACACACAACCAGCAGGGAGCAGCACCAGGCCCTGCACACACAATACCAGCAGGGAGCAGCACCGGGCCCCACACACAATCAGCAGGGAGCAGCACCGGGTCCCCCACACACAACCAGCAGGGAGCAGCACCGGGCCCTGCACACACAATACCAGCAGGGAGCAGCACTTGGCCTTACAGACACAACCTGCCAACATGGGGACAGTGTCAAGACCCCCCAGTGTCACTCACCATCACACCTATATATGCGCATGAATCACGGCAAGTATAGAATATAACATCTAACATGTCAAGAAAATGGTAAAAGAAATATTAATAAGTTTCAGTTTCATTTCAGTAGAAGTGACTCCTGAGGAAGGAGAAGAGGATATAAGAGCAGCAGATGCAGGGGCCGGGCTGCAGACTGCAGGAGGATTCCCCGGCCGTCACACTGGTGAGTGCTCAGCACAGATACTACAGATCCTTCCTCTACTCCCTGGTTATACATCACACATCTTATATCTGGCAATCTCCAGGCAGAACATAGTGGGGCTGATTGAATGGAAGCTGACAGCTACCAAATCAGGTGACAAGTAAACATAACGCTGTGTAGGGCGCTGTATCCGCTTTCCGGACTTACCTTTCCTGTTTTCCAGTGGTCAATTATTTTCCGAATTTCTTCTGTTTTTTTTCTGTATACAAATGAGCATCTTGGTGCCCCAGGGGTGGGGATATGACCGCAGATGTGACAAATTTCTTCTTTTTATTACACCAAAGAGAAGAAAACGGGTTACCATGTTACCCCAGATCAGCTCCCATATGAATAGGAGCTAACCTGCAGTAAGTGTGTCTGACCACCAGACAGAGAATGGCGCTGTCTGCTGCCTTTCTTATTCACCTTTTATCAAGTGCTGAGAAGAGCTGATCTGTGGGGGTGCTGGATGTAGGGTCCCCACCCAACTCATCATCGGTAAAATCACAGGGACAATACATTCTTTATATGTAAGTTTTTGTTTTGATTGCACAATAAAACCATTTTTAAAAAGTTTCTTTGTTTTCCATCTTTCAAGACCCAAAAATTTTTGCATATTTTGTTCAATGGAGCTGTGTGAGGTCTTGGTTTTTGTGGAGAGAGTTGTAGATTTTATTGGTAACATTTTCTGATGTAATGTGTAGGCATTTGTTTTATAATTTCTTTTCTTTTAGTATTTTTTCATTATTATCTCTTTAAATGAGGTTTATATCATAAAATTGTGGTGTCATGAGGGTAACAGTATACAGAGGCGAAGGAATGTTATAGTAGATAGAAGCGGAACAATAAGGGTTATAGTATATAGGAGAGGAGGGATGAGGGTTATAGTATATAGGAGGGGAGGAATGGGGGTTATAGTATATAGGAGAGGAGGAATGGGGGTTATAGTATATAGGAGAGGAGGAATGGGGGTTATAGTATATAGGAGAGGAAGAATGGGGGTTATAGTATATAGGAGAGGAGGAATGGGTGGTTATAGTATATAGGAGAGGGGGGATGGAGGTTATAGTATATAGGAGAGGAGGAATGGGGGTTATAGTATATAGGAGAGGGGGGATGGAGGTTATAGTATATAGGAGAGGAGGAATTGGGGTTATAGTATATAGGAGAGGAGGGATGGGGGTTATAGTATATAGGAGAGAGGAGGAGTGGGGGTTATAGTATATAGGAGAGGAGGAATGGGGGTTATAGTATATAGAAGAGGAGGAATGGGGGTTATAGTATATAGGAGAGGAGGAATGGGGGTTATAGTATATAGGAGAGGAGGAATGGGGGTTATAGTATATAGGAGAGGAGGAATGGGGGTTATAGTATATAGGAGAGGAGGAATGGGGGTTATAGTATACAGGAGAGGAGGAATGGGGGTGATACTATATAGGAGAGGGGGAATGGGGGTTATAGTATATAGGAGAGGAAGAATGGGGGTTATAGTATATAGGAGAGGAGGAATGGGTGTTATAGTATATCGGAGAGGAGGAATGGGGGTTATAGTATATAGGAGAGGAGGAATGGGGGTTATAGTATATAGGAGAGGGAGCATTGGGGGTTATAGTATATAGGAGAGGAGGAATGGGGGTTATAGTATATAGGAGAGGAGGAATGGGGGTTATAGTATATAGGAGAGGGGGGATGGAGTTATAGTATATAGGAGAGGAGGAATGGGGGTTATAGTATATAGGAGAGGAGGAATGGGGGTTATAGTATATAGGAGAGGAGGAATGGGGGTTATAGTATATAGGAGAGGAGGAATGGGGGTTATAGTATATAGGAGAGGAGGAATGGGGGTTATAGTATATAGGAGAGGAGGAATGGGGGTTATAGTATATAGGAGAGGAAGAATGGGGGTTATAGTATATAGGAGAGGAGGAATGGGTGGTTATAGTATATAGGAGAGGAGGAATGGGTGGTTATAGTATATAGGAGAGGAGGAATGGGGGTTATAGTATATAGGAGAGGAGGAATGGGGGTTATAGTATATAGGAGAGGAGGAATGGGGGTTATAGTATATAGGAGAGGAGGAATGGGGGTTATAGTATATAGGAGAGGAGGAATGGGGGTTATAGTATATAGGAGAGGAGGAATGGGGGTTATAGTATATAGGAGAGGAGGAATGGGTGTTATAGTATATAGGAGAGGAGGAATGGGGGTTATAGTATATAGGAGAGGAGGAATGGGGGTTATAGTATATAGGAGAGGAGGAATGGGGGTTATAGTATATAAGAGAGGGGGAATGGGGGTTATAGTATATAGGAGAGGAGGAATGGGTGTTATAGTATATAGGAGAGGAGGAATGGGGGTTATAGTATATAGAAGAGGAGGGATGGGGGTTATAGTATATAGGAGAGGAGGAATGGGTGTTATAGTATATAGGAGAGGAGGAATGGGGGTTATAGTATATAGGAGAGGAGGAATGGGGGTTATAGTATATAGGAGAGGAGGAATGGGGGTTATAGTATATAAGAGAGGGGAATGGGGGTTATAGTATATAGGAGAGGAGGAATGGGTGTTATAGTATATAGGAGAGGAGGAATGGGGGTTATAGTATATAGGAGAGGAGGAATGGGGGTGATAGTATATAGGAGAGGAGGAATGGGGGTTATAGTATATAGGAGAGGAGGAATGGGGGTTATAGTATATAGGAGAGGAGGAATGGGGGTTATAGTATATAGGAGAGGAGGAATGGGGGTTATAGTATATAGGAGAGGAGGAATGGGGGTTATAGTATATAGGAGAGGAGGAATGGGGGTTATAGTATATAGGAGAGGAGGAATGGGGGTTATAGTATATAGGAGAGGAGGAATGGGGGTTATAGTATATAGGAGAGGGGGAATGGGGGTTATAGTATATAGGAGAGGAGGAATGGGTGTTATAGTATATAGGAGAGCAGGAATGGGGGTTATAGTATATAGGAGAGGAGGAATGGGGGTTATAGTATATAGGAGAGGAGGAATGGGGGTTATAGTATATAGGAGAGGAGGAATGGGGGTTATAGTATATAGGAGAGGAGGAATGGGGGTTATAGTATATAGGAGAGGAGGAATGGGGGTTATAGTATATAGGAGAGGAGGAATGGGGGTTATAGTATATAGGAGAGGAGGAATGGGGGTTATAGTATATAGGAGAGGAGGAATGGGGGTTATAGTATATAGGAGAGGAGGAATGGGGGTTATAGTATATAAGAGAGGGGAATGGGGGTTATAGTATATAGGAGAGGAGGAATGGGTGTTATAGTATATAGGAGAGCAGGAATGGGGGTTATAGTATATAGGAGAGGAGGAATGGGGGTTATAGTATATAGGAGAGGAGGAATGGGGGTTATAGTATATAGGAGAGGAGGAATGGGTGTTATAGTATATAGGAGAGGAGGAATGGGGGTTATAGTATATAGGAGAGGAGGAATGGGGGTTATAGTATATAGGAGAGGAGGAATGGGGGTTATAGTATATAGAAGAGGAGGATAGGGGTTATAGCATATAGGAGAGGAGGGATGGGGGTTATAGTATATAGGAGAGGAGGAATGGGTGGTTATAGTATATAGGAGAGGAGGAATGGGTGGTTATAGTATATAGGAGAGGAGGAATGGGGGTTATAGTATATAGGAGAGGAGGAATGGGGGTTATAGTATATAGGAGAGGAGGAATGGGGGTTATAGTATATAGGAGAGGAGGAATGGGGGTTATAGTATATAGGAGAGGAGGAATGGGGGTTATAGTATATAGGAGAGGAGGAATGGGGGTTATAGTATATAGGAGAGGAGGAATGGGGGTTATAGTATATAGGAGAGGAGGAATGGGGGTTATAGTATATAGGAGAGGAGGAATGGGGGTTATAGTATATAGGAGAGGAGGAATGGGGTGTTATAGTATATAGGAGAGGAGGAATGGGGGTTATAGTATATAGGAGAGGAGGAATGGGGGTTATAGTATATAGGAGAGGAGGAATGGGGGTTATAGTATATAAGAGAGGGGGAATGGGGGTTATAGTATATAGGAGAGGAGGAATGGGTGTTATAGTATATAGGAGAGCAGGAATGGGGGTTATAGTATATAGGAGAGGAGGAATGGGGGTTATAGTATATAGGAGAGGAGGAATGGGGGTTATAGTATATAGGAGAGGAGGAATGGGTGTTATAGTATATAGGAGAGGAGGAATGGGGGTTATAGTATATAGGAGAGGAGGAATGGGGGTTATAGTATATAGGAGAGGAGGAATGGGGGTTATAGTATATAGAAGAGGAGGAATGGGGGTTATAGTATATAGGAGAGGAGGAATGGGGGTTATAGTATATAGAAGAGGAGGAATGGGGGTTATAGTATATAGGAGAGGAGGAATGGGGGTTATAGTATATAGAAGAGGAGGGATAGGGGTTATAGCATATAGGAGAGGAGGGATGGGGGTTATAGTATATAGGAGAGGAGGAATGGGGGTTATAGTATATAGGAGAGGAGGAATGGGGGTTATAGTATATAGGAGAGGAGGAATGGGGGTTATAGTATATAGGAGAGGAGGAATGGGGGTTATAGTATATAGGAGAGGAGGAATGGGGGTTATAGTATATAGGAGAGGAGGAATGGGGGTTATAGTATATAGGAGAGGAGGAATGGGGGTTATAGTATATAGAAGAGGAGGGATGGGGGTTATAGTATATAGAAGAGGAGGGATGGGGGTTATAGTATATAGGAGAGGAGGAATGGGGGTTATAGTATATAGAAGAGGAGGGATGGGGGTTATAGTATATAGGAGAGGAGGAATGGGGGTTATAGTATATAGGAGAGGAGGAATGGGGGTTATAGTATATAGGAGAGGAGGAATGGGGGTTATAGTATATAGGAGAGGAGGAATGGGGGTTATAGTATATCGGAGAGGAGGAATGGGGGTTATAGCATATAGGAGAGGAGGAATGGGGGTTATAGTATATAGGAGAGGAGGAATGGGGGTTATAGTATATAGGAGAGGAGGAATGGGGGTTATAGTATATAGGAGAGGAGGGATGGGGGTTATAGTATATAGGAGAGGAGGGATGGGGGTTATAGTATATAGGAGAGGAGGAATGGGGGTTATAGTATATAGGAGAGGGGCAATGGGGGTTATAGTATATAGGAGAGGAGGGATGGGGGTTATAGTATATAGGAGAGGAGGAATGGGGGTTATAGTATATGGAAGAGGAGGGATGGGGGTTATAGTATATAGAAGAGGGGGAATGGGGGTTATAGTATATAGGAGAGGAGGAATGGGGGTTATAGTATATAGGAGAGGAGGAATGGGGGTTATAGTATATAGAAGAGGAGGGATAGGGGTTATAGTATATAGGAGAGGAGGAATGGGGGTTATAGTATATAGAAGAGGAGGAATGGGGGTTATAGTATATAGGAGAGGAGGAATGGGGGTTATAGTATATAGGAGAGGAGGAATGGGGGTTATAGTATATAGGAGAGGAGGAATGGGGGTTATAGTATATGGAAGAGGAGGGATGGGGGTTATAGTATATAGGAGAGGAGGAATGGGGGTTATAGTATATAGAAGAGGAGGGATGGGGGTTATAGTATATAGGAGAGGAGGAATGGGGGTTATAGTATATAGAAGAGGAGGGATAGGGGTTATAGTATATAGGAGAGGAGGAATGGGGGTTATAGTATATAGAAGAGGAGGAATGGGGGTTATAGTATATAGGAGAGGAGGAATGGGGGTTATAGTATATAGGAGAGGAGGAATGGGGGTTATAGTATATAGGAGAGGAGGAATGGGGGTTATAGTATATAGAAGAGGAGGAATGGGGGTTATAGTATATAGAAGAGGAGGGATGGGGGTTAGAGTATATAGAAGAGGAGGGATGGGGGTTATAGTATATAGAAGAGGAGGGATGGGGGTTATAGTATATAGGAGAGGAGGAATGGGGGTTATAGTATATAGAAGAGGAGGGATGGGGGTTATAGTATATAGGAGAGGAGGAATGGGGGTTATAGTATATAGGAGAGGAGGAATGGGGGTTATAGTATATAGGAGAGGAGGAATGGGGGTTATAGTATATAGGAGAGGAGGAATGGGGGTTATAGCATATAGGAGAGGAGGAATGGTGGTTATAGTATATAGGAGAGGAGGAATGGGGGTTATAGTATATAGGAGAGGAGGAATGGGGGTTATAGTATATAGAAGAGGAGGGGTGGGGTTATAGTATATAGGAGAGGAGGGATGGGGGTTATAGTATATAGGAGAGGAGGAATGGGGGTTATAGTATATAGGAGAGGAGGAATGGGGGTTATAGTATATAGGAGAGGAGGAATGGGGGTTATAGTATATAGGAGAGGAGGAATGGGGGTTATAGTATATAGGAGAGGAGGAATGGGGGTTATAGTATATAGAAGAGGAGGGATGGGGGTTATAGTATAAAGGAGAGGAGGAATGGGGGTTATAGTATATAGGAGAGGAGGGATGGGGGTTATAGTATATAGGAGAGGAGGGATGGGGGTTATACTATATAGGAGAGGAGGAATGGGGGTTATAGTATATAGGAGAGGAGGAATGGGGGTTATAGTATATAGGAGAGGAGGAATGGGGGTTATAGTATATAGGAGAGGAGGAATGGGGGTTATAGTATATAGGAGAGGAGGAATGGGGGTTATAGTATACAGGAGAGGAGGGATGAGGGTTATAGTATATATTAGGGGAGGGTTGGGGGTGGCAGGACTCAGCTGAATGGTCGTGCTTTATCCTTTGCTCCTACAGGGGGTAAGACATACTTGCCAACTCTCCAAAAACTACTAGAGTAGTTGCCGTCTATAATGCACTTTCTGGAGTCTGCATTCAACTGCTGACCCAGTAAATATTTTGCTCAGTATCACAGGGAGACATAGGTTCTACCAGTAAGATCCATTCTTGGGGTCGCACCACCCCACAGCTTCTTGCACATTGGGGCCGATTTACTTACCCGGTCCATTCGTGATCCAGCGGCGCGTTCTCTGCGGTGGATTCGGGACCGGCCGGGATTCATTAAGGTAGTTCCTCTGACGTCCACCAGGTGGCGCTGCTGCGCTGAAGAGCATCGGAACGCACTCAAGTTCACCGGCCTATTCCTAGTGAAGGTAAGTGCAAGCTCCGCGACACATTTTTTTTTTTAAACACGGCGGTTTTTCTGAATCCGTCGGGTTTTCGTTCGGCCACGCCCCCGATTTCTGTCGCGTGCATGCCAGCGCCGATGCGCCACAATCCAATCGCTTGCGCCAAATTCCCGGGGCAATTCACGGGAAATCAGCGCAAATCGGAAATATTCGGGTAACACGTCGGGAAACCGCGAATCGGGGCCCTTAGTAAATGACCCCCATTACGTGACACATGACTGACACAAAGGGGGTCATTTACTAAGGGCCCGATTCGCGTTTTCCCGATGGGTTACCCGAATATTTCCGATTTGCGCCGATTTCCCCTGAATTGCCCCGGGATTTTGGCTCATGCGATCGGATTTTGGCGCATCGGTCCCGGCATGCACGCGACAGAAATCGGGGGGCGTGGCCGAATGAAAACCCGACGGATTCGGAAAAACCGCCGCATTAAAAAAAAAAATCGGTTGCAGAGCTTGCACTTACCTTCACTCAGCCCGAGCAGGTGTACTCCAGCGCATTCAAATGCTTTTCAGCGCAGCAGCGACACCTGGTGGACGGCGGAGGAGCTACCTTTATAAATCCCGGCCGGACCCGAATCCAGCGCAGAGAACGCGCCGCTAGATGGCGAATGGACCGGGTAAGTAAATCTGCCCCAAAAATGTTCCCACCACTACAGACCTGATGTATTGGCCCATAGTAAGGGGATCTAAGAAAACACTTCATCTGTTACCTATAGGAGACGTCCTCCTGTGTCTGCCATGTATCTACAATCCCCTCTCCAGAATACAGGTGTCCCTGTAACTGAGACCCAGGACTTGTGATTTAGAACCTCAAGCCAGCGACTCGGCTGGTGGCCCAGGAATCCTCAGACTCTTCTCGGACCCTTCCTCTCTTCCATAGGTGGGGTGATTTAAGGAACCAATTCTTAACACCCAACTATGAGCTTCAGAGAATAAAACAGCAAAGGCTTTAAAGGGATTGTCCACTTACCTCATGTTTTTGTAATGTGTGTGTAAGTGTGGGGGGCAGGATATGAGGTAATTTACCAATATCCATCTAGTAATAGTTCTGTTCCGCTTTCTTGATATATAAAGTGAAGCCTCCTGTCTGTTACCTCATCAGCCAGAGATTCCTGACCATAAAATGGCCGCAGATGGAGGGTCATGTGATCTCTATCTGTCCATGAGCAATTACCCTGCCAAGATCTTTTGATCATATTCATGAATATAATATGAAGGTCCTGGCAGGGCGATTGTTCATGGACAGATAGAGATCACATGACCCTCCATCTGTAACCATTTTATGGTCAGGAATGTCTGACTGATAGGGATATACACAGGAGACGTCACTTTACATATAAAGTAGAGAAGAACTATTAATAGATGAAAATTTAATTACCCAATATCTTGCCCCCCATATTAATAAACATATTACAAAAACATGAGATAAAATGGACAACCCCTTTAATAATACAGTATTCTGCTTTTGGAGACCAAACATCAAACACATTTTCCAAGATTAGTCACATAAAAATGCAACGAGCAGATGATATGCAGTTGCAGGACTGGAATATTAGGGTTCCCTCGCTCTACACTTATAGTGGTCATCTGCACGGCAGGTAAGTCTACGGCTTGTGTCATGGACAGAGGGAGAGCTGAAAGTTTGATGTACATTTTCTTGCTGGTCTCTGTTTTTCCTCAATCTTTTCTAGGACATTGTAAAGGGATATGCACCGTGTACTCACAGTAGGAACCAGACAAATGAAGAATAACATCTACCACCAGGATGAAGGATTGTAAACCCAGCACACTGACATACTGGTGTGCATCCCTTCTGGCAGGATCTGCTCTTCTTTTAGCTTCTTATACCCTTGCATTAACTCCTATGGAGCCTGGAGCCCCTAAGGCTCATTTGCATTATTTTAAAACCGAGGGCATAAGAAGCTAAAAGAAGAGCAGAACCTGCCAGAGGGGGCGCACACCAGTATGTCAGTGTGCTGGGTTTACAATCCTTCATCCTGGTGGTAGATGTCCTTTAACATCCCCGAGAAGATTTGGGGGATTGTTCCACCTACAGGGGACACTCCCATTGTCTCCCAGCTCTGTTCCTCCTGTATTTAGATATCATTGACCCGTTAGATTAGATTTCCAGATGTTGATCTATCACTAATCATGTATTTTTCAATTAACATCGCAACAGGAACTAAAAATATTGCAACATGCAGAACCAAAAATTTCTCTTTGCAAAACCATCTCTGAAGAAAAATCCAAACATGATCGTTCATCTGGGAAATGTTCCAGGTAAATATCGATCACATGATGAAAAGTTTGGGGTTTTTTTTTACTCCTAAAATGCTAAATTTGCCAAAATGTGGTCAGTGCCCAACCCTAGTTCATGGCACACAGGGTTCATTCGGTCCAATATAAAGGTAACGTTCACGGCAAGTGGAAAGGGTTTGGAGTCTGGTTAACAAGCCGAGGTCAAAGCACAGATTTGACCTCGACTTGGTAACTTTACTAACTTTACAGGAATTATCAAAGTTTAGAACTGTAAACTCAGGTGGAGAAAGGTTCCATAAATAGACCACAGGTACAGAAGATTGTACCAAACAGGTTCTTAAACATCCAACAGGGGACCAAGATGTTTGTCCATATGGTGAACCCAAGCCTCGCAGTGCAATTGTCCTAATAGAGAGGCCGTCCATTAGCCCAAGCCATAGGACTAAACTTATGTCCCTAGTAGACCCCATAGGCCCACAGCCACCGCCATTGAGGGCCACAACCTAAATAGTCACATAGAGTAATTGGGCAATAACACAACCACAAACCCCATGATCTTGCATTGGCACAACTTCTGTGCCTACCAGGTCATAATAGCCCCACAGCATGGGATGTGTCCAGGACGGGGGTTAAGAGAACAATTACATGTCGTCTATTCGTTGCTCTGAATCTACGGCAGATGTGTGTAGACTCTCAGGTTCATTCAATGTTTCTGCCTTTATCATTTCCAGGCTTTGCTCCACAGCATCACCATCTAGATGGAGAGAACATGGTAAGGAACCCAATATCTGCAGTACCAACCTATGTTTCCATGATATGGTATGGCAGTGAGTTAAGGTAGTCCCCTACAGAAGCAATAGGGAAGATAAACTATGCATAATGTGCTATCATTTCTAAAAATTTGCATTAAAAAATCTGTATAACATTGGTGCCCAACTTTTTAAACTGTTTTCCGGAGTTGGTACCTGATAAACCATTACTTTGTAAGCCACAAGTCGCTGTTCAACACTTTGATCAATTTGATGCAATTTAAGTATCACAAATCCTTCACCCTTACTCTGAACACTGGGATTTGTGATGATAAACTGCCAGACATTTCACCCCTTCCCTTAGGAAAGCATTAACCCTTTCATTTGAGAAGTAGCAGTCGGTCAGAATATATACAAGTAACTGCTGCTACTGAGAAATATATACAGCTGCAAAGGCTACAGGAAGTGTAATCCACCATGTACAGCGGATATACACACAATATAACTGCGGTGTCTACCATTCATAGAGCTGAGCCTCTGTATCTAAGCTGTCATTATATAGGCATCCACCTTACATAGAGCTGAGCTGATGTATCTAAGCTGTCATTATATAGACATCCACCTTACATAGAGCTGAGCTGATGTATCTAAGCTGTCATTATATAGACATCCACCTTACATAGAGCTGAGCTGATGTATCTAAGCTGTCATTATATAGGCATCCACCTTACATAGAGCTGAGCTGATGTATCTAAGCTGTCATTATATAGACATCCACCTTTGAGCTGATGTATCTAAGATGTTATTATGTAGGCATCTATCTTACATAGAGCTGAGCTGCTGTATCTAAAATGCCATTATATAGGCATCCACTAGAGATGAGCGAGTATACTCGTCCGAGCTTGATGCTCGTTCGAGTATTAAGGTACTCGAAACGGCTCGTTGCTCGGACGTGTATTTCCCCTGCTGGAGATCGAGCATTTAATTAAAAAAACACAGTGAAGAACAATGAAGAATAGAATAAAAACAGTGAACACAGTGAACACAGGATCATTTAAGTTAAAAACACAGTGAAAAACACAGTGAAGAATAGATTACAGATGTCTCCGTGCCGCTCCCTGATGTCTCCGTGCCGCTCCCCGATGTCTCCGTGCCCCGATGTCTCCGTGCCGCTCCCCGATGTCTCCGTGCCGCTGCCCGATGTCTCCGTGCTGCTCCCCGGTTTCTCTGTGCTGCTCCCCGGTTTCTCTGTGCTGCTCCCCGGTGTCTCTGTGCTGCTCCCCGTTGTCTCTGTCCTGCTCACCGTGTTCTTCAATGTGTTCTTCACACATATATATTGTTCTTCACATACTATTTTGTTCGCACCGTTCCGCGCATATCTTCCGACAAGTAAGCAGATGTGCCGAGACATCGGGGAGCGGCACGGAGACATCGGGGAGCGGCACGGAGACATCGGGGAGCGGCACGGAGACATCGGGGCACGGAGACATCGGGGAGCAGCACGGAGACATCAGGGAGCGGCACGGAGACATCGGGGCACGGAGACATCGGGGAGCGGCACGGAGACATCGGGCAGCGCCACGGAGCGGCACGGAGACATCGGGGCACGGAGACATCGGGGAGCGGCACGGAGACATCGGGGCACGGAGACATCGGGCATCGGCACATCTGCTTACTTGTCGGAAGATATGCGCGGAACGGTGCGAACAAAATAGTATGTGAAGAACAATATATATGTGTGAAGAACACATTGAAGAACACGGTGAGCAGGACAGAGACAACGGGGAGCAGCACAGAGACATCGGGGCACGGAGACATCGGGGAGCGGCACGGAGACATCAGGGAGCGGCACGGAGACATCGGGGCACGGAGACATCGGGGAGCGGCACGGAGACATCGGGGAGCGGCACGGAGACATCGGGGCACGGAGACATCGGGGAGCGGCACGGAGACATCAGGGAGCGGCACGGAGACATCGGGGCACGGAGACATCGGGGAGCGGCACGGAGACATCGGGGAGCGGCACAGAGACATCGGGCAGCGGCACGGAGCGGCACGGAGACATCGGGGCACGGAGACATCGGGGAGCGGCACGGAGACATCAGGGCACGGAGACATCGGGGAGCGGCACGGAGACATCAGGGAGCGGCACGGAGACATCGGGGCACGGAGACATCGGGGAGCGGCACGGAGACATCGGGGCACGGAGACATCGGGGCACGGAGACATCGGGGAGCGGCACGGAGACATCGGGGAGCGGCACGGAGACATCGGGGAGCGGCACGGAGACATCGGGGCACGGAGACATTGGGGTACGGAGACATCAGGCAGCAGCACGGAGACATCGGGGAGCAGCACGGAGACATCGGGGAGCAGCACGGAGACATCGGGGAGCAGCACGGAGACATCGGGGAGACTTCAGTGGAAGAAGAGCAGCGGATCCCGGGACAGCGTATCTCCCGACAAGTAAGCAGATGTGCCGAACATCTGTAATCTATTCTTCACTGTGTTTTTCACTTAAATGATCCTGTGTTCACTGTTTTTATTCTATTCTTCACTGTTCTTCACATCTGCTAACTTGTCGGGAGATAACATACGCGCGGAACAGTGAAGAATAGATTGCAGATGTTTGCATACATCTCCTAACTTATCAGAAGACATTCTTTTTCAATTAATTAACACATTTTATTCCCGAACCATGGTCCCTTTGAAAAATGCTCGAGTCTCCCATTGACTTCGAGCACTCGAGCATTTTAGTGCTCGCTCATCTCTAGCATCCACCTTACATAGAGCTGAGCTACTGTATCTAAGCTGTCATTATAGAGGTATGTACTATACACCTAACATTGAGCTGAGCTGCTGTATCTAAGCTGCCATTATTTAGGCACCTACCTTACATAGGGCTGAGCTACTGTATCTAAGCTGCCATTATAGAGGTATCTACTCTACATAGAGCTGAGCTGCTGTATCCAAGCTGCCGTCATATAGGCATTAACCTTACGTAGAGCCATGCTGCTGTATCTAAGCTGCCATTATATAGGTATCCACCATACATAGAGCTGAGCTGCTGTATCTAAGCTGCCATTATAGAGGTATCTACTTTACATAGAGCTAAGCTGCTGTATCTAAGCTGCCTTTACATTGTGCCTAATAAGGCCTTACTAATACTCTACTTTATTCGCATCTAAATCAAACCTTCCTCTACAGCACAAACAACAGGTCCATAGAGTGTAAGAATATAATAAGCAGCTTCAATGCTGCCAAATGTCAGAAAAGTCCAGACTTTTTTCATCTCTCTAGTCTCAGAAGATCAGAAAATGCCCTAAAGGTCAGGTCTATATTCACACCAAAGACATCAACGTGCAGCAAAGTCCTTTGCACAATATATGGTTAATAGCATCGATCATTGGGAAAATATTCAAATAAGTTTTCCAGGATGGGATAAGGAAAACCCCGCCTCTTTTAGCTACCTTGTAAGGCAGCTCCCTTAACATCAAGCATGACTTTTAGGAAGCCTAATGACATGATCGGGACCAGTAGATCTACTCCAGAAGGAACAGACTCCCAGCTGTACAATGTTTCAACCTGGTTGGGTCTCATCAGTACAGTGTAGGAGACTGGTTTGGCTGGGAGAGAGGTTTGTGACTTGGGTCGGAAAATAAGAGTTCTCCTTATCGAGACTGCCAAGTAAGGCTGCCTTATAGGTGTGTGGGGTCTTATAGACATATATGCTTCACTAGGGGATCGTCCAACATCGATCAATGACGTCCGATTCTACACTCTTAACATAAAGACACTGCACTCTCTATAGGATCTTCCCATGCTCCTTATATGGAGGTCCAGATTAGAAAAGTAAAGTAACACAGTGATACAATTCTATTACACGTATAAGTTTGGTACTATTAGCTCTCACGGAAGTGGCATGCGACTCGCTCTTCTTGCTAATAAGCCTTAAAGGGAACCTGTCATCACAGAACCCCACTATACACCCGCAGCAGTACCTTCTAGATGACTGTAATTATATTCTGCCTGGTTTCTCTCATCAATGCAATAATTTCTTATATAGGGAAAGGGGAAGTAGAAGGGAATAGGGGGCAGAGAAAACATAACTTTTACTCTTAATAACTAAAATCAGCACCAAAAACTCACGTATCAGCACGTATGACCCTATAGCTCCCGTCTTACACCAGAGCTTGTGTATTTTAGTTTTACCTTTGGCTATTTCAGACGTGTATTGGAAACGGATTCTGATTGTGAGTTCTGTTTACACTTCTTTATTTGTAAATACAAGGTTGATACAATGTTGCACGTTGGGGATCTGTGCACGCACAGTGTTTTAGCAATGAATTACACAGTCTTTCGTTCTGTTATAGTTGTTATGTAATATACAGATAAGGGATTAGAACCTGAGTGAAGTTGCCCTACCCCCCACCTTGTTCAAATCAAACAAAATTAGTGTCAAACATGTGTGCTACGCTTGTGCTGGTTTGTGCAGCAAAAATTTTGGTTTGTGCCGCTATCATTTTTAAGATACAAATGAACATTTCCAGAGGTCATCAGAGGTCAACCAGCCCCCCCACATTACCCAAACCAAACAAAACTGGTGCCGAACAATTCTGCTATGTTTGTGCTGGTTTGTGCTGCTCAAATTTTTGTTTGTGCTGCTTTTGTTTTGAATATATGAACAAAAAAAGGTCAAAAGTTCAAACAGCCCCCCCCCCCCCACATTAACCGAATCGAACAAAACTGGTGTCAAACGTTAGTGCTACGTTTGTGCTGGCTTGTGGAGCAAAAATTTTTGTTGGTGCCGCTATCATTTTTAATATATTTATACTTTTTTCAAGAGGTCATGAGAGTTCATTTCTTCCAAAGTACAATGGGGGTTATTTACTAAGGGCCCGATTCGCGTTTTCCCGACGTGTTACCCGAATATTTCCGATTTGCGGCGATTGTACCTGAATTGCCCCGGGGTTTTGGCGCACGCGATCGGATTGTGGCGCATCGGCGCTGGCATGCAGTTGACGGAAATCGGGGGCGTGGCCGAACGAAAACCCGACGTATTCGGAAAAAACGCCGCATTTAAAAACCGAAAATGTGTCGCTTGGGAAGCGCTCACCTTCACCTGGTCCAGCTCAGCGTATTCCGGCGCGTTCAGATGATTTTCAGCGCAGCAGCGCCACCTGGTGGATGGCGGAGGAACTACCTTCATAAATCCCGTCCGGACCCGAATCCTGTTCAGAGAACGCGCCGCTGGATCGCGAATGGGCCGGGTAAGTAAATCTGCCCCAATGTGTTTTTTAGCTCTCCCTGGTGATCATAAACACCTTTAACCCCTTAAGGACGGAGGGTTTTTCGGCTAATTTCTCGCTCTCCAACTTCAAAAATCCATAACTTTTTCATTTTTCCGTGTACAGACCTGTGTGAGGGCTTATTTTGTGCGTAACAAATTTTACTTTCCCGTAATGTTATTTATTTTAACATGCCGTGTACTGCGAAGCTGAAAAAAAATTCCAAATGTGGAAAAATTGAAAAAAAACCGCACGTGCGTCACGTTCTTGTGGGCTCAGTTTTTACGACTTTCACTCTTCGCTCCAAATAACACGCCTACTTTATTCTTCGGTTCGGTGCGATCGCGGTGATACCAAATTTATATAGGTTTTATTGTGTTTTAATACATTTTCAAAAATTAAACGAATGTGTACAAAAAAGAAAAAAATTTTTTTGCCATCTTCTGACGCTAATAACTTTTTCATACTTTGGCGCACGGAGATGTGTGAGGGGTCATTTTTTGCGAAATGAAGCGACGTTTTCATTGCTACCATTTTGAGGTCTGTGCAACATTTTGATCATTTTTTATTTCATTTTTTATGTTATGTAAAAAGGTGTAAAAGTCGCATTTCGGACATTTGGGCGCCATTTCCCGCCTCGGAGGTCACCGCCGGCCGCAACCGTTTTTATATTTTGATAGATCGGGCATTTTGGGACGCGGCGATACCTAATATGTCTGTGATTTTTACTGTTTGTTATGTTTTATATCCGTTCTAGGGAAAGGGGGGTGATTTGAACTTTTAATATTTTATTAATTTTTTTTATTTTTTAAACTTTTTTTTTTCTTTTTTTTTTCACTATCTTTTAGACCATCTAGGGTACATTAACCCTAGATGGTCAGATCGCTCCTACCATATACTGCAATACTACAGTATTGCAATATATGGCATTTTTGCAGGTCATACATTACAATGAGCCACTGGCTCATTGTAACGAACCTGCATAAACCATGTAGCCTCGTGTCAAAAGAAGACCCGAGGCTACCATGGTAACCGATCGCCGCCCCCCGATGACGTTCGGGGGCGTGGCAATCGAAAAAAAGACTTTGCCGGCGGCGTTTAGAGGGTTAATAGCCGCGATCGGTGCAAGCACCGACCGCGGTTATTAGCGGTGGGGGTTTTGTGCAAAATGCAAAAACCCCCACCTCTGTATGAAGAGGACTCAGCCCGTGAGCCCTCTTCATACACTCCTTATACCTCTGCGCCGTAGAGCTACGGCGCAGAGCGTTAAGGGGTTAACCTATGTAAACACCTAAACATACCTTAAAAATGGCACAAACGAAAATTTTTGCTGCACAAACCAGCACAAACGTAGCACTAACGTTTAAAACCAGTTTTGTTTGATTCGGTTAATGTGGGGGGGCTGCTTGAACTTTTGACCTTTCATTTTTTGTTCATTTATTCAAAATAAAAGCAGCGCAAACAAAAATTAGAGCAGCACAAACCAGCACAAAGGTAGCAGAATTGTTCGGCACCAGTTTGGTATGAGCAATATGGGGGGGGGGGGGTTGACCTCCGATGACCTCTGGAAACTTTCATTAATATCTTAAAAACGAAAGCGGCACAAACGGCTTTGCCACCTACAGAATTAATTTCTCCTCCTTATTTGCCACATATTTGTATTTCACTCATATCCAAGTTAATATTCTTGACTCTTCCTTCACAGAGACCCCCTGCCCAGTATGTGGCAGCCCACCGGCCGCCGCCGTCAGAGAACCTCAACTCACACGGGAAGCATATGAATTTTCATCAAGGTATATTCAATTTATATATAATTTGTTTAATATAAAACTTAAAGGGGTTGTCCACTTTAAGAAAATTTCTTTAAATAATTAATATATTTTGTGCAGTGAAAGGTTAGAAAATTTTCCATTATACCTCCGTATCAATTCCTCACAGTTTCCTACATCTCTGCTTGCTGTCATTCAACAGGAAGCTTCATTGCTTACTTTTTTTGGATTTAAACCAAACCCTGGTTATGTGATGTCACACAAATGCACAGCTCTTTATATCACTGGTCATGTGGTGTCACACACGTGCATGGCTCATTATATCCCTGGTCATGTGATGTCACACAGGTGCATGGCTCATTATATCCCTGGTCATGTGATGTCACACAGGTGCACGGCTCATTATCTCCCTGGTCATGTGATGTCACACAGGTGCACGGCTCATTATATCCCTGGTCATGTGATGTCACACAGGTGCACATCTTGTTATATCCCTGGTCATGTGATGTCACACAGGTGCACGGCTCATTATATCCCTGGTCTTGTGATGTCACACAGGTGCATTGATCGTTATTTCCCTGCTCATGTGATGTCACACAGGTGCACGTCTCGTTATATCCCTGGTCATGTGATGTCACACAGGTCCACAGCTCATTATATTGCTGGTCGTGTCGTCACACAGGAGGATGGCTCGTTATATCCTTGGATTTCCTATCTTGTTGTCTTTTAGTAGCTGCGCCATATCACACCAAAAAAATAGTCCGACAAAGCATGAAACAAGATAAATGTGTTTTCAGCCCAAAAATTATATAATCATTTTTTTTTCTCTAAAAATTTAAGGCTTTGATTCTCCTGTTTCACCCCCCAAGCTTCCAGATGAAGATACTATGGTAAGGGAACGGACCCGTACTGCAGCCCATATCCTATCATAAGGTGCATATAGGGAATCCGGACGGGGGGACGGTCGCACAATCTCCACCTGGGAAAGTGTCACGATCACACTCGCGATCCTCGGTACAGATCGTAGGTGCACCCATGCCCTCATCTGTGGTCCCTGCTGCCGCTGTCCCCGCTCCCCCGGGTCCGTACTCACCTCTCCCAGCTCCTGATGGCTCCACCGCGGTCCCGTCCAGGCCGCGAGTCCGCTTCCTGGCTAGGCCGCGCGTTCCCGCTGCTAGGGTGCTTGACTCTCCAGGAACTTAAAGGGCCAGTCTCTTTCTCATTGGTGCTGGCTACTTCCAGGCTCCTATATAGCCCAGCGGATCCCAGCATCCCCTGCCGGATCTTCAAGTCATTCTACTGAAGTGAAAGCCTCATGATCGTTTCCAGACCCCTCCGCGTTTCCTGATGTTCCTGTGGTATTCCGTGTTCCTGTAGCCTTCCTGTGTTCCTGTGGTGTTCCTGTGTTCCTGTGGTGTGCCTGTGGTGTGCCTGTGGTGTTCCTGTGTTCCTATGTGCCTGTGGCATTCCTGTGGCGCTCCTGTGTTCCTGTGGCGGTCCTGTGTCCCTGTGGCGGTGCTGTGTTCCTGTGGTGTACCTGTGGTGTTCCTGTGGTATTCCGGTGTTCCTGTGGTATTCCGGTGTTCCTGTGGTATTCCGGTGTTCCTGTGGTATTCCGGTGTTCCTGTGGGGTTCCTGTGTTCCTGTGGCAGTCCTGTGCTCCTGTGGCGGACCTGTGTTCCTGTGGTGGTCCTGTGTTCCTGTGGCGGTCCTGTACTCCTGTGGTGGTCCTGCACTCCTGTGGCGGTCCTGTGTTCCTGTGGTGGTCCTGTGTTCCTGTGGTGGTCCTGTGTTCCTGTGGCGGTCCTGCAATCCTGTGGCGGTCCTGTATCCCGGTGGCCTCCTGAGGTCCTGCCATTCTGAAATCCTGCCTTCCCGAGGTCCTGCCTTCCCGAGGTCCCTACCTTGTCTGCCACCGTGGGCCTAGTTGCACCCGTGGAATGACCTGGTGGTACCACCCGCAGCAAGACCATCCCGCTTTGCGGTGGGCTCTGGCGAAGACCAGGGGCTACTTAGATTCCGGTCCCTGGTTGCGGCTAGTACCATCCCTGGTCCAGGGAGTCCACAGACTTTAGCTCCAAGAGACTCATCCTCACCCCTGTGTGTAACAGAAAGGAGTCCATTAACAATAAGCACATACCAAATGTTCAGAACCAGAACTTGGTAACAATTCTGGACAGATTACAAGGATCAGACAAATATTAGCATCATATTATGGGGAACCCGTCATCCACTGCCCGAGGTTTTCTGATATTATAAAATTGTAGCTTCCTGGACCGATATATGTGGTGCAAGTTCCAAAATAAACTTTTGGAAGATTTGTAACTAATTTAAATTGCTACAGAATTCATTTTCTCTTCCAAGTTAATATTCTTGACTCTTCCTTCACAGAGACCCCCTGCCCAGTATGTGGCAGCCCACCGGCCGGAGCCCTCAGAGAACCCCGACTCTTACAGGAGGCATTTGAATTTTAATCAAGGTATATTCAATTTATATATAATTTGATTGTTTAAGAAGAAATTTAAAGGGGTTGTCCAATTTAAGCAAATTTCTGCAAGTAATTGATACTGGTTTTTTTGTGCAATAAAGGGGTATCAAATTTTCCATTATACTTCCAGTATCAATTCCTTATGGGTTTTTTTAGATCTCTGCTTGCTGTCATTCAAATGGAAGCCTCATTGTTTACTTTCTGTGAATATAAACTGGTCCCTGATCATGTGATGTCACACAGGTGCACGGCTCATTATATCCCTGGTCATGTGATGTCACACAGGTGCACGGCTCATTATATCCCTGGTCATGTGATGTCACACAGGTGCATGGCTCGTTATATCCCTGGTCATGTGATGTCACACAGGTGCACAGTGTGACATCACATGACCAGGGATATAATGAGCCGTGTATTGGGCTGGTGGGGGACATCTACGATGCAACCAGTTTAGGTCTTATTCAGGATTTCCTATTTTGTTGTCTTTTAGTAGCTTTGTCATATCACACCACAAATATAGACCAACAAAGCACAAAACATGGCAAATGTGCTTTCCATCCAAAAATTGCAGTCACTGTTTACTAATTTTTTTTTTCTCTCAAAATTTCAGGCTTTGATTCTCCTGTTTCACCCCCCAAGCATCCAGATGAAGATGCTATGGTAAGGGAACGGACCCGTACTGCAGCCCATACCCCGTCATAAGGTGCATATAGGGAATCCGGGGGGAGGGTCACATAATCTCCACCTTGGGAAGGAGTCCATTAACAATAAGCAGATAACAAACGTTCAGAACCAGAACTTGGTAACAATTCTGGCCAAAGTACAAAGATCCCAAACAAAAGATTCCTTTAATGGATGCAGGATTCTTGATGCAGATTACGGAAGGGTTTTGTAGCCATTAATTAGTGGTTGTCGACTGTGACTGATTGGAATCTGTTAGAAATACCCCATACCCTGTTATATATGTAGACTGTATAAATATATTATGTCATTTTCAGCCGGAATCACTTAAACTTATGGATAAGAAATTCGAAGAGAAGATCCGTCCATGTATTGACCTCATTGACTCACTTCGGTCCTTCGGGGTGGAGAAGGATCTGGCGTTACCGGCGATCGCTGTGATCGGAGATCAGAGTTCTGGGAAAAGCTCAGTTCTGGAGGCTCTGTCTGGAGTCACGCTACCTCGAGGCACCGGTAAGAAGACCTCCCTCTTCCTTTGCTTTTGTAGTATAATGTCCCACCTCACGTGGAGGTGGAGCTCGGAGACTACAGGTAATGGAATCCTTGGGATCTAGAGTAGTATACACATCTATGGATGGTGGTCTAGGGTAACATTGGCATAATGATGCTCTCCTGGTAGTCTATGGTAGTGCAGGGATTATTTCCAGTGTTCCTGGTGGTCTATGGTAGTGCAGGGATTATTGCCAGTGTTCCTGGTGGTCTATGGTAGTGCAGGGATTATTGCCAGTGTTCCTGGTGGTCTATGGTAGTGCAGGGATTATTGCCAGTGTTCCTGGTGGTCTATGGTAGTGCAGGGATTATTGCCAGTGTTCCTGGTGATCTATGTTAGTGCAGGGATTATTGCCAGTGTTCCTGGTGGTCTATGGTAGTGCAGGGATTATTGCCAGTGTTCCTGGTGGTCTATGTTAGTGCAGGGATTATTGCCGGCGTTCCTGGTGGTCTATGGTAGTGCAGGGATTATTGCCGGCGTTCCTGGTGGTCTATGGTAGTGCAGGGATTATTGCCAGCGTTCCTGGTGGTCTATGGTAGTGCAGGGATTATTGCCAGTGTTCCTGGTGGTCTATGGTAGTGCAGGGATTATTGCCAGTGTTCCTGGTGGTCTATGGTAGTGCAGGGATTATTGCTGGCGTTCCTGGTGGTCTATGGTAGTGCAGGGATTATTGCCGGCGTTCCTGGTGGTCTATGGTAGTGCAGGGATTATTGCCAGCGTTCCTGGTGGTCTATGGTAGTGCAGGGATTATTGCCGGCGTTCCTGGTGGTCTATGGTAGTGCAGGGATTATTGCCGGCGTTCCTGGTGGTCTATGGTAGTGCAGGGATTATTGCCAGTGTTCCTGGTGGTCTATGGTAGTGCAGGGATTATTGCCGGCGTTCCTGGTGGTCTATGGTAGTGCAGGGATTATTGCCGGCGTTCCTGGTGGTCTATGGTAGTGCAGGGATTATTGCCAGTGTTCCTGGTGGTCTATGGTAGTGCAGGGATTATTGCCAGTGTTCCTGGTGGTCTATGGTAGTGCAGGGATTATTGCCGGCGTTCCTGGTGGTCTATGGTAGTGCAGGGATTATTGCCAGTGTTCCTGGTGGTCTATGGTAGTGCAGGGATTATTACCAGCATTCCTGGTGGTCTATGGTAGTGCAGGGAGTACAGTTAGAGGAGCTAGTAAGGGATGATACAGCCTCGGGCCCCAGATGGCATTAAATTTTGGAGTTTTGCTTTTTGCTTTTATCCAATGTGAGCTCTGATATTTACCCCCCCCCCCCTTATCTAAGACAACATATTATTCTATAATAGGATATGACAGTATCATATACTGTACTGATAAACTCTAGAACGGCTTGCCAATACTGTCATAGACAAGGGCAGTTCCACATCAGATGTATCAACCAAACATTAGATTATAGACACCTTGGACAATTGTCATCAGCCCTACAACCCATTTTATATAATCTCGTTGAGGTAAAATACACCCCATGTAGGAGGTACAATTTAGAAGGACAATGGGCCTCACTCACAGAAGCCTTGGGCATTAACTCCATTATATCCCACCAGTTGTCACCAGTTCCCTATTTAGGTTCCACAGATTGGGGTGAATTTTTTTTAGAAGAGTATCAAGTTGGTAACTATTATGTGAGTAGATAACTCCCTTTCTATTGCACCCCGTAACCACTAGTTCTACCACCATATTGTGGGTGGCCTTCCTTAGGGGTGTGGTATGGTTTTGAGAATTGATTGCATGACTGAGTTGTTAAAATTGATAAAAGCAGATACATGGCAAGGAGAACTCCTCCCACAGTCGGTCAAAAGATATCAAAGCGTTTCCCTCAAAAAATATGACCTTCATTCATTACATACCTTAATGTCTACAGAGCAAAGCCCAGAACCTTGTTTAGTTCCAGATATAGGACATTAGGCCTATGGGATATATAGTCCTCAATATCAATCAATTATCTCACTTCCCCTCACACCTCATCAATAGCTCTCAAGATCAGCAAGTGTCACCATCTTATATTTTCATCTGGGACCTCGATAGTAATGGGTGGTCATTAAGAGTGTCACGGGTGCTCATGCGACCCACGTATTGGGTCACAGGTACACCCATGCCCCTTTCTGTGGCGGTGTCCTGGCCCGGGCTCCCCTCCATGCTCTTGCTTCCTTCCCGGCTTCCCAGCGTGCGCGTTCCCGTTCCCTAGGGCGCACGCGTGCCGGCACTTGCAAGTTTAAAGGGCCAGTTCGACGCTGATTGGCGCTTGCCACTTCCCGGTATTCCTTAAAAGACGGCTTTTTCCCGCATCCCCCACCAGATCTTTGAGCTCTTGTGCCTCAGAGAAAGCTTCATGTGAGTTATTCCCGTGTATTGACCTCCTGTTGACTCCCGGACCCGTTCCTGATTCTGCTCCTTCGCTGCCAGCCCTGACCTCCTGCTCTGTCCCTGACTTAGAACCACTGCCGCCTGTATTGCCCTACTGCTTGTCCCCGACCACGAGATCACCTGCCGACTTTGTACCTCGACCACGGACAAGTTGCACCTGTGGAACGATCTGGTGGCACCACGCCACAGCAAGTCCAACCCGCATTGCGGCAGGCTCTGGTGAAGACCAGGTGCCACTTAGGCTCTGGTCCCAGGTGTTGGTTTGTGTCATCGACCGCGGTGGTCCAGAGGGTTCACCCCAGAAGTCTGACAAAGAGATTCTAATTCCCCAACTTCAGCAGAAAAGCAAGAGATCATCGGTTCTTGGAGATTCCCATAACTCAAAGAGAAACACGCAAGGACACAGTCTGTGTTTCCGCTGCTAAAGGAAAGGGAAAATGAAGGAGATAGCAAAGATTTAACTTTAATTCTGGCCCTGGGAGAGGAATATAGAAATTAGATCCAGGCCATGAAGCAGGGGCCAAATCCAATTGTAGCATGGACCACCCAAAAATATCTCGATTCGATACTGTCTAATGTCTGCATCTGACAATACAACCACAGAATCCTGGACGCTTGTACCCAGAGGTCTGAATATTCAGGAAAAGAGCCCAAATATTAATTGCCAGAGACATATTTCGCATGAAACCTTCCTGATCAGAATGTATAATTGAGATAATGGGGCTTATTTACTAAGGGTCCGCGGACGCACTTTCACTGATTTTTCCAACGTTTTCGGGATTTGCACTGGGACAGGTATTTAGCTGGGGATTGTGTCGCACGCGATCGGACTGTGGCGCAGCGGCGCTGCTTTCATGCAACAGAAATCGGGGGGCGGCCATTGGGCGATCCGACTGATTCGGACTGAGCGCGGGATTTAACTTTAAAATTGTATCGCAAGATCAAGCACTTACATGCACCAGGAAGAAGAAGGTGAACTCCGGGGACCTGAGCGGGGAAGCGACACATGCAGGATATCAGGCACACGATATTAGTGACTCCCCGCACAGCGCATTATACACGGACAATGCACTTACATGCACCAGGAAGAAGAAGGTGAACTCCGGGGACCTGAGCGGGGAAGCGACACATGCAGGATATCAGGCACACGATATTAGTGACTCCCCGCACAGCGCATTATACACGGACAATGCACTTACATGCACCAGGAAGAAGAAGGTGAACTCCAGGGACCTGAGCGGGGAAGCGACACATGCAGGACATCAGGCGCACGATCTTAGTGAATCGCGGCACAGTGTATTATACACAGACAATGCACTTACAGGGAATTCCGCGGACTGGGTCAGTAAATGTGCCCCAATCAATGATCGCTAATAGTTTTACAGCTACCATAAGGAGAGATGGGTCTATATGAATCTGGTAACAGCGGATCTTATCCCGGCACCTTCAGTATTTTTTTTTGTCTTATTTTCTCTACAGGTATTGTCACTCGTTGCCCCCTTGAACTCAAGCTGAAAAAATCTGTGAAGGATTCCCCGTGGTGCGGAAGAATTTCTTACAGAAATAAAACCATCAAAGTTCAAGGACCGTCCGCGGTGGAGGATGACGTAAGAAGAGGTACAGGAGAGGAAACATGGGGAGACATTACTAAGACTGCCCTATAGGGAATTGTAAAGTCAACTTTTTACAATGAAATTTAGTTGTTTTGTTGCTATCAACAACAGTGAGTTACATGGAAAGAATATCCGAGGAGGAGGGTCTATAAAATGATGGTGGTCTCAGGTTTATAGCTCTAGTGCAGGGGTCGGGAACCTTTGGCTCGGGAGCCAGATGTGGCTCTTTTGATGGCTGCGTTTGGCTCTCAGACAAATCTTCAAAAAATAGCGATCAGTGCTGATCACAGGGGGGCATGTGCTGTGGCTACCTATCTACTGGGGGCATGTGCTGTGGCTACCTATCTACTGGGGGCATGTGCTGTGGCTACCTATCTACTGGGGGGCATGTGCTGTGGCTTACTATCTACTGGAGGCATGTGCTGTGGCTACCTATCTACTGGGGGCATGTGCTGTGGCTTACTATCTACTGGGGGCATGTGCTGTGACTACCTATCTCTTGGGGGTCCTGTGCTGTGGCTACCTATCTACTGGGGGCATGTGCTGTGGCTACCTATCTACTGGGAGGCATGTGCTGTGGCTTACTATCTACTGGAGGCATGTGCTGTGGCTACCTATCTACTGGGGGCATGTGCTGTGGCTACCTATCTAGTGGGGGCATGTGCTGTGACTACCTATCTCTTGGGGGTCCTGTGCTGTGGCTACCTATCTACTGGGGGACATGTATTGTAGCTACCTATCTCTTGGGGTCATGTGCAGGGGCTACCTATCTGCTGGAGAGCCTGTGTTGTGGCTACCTATCTCTTGGGGGTCATGTACAGGGGCTACCTATCTGCTGGGGGGCATGTGTTGTGGCTACCTATCTCTTGGGGGTCATGTGCAGGGGCTACCTATCTACTGGGGGGCATGTATTGTGGCTACCTATCTACTGGGGGCATGTGCTGTGGCTACCTATCTACTGGGGGCATGTGCTGTGGCTACCTATCTACTGGGGGGCATGTGCTGTGGCTTACTATCTACTGGAGGCATGTGCTGTGGCTACCTATCTACTGGGGGCATGTGCTGTGGCTTACTATCTACTGGGGGCATGTGCTGTGACTACCTATCTCTTGGGGGTCCTGTGCTGTGGCTACCTATCTACTGGGGGCATGTGCTGTGGCTACCTATCTACTGGGAGGCATGTGCTGTGGCTTACTATCTACTGGAGGCATGTGCTGTGGCTACCTATCTACTGGGGGCATGTGCTGTGGCTACCTATCTAGTGGGGGCATGTGCTGTGACTACCTATCTCTTGGGGGTCCTGTGCTGTGGCTACCTATCTACTGGGGGACATGTATTGTAGCTACCTATCTCTTGGGGTCATGTGCAGGGGCTACCTATCTGCTGGAGAGCCTGTGTTGTGGCTACCTATCTCTTGGGGGTCATGTACAGGGGCTACCTATCTGCTGGGGGGCATGTGTTGTGGCTACCTATCTCTTGGGGGTCATGTGCAGGGGCTACCTATCTACTGGGGGGCATGTATTGTGGCTACCTATCTCCTGGGGTCATGTGCAGGGGCTACCTTTCTGCTGGGGGGCATGTGTTGTGGCTACCTATCTCTTGGGGGTCATGTGCAGGGGCTACCTATCTACTGGGGGGCATGTATTGTGGCTACCTATCTCTTGGGGTCATGTGCAGGGGCTACCTTTCTGCTGGGGGGCATGTGTTGTGGCTACCTATCTCTTGGGGGTCATGTGCAGGGGCTACCTATCTACTGGGGGCATGTGCTGTGGCTACCTATCTACTGGAGGCATGTGATGTGGCTTACTATCTACTGGAGGCATGTGATGTGGCTTACTATCTACTGGGGGCATGTGCTGTGGCTACCTATCTACTCGAGGCATGTGCTGTGGCTACCTATCTACTGGGGGCATGTGCTGTGGCTACCTATCTACTGGGGGCATGTGCTGTGACTACCTATCTACTGGGGGGCATGTATTGTGGCTACCTATCTCTTGGGGTCATGTGCAGGGGCTACCTATCTGCTGGGGAGCATGTGTTGTGGCTACCTATCTCTTGGGGGTCATGTGCAGGGGCTACCTATCTACTGGGGGGCATGTGCTTTAGCTTCCTATCTACTGTGGGGCACAGTACACGGCTCTCATTGAATTACATTTTAAAACATGTGGTGTTCATGGCTTTCTCTGCAAGGTTCCTAACCGCTACTCTAGTGCATGATGAAATATGGAGCTTGAAAGTCAGAAGTTCAAAACATTGTTACCCTGTTGTTCATCAGTCCACATAAGATTTACCTTTCTTTGTTACTTCCCAGCACAAGACAATATCACCGGTCCAGGGAAGGGGATCAGTTCAGAACTCATCACATTGGAAATTTGCTCTCCCAATGTCCCGGATCTGACACTGATCGATCTTCCGGGAATCACAAGGATCGCTCTACCCAATCAGCCTCAAGACATTGGGGAACAGGTATGTCAGTCCCGGACCTTATAGCTGTTATATTGCATTATCATATATAGCAGCGAATATTCTTAAAATAAATCTTCACCTTTTCATCTCAAACACTCTTAAAGGGAACCTTCAAGATGACAAGTTCTGGGAGGCTATTAAAATGCCTTTGTCCAAATCGTGAATACTAGTAGTTCTTCTTTATAATCTTTTATTTCATCTTATTGGTTCCCTGCAGCCGCTTCGGTAAGAGTCCTGAGGGGCTGGGCGCAGTTCAGACTTGAGTACTGAGTAGCCATTTATACTTAGATTCCTCCTCCCTCCATCTTTCCACTGCTCCCTACCCTCTCCCCGCTTAGTCAGCTCACCACCACCAGCTATCCTTGCACTTGTGCGGTAAGCTGTAGCTTTATGTCATGCACAATGAGATGTAAGGATGGACTGACCTGTCTTCACCTGTCTCACTGCACATGGGTCGCGTACACTTTCCCATGGTGTGCGAGAGAGCGCTACACATACTCCCTAGTGAGAGGAGTGGGGAGAGGCTGAGGGAGAGACAGAATCAAAATCTTAGTATTTCAAATTAAAAAACAATAACCTACTGGAACTTGTTGTCTTGAAAAATTACCTTCTTGATGACAGGTTCCCTTTAAAGCAATCTATCCTCCAAATTGAGCATGATAAACCAGGGACATTACTCATAGCTCCAGGCTATGAAACTTCCTCTGCTGCAGTGAGATTACATCTGACAGACATAAGGGGGAAGTGCTGAGGGTGCAGGGGGAAGGGTGACACAGTTGATTTTAGGAGGAAGGACACCATGGATAACAAATATAAGAAGATACTACAGTCACGTGTCCAAATTGATGGTTGTTTCCCTGATACAGATCGAAATCCCCTGCATAGTAAAATAATAAAATTATGAATGCCCCCAGTCACCACTAGTGGGAGCTACACAATAAGCTGTATACTGTGCTATTTTAGCACCTGCTGTATTTTGTAATGACACCTTCAGATATTATATTGCAAAAAAATTGAAAGTTGATTCACTTATCTCTAGATAAAACAGTTAATAAGAGATCATATAAAAAGACAAAACACCATCAATCTGGCTGTGATCCCCTGTAACGTGGATATCGCAACTACAGAAGTTCTGGAAATGGCCCGAGAGGTGGATCCAACCGGAGAACGAACTTTAGGTAACAGAGATGCGTGTTTAATTGGGCTAGTTGGGGGTGGACCTAAAATTCCATCATGCATGGGTAAGCAAACCATAGGAGGTAAGTGAAAAAGAAACTTTGTGTGAACTTAGAGACTTTTTGGTAATAAATTGGATGCAGAAGTGAGACTTGCACAACTGGGCGGAACCCTGGATTTATAGACCACTAAGTCAGAGATAATGGGGCAGATTTACTTACCCGGTCCGTTCGCGATCCAGCGGCGCGTTCTCTGTGGTGGATTCGAGTCCGGCCGGGATTCATCAAGGTAGTTCCTCCGCCGTCCACCAGGTGGCGCTGCTGCGCTGGAAAGCATCTGAACGCACTGGAGTTCACCGGGCCGGACCAAGTGAAGGTAAGTGCGTCCCAAGCGACACTTTTATTGTTCTAAATGCGGCGTTTTTTCCGAATCCGTCTGGTTTTCGCTCGGCCACGCCCCCCGATTACCGTTGCGTGCACGCCGACGCCGATGCGCCACAATGCGATCGCGTGTGCCAAAATCCCGGGGCAATACAGGGAAAATCGGCACAAATCGGAAATATTCAGGTAACACGTCGGGAAAAACGCGAATCGGGTCCTTAGTAAATGACCCCCAATATATTTGTAACATTCTGAACCCCCTAGGGGTATGCAAGGTCAGTCAGCTATTGTTTTCGCAGACACAGCTTGGACACCAAGGTTTAGGGAGGGACAGGATGTGAGACATAGTAGACCCAGTGACCTCTGCCACCACACTCTACCACAACCCTGAAAGGCTGAGAGTTAAAACAGTTAAACAGAGCTCAGTAAGCCTGGTAGAACTGCCACCAGCCACTGGTAAGATATTAGCTCAGTCTGTAACTGAATTATATCGGCCCAGAGGTCAGCCCAAGTAGCGTTCATATAGACCAAAAACACAGACATGTGGATTCTTAAAACAAGATAAAAGAACCCAAGTTAAATTTAGATATTTCATTGCCTTAAGGCCACACTAGACACAACACTATACACACAAGAACAATTTATATACAATGGTCAATGTTACAGATACAAGTGATGTAACAGAGGAACAAATGAAAGCTAGTCACCATGTGCTGCCCCAAGGGGAGAAGAGATGATGGGCTATTTTATAGATTTTTCTATGTGTGATGCCTGATAAGAATCTTCTTCCCAGAAGACAACGACCAACACAATTGGCTTCGGATGTTTTTAGGTCTAAGTTAGACATTTCTGGACGGATCCTGCCACTTCGGTCAAATCACTGAAGCTCCAAAATCTAAGATGAATCAGAACTCTACAATGGATGAGCATAGGGCAAGTGTACTGGTGCTATTGGATCTGGCTCAGCCTCCAGTACATTTAGAAACCATACAGGACCCATGCTCTATGTTTCCATTGAGAGTTAAGCGAGTCTCCTTATCTGAGCTCTTTAGAACAGACTGAGACCCAGATTGGTACCACTCCCCAGCTTCCAAAAATGCACCCAGTATCTGGCCAGGATGTGGCATGTTCCTTTTGATGCTTTCACCCTGTTTTAGGGAGTTCGCTGCCAACCAGTCTGGCTCAGGGTTAAAACTCAGCTAATAATACTGATAATTTGTATTTATATAGCACCGTCATATTCCATGGCCTTTCAGCTTGCAACTAAGATAATACTGGGGGAGGGGTTGTCCTGCGTGTGATGCACATGAAAAACCTAATATGTGATCTTTGCTATATACTCCCCATGGGACCCCCCTTTTGCTACATACTACACAGTATACAGTGCATCAGTAAGTAAAGGAGTATAAATATTTCAATACTTAACAAATGAATGATGTATTGCATTCTGTGATGAGTTCAAGGATTAATTAAGGAGAAATGCACATACAAGAAATCATGTGTCTCCATGGTTACAGACTACAAACAAGACCTGTGTAGTCAGAACTTGTAATCAAGTGATAATTTCTCTCTGTGAAAATTGCTATTTTATTTAATGTGTCAATGATAATGGATATTATAGAAAGTATAAGCAGGGGGTGTAACTTGATGGGGTATAGATGGGCCCATAAGGCGGCACTGCTATATATACTAGAAGACTAGTACTATAAACAATACATTATAGTCGGGGGCCTGGCATGGACTTTGCACTGGGGCCCGCCAGCTTGAAGTTACGCCACTGAGTATAAGTAACTGTATATCCACGTTGTCCTTCTCGCGTAGGTGTCCTGACTAAACCAGACCTGGTTGATAAAGGAGCAGAACGTGAGGTTGTACGCATAGCCCGAAATGAAATGTACAACCTAAGGAAGGGATACATGATGGTCAAGTGTCGGGGGCAGATGGATATACAGAATAACATCTCCCTGGAAGAAGCCATAGACAATGAGAAGAATTATTTTGAAAACCATGAACACTTCCGGTACATTTTCCTCTTTTACATCTATTCTAATACAAAATATGCAGACACTTGATTTTGGGGCCAACATTGTGCAGCTACATGTACATTATGTTGCATATTCTATCCTTATGATTATCTGGATACATAGAATGGCTTTATGCTGAGTATCTGTATGAAGAAACGTAACACTACTAATGCATGGCAGGGGGCCCACTGGAGGATCCACCTGTTCCCCGGTGGGCCAGTCCGATCCTGCTTACTTTAAGTCATTTTGCTTATTTATTTTACCTGGATTTACCTAGTACGGCTTTGTAACTTACCAATCATCATATTGCAGGGGTCATTTTTGGATATTACAAGGTAGCAAAAGAGGCGTAGTTTTCCTTGTCCCATTTAGGAAAACTTATTTGAATATTTCCTAGAATCCCCTAGTGGAGCATCAAAGGCGATAAGTCTCCACACGCCTGCAAGGCGGCCTTAATTGGCGAAGTCTCCGTAAGGAGAACTCTTACTCCCTGACCCATCTACGAGCAGCGTTTCTAATATCAAAAATGTAGTTAATGAATATAAAATGATTATATTTGTAGTTTTCTTCTGACCCGTGGACAGGCTTCCATCCCTCACCTGGCAGATAGACTCACCAAAGAGCTGGTGTACCACATATCTGTAAGTATGCAACAGGCAACCAGAACTTACAATATCTAATATGATTTTTAGTTCAGGATATTCCAGAAACGTATGACTTTTTAATGATAAAATGCATTGTCCAAAGCTTCGTTCTGCGCCACGAACAAAGTGCACCAAAAAAAAACGGTGACACTTCCCGAGCAATGCAGAGGGCAACAGATTTATGAAGACCGGGCACCAGTTTTGATGAATCTGCCACACTCTGCGCCACACTCTGCGCACTCCACACGCACAAACTGCACTAAATGTGGGCCAATGCTACCTGGGGCTGATTTCTGGCCCAATATAATCCTGTTACAGACTGAGTTTATACCTAATGTGGCAGAACTGATAGCTGTCTGAGTGCTCTTTCATTGGGGCTTGTGAAACGGGTCTCTCAGCCAGGGGATCCATGGAGATTTGGGATCTTATTTTTATTGATGAGAACTGTAGAGTTGGTAAGTGAGTAAAAGTCGGGTCAAAAGTGATACTTGACTATAAGGGGATTACTTATACATTTTTGTAGGGGTGTACATATTTTTTCCTGTTTTCACTCTCTATTTTTTCCAAAACCAAATTTTGTTCTTTAGAAAACGTTACCCAGTATAGATCAGCAGATCCGGAGTAAGCTCCGAGAGGCCGAGGAGCAGCTCCGGAGGATCGGCTGTGGCGTCCCTGACTCAGAAGCGGAGATGGCGCAGTTTATTATCGCAGTAAGTGCAAATTAGAGAAGATATTGAGAATTTTACACTCCCAGGAATTGAACACGGACAAACAGGTTACTCCGACAATTATTTTATTCCTATGAAAAGCGAGAAACCACTTACCGTACATGATTTTGTAAAAACTTTCAACAGTGTCGGAACGATATCCAGAAACCAGGTCCTCTTATACCATCTATTCCTAACACATCACCTTTCCCACTCAGTACCTAATAAATTATGGAAAAAAAAGACAAATAACAAAGTCCAATAAAACTTAAAAGGGTTTTTAAAAAAATGTTTAAAAACCGTATTCGGTTAGTTGGTTTCTGCAGAAGCAATGGCATTGGAACAGGAAAACAGAACAGGGGGAGTATACTCTATTTTTCTTCACAACACCAGTCCCATCCCCAAACCCGAGGACATTTTCAGAAAACCCCTTTAAGACAATGGGGTACATTTACTAAGGGTCCGCGGAACGCATTTCCATCGGGTTTCCCGAATGTTTCCGTTTTGCGCTGCATTTAACTGGGGGTTTTGGCGCACGCGATCGGATTTTGGCGCATCGGCGCCGGCTTTCATGCAACACAAATCAGGGGGGCGGGCCGTCGGATGATCCGACGGATTTGGACAATGCTCGGGATTTAACATCTCAAATTGTGCCGCAAGCCCAAGCACTTACATGCACGAGGAAGAAGAAGGTGAACTCTGGCGGACCTCCAGCGGGGAAGCCACACATGCAGGATATGGGGAGCTTGGTGAATCGCGCCGGACTTCATCTTCGTCGGACCATCCGGATCGGGGATCGTGACAGGACCGGGTAAGTAAATGTGCCCCAATGCAGGTTTCTTCATACCTCTTCTTTTTAATACTCATATATACTTTCTTTTAAAAGGCGTATCATAAAATCTGAGAAATATGCAAAGCGGTGCGCCGCTCCACCCACATCTATCCTTCCTGGAACAGCCTCATTATAGTTTTAGTAACATGATTTTTTTTTTTTTACGTTATAAGAGGGTCCGAGATTTTGATGACGGAATATTGAAAATAATAAATGGGGACGAAGAAGGACACAGCGAAGACTTAAAACTTTTCAAGAACGTACGGAAATATTTTGACTCTTGGGAAACAGAAATTAAGAATGTATGTGCAGAATGTAAGTACGGAGCCGCTATGACACAATGGGGGGGGGGCGGGAATTTATAAACGTACTTCTGCCACAATTGTGGTAGTTTTGTGCCAAAAACACAGTCTAAAATTCTTTGCACCACAGTTATGAAGGCTTTTAGAGATTTTGGGCACTTTCCTGACTTGTCTGATTGAGGGGCAGGGCCTTTGGGGAGATGGGTGTGGCATCGGGAGAAAGGGCGTGGTTTGCAAGAAATCCAAAAATTCCCCTGTACAGTTTAGACCAACTAAAAGTAGGTGTAAAGTAGGAACCGGTAGTCTTCCAACCGTACCAGAATTCATCATGATGGTGATAAACCTGGCGTAGCAAAAGACAAGTGTTTTCCAGCTACACTTGTTAAATCTCCCCCAATGACTCGGGTAACGTAGTAAACCCAAAAAGTTGGAATTTACTTACCCAATTCCTTGACCCGCTTCAGAGGGGGGAATTCATTAAGACTGATCTGTTGGGTCTCAACTTACCTAATATTTAAGGCCTATTCTTAGGATAAACCTGGAAAACCCCTTTAAATGTATAAATATATGTGGCAATGGTTTAGCTTTAATATGATGTCTACACATTCCAGTTGTGAATCAGATGAGAAATGAAAACAACGTCTACGAGAATCGCTATCGAGGCCGCGAGCTCGTTGGATTCATCAACTACAGGAAATTTGAGAACATTATGAGGAAACACATAGTGAAGTTTGAAAGTCCAGCTACAAACCTGCTGCATGAAGTCACTGGTAGGATAATTATTGCTTTGGCTTTTAATGCATCCACTGAATGAAATACTTTAAAGGAAATCTACCACCAGGGTGAAGGATTGTAAATTGCTCTTCTTTAAGCTACCTATGCCCTTGTATTTAAGAAAAAAAAACTTTACACATTATGCAAATGAGCAAGAGGAGCTCCAGGCTCAATTAACACCTATGGAGCCCAAAGCCCCTCAGTCTCATTTGCATAATTTTTAAACCTTTTTTTCTACAAAATGAATGCATAAGAAGCTAAAAGAAGAGTGGCTCCTGCCAGTGGGGGCACACATCAGTATGTCAGTGTGCTTGGTTTACAATCCTTCATCCTGGGGGTAGATGTCCTTTAATAAAGAGAGTGATCACTTTAATTTGTTTTTCTCTAGAACTTGTGCAGAAATGTTTCACAGACGCGGCTTCGAAATGCTTCGCTCAGTTTCAGAATCTTTATCAGGCCGCCACGGTAAAGTTAACGTAACGTAACCCATTGCTTTAAAACATTTTGATAGAGTTTATGTGGTTGGGTTTGTAAACATTTTGCAATAAATGTAAGAGATGAATTTAGTTTCTTTTATTATTTATAGCAAGTCGTGAAATTCCTCCTTACTTCATAGCGATACTCTAACTGAGCGTTGCTAAGGATCAAGAAGTAAGAAATCTCCTTATAGAGAGTTTGCCAAGTAAGGCCACCATGAAGGGGTGTGGAGTCTTATAGTCAGTGGGGTAACAAGACTCTACTGGGCCCTGGTGTGAACTTTGGATTGGGGCCCCCATATAGCTAAACTCTCACTGCCACACCTTATACACCTTATATGTAGTCCAGCAGCCTCTCTTATTCCAGCAGCCCCCTCAATGAGATGGCAGCAGAGGCCCCCTTAGTGAGATGGCAGAAGAGGCCCCCTTAGTGAGATGGAAGCAGAGGCCCCCTTAGTGAGATGGCAGAAGAGGCCCCCTTAGTGAGATGGCAGCAGAGGCCCCAATAGTGAGATGGTAGCAGAGGCCCCCATAGTGAGATGGTAGCAGAGGCCCCCATAGTGAGATGGTAGCAGAGGCCCCCATAGTGAGATGGTAGCAGAGGCCCCCATAGTGAGATGGTAGCAGAGGCCCCCATAGTGAGATGGCAGCAGAGGCCCCCTTAGTGAGATGGTAGCAGAGGCTCCCATAGTGAGATGGTAGCAGAGGCCCCCATAGTGAGATGGCAGCAGAGGCCCCCATAGTGAGATGGTAGCAGAGGCCCCCATAGTGAGATGGTAGCAGAGGCCCCCTTAGTGAGATGGCAGCAGAGGCCCCCTTTGTGAGATGGTAGCAGAGGCCCCCTTAGTGAGATGGCAGCAGAGGCCCCCTTAGTGAGATGGTAGCAGAGGCCCCCTTAGTTGCAAAGGCATGATTAAAACCAAACCAGTAGATCTATTCCAGAAGGAACAGATTCCCAGCTGTAGACAGCGATGTACAATGTTTCAGCCTGATTGGGTCTCATCAGTGCAGTGCAGGAAACTGGTTTGGCTGATGTTGCTAAGGATGATCAGTTTTTGGTCTGCATTATCTGTGCTATTCAGGCTGAATTTTATTATTATTAATTCAGAGACAAGTAATCCCCTGCAATCCTCCTTTATGGACCTTATGGCCCTTTTTAGCAATGAATGTGGCATGAATACCATGAAAACATTATTCTCTGAGATAAGACTATTAGAGCGATACCAAATCTTAAGAGGTTTCTCCAGCCTTAAGCTATTGATGATCTATCCGCAGAATAGGTGATTAGTGGGGGTGCGTAATTTTATAGGAATCCTCCATAGTCTTGTTCATGGGAACCAAAACCTTTTTTTCCTTTGGTATTACCTTTTAGAGCCCACCTCTGAGGGAGACTTATTTGGCTCCCCCTCTGTGGTAAGAACTATTAGAGCCCTCCCCTGAGGGTGACCTATTTGACCCCTCCTCTGAGGGTGACCAATTTGACCCCTCCTTTGAGGATGACCTATTTGACCCCTCCTCTGAGGGAGACTTATTTGGCTCCTCCTCTGAGGGAGACTCATTTTGCTCCTCCTCTGAGGGAAGAACTATTAGAGCCCTCCCCTGAGGGTGACCTATTTGATCCCTCCTCTGAGGGTGACCTATTTGACCCCTCCTCTGAGGGAGACTTATTTGGCTCCTCCTCTGAGGGAGACTTAGTTGGCCCCTCCTCTGAGGTAAGAACTATTACAGCCCTCCCCTAAGGGTGACTTATTTGACCCCTCCTCTGAGGGAGACATATTTGGCTCCTCCCCTGAGGGAGACTTATTTGGCTCCTCCCCTGAGGGTGACCTATTTGATCCCTCCTCTGAGGGAGACTTATTTGGCTCCTCCTCTGAGGGAAACTTATTTGGCCCCTCCTCTGAGGTAAGAACTATTAGAGCCCTCCCCTGAGGGTGACCTATTTGATCCCTCCTCTGAGGGTGACCTATTTGACCCCTCCTCTGAGGGAGACTTATTTGGCTCCTCCTCTGAGGGAGACTTATTTGGCCCCTCCTCTGAGGTAAGAACTATTAGAGCCCTCCCCTGAGGGTGACCTATTTGACGACTCCTCTGAGGGAGACATGTTTGGCTCCACCTCTGAGGGAGACTTATTTGGCTCCTCCCCTGAGGGTGACCTATTTGACCCCTCCTCTGAGGGAGACTTATTCGAACCCTCCTCTTAGGGAGTCCTATTAGGCTTCCATACTTTAAGCGGTAGAATCGTGGCTATAATATGGCCTTTAACTGCAATAGCCACCACATGCCATAGCAAGCATCACTCTTACCATCAGGATATCCAATGATCTAGTTTGTTCAGTCGCATTTTGGTAGATAGGTGCTAAGTAGGATTAGGGTTCCCACCCCAAGCAAATTCGGTGCCCACTGTGCAAGCCATCTATGCCCCTTTCAGCTCACATAATCTGTGTTTGACGAAGGCCTGTGATTGGCCGAAACGTCACTAAAATTTTGTGATCGTTTTTTCGTAAATAAAGTCACCACTTGGCATCATATCTAAAGGAGTGATAGGATTACTCTTTATCCAAATATCCAAATAATTGTTATGTCCCAAATAAGTGACATTATCCCTAATAATTACCAGAATTCAGTGTTAAAATTACACATTTTTACACAACTTTCCTCTTAATTTCACTTGTGATTAATATTTGCTTTTTCTTGTTTCAAGGACAAAATTGAAGATGTTTCTCACAAGCAGAAGAAGGGGGCGCAGGACATGATCACATTACAATTCAAAATGGAGGGAATCATCCATTGCCAGGACTCTCTGTACTGTGAGGCTTTGGTAGTTCAAAGAGCCGCGGAGAGGGGTAACGTCCTGCAGGACCAGAAGCAGCTGTCCATGAATGAGCTGACCTCTCACCTGGCCGCATATTTCCAGGTGAGCCACCGGTGTCAAAGTCAAATGAATCCCCCATGTTAAAGACATATTCCCGGGATCTCAGGTGTTTAAGACATCCGCAAAGGATGGAGGACCACTGACCCCACATCCTTCCTGTACAGAGCGGTGGTCTTACTGACAGTGTGCTCTCCATTGAAGTCCATGGGAGGCTGCCTGTCAGCCTTCCATGTCATAAATACTTGACATGTGACCACCCCTTCTATCAAAAACAAGATGACCGCGCCTGCAGCATCACTGTTCCTCTACTGCATCTGTGTGGAGAGGCCGGCAGGCACCATGTGATGATGTCATCACGTCTGCCGGAATTACTGCAAACAGAAAGCAGCAAAGGAAGAAGAGAAGATGAGATGCTGGGAACTGGGAGAGGTGAGTATGTGATGTTATTTTTTAATTCAGTTTAAACAAGGAAAGGAGGAGGAGAGGGGGACACAATATGAGGAGGAGATGAGAGGCCACAATATGAGGGGGAGATGAGAGGCCAGAATATGAGGAGGAGATGAGAGGCCAGAATATGAGGGGGAGATGAGAGGCCACAATATGAGGAGGAGATGAGAGGCCACAATATGAGGGGGAGATGAGAGGCCACAATATGAGGAGGAGATGAGAGGCCAGAATATGAGGGGGAGATGAGAGGCCACAATATGAGGAGGAGATGAGAGGCCACAATATGAGGAGGAGATGAGAGGCCAGAATATGAGGGGGAGATGAGAGGCCACAATATGAGGAGGAGATGAGAGGCCACAATATGAGGGGGAGATGAGAGGCCACAATATGAGAAGGAGATGAGAGGCCACAATATGAGGGGGAGATGAGAGGCCACAATATGAGGAGGAGATGAGAGGCCATAATATGAGGAGAAGATGAGAGGACACAATATGAGGGGGAGATGAGAGGCCACAATATGAGGGGGAGATGAGAGGCCACAATATGAGGGGGAGATGAGAGGCCACAATATGGGGAGGAGATGAGAGACCACAATATGAGGGGGAGATGAGAGGCCACAATATGAGGGGGAGATGAGAGGCCACAATATGAGGGGGAGATGAGAGGTCACAATATGAGGAGGAGATGAGTGGCCACAATATGAGGAGGAGATGAGAGGCCATAATACGAGGAGGAGATGAGAGGCCACAATATGAGGGGGAGATGAGAGGCCACAATATGAGGAGGAGATGAGAGGCCACAATATGAGGGGGAGATGAGAGGCCACAATATGAGGAGGAGATGAGAGGCCACAATATGAGGAGGAGATGAGAGGCCACAATATGAGGAGGAGATGAGAGGCCACAATATGAGGAGGAGATGAGAGGCCACAATATGAGGGGGAGATGAGAGGCCACAATATAAGGAGGAGATGAGAGGCCATAATATGAGGAGGAGATGAGTGGCCACAATATGAGGAGGAGATGAGAGGCCACAATATGAGGGGGAGATGAGAGGCCACAATATGAGGAGGAGATGAGAGGCCACAATATGAGGAGGAGATGAGAGGGCATAATATGAGGGGGAGATGAGAGGCCACAATATGAGGAGGAGATGAGAGGCCACAATATGAGGAGGAGATGAGAGGCCACAATATGAAGGGGAGATGAGAGGCCAGAATATGAGGGGGAGATGAGAGGCCACAATATGAGGGGGAGATGAGAGGCCACAATATGAGGGGGAGATGAGAGATCACAATATGAGGGGGAGATGAGAGGCCAGAATATGAGGAAGAGATGAGAGGTCATAATATGAGGAGGAGATGAGAGGCCATAATATGAGGAGAAGATGAGAGGACACAATATGAGGGGGAGATGAGAGGCCACAATATGAGGGGAAGATGAGAGGCCACAATATGAGGGGGAGATGAGAAGCCACAATATGGGGAGGAGATGAGAGACCACAATATGAGGGGGAGATGAGAGGCCACAATATGAGGGGGAGATGAGAGGCCACAATATGAGGGGGAGATGAGAGGTCACAATATGAGGAGGAGATGAGTGGCCACAATATGAGGAGGAGATGAGAGGCCATAATACGAGGAGGAGATGAGAGGCCACAATATGAGGGGGAGATGAGAGGCCACAATATGAGGAGGAGATGAGAGGCCACAATATGAGGGGGAGATGAGAGGCCACAATATGAGGAGGAGATGAGAGGCCACAATATGAGGAGGAGATGAGAGGGCATAATATGAGGGGGAGATGAGAGGCCACAATATGAGGAGGAGATGAGAGGCCACAATATGAGGAGGAGATGAGAGGCCACAATATGAGGGGGAGATGAGAGGCCACAATATAAGGAGGAGATGAGAGGCCATAATATGAGGAGGAGATGAGTGGCCACAATATGAGGAGGAGATGAGAGGCCACAATATGAGGGGGAGATGAGAGGCCACAATATGAGGAGGAGATGAGAGGCCACAATATGAGGAGGAGATGAGAGGGCATAATATGAGGGGGAGATGAGAGGCCACAATATGAGGAGGAGATGAGAGGCCACAATATGAGGAGGAGATGAGAGGCCACAATATGAAGGGGAGATGAGAGGCAACAATATGAGGGGGAGATGAGAGGCCACAATATGAGGGGGAGATGAGAGGCCACAATATGAGGGGGAGATGAGAGATCACAATATGAGGGGGAGATGAGAGGCCAGAATATGAGGAGGAGATGAGAGGTCATAATATGAGGAGGAGATGAGAGGCCACAATATGAGGAGGAGATGAGAGGCCAAAATATGAGGAGGAGATGAGAGGACACAATATGAGGGGGTGATGAGAGGTCAAAATATGAGGAGGAGATGAGAGGTCACAATATGAGGGGGAGGTGAGAAGTAACAATATGAGGAGGAGATGAGGGGCCACAATATGAGGGGGAGATGAGAGGCCACAATATGAGGAGGAGATGAGAGGACACAATATGAGGGGGTGATGAGAGGCAAAAATATGAGGAGGAGATGAGAGGTCAGAATATGAGGGGGAGGTGAGAGGTAACAATATGAGGAGGAGATGAGGGGCCACAATATGAGGGGGAGATGAGAGGCCACAATATGAGGGGGAGATGAGAGGCCACAATATGAGGGGGAGATGAGAGGCCACAATATTTGGAGGAGATGAGAGGCCAAAATATGAGGAGGAGATGAGAAGCCACAATATGAGGTGGAGATGAGAGGACACAATATGAGGTGTAGATGAGAGGCCACAATATGTGGAGGAGATGAGATGCCACAATATGAGGGGGGGATGAGAGGCCACAATATGAGGGGGAGATGAGAGGCCACAATATTTGGAGGAGATGAGAGGCCAAAATATGAGGAGGAGATGAGAGGCCACAATATGAGGTGGAGATGAGAGGCCACAATATGAGCAGGAGATGAGAGGCCACAATATGAGGGGGAGATGAGAGGACACAATATGAGGGGAAGATGAGAGGACACAATATGAGGGGGAGATGAGAGGCCACAATATGAGGGGGAGATGAGAGGCCACAATATGAGGAGGAGATGAGAGGCCACAATATGAGGGGGAGATGAGAGGCCACAATATGAGGAGGAGATGAGAGGCCACAATATGAGGAGGAGATGAGAGGGCATAATATGAGGGGGAGATGAGAGGCCACAATATGAGGAGGAGATGAGAGGCCACAATATGAGGAGGAGATGAGAGGCCACAATATGAGGGGGAGATGAGAGGCCACAATATAAGGAGGAGATGAGAGGCCATAATATGAGGAGGAGATGAGTGGCCACAATATGAGGAGGAGATGAGAGGCCACAATATGAGGGGGAGATGAGAGGCCACAATATGAGGGGGAGATGAGAGGCCACAATATTTGGAGGAGATGAGAGGCCAAAATATGAGGAGGAGATGAGAGGCCACAATATGAGGAGGAGATGAGAGGCCACAATATGAGGGGGAGATGAGAGGCCACAATATGAGGGGGAGATGAGAGGCCACAATATGAGGAGGAGATGAGAGGACACAATATGAGGAGGAGATGAGAGGCCACAATATGAAGGGGAGATGAGAGGCAACAATATGAGGGGGAGATGAGAGGCCACAATATGAGGGGGAGATGAGAGGCCACAATATGAGGGGGAGATGAGAGATCACAATATGAGGGGGAGATGAGAGGCCACAATATGAGGAGGAGATGAGAGGCCAGAATATGAGGAGGAGATGAGAGGTCATAATATGAGGAGGAGATGAGAGGCCAAAATATGAGGAGGAGATGAGAGGCCAAAATATGAGGAGGAGATGAGAGGACACAATATGAGGGGGTGATGAGAGGTCAAAATATGAGGAGGAGATGAGAGGTCACAATATGAGGGGGAGGTGAGAGGTAACAATATGAGGAGGAGATGAGGGGCCACAATATGAGGGGGAGATGAGAGGCCACAATATGAGGAGGAGATGAGAGGACACAATATGAGGGGGTGATGAGAGGCGAAAATATGAGGAGGAGATGAGAGGTCACAATATGAGGGGGAGGTGAGAGGTAACAATATGAGGAGGAGATGAGGGGCCACAATATGAGGGGGAGATGAGAGGCCACAATATGAGGGGGAGATGAGAGGCCACAATATGAGGGGGAGATGAGAGGCCACAATATTTGGAGGAGATGAGAGGCCAAAATATGAGGAGGAGATGAGAAGCCACAATATGAGGTGGAGATGAGAGGACACAATATGAGGTGGAGATGAGAGGCCACAATATGAGGTGTAGATGAGAGGCCACAATATGTGGAGGAGATGAGATGCCACAATATGAGGGGGGGATGAGAGGCCACAATATGAGGGGGAGATGAGAGGCCACAATATTTGGAGGAGATGAGAGGCCAAAATATGAGGAGGAGATGAGAGGCCACAATATGAGGTGGAGATGAGAGGCCACAATATGAGCAGGAGATGAGAGGCCACAATATGAGGGGGAGATGAGAGGACACAATATGAGGGGAAGATGAGAGGACACAATATGAGGGGGAGATGAGAGGCCACAATATGAGGGGGAGATAAGAGGCCACAATATGAGGAGGAGATGAGAGGACACAATATGAGGAGGAGATGAGAGGCCACAATATGAGGGGGAGATGAGAGGACACAATATGAGGGGGAGATGAGAGGCCACAATATGAGGGGGAGATGAGAGGCCACAATATGAGGGGGAGATGAGAGACCACAATATGAGGAGGAGATGAGAGACCACAATATGAGGAGGAGATGAGAGGGGACACAATATGAGGAGGAGATGTGAGGCCACAATATGAGGGGGATATGATACGCCACAATATGAGGGGGAGATGAGAGGCCAAAATATGAGGAGGAGATGTGAGGCCACAATATGAGGGGGAGATGAGAGGACACAATATGAGGGGGAGATGAGAGGACACAATATGAGGGGGAGATGAGAGGCCACAATATGAGGAGGAGATGAGAGGCCACAATATGAGGAGGAGATGAGAGGTCACAATATGAGGGGGAGATGAGAGGACACAATATGAGGAGGAGATGAGAGGCCACAATATGAGGGGGAGATGAGAGGCCACAATATGAGGAGGAGATGAGAGGCCACAATATGAGGAGGAGATGAGAGGTCACAATATGAGGAGGAGATGAGAGGCCACAATATGAGGAGGAGATGAGAGGCCACAATATGAGGGTGAGATAAGAGGGGCCACAATATGAGGAGGAGATGAGAGGGGCCACAATATGAGGGGTAGAAGAATGGGGACCACAGTATGAGGAGGAGATGAGGGCCACAGTGTGAGGGGGAGATGAGGGCCACAGTATGAGGAGGAGATGAGGGCCACAGTGTGAGGGGGAGCTCACCGAAGCACAGATTAATTTTAATAAAAGGTCCCTCCTACCTAATGCTGATTTCCAAGTCCATGTTTACACAAGGTGCTTCTGTAAGGCATAATACTTGCTAACCAAACACAAGTATTTAGCTCTTAACACATCTACATTCAGGGAGCAGATTCTCCAGATGCACCGGAAATGCATTTTAAAGTGGAATTTAATTGCATCTTGTGAACATGGCCATAGACTGCGTTCATACTATCTGTTAAAACACATTGCAAACAGAACAGGAAAATGCAACTTAAACTAAATCTTCATTTATACCATCAGTAATAGGGGCGTATTTTGTGGTGCATTTTGCCTGATGCATTTTCAATGTATTCAAAACGTAATTAAAACGCATTGTTTGAAGGCGGCTTAACAATGTAACAGGCAATATTTCAATGTTGAATTTGGTGGGCCCCCAGAATAAATTTGAGTGGTGGGCTCTAGGACCCGTAGTCTGACACTGCATCCCTCCCCCACAGAACAAGAACCTGCAGTTGCATCCCCCTCCTCTCCCGTCCCTTCTGTCTCTTTATCCCTGTGTTACGCTAAAATTTGAAGTACAGGTCTCTTTTTTCCCTGTCTGTTCCAGAACACCACCAACCGTTTGGCCAATCAAATCCCTCTGATTATCCAGCATTACATTCTATATGAGTTTAAGGAGAACCTGCAAATTCAAATGATCCATCTGTTGCAAGAACAAAACAAGTCTGAATTACTAGAGGAAAGAGACGGCCTGTCTGGAGAGAGACAGAAGCTCCGGGATCGGATTCAGCGTCTCCAACTCGCACGTGAACGCTTACAAAATTATAGTTTCTGAAGGAAAAAAAAACTTACTGTTACTTTAAGACAATGGGGCAGATTTATCAAGTGTCTGAAAGTCAGAATATTTCTAGTTGCCCAGGGCAACCAATCACATCTCCCCTTTAAAATATTCATGAGCACTGGTAAAATGAAAGCTGAGCTGTGATTGGTTGCCGTGGGCAACTGGAAATATTCTGACTTTCAGACACTTGATAAATCTGCCCCAATATGCTTTTTACAACACAAGTGAACAGTCTTGGCAATTTCAGTACATGCAAGGATAAAACTAGGGCTGGACACGTCATTTTAGTACCCCAGGTAGACAAGAAAAATGGCATCTACACCCAAGTACGTATAGACCTATAGGCACTGTGGGTGCGGTGTCTTGGGTGACAAGTTAAGAGGGTGTGGCACCTGCTCCATACACATACTTCATTCAATTGTACATGCATCTTAAAGACATGGGCGCTATTGATTACAAGAATGACTCCCAGGACTGCAGCTCTGTGACACAGGAAGTGTGATGATGTCATCAGGCGTCTTGTGTCTACAGCAAAAGGCCAGCAGAGCAGCCGGAAGGGGAAAAGGACACCTTAGGTGAGTGGGTAAGATGAGTACCCGAAGTTTTCAAAAGTTTTTCTATGTAAGTAGCTTAGGGCTACTAGAATAGGGCTAGTGTGGTAGGGCTGGTGTGATAGGATACATAGGCCGGGGTCAAGGTTACTGGATTCGGATTTGGTGTATTTTTCTTTTTTTTTTTCTTTTAAATTGTGTTTTTTTTTTTACTTGAAATACACTTTAGTGAAGTTGATGTCTACTAAGCCTTTTATTCACACGAGCATGAAAAAAGCAGCAACGTTTCGATTCACCATGAATCTTTTGTCAAGCATGCTTCTGTTACCATATCTATACAGTAAGATAACATATCTTCCCAAATCTAATCAGTAAGCTTGTTCCAGGTACCATATTTATACAATAAGTTTGTTCTGTTTCCATATCCGTACAGGAAGCATTGTTCTTTACCATATCCTTACAGTAAGCTTTTGTCTATAAAGAAAGCTTGGTTCTTTTACCATATATATACAGTAAGCATTCGTCTATAAAGCAAGCTTGGTTCTGTTACCATACCTATGCATTAAACTTTTGTCTTTTACCATATATATACAGTAAGCGTTCGTCTATAAAGCAAGCTTGGTTCTGTTACTATACCTATGCATTAAACTTTTGTCTGTTACCATATATACAGTAAGCGTTCGTCTATAAAGCAAGCTTGGTTCTGTTACCATATCTATGCATTAAACTTCTGTCTGTTACCATATATATACAGTAAGCGTTTGTCTATAAAGCAAGCTTGGTTCTGTTACCATATCTATGCATTAAACTTCTGTCTGTTACCATATATATACAGTAAGCGTTCGTCTATAAAGCAAGCTTGGTTCTGTTACCATATCTATGCATTAAACTTCTGTCTGTTACCATATATATACAGTAAGCGTTTGTCTATAAAGCAAGCTTGGTTCTGTTACCATATCTATAAAAAAAACTTTTGTCTGTTACCATATATATACAGTAAGCGTTCATCTATAAAGCAAGCTTGGTTCTGTTACCATATCTATACAAAAAACTTTTGTCTGTTACCAGATTTATATAGTAAGCTTAGTTTTGTTACCGTATCTATATAGTACCCCATCTATACATTAAGCTATAGCAAACAAACCACATTTGTCCAGCACTCTAAGACCTCACACTGGATATGATGAGTCTTCTTTATTGATTCTTGCAGCCTCTCATGGCTATGCCCATAGATCAACGCATTTATACGTGTGCCATCTTATTCATGATCTATTGTTACAATAATGATACAAAGATTTAAAACATCACACAAGGGGGAAATACTGAGACATATGATCACATGATCCCATAGCACCTTCCCTCCGTGACGTCAGGTTAAAGGTAATCTGCCACCTGGATGAAGAGCTTCTAAACCAAGCACACTTACATGCTGGCATGTGCCTACTGTAACAGGATTCTTCCTTCGTTTAGTGTCTGATAGCTAAGTTTTTGAGAAAACCATCTTTTACAATTATGCAGTTGAGCCTCAGGGGCTCCTGGCTACGTCCCACAAGCCCCTTCTGGCTCACTCTCCTTCTAATCCCATAATTCCCCACCTCCATTCAGCCTGCTTCCTTTCTCTCCAACTAGAACAGAGGTGTGAATTATTGGCAGACACCTGCCCTAACAGGGGCTTCTGTGGCATAGCCAGGAGCCCCTCAGGCTCATATGCATAATTTGAAAACACTGTTTTCTCAAAAAGTAAGCTATGAGAAGAAAAGAAAAAAATGGATACTGTTTCAGGAGGCACACGCCAGAATGTAAGTGTCCTTGGTTTAGAAGAATGACATCCATGCGGTAGATTTCCTTTAAAGGGGTATTCCCATGAAGACAAGATTCTTAAATATATTCAGGATAACAAAATAACACATTCTCTCATCCAATGTAATTAACAAAAATACAGCATTTCACAGATATAATTCAAACTGTCTCTATCAGTCCTGGTATACACAATTGCCCCTGGATCCGACTGTTAATCTTCTGACTTTAGGGTCAGGAAGACATATTGTTCTCCTGTGTGCTCTCTGCCTCCAGCCCCCAACCCTGCATTCCAGGACGAGCTCACACACACAGAGACTTCCTGCTAGCAAGCAACATCATTGTGAGGAGAGTAAAGCTACAGACAGATAAGGTCATTATCCAGGGTAGGGGGAAGGATCCATATAGCAGAGTGTAAGATATGGCTGTTATAGCAGAGAATCTCATGTGTAATATGCATCTCATGGATCTCATGCAGCACATACACTGCTAAACATTTTTTCTATGAAAAATCAGTTTTAGAGAACAAAAGATAAGTTATATATTACCTTAGAATGACATATGCTCTGTGACTAGTCAAGTCGCCCCCTGGGTCAGGCTGAAGAGGAGTAGTTTTCCCAGTACCCTCGGGAAACGGCTTCTCTGTGTTTGATTTTCAAAAGACTAATCCCGCCCCTCACCCGTCCTTCTCTGTCAAATTTACACCTCTGGCACGCCCGATACAGCAGACGTCACTTATCCATGTCCCGCCTGCTGTCCGGAACTCTTGCCTCACTGTATAGTCACCACCCAGCAACGCTTCACCTGCGCATGTGCAGGTTATGAAAGATGCTGACCACGCAGGGGTGAGAATGCCTGACGCAGTCAGTGAGAGTTCTGGACAGTGGGCGGGACTTGGATAGGTGGCGTCTGCAGGGGGGGGGGGGGTGAGACAAGGGGCGTAAAAATGATGGAGAAGGGCGGGTTAGGGGCGGGATTAGTCATTTAAAAATCACATGCGGAGGAGTGATTTCCCGAGGGCGGGGGGAAACCATTTCTCTTCAGCCTTGACGACTTGACTAGTCACAGAGCACATGTCATTGTAAGGTAATATATAAGTTATCTTTTGTTCTGTAAAATGGATTTTTCGCTATGCTCTATGGGGCTGGGGGGTGCTAAAAATGGGGTCTCCTGGGAACAGGTTCCCTTTAATGAAAGTGTATATAAACCTTGTACCCTGATAATCTTAGCACATTGTCAGCACACAGCATCAAGTGTCTGCTTAGAGAGTCCCCGCTCACATTCCGGAATCTTACACTGACCATCACTGAGTGATAGGTGCTAAAACAGCGATAACACCGGCAGACCCGAATCCTCCTTGGACAACGCGCCGCGGGTTCTCGACTGTACCAGGTAAGTAAATGTGCCCCAGTGAGTTAGCGCTCAGCCGGCGGAGTGACATGCAGAAATGACGTCATCCCCTCGGGAGACGGGATGACAGACTGGCGTGACACGACAAGATCGGGAGGGGACATCCCCCCTTTGACATCAAAGGATCGATCTGATTGGTCCTGTGATGTCGATCGCTGCGATTGGCCCGTCTGTACAGCTTCACCGATGGCACGGGCAAAAGAAAGTGCCTCCCCCAGACGCCCAGTTATATATAACACCACAAGGTGAGCAGCACCGGGAGGAAAACCGGAACAGTAACGCCCCTTAAAGTATAAATATCTATATATGTGTATATCCCAGACACCCCCAGTCCACGGGCACCGTCCCTATGCAGTCGGGGGCACCCTCCCTATGCAGTCGGGGGCACCCTCCCTATGCAGTCCGGGCCACCCTCCCTATGCAGTCGGGGGCACCCTCCCTATGCAGTCGGGGGCACCCTCCCTATGCAGTCGGGGGCACCTTTCAACTTAGAGATATTGTAAAAACATGTGTGATTAGGACTTTTCTGTCTCTATTGGAACCTGTCATATTTACAAAAGAGAGCTCTGGTGACAGGTTCCCTTTAAGGGCAGGGGGTAAGAAAATGAGTGGGCGGGCATAAGGTTCATTCCGCCCCTCTCACACTCCGCCCCCTGCGTCAGGTATAATGTATACAAAGTATTTCTTCTACCAAGACTACTGCTTCAAGAACATGTTACTAGAATGTTACTAGAATATTCTATACGGAAAATTATCACTATAGTAGGACTACAACTCCCAGCATGTCCTCCTAGTAGCCAAGTTTCCTCCAGGTTTCAGGGCCGGGAAGACTTTCTATTCCCTGAGATGCAGGAGTTTCGGTTGTGATTTCCTGTAATGATGAGATCCCTCTCCCTCCCCCTCTATCACCCATTCATGACGCCGCGCTCCATCCTCTGCTGCCAGACACACACGGGCTCTCACAGAGCCCGCCCCATGAGATTTGTGTCATGTCACCTGTTACTGCATCATTCAGTGTGATCCTAATCCCCCCGTGTTGTTACTAGTATGTGTGACCCTAATCCCCCCCGTGTTGTTACTAGTATGTGTGACCCTAATCCCCCCGTGTTGTTACTAGTATGTGTGACCCTAATGCCCCCGTGTTGTTACTAGTATGTGTGACCCTAATCCCCCCGTGTTGTTACTAGTATGTGTGACCCTAATCACCCCCGTGTTGTTACTAGTATGTGTGACCCTAATCACCCCGTGTTGTTACTAGTATGTGTGACCCTAATCACCCCGTGTTGTTACTAGTATGTGTGACCCTAATCACCCCGTGTTGTTACTAGTATGTGTGACCCTAATCCCCCCGTGTTGTTACTAGTATGTGTGACCCTAATCACCCCGTGTTGTTACTAGTATGTGTGACCCTAATCACCCCGTGTTGTTACTAGTATGTGTGACCCTAATCACCCCACGTTGTTACTAGTATGTGTGACCCTAATCCCCCCGTGTTGTTACTAATATGTGTGACCCTAATCACCCCGTGCTGTTACTAGTATGTGTGACCCTAATCACCCCGTGTTGTTACTAGTATGTGTGACCCTAATCCCCCCGTGTTGTTACTAGTATGTGTGACCCTAATCCCCCCGTGTTGTTACTAGTATGTGTGACCCTAATCCCCCCATGTTGTTACTAGTATGTGTGACCCAAATCACCCCGTATTGTTACTAGTATGTGTGACCCTAATCCCCCCGTGTTGTTACTAGTATGTGTGACCCTAATCCCCCCGTGTTGTTACTAGTATGTGTGACCCTAATCACCCCGTGTTGTTACTAGTATGTGTGACCCTAATCACCCCACGTTGTTACTAGTATGTGTGACCCTAATCCCCCCGTGTTGTTACTAATATGTGTGACTCTAATCACCCCGTGTTGTTTCTAGTATGTGTGACCCTAATCAACCCGTGTTGTTACTAATATGTGTGACCCTAATCCCCCCGTGTTGTTACTAGTATGTGTGACCCTAATCCCCCCGTGTTGTTACTAGTATGTGTGACCCTAATCACCCCGTGTTGTTACTAGTATGTGTGACCCTAATCCCCCCGTGTTGTTACTAGTATGTGTGACCCTAATCACCCCGTGTTGTTACTAGTATGTGTGACCCTAATCACCCGTGTTGTTACTAGTATGTGTGACCCTAATCACCCCGTGTTGTTACTAGTATGTGTGACCCAAATCACCCCGTATTGTTACTAGTATGTGTGACCCTAATCCCCCCGTGTTGTTACTAGTATGTGTGACCCTAATCCCCCCGTGTTGTTACTAGTATGTGTGACCCTAATCCCCCCGTGTTGTTACTAGTATGTGTGACCCTAATCCCCCCGTGTTGTTACTAGTATGTGTGACCCTAATCCCCCCGTGTTGTTACTAGTATGTGTGACCCTAATCACCCCGTGTTGTTACTAGTATGTGTGACCCTAATCCCCCCGTGTTGTTACTAGTATGTGTGACCCTAATCACCCCGTGTTGTTACTAGTATGTGTGACCCTAATCACCCCGTGTTGTTACTAGTATGTGTGACCCTAATCACCCCGTGTTGTTACTAGTATGTGTGACCCTAATCCCCCCGTGTTGTTACTAGTATGTGTGACCCTAATCCCCCCTGTGTTGTTACTAGTATGTGTGACCCTAATCACCCCGTGTTGTTACTAGTATGTGTGACCCTAATCACCCCGTGTTGTTACTAGTATGTGTGACCCTAATCACCCCGTGTTGTTACTAGTATGTGTGACCCTAATCACCCCGTGTTGTTACTAGTATGTGTGACCCTAATCACCCCGTGTTGTTACTAGTATGTGTGACCCTAATCCCCCCGTGTTGTTACTAGTATGTGTGACCCTAATCAACCCCTATTGTTACTAGTATGTGTGACCCTAATCCCCCCGTGTTGTTACTAGTATGTGTGACCCTAATCACCCCGTGTTGTTACTAGTATGTGTGACCCTAATCACCCCGTGTTGTTACTAGTATGTGTGACCCTAATCCCCCCTGTGTTGTTACTAGTATGTGTGACCCTAATCACCCCGTGTTGTTACTAGTATGTGTGACCCTAATCACCCCGTGTTGTTACTAGTATGTGTGACCCTAATCCACCCGTGTTGTTACTAGTATGTGTGACCCTAATCCCCCCTGTGTTGTTACTAGTATGTGTGACCCTAATCCCCCCGTGTTGTTACTAGTATGTGTGATCCTAATCACCCCGTGTTGTTACTAGTATGTGTGACCCTAATCACCCCGTGTTGTTACTAGTATGTGTGACCCTAATCACCCCGTGTTGTTACTAGTATGTGTGACCCTAATCCCCCCGTGTTGTTACTAGTATGTGTGACCCTAATCACCCCGTGTTGTTACTAGTATGTGTGACCCTAATCCCCCCGTGTTGTTACTAGTATGTGTGACCCTAATCCCCCCGTGTTGTTACTAGTATGTGTGACCCTAATCCCCCCGTGTTGTTACTAGTATGTGTGACCCAAATCACCCCGTATTGTTACTAGTATGTGTGACCCTAATCCCCCCGTGTTGTTACTAGTATGTGTGACCCTAATCACCCCGTGTTGTTACTAGTATGTGTGACCCTAATCCCCCCGTGTTGTTACTAGTATGTGTGACCCTAATCCCCCCGTGTTGTTACTAGTATGTGTGACCCTAATCCCCCCGTGTTGTTACTAGTATGTGTGACCCAAATCACCCCGTATTGTTACTAGTATGTGTGACCCTAATCCCCCCGTGTTGTTACTAGTATGTGTGACCCTAATCACCCCGTGTTGTTACTAGTATGTGTGACCCTAATCCCCCCGTGTTGTTACTAGTATGTGTGACCCTAATCCCCCCGTGTTGTTACTAGTATGTGTGACCCTAATCACCCCGTGTTGTTACTAGTATGTGTGACCCTAATCCCCCCCGTGCTGTTACTAGTATGTGTGACCCTAATCCCCCCGTGTTGTTACTAGTATGTGTGACCCTAATCCCCCCCGTGCTGTTACTAGTATGTGTGACCCTAATCCCCCCGTGCTGTTACTAGTATGTGTGACCCTAATCACCCCGTGTTGTTACTAGTATGTGTGACCCTAATCCCCCCTGTGCTGTTACTAGTATGTGTGACCCTAATCCCCCCGTGCTGTTACTAGTATGTGTGACCCTAATCACCCCGTGCTGTTACTAGTATGTGTGACCCTAATCCCCCCGTGTTGTTACTAGTATGTGTGACCCTAATCACCCTGTGCTGTTACTAGTATGTGTGACCCTAATCCCCCCGTGTTGTTACTAGTATGTGTGACCCTAATCCCCCCGTGTTGTTACTAGTATGTGTGACCCTAATCACCCCCTATTGTTACTAGTATGTGTGACCCTAATCACCCCGTGTTGTTACTAGTATGTGTGACCCTAATCCCCCCGTGTTGTTACTAGTATGTGTGACCCTAATCCCCCCCGTGCTGTTACTAGTATGTGTGACCCTAATCCCCCCGTGCTGTTACTAGTATGTGTGACCCTAATCACCCCGTGTTGTTACTAGTATGTGTGACCCTAATCACCCCGTGTTGTTACTAGTATGTGTGACCCTAATCACCCCGTGTTGTTACTAGTATGTGTGACCCTAATCACCCCGTGTTGTTACTAGTATGTGTGACCCTAATCACCCCGTGTTGTTACTAGTATGTGTGACCCTAATCACCCCGTGTTGTTACTAGTATGTGTGACCCTAATCCCCCCGTGTTGTTACTAGTATGTGTGACCCTAATCACCCCGTGTTGTTACTAGTATGTGTGACCCTAATCACCCCGTGTTGTTACTAGTATGTGTGAGATACAAGTTGTTTCTAAACACCATACAAAACCTGCCGGGAGCAGCATCAGGACCTACACACAACCTGCAGGGAGCAGCATCAGGACCTACACACAACCTGCCGGGAGCAGCATCAGGACCTACACACAACCTGCAGGGAGCAGCATCAGGACCTACACACAACCTGCAGGGAGCAGCATCAGGACCTACACACAACCTGCAGGGAGCAGCATCAGGACCTACACACAACCTGCAGGGAGCAGCATCAGGACCTACACACAACCTGCAGGGAGCAGCATCAGGACCTACACACAACCTGCAGGGAGCAGCATCAGGACCTACACACAACCTGCAGGGCGCAGCATCAGGACCTACACACAACCTGCAGGGACTAACATCAGGACCTACACACAACCTGCAGGGAGCAGCATCAGGACCTACACACAACCTGCAGGGAGCAGCATCAGGACCTACACACAACCTGCAGGGAGCAGCATCAGGACCTACACACAACCTGCAGGGAGCAGCATCAGGACCTACACACAACCTGCAGGGAACAGCATCAAGACCTACACACAACCTGCAGGGAGCAGCATCAGGACCTACACACAACCTGCAGGGAGCAGCATCAGGACCTACACACAACCTGCAGGGAGCAGCATCAGGACCTACACACAACCTGCAGGGAGCAGCATCAGGACCTACACACAACCTGCAGGGAGCAGCATCAAGACCTACACACAACCTGCAGGGAGCAGCATCAGGACCTACACACAACCTGCAGGGTGCAGCATCAGGACCTACACACAACCTGCAGGGAGCAGCATCAGGACCTACACACAACCTGCAGTGACTAGCATCAGGACCTACATATAACCTGCAGGGAGCAGCATCAGGACCTACACACAACCTGCAGGGAGCAGCATCAGGACCTACACACAACCTGCAGGGAGCAGCATCAGGACCTACACACAACCTGCAGGGCCCAGCATCAGGATCTGCACACAACCTGCAGGGAGCAGCATCAGGACCTACACACAACCTGCAGGGAGCAGCATCAGGACCTACACACAACCTGCAGGGAGCAGCATCAGGACCTACACACAACCTGCAGTGACTAGCATCAGGACCTACATATAACCTGCAGGGAGCAGCATCAGGACCTACACACAACCTGCAGGGTGCAGCATCAGGACCTACACACAACCTGCAGGGAGCAGCATCAGGACCTACACACAACCTGCAGGGAGCAGCATCAGGACCTACACACAACCTGCAGGGAGCAGCATCAGGACCTACACACAACCTGCAGGGAGCAGCATCAGGACCTACACACAACCTGCAGGGAGCAGCATCAGGACCTACACACAACCTGCAGGGAGCAGCATCAGGACCTACACACAACCTGCAGGGAACAGCATCAAGACCTACACACAACCTGCAGGGAGCAGCATCAGGACCTACACACAACCTGCAGGGAGCAGCATCAGGACCTACACACAACCTGCAGGGAGCAGCATCAGGACCTACACACAACCTGCAGGGAGCAGCATCAGGACCTACACACAACCTGCAGGGAGCAGCATCAAGACCTACACACAACCTGCAGGGAGCAGCATCAGGACCTACACACAACCTGCAGGGAGCAGCATCAGGACCTACACACAACCTGCAGGGCCCAGCATCAGGATCTGCACACAACCTGCAGGGAGCAGCATCAGGACCTACACACAACCTGCAGGGAGCAGCATCAGGACCTACACACAACCTGCAGGGAGCAGCATCAGGACCTACACACAACCTGCAGTGACTAGCATCAGGACCTACATATAACCTGCAGGGAGCAGCATCAGGACCTACACACAACCTGCAGGGTGCAGCATCAGGACCTACACACAACCTGCAGGGACTAACATCAGGACCTACACACAACCTGCAGGGACTAGTATCAGGAACTACACACAACCTGCAGGGAATAGCATCAGGACCTACACACAACCAGCAGGGAGCAGCATCAGGACCTACACACAACCTGCAGGGACTAGCAGCATCAGGACCTACACACAACCTGCAGGGAGCAACATTAGGACCTACAAACAACCAGCAGGAAGCAGCATCAGGACCTACACACAACCTGCAGGGAACAGCATCAGGACCTACACACAACCTGCAGGAAGCAGCATCAGGACCTACACACAACCTGCAGGGAACAGCATCAGGACCTACACACAACCAGCAAGGAGCAGCATCAGGACCTACACACAACCTGCAGGGAGCAGCATCAGGACCTACACACAACCTGCAGGAAGCAGCATCAGGACCTACACACAACCTGCAGGGAGCAGCATCAGGACCTACACACAACCTGCAGGAAGCAGCATCAGGACCTACACACAACCAGCAAGGAGCAGCATCAGGACCTACACACAACCTGCAGGGAGCAGCATCAGGACCTACACACAACCTGCAGGAAGCAGCATCAGGACCTACACACAACCTGCAGGGCGCAGCATCAGGATCTGCACACAACCTGCAGGGAGCAGCATCAGGACCTACACACAACCTGCAGGGAGCAGCATCAGGACCTACACACAACCTGCAGGGCGCAGCATCAGGACCTACACACAACCTGCAGGGAGCAGCATTACGACCTACACACAACCTGCAAGGAGCAGCATCAGGACCTACATACAACCTGCAGGGAGCAGCATTAGGACCTACACACAACCTGCAGGGAGCAGCATTAGGACCTACACACAACCTGCAGGGAGCAGCATTAGGACCTACACACAACCTGCAGGGAGCAGCTTCAGGACCTACACACAACCAGCAAGGAGCAGCATCAGGACCTACACACAACCTGCAGGGAGCAGCATCAGGACCTACACACAACCTGCAGGAAGCAGCATCAGGACCTACACACAACCTGCAGGGCGCAGCATCAGGATCTGCACACAACCTGCAGGGAGCAGCATCAGGACCTACACACAACCTGCAGGGAGCAGCATCAGGACCTACACACAACCTGCAGGGAGCAGCATCAGGACCTACATACAACCTGCAGGGAGCAGCATTAGGACCTACACACAACCTGCAGGGAGCAGCATTAGGACCTACACACAACCTGCAGGGAGCAGCATTAGGACCTACACACAACCTGCAGGGAGCAGCTTCAGGACCTACACACAACCTGCAGGAAGCAGCATCAGGTAACGGTAAGGTCTGAATTGTTAGAATAATGTACAAGGTAATATTCAGGATAAGGATTGTGGTGATCCCCTCCCTGAATACTGCCCCCCATTATACACCACAAAACCAAACCTTTACCTATTGTCAACCTGTCCCCATCTGCCACCACCAGGAGAGGATGAGGACCCTTCAAGATCACACAACGTCCCCCAAAATATCTGCAGGTATAATGGTAAATACAGCATATAAAATCAGGACATCAGTGGCAAAGAAAAGGTTAAAGAGATTATAATAAGTTTCAGTTTTGTTTCAGTAGAAGTGAATCCTGAGGATGGAGAGGAGGATATAAGAGCAGAGGATGCGGGGGTCGGACTGCAGACTGCAGGAGGATTCCCCGGCCGTCACACTGCTGAGTGCTCAGCACAGACACTACAGATCCTTCTTCTACTCCCTGATTATACATCACACATCTTATATCTGCAATCTCCAGGCAGAACATTGTATATTCTCCCTATCACTATATGGGGACATCACTATATGGGAACATCACTATATGGAGACATCACTATATGGGGGCATCACTATATGGGGGCATCACTATATGGAGACATCACTATATGGGGGCATCACTATATGGAGACATCACTATATGGGAACATCACTATATGGAGACATCACTATATGGGAACATCACTATATGGAGACATCACTATATGGGAACATCACTATATGGAGACATCACTATATGGGGGCATCACTATATGGGGGCATCACTATATAGGGACATCACTGTATGGGGTCATCACTGTATGGGGGCATCACTATATGGGGACATCACTGTATGGGGGCATCACTGTATGGGGACTTCACTGTATGGGGGCATCACTATATGGGGGCATCACTATATGGGGACATCACTATATGGGGGCATCACTATATGGGGACATCACTGTATGGGGGCATCACTGTATGGTGACATCACTATGTGGGGGCATCACTATGTGGGGACATCACTATATGGGGACATCACTATGTGGGGGCATCACTATATGGGGACTTCACTGTATGGGGGAATCACTATATGGGGGCATCACTATATGGGGACATCACTATGTGGGGGCATCACTATGTGGGGGCATCACTATATGGGGGCATCACTATATGGGGGAATCACTATATGGGAACATCACTTTATGGGGACATCACTTTATGGGGACATCGCTATACGGGGCATCACTATATGGGGGCATCACTATATGGGGGCATCACTATATGGGGGCATCACTATATAGGGACATCACTATATGTGGGCATCACTATATGAGGGCATCACTATATGGGGACATCACTATATGGGGAAATCACTATATGAGGGCATCACTATATGGGGACATCACTATATGGGGACATCACTATATGTGGGCATCACTATATAGGGGCATCGCTATATAGGGGCATCACTATATGGGGGCATCACTATATGGGGACATCACTATATGGGGACATCACCATATGAGGGCATCACTATATGGGGACATCACTATATGGGGACATCACTATATGGGGGCATCACTATATGGGGGCATCACTACATAGGGGCATCACTATATGGGGACACTATATCACCCAATTACAATGTATAATTATTTCTTTCTTCTTCTGTTATTATATATACACTTTTATGCGTTAGTCTTTGCAGTATGCCATCATCATTTTCTAGATAAAGGATCCTTAGATTCTGTGAACATTACATTTTTCAAGATCTCTGTTTGCTGTCAGTAAACTTTGGATAAAATAACGTCAATATAATATGCTTAAAGGGAACCTGTCAGCTCCCGAGTCACAGATCTAAGAACCCTATGTCCTAGTAGTTGAAGTTTCCTGCCTATCTTGAGAAAATTTGTGGCATAAATGCAGGGAAATCCTTATGTTCATTTATATGCAAAATAGTATTTCAGTGCACAATGGGCGGGGCTTTGAAAGCTGATGAAGCCTTTAAAGGGAAGCTAACAGCTACCAAATCACCACCCCCTCCTTTCCAGTCTTACCAGACTTACCTTTCCTGTTTTCCAGAGGTAATTCATTTTCCTAATTTTTTGTCTTAATTTTTATGCAAATGAGCTTCTCGGTGCACCAGAGGCGGGGTTATAATTGAAGTTGTTCACATTTTCTTCTTTTACAACACCCAAATCAATTCAGAGCCCCGAAAACAATAGACAAATGAAAACAGGTGCAAGGGTAGCTATGGCTCCGCCCCCCAAGCACCGAAATGGTCATTTACATACAAATAAACATGAAAATGACTCTAAAATGGCAGATTGTTAAGAAACAAGGGATATATGTCTGGGAAGCTTATAAAGTGCCCTACACAATGCTGGTCTTACTTGTGGGGTGATTTGGGAACTGACAGGCTCCTTTTTAGGGGTTGTCTAGGATGATTATATTGATGACCTATCCATACAGTATACATAGGGTCAGCCATCAATGTCACATCAGTGGAGAAACAACATCCCGCAGCCTCTAGAGCCAGAATCAACACCGAGACTGATCCTTAAAGAACAGCGCCACCCTCTGTGTAGTGGCCGAGTGGTGTTACTACACCTTACTTGTAATATTGTTTGTATATGTTTAGTGTTAATTTTTTTCTTCATGCTGGTACATACTTAGGATTTTTTTTAATCATATAAAACTACAAAGGTTTTGAGGAATTATCTAGGCTAAAAATATTAGCAACATATCTATAGAGGAGGTGCTCAATATCAGATTAGTGGGGGTCCTACACCCAGTAAAATCCATACATCAGCTGTCCTTATTGGATTGTACACAGAGAATGGGATAAGAAGCAAACAGCGCCTTTCTCTGTGTAGTGGTTAGATCATGTTACTGCAGATCAGCTTCCATTTATATGAATAACAGCTAAGATGTAGTAACTGTGTCTGACCACCGAACAGAGAATGGCGCTGTCTGCTTCCTGTCTTATTCGCTAATTATCATCTGCTAATAAGAGCTGATCTATGGGGGTGCTGGATGTAGGACCCCACTAATCTTATCTTGATGTCCTATTAACCTTTAACCTTTTTATTTATTCTTTATAAAAATTTCAAGCCCCTCCCCATTCCTTCAAAATAAACATAGAAAACAGGTTTTACATCCCCGTGACCAATATTATACTTACCCCATATGGTGAACGCTATGATGGAACAAAACATGACAATGTGGTGGGTATGGATAGCAAATAGGCTCCGCCCATTTAAATGGGGTGTCCTCAACCTAAGTAGTGGTAGTAGCAAATACAACCCCCTTTATCACACCCCAACATTAATAGCGATACCACAACCCTAAAAACATATTCACTCCAAACCAAAGGGTTTTAATTTTTTTTCTTCCAAAACTTGAGGTTTTGCAGTTCAAATGGAAAGCCCCTCTAAGGTTGCTTTCATTTTATCTCCTGACATTACCTTACAAAGGAGGCCTAGGACGTTTCCCCTGCATGTTCATAGGTCATGAAAGCGGGAGGAGGAGTGAACATTGACACCAACCAATGATTGGCTGCTGCAGATGTTCAGGGTGTGTCCCCAGTGATGGCACTGTCCATATATGGAAAGTTATATCACAGGGAACCTCCCAGAGTGTACTCTCAGCGGAGATCAGGGATGGATGCTATAATGTTGCATCCGTCCCCTATAGGATATTATGGCCTCCACTGAGCGTATATTCTTCTAGCAGGAAGCAGAATGATATTGTGTAGCTTTCCATCCAGTATTTCCTGCAGGATCCAGCATACACTGAGCAGATAGAGCTAAAAAGTAAGCCCCCACCACCCAGTATAGTCTTTGAGTATACCCCAAGTATACATAACCGGGGGGCTTTACTGAACATATCCATAAAACTAGATGTGAATGTAGCCCTAATCAAGACATTTTTAAGCTGGCCCCGGCTTATCCCACGTAATGGGCCAGGCTGCTTAGTTTTATGCAAATTTTTACAAGCCCCACCCACACTGACCCTTGAATATCCCATGGTACCCAGGACACATACATTTAAACATGCAAACCCCCGACCAGCATCCTTAAAAATATAGACCTGTAACCAAACTCTGCAAATTCTCACTTCTTCCTGTTCTTGCAGTTCTCTTCACTCCTCGGCAGACAACACCCTGAATTCTTGGCATCAACAGATTCTCTGTGGTGAGTAAATAGGATCCCAGGAATGAGTGATGACCTAAGAACAGGCTCGGCTCCAGGTATCAGTAGGCCCCTGGGTGACGGAGCCTCAGTGGGCCCCTTTGCAGTGAACTCAAGTGGCAGCATTCAAAAAATTCCTTAGATACAGTCTTATGTGGGCCCCCCCCCAGACGTTCTGGGCCCCCAGCACTTGCCCATGTATGTCCAGGGCTGGGGCTGGCCCTGACTAGGTAGGGATGTGAGACCTAGGGAAATTAATTTCTTGCCTTTGTGTCTTTTATAAAGTGACAATCTTTATACATAAATACGTCAAAATAAAAAGTGTGTTTAACCCATTTTGAGTGTTTTTGTGATAAAGATGGTTTAACGGTCATAGCTTTTATATTTGTACATTGTTTGAGGCTGGTGAAATGTTTAAAAAAAAAAAATTGTACAGGAACTTTTTTTTAGTTTTTTTAGTTTTTTTTCCTCAATTTCAAGAGTGGAGCAAAGAGCTCGTCCTTCTATCCCCAGGAAGCTGCTAGTTTACAGAGATAAGGGGGCAACAAAGTATTGTAAGGGGCAAAAGAAAAGTACATAAGGGGCAAATAAATGAGATGGAGAATAATAGGGGGGCGCAGTCTTAGATGACACATTCAAATATAAAAATGCACTAATGGGTAATATTTCAGCCACATGGTGGTGGTGTGGTAGTGGGATGCTACTTAACCAATGGATAAAAATATGGGACCTACGGATTGGAAAAGGACCTTATTACCTGGGTGGGAAATCTCCCATTAGGTCCATTGGGCAGCAACTCCAGGGACCAGATTTTCTAATGTCCCAACTCCAGGACATAACAGAGGCAAACTTGAGGTGATGCCCACCTTCATTCAGAAAATACTTGGGAAATATGCAAATACATTCCTTTTCCAGGAAGGGATAAAGCAAGCATTGCCTCTAAGCTACCTTGTAAGGCAGCTCCCTTAACATCAAACATGACTTTAAGGGGTTTAATTTTTTTTTACCCTCTACTCTGTCCCTCTACTTGAGGTTTTGCAGTTCAAATGGAAAGCCCCTCTAAGGTTAATTTCATTTTATTTTCCGCCATTACCTTACAAATAAGGCCTAGTACGTTTCCCCTGCATGTTCATAGGTCATGAAAGCGGGAGGAGGAGTGAACATCGACACCAACCAATGATTGGCTGCTGCAGATGTTCAGGGTGTGTCCCCAGTGATGGCACTCATTTTCCAGGAAGGGATAAAGCAAACATTGCCTCTTAGCTACCTTGTAAGGCAGCTCCCTTAACATCAAACATGACTTTAAGGAATCCTTATAAAATAAAGCCAAACCAGTATAACTATTCCAGGAGAAACAGATTCTCGACAGTATATGTTTCGATGTGGTTGCATCTCTTCAGTACAGTGTAGGAAACTGGTTTAGCTGACTAAGATCGGGAAGTGAGAGCTCTCTCCGTATGGAGACTTTGCCATCAGATACCTATAACTCTCTAGTTATTTTTTTACTCTTAGGTTTCCAAATGCAGACAAATGGCCAAGCTTCTAACTTCCCATTTGGAACTTCAAAACCCTCAAATCAACCGCCTTTGTTTTCATTCAATAGCCCAAGCTCAGCTTTTCCGGCACCCAATGTCATTCAGCCATCCTCATTCACAACACCAACTATTCAATCTTCACCACTAACGTCAAAAAGCATCATCCAACCAGCAACATTTGCAATGCAATCTCCAGCCCCAAACCTAAGATTCCCAGCTCCGGTATATACTACCACAACAGAGACACCACCGGCTATGGGGACCACCACTCAAGAGCCCATAACTAATGGAGGTAGATGTCTTCTCAGTTTCCCACCATTTCTTATTTTCTTTGCTCATACTACATTTTAATTAATTTTGTGTTTTTCTAGGTTCCTCAGAGCTGTTTGGGTTTCAAGTTCCTACGGTAAGTACATGATACTGGCTTCATGATATCAGAAGGCGTCATCACTCATATCTGTGTTCATCCTATTGTGACCATAGTTCAAGTGACCTAAACTTACATTGTAGAGCCCTAAGTTGCAGCTAATTTGGGTCATTAGACCCTCATTTAGGATAGGATTTCCAGGCACAGTAACTACTAGTGATCTGCCTGCTCTCCTGGTACCTGGAGAAGCAGACAACTTTGTGCACAGTGGGGGTCATTTACTAAGGGTCTGATTCACGTTTTCCCGACGTGTTACCCGAATATTTCCGATTTGCCCCGATTTTTCCTGAATTGCCCCGGGATTTTGGCGCACGCGATCAAGATTGTGGTGCATCGGCGCAGGCATGCACGCAACGGAAATTGGGGACGTGGCCGAACGATAACCCGACGGATTGGGAAAAAACGCAGCATTTAAAAAAAAAAAAAGTGTCGCGGGACTTGCACTTACCTTCACCAGGTATAGGATGGTGCATTCCGGCGGACCTCGGGGAACTTCAGCGCAGCAGCGACATCTGGTGGACGGCGGAGGAACTGCCTTAGTGAATCGCCGGAAGACCTGAATCCATCTCAGAGAACGCGCCGTTGGATCGCGAATGGACCGGGTAAGTAAATCTGCCCCAGTGTATCAAAGGGTTGTAGAACTGAAGGAGCTTGCCCCAAAGCTATATAATTTGGGACTTTCTTTTTCACCTGTTTGTTTTGAAGACCCAACCGGACAACATCCTTGGACAACAGTATGAATACAAGATCCGTCCCTGTATTGATCTCATTGACTCATTGAGGTCACTGGGGGTCGAGAAGGATTTGGCGTTACCGGCGATCGCTGTGGTCGGGGATCAAAGTTCTGGGAAAAGTTCTGTTCTGGAGGCTCTGTCTGGAGTCAATCTTCCGAGAGGCAGCGGTAAGATCCTGGTCACCATAGATAGATATAAGTTTAACATTCCTGGTAGAAGGACAACGGCAGGAACTTATGTATATAGGGTATAAAGGTGGAAGTCACAGCCAAGCCTTGACACATCAGTATTATACACATAAAGAGTAGTGGGGACGCAGTTACAAATAGTCACTAGGTCGTATCTTCAACACACTTGAGTCAAAATTGAGGTCAAGAATTTTCCAAAGGCCACTGAATCTCCTCTACCGGCACCAACAGACGAGACTAGAGAAATATCCACCAAATATCTCTTCAGCCTGAGGTCATGTATGACTGCCCTTACTACTCCAGTAAAGAGATACCACAAGGCGTCCATTTCTTGAGGTAGTAAAGCCACCACCAACCATGATGACCCTTCCACCATTAGGTTTTGGTTATTTTGATGGCTGTGTTCCATTTTGTCCAAACATAGTGAGCGAAAAGTTTCACTTTTGTCTTATCTGTCCAGAAAATAGCCTCCCAAAAGAAAGGGGGAACAAGATTTTTGGGTTTCCTTAGAGGTGTCCTTCCATGGCAGCTCCTCTACTGCAATAGTGGACCCATGACAAGGGATTATGGACTCCTTACATTGTCTCCTTCCCATTAACCACATCCATAAACCCCTCCCCAAAGGAGACACGGACCCTGGAGTGGATTATATTGGCCACAGCAGCCAACAATACATAACAATAAAATATATAACAGTTATCCAACCAAGCAGAGGAGGTCATCGGATCCCAAATCTTAACACTTTTTGATCTTACCCCCAACCATTTACCCTGTTCAGGGGCACCATGTTTCCTCGTAATGGCAAGGTGACTTCTATAATTCCAACTAACTGCCAGACCATTGCTTATAAAACCTAATTACTACAAAATGACTTCCAAACCTCCCCACAGACTATCAGTACTCCTCTCATTCCACACTGGCCAAATACCTTAGACCTCCTGTTATAACCTAAAGGAGGGTGGGTGGGGGATGTTCTTCCTCAGAGACCTCTTGGAAAAAGGCAGTTACCCGTTCCCAGGCTTAAAACTTAACTCCCACAAATCCCCTAAATGCTCCTCCCCTTACTTAACCCCACCAATCCCTTTGAATCCCCACAACCCTCGTCATGTTGGCCTTCCCCTAGGCTACGCCCCAAAAGCTTCGATAGTGTGAAGAGACTTATGGCATTTTAGCTTTAGTTTTAGTTATTTTTCAGCATTGCCCCTTGTTCTCCTATAATAAGTTTTAAAGAGTTTTTCCAGGACTATTGGACCCAGGCCATGGTGGGAACTACAAGAACACATAGTTACCCTACTCTGGCTCCCGGGTATCTCAGGTTTCTGGACCTGCACAAGGGCAGACATTTCCAGGGGTTATGAGAAACCCTTCATCCAATCAGTGGCCTCCTTGGACTAATGGACAGCAACGGAAGTAAAGTCCCCTGGAGAATGGAAGTGGCACTATGAGGCTTATTTACTAAGGGTCTGCGGAACGCATTTCCGTCGGAATTCCCGACGTTTTCAGGATTTGCACCACTTTGACAGGTATTTAGAAGGGGATTGTGTCGCACCTGATCGGATTTTGGCGCAGCGGCGTTGGCTTTCATGCGATAGAAATCGTATGTCCCTGGTTCATCATGATGAAAATCCATCCTGATAAACCAGGGACATTACTCATAGATCCGGGCACCGTGACTGTGGTATCTTCTTATATTTGTTACCCATGGCCACCTCCCTTCTAAAATCAACTTTATGCTCAATAATTATGCTAACTGAACCAGAAGGGCTCTAGGAGGTGTTACCAGACCCTCTCTTTGCTGTCGCTTTCACGACTGTTACACTGTGCAGAAGCTCATCAGCCTCCCACTTTGTGAGATTGCATAAGACAGAGGGAAGGGAAAGAAATTGTAACAGCCTGTGAATCTACAGCAAAGGAGCCCAAGTAACCCCCCATTGCCCTTCTGGCTCATTTACATAATTTTAAAAGCTGATTTTTAGAAGGAAGGAGATCATGGATAACAAATATAAGAAGATTACCACAGTCATGGGGGTCTGCATCTATGAGTAAGTTCCCCTCGTTTATCATGATCGAATTTGATGATACATTTTAACCCATTGGGGGTCATTTACTAAGGGCCCGATTCGCGTTTCCCGACGTGTTACCCGAATATTTCCGATTTGCGCAGATTTTTCCTGAATTGCCCCGGGATTTTGGCGCACGCGATCGTATTGTGGCGCATCGGTGCCGGCATGCACGCAACGGAAATCGGGGGGCGTGGCGAACGAAAACCCGACGAATTCTGAAAAACCGCTGCATTTAAAAAAAAAAAAAGTGTCGCGGGACTCGCGCTTACCTTCACCAGGAATAGGCCGGTGAATTTCAGGGCATTCCGGCGGACCTCAGGGAACTTCAGCACAGCAGCGACATTTGGTGGACGGCGGAGGAACTACCTTAGTGAATCGCCGGAAGACCCGAATCCACCGTAGAAAACGCACCGCTGGATCGCGAATGGACCGGGTAAGTAAATCTGCCCCATTATCTCTCTTAGAAGGCATTACATTTTCATGTATGCAGTTTTCCAGAGTCGGACCTGACATAGATTACATTCTGGGGCACGAGTGCTGCAGCGGAATTACTAAGAGTTGATAGACGCAGTCACGTAATACGGTTGTGCTGGTGTTGTTACTCCTGTAGTATGGGTAACACATGGGTCGGGCTATTGCCTATGTGCTATCAGTTTCCTTCCTTGTTTGTCTAAATATGTGAAGGTAACAATCAGACGACATTAGTAATGAACGCGGAAATCCAGTTCCAAAGGGTTCACTTACATTTTATCGCAAAAACAAATGTATAAAGAGTTATCATATTCTAGAAGCTTCCATAGAAGTGTCATATCCTGCAGCGCCATCTGGTGTCCTGTGGCGGCCTAGTACGTAACCAGGGGGCTGCCTCTATTTCAATGCCGCGTTTCCTTTATACTTTGAGCTGGAATCATCACGGAGATATTAATATCAAATTTATATAGTTTTTATAAGATTTTTAAAAAAAATTAAAACCTTTTCTATGCAAAAAAAAAAACCTTTGTTTTGCCATAATCTGGCGCTCTATGGACTCACACTTCGCCATGTAAGGTGTTATTTTTTGTGCGATGAGCTGACCATCGCTACCGTGATGGCAAAAAAGTGGCGATTCAGATATTTGGGCTTATTTTTCTGTAATGGGGTTCACCAACCAGGATAACCATTTTTGTTTCATATTTATATTGATCGATCAGGGATTTTGGGAGTCCGTGATACGTAACATGTTTATGATTATGTTTGTTTATATTTATCTTATAAAATTAAATACTAAATAACTTTTTTTTTTTTAAACTTTTTTTTTACTGTATTTCTAGGCCCCCTGGGGTAATTGAACCATAGGGGGTCTGATCACTGCAATACTACTGCATCAGTGGATCTGTAAAAGATCCTCTATAGATCCTGCAATGACATGCATCTGGTTGAAGCCCCCCATTCCCCTGACATCATCAGTCCCAAGATGGCGGCACCCGTTTAGGTGCCACCACCAAGTTTGATGGCGGTACATAAGGAGTTAACATACTTGAATGGTGTCTGCACTTATGAGGGGTTAACTGTGGGTGTTAGCTGCATTATGCAGCTAACAATCACTATGTATGTAGTAAAAAAATAGGTATGTTACATGTTATTAAGGTGTTAATTCCTTAATGCAATATGGAGTTAACCATTTACCTGCCGGAGACACAGTGTAGATCCATAGCAAATCCTCCTTACACTGAAATACTATAGTTATAGCAGTATATTGTAGGAACAATCAGATCCCCTAGGGTTAAAGTACCCTTGGGGGTCTATAAAGTAGTATAAAAAGGAGAAAAAAACATAAAATCATCCCCTTTCCTTAGAATTGATTTAAAAATCAATAAAATAAATGTTAAGTAAGGTCCTGACCGATCCTGGTGATGACACCAGAACGGAAAATAACTGCCAAATGTCTGAATCACCACTTTTTCTTTAAAAATATTTCATAAAAAGTGATCAAAAGGTCATACCGTCCCCAAAAGGTGAAAACATAATCACATCCCACAAAAAAAATGACACCTCATACAGGTCCGTACACTGAAGTATAAAATAGTTATTCTCATTTGTCAGAATAGGGCAAAATGAGGAAAAATTGTTTGCACGTTGTACAAAAAAGTTTACATTTTTGTAAAAATATATTCAAACTTGATAAAACCTAACGTATATAAATTTGGTACAACCACGATCATACCAACCCAAAGAATAAAGTAAGGGTGTCATTTGCTACGTACAGTGAAATCTGTAAAAACTGTGTCCACATGAAAATGGCGCAAATCCATTTTTTCTACAATTTCACTGCATTTGGAATTGTTTTCCAGTCTCCCAGTACACGGAATGGAATATGAAATGTTGTCACTAGGAAGCATAATATTTTAGGAAGAAAATAAGCCTCATACCGGTCTGTTCACGAAAAAATAAATAAAGTTGTGGATTTTGAAAGTCAGGGATTGAAAAATGGAAGAGGAAAAAACAAAAATGGCCTGGTCCTTAAAGGGTTTAAAGGGATCCCATCAGGAGGATTTAGGCCGACTATACTGCATCAATCTGTTATCCAGGGCAGTGACAGAATCACAACCATGTTCTTTTTGATTCTGTGAGATTCGGCATTACACAGAACTAGATCTTTGAATGCTGCACACAAATGAGCGGTAAGGAGTCACAGGGGCGGAGAGGAGTCACGGGGGCGGAGCGGAGTCACAGGGGCGGAGAGGCGTCACTGGTGATGATATGCCTGAACTATGAGACTTCGGTGACACCCCAGTTTGACTCTCCTCCAACTCTGTGACTACTGTACAAAGCTAAGTCTTCCATAATATAGAACAACATCATCGTGATCCTAGCACCGTCCTGGGTAACATATTTGTAGAGGTTTCTAGACCTAAATCCTTTAAGGGCATCTTTTCCCACCGGTCCTAAAGCGATTCAGTGAAAGTGTTTTCCAGCTGTTGCACTTTCAGTTTAGCTGTGCCTGACCTCGGCTTGTTACCTGACTCTGACCCTGTTCTGTCTGACCTTGATTAAAGGGGTTGTCCACTTTCAGCAATTGATATTGTTTCTGTAGTTTAAAGTTATACAATTTTCCAATATACTTTCTGTATCAATTCACCATGGTTTTCTAGATCTCTGCTTGCTGTCATCCTATACAAAGCTTTTTTACTTCCAGTGGAGAGAATTGTGGCCATGGTCATGTGATGTCACACAGGTGCATCGGCTGGTGCATCGGCCAGCGTATCAGATTATTGCGTAATCTGATACTAACGGCTTGTGCGCCTGTGTGACATCACATGACCTTGGACAGATTTCTAACCACTTGAAGTAAACATAAAAGCTTGCTTTACAATGACAGCAAGCAGAGATCTAGAAATCCATGAGGAATTGATACAGAAAGTATATTGGAAAATTGTATAACTTCTCCTTACACATATCAATTATTTGCCGAAAGTGGACAACTCCTTTAACTGTATTGCACAAACCCTGCCTGACCCCGGCCTGTTCCTGACCACACCTCTGGCTGATCCTTTGGTGCCACCAAAGGAGATGAGCAGATCCATCAGTATTCGGGTCCAGCCAAACCTGGACCCAAATCCGGACACCCTTTAAATGGGCCTGCTCACCCACGGGTAATACCTGTGATCAGTGCTGGCAACGTGGCATTGCCATTTTGTCTGCAATCTTGTTTCTCCCAGTGGTGACAATCCTTGAAACGTGTGTGTCACCAGTGGTGGGGGAGGAACCAAACCCAGAATTCTGCCTAAAGTCCAGGTTTGTGTTCTACAGATCTGAATCCACAATGTTTGCTACAAACCAGAGTATTGCGGATCCGCGTGGCTCATCACTAACCACATTGCTCTGATGATGATTAACTGTCCCTGAACAGAAACTACTTCATGAGGTAGCAACCCGGTGGTTACCCTGCTACAAGTCAGTGACACAGAGGATTAACATCCACTAAGTCACAAAACCCGTATTAGATCTAAACGTAGTGTCCAGTCCAATGTATAAACTCCAAAAATGTATAAAAAAATAGAATATGTACGTAAAGTCAGATTTCCTTTGTAATATACAGGGCAGGATCTCCTGACGGTCATAAATCATATATAGACAGCTCCAATTTTTGGGATTCTCAACTAGAGAATCATTTTGCCCTTCTCTGCTTGAACCTAGTCATCCCAACCAGGAAGACTGTCCGTAGACATAGGTCTGCGAAACGTGCCCCTGTCCGAACTGCCCGAAGGAAAATCGCTCCTGTAGGTAAGTGGTATGGCAACGCTTCCACCAAAGCCAACAGCATTCAGGGGCAACAGGAGACAGGAATCGGCACTTGCCGGCTATGCTGATGGCTAAGCCAGAGGTGTCACAGAAGCCTAGGGTTCTGATGTAGGCCTCTTCCACACGGTCTGTGTAGGCAAGGTAAAGCTGGGGGAGGCCGTTTGTAGAAGGTTTCCCCCTGGGACACCCCCGCTGTAGGTGTCTATCTGCCCGGCAGACAATATGTGGGAGGCCCGTGATGATAGTGCAGGCCAGGGACACACAGCAAAGTGAGCAGTGAGTCCTTAACAACGCAAAGTTCCTTTTATTGGCTTCAGCAAAACTGCAGGCTGGTGACAACTCCTACCTTTAGGTACTAGCAGGGCTGTAGATTGGCTGGCAGCACCGATAATGAGTGCCAGTGGCTTGCAGGAACCTTACCATGATCCTTTAGTCAGCTTAGCTGGGAGGAATCTCCTGTGGAGCCAGATTGGCTCTGCTGCATCAGCAGCACGGCAGCAATCTCTGCTAGCAGCACACAGAGACACAGAAATCGTAATAGTGAGAAAGAGGTCACAAGAATCTTTGGAGGCAGATACATCCAAAAGGACAAACCCCCAGACTAATCTTTGAGAGAGAAGAGTTTAGACAGACCCTGTATTTATAGGTTTGGTCTGTGTAGACATCCTGGGTTGCCAGCCAATCATTAGCTTGGAAGCTCGCAGGAAGATACTTTTAACATCAATACAAGATTAACCCTTTTTTGGGTTGCAAACTTGAACACATGAATACGATTGCACAGGTGATGTCCTGCGGGGGGATTGTGGTGCCAAGCAGCACTAGAAGGGGAAGAAGTATGATCCTGAGTGTGAATGAGGTCCTAAATAACTGGCTTTACCCTGAGTTGGGATCAGTGATCAGTCTAATGGGGTAATAGCCCAACTCCAGGACATCACAGTATCATCGTCCTTAGGGAGAGTCTACAGGACTGAGACATTAGGCTACGGAAGATTTTCCCGGAATCACATTTTTGATTGCTTTTGGATCGGTTGATTCTCACTTTCACAGACTGTGAACCATGAAATAAGTTTCCATCTTCTTCCCCACAACAAGTTCTAAAGTCAAGCAAACTGTTAGTGGCTTGGCTTGGGTGGGATGGGTGGGGACCTTCATGTCTATAAGGTGCTTGGAGTCCATGTGGACAATGTGCAGATCATTTACTGCCGTCACATTTAGTGAGTGGAGGAACAAAACCGGATAAATGGTGAAGGAAATAGAGAACTGGCTTCTGAAATTTCTTGAGCCCCTGCTGCTCCAGGCACCTACATCTCTCCCGCTCTTAGGGCGGTGTCTTAGTTTTATCTGAAACTTTTAGTGGTAAAGCAATTATCAAATATTCTCCACAGTGGCGATTCACTGAATGGTTAATGATTTTACTTTCAATAAAAATGGAAGGAGCTGAGCAGATTGTACATAGTGTCCTATCCGCAGGCAGAATGTTCTAGAGCAGGAGGAACTGAGTCGATTGTACATAGTGTCCTATCTGCAGGAAACATGATATAGAGCAGGGGGAACTGAGAAGATTGTACACAGTGTCCTATCTGCAGGCAGCATGTTATAGAGCAGGGGGAACCGAGAAGATTGTACATAGTGTCCTATCTGCAGGCAGCATGTTACAGAGCAGGAGGAGCTGAGCAGATTGGACATAGTGTCCTATCTGCAGGCAGCATGTTATAGAGCAGGAGAAGCTGAGCAGATTGTACATAGTGTCCTATCTGCAGGCAGCATGTTATAGAGCAGGAGGAGCTGAGCAGATTATACATAGTGTCCTATCTGCAGGCAGCATGTTATAGAGCAGGAGGAGCTGAGCAGATTATACATAGTGTCCTATCAGCAGGCAGCATGTTATAGAGCAGGAGGAGCTGAGCAGATTATACATAGTGTCCTATCAGCAGGCATGACACGGTTTATTATTATTTTGCAGGTATCGTGACAAGATGCCCTCTGGTACTCAAACTGAAAAAATCCAAAAAGGATTCCCCATGGAAAGGCAAAATAAGCTACCGCAACCAAGAAGTGGTTTTAAAGAATCCCGGGGAGGTGGAAAAAGAAATTCGGAAAGGTAACTGCAGGGAATATGATCAGATATACTTGGGGTACAGTAGAAGCCAACTCAACCAGGACCTGATGTCTGAGATGGGTTCTAGGTTTGTCTTCCATGTTATTAGACATCGTTACTATATACATCGGACCTTGATAGCACTTAGACTCAGGAGCTTGAATGAGAGGGTCTTCGCTAATAGGGTCTTTGCTGCTGGGAGCTGTGATTCATGTCACCTCCAGGCAGCAGGACTCAGGACTTCCTGAGTCACAGGAAGTCCTGCTGCCAAGGGGTCATGTGACCATTGGTTCCTGATCGTGAATGGCTGACTTTTATAGGGTAAGTATTATATGGGTGACCCTTTTAAAGTCTTAAAGTTTGCTTTAGGTGACCACCCCCTCATAAAGTCTGACACATATACCTGGTCCCCACTATCAACTCTCCTAACGGTGTTAAAGGGGACAATTCCTCATCCCCACCCAGTTCCAGTCTTTGCACCCTTCAAAAGGCATCTCTTTAATGATTTTGGCAGAGTTTGATTTTTTTCCTGACAGTAGAGAGGCTAATTAGCATATAAGATAAAAAATATAATGGCACTGATTGCTCAGGATTGGTGTCGGCTAGAGAAAAACCTTCGGAATCAGTGGAGCGCCACCTATTTAAGGAGGCAAAGAGTATAAATTGGTGGAGGGGATGTGAGGTCCTCTTTACGATGAGCTAGACCATTGGATTCTGCAATGTCTCCCATTATTAGCTGTTACTTGTCATCCGTAAATATTCATTCTTTTTGACATCTAGCCCAAGATCATATGGCCGGAGTTGGAAATGGAGTCAGTCAAAAGCTCATCTCACTTGAAATAGAGTCTCCAAATGTCCCAGACTTGACCTTGCTTGACCTTCCAGGAATAACACGGGTGGCTTTACCCAACCAACCTAAAGACATTGGACAACAGGTGAGCTCAATATCCATTATGTATTGTGCATACTTTCTCGAGAAATCTTGCGTCATTCCGATGCCCAATTGGGACAAACCAAATTTGATCTTTTCGTTGGTGAACCTCTATAGATCAAGAACATGATCAAGAAGTACATCCAACGGCAGGAGACCATCAATTTAGCAGTGGTTCCCAGTAATGTGGATATTGCCACCACTGAAGCTCTAGAAATGGCTCGAGAGGTGGATCCTAACGGAGAAAGGACACTAGGTAAGGTGCGAAGCTCCTGGTGATTACTGAGCTGGTACTAAGCTAAGGGATGATACAATTACATTTTAGTAATGACTTTTAAGATTGGGCTTCCTTGACCACTGAGGGGTGGAATACACTTCTGGCCCGGTTTGGATCTTCCCTCCACCTTTAGGAGAGCATTGACTGAAGTAGCAGTAGATCTGTATGTGGTTTAGTAACCGAGGCTAAAGAGAAATATGCAGCAGCAGGCGGTTACAGTTTGCTCTTATTACTTCTTTCTCACTACATTCAGAGAAGAGGTCACTGGATATATTTGGAGCATTATAACTCCACACTGTGAAAAGCTGGTTATATACAATATTATTGTGGTATCTACCATACACACAACAGAGCTGCTGTATCTAAGCTGCCATTACATAGAGCTGAGCTGCAGTATCTTAGCTGCCGTTATATAGTCATACACATAGCATAGAATTGAGTTGTTGTACCTTAGATGCCGTTATATAGTCATATACATTGTATAGAGCTGAGCTGCTGTATCTTAGCTGCTGTTATATAGTCATATAAATTGCAAAGAGCTGAGCTTTTTTTTTATCTTAGCTGCTGTTATATAGTCATATACATTGTATAAAGCTAAGCTGCTGTATCTTAGCTACTTTATATAGCCATATACATTCCATAGAGCCGAGCTGCTCTACATTAGTTGCCGTTATATAGTCATATGCATTGCATAGAGTTGAGCTGTTGTATAGTAGCTACTGTTATACAGTCATATACATTGCATAGAGCTGAGCTGCTATATTTTAGCTTCCTTTATATAGTCATATATATTACATAGAGCTGAGCTGTTGTATCTTAGCTGCTGTTACATGGTTCTACACATTGCCTAGAGCTGAGCTGTTGCATCTTATCTACCATTATATATTCATATACATTACATAGAGCTGAACTGCTGTATCTTAGCTGTCGTTATATAGTCATATACATTGCATAGAGCTGAACTGCTGTATTCTAGCTGCCATTATATAGTCATATATATTGCATAGAGCTGAGCTGTTGTATCTTAGCTGCTGTTATACAGTCCTACACATTGCCTAGAGCTGAGCTGTTGCATCTTAGATGCCATTATATTGTCATATAAATTGCATAGAGCTGAACTGCTGTATCCTAGCTGTCATTCTATAGTCATATACATTGCATAGAGCTGAGCTGTTGCATCTTAGTTGCCGTTATATAGTCATATACATTGCATAGAGCTGAGCTGTTGCATCTTAGTTGCCGTTATATAGTCATATACATTGCATAGAGCTGCTGTATTGTAGCTGCTGGTATATAGTCATATAAATTGCATAGAGCTGAGCTTTTTTTTATCTTAGCTGCTGTTATATAGTCATATACATTGTATAAAGCTAAGCTGCTGTATCTTAGCTACTTTATATAGCCATATACATTCCATAGAGCCGAGCTGCTCTACATTAGCTGCCATTATATAGTCATATGCATTGCATAGAGTTGAGCTGTTGTATCATAGCTACTGTTATACAGTCATATACATTGCATAGAGCTGAGCTGCTATATTTTAGCTTCCTTTATATAGTCATATATATTACATAGAGCTGAGCTGTTGTATCTTAGCTGCTGTTACATGGTCCTACACATTGCCTAGAGCTGAGCTGTTGCATCTTATCTACCATTATATATTCATATACATTACATAGAGCTGAGCTGCTGTATCTTAGCTGTCGTTATATAGTCGTATACATTGCATAGAGCTGAACTGCTGTATTCTAGCTGCTATTATATAGTCATATGCATTGCATAGAGCTGAGCTGTTGTATCTTAGCTGCTGTTATACAGTCCTACACATTGCCTAGAGCTGAGCTGTTGCATCTTAGATGCCATTATATTGTCATATAAATTGCATAGAGCTGAACTGCTGTATCCTAGCTGTCATTCTATAGTCATATACATTGCATAGAGCTGAGCTGTTGCATCTTAGTTGCCGTTATATAGTCATATACATTGCATAGAGCTGCTGTATTGTAGCTGCTGGTATATAGTCATATAAATTGCATAGAGATGAGCTGTTGCATCTTAGCTGCCATTATATATGCATCCACATCCACTATAGTCCTACACATTGCCTAGAGCTGAGCTATGGCTTCTTAGCTGCTGTTATATAGTCATATACATTGCATAGAGCTGAGCTGCTGTATCGTAGCTGCTGTTATATAGTCATATACATTGCATAGAGCTCAGCTGTTGTATCTTAGCTGCTGTTATATAGTCATATACATTGCATAGAGTTGAGCTGCTGTATCTTAGCTGCCATGATACAGTCATATACATTGCATAGAGCTCAGCTGTTATATCTTAGCTGCCGTTATATAGTCATACACATTACATAGAGCTGAGCTGCTGTTCCTTAGCTGCCGATATAAAGTCGTATACATTGCATGGAGTGGAGCTGCTTTATCTTAGCTGCTGTTATATAGTCATATACATCGCACAGAGCTGAGCTGCTGTATCTTAGCTGCCTTGATACAGTCATATACATTACATAGAGCTGAGCTTTTGTATCTTAGCTGCTGTTATATAGTCATATACATTGCATAGAGTTGAGCTGTTGTATCTTAGCTGCCGTTATATATGAATTTACATTGCATAGAGCTGAGCTGCTGTATCTTGGCTGCCGTTATATATGCATCTACATTGCATAGATTTGAACTGCTATACCTAAGCTGTCTTGTTAAAAAATTATATGCTGTTTTCAAAATACACATAGATTATAGATTTTATGAAATATATATCTTTTACACCATGGCAATAAATCTGACTACTAGTTCTGCCTCATTGGGTGATTGGAATGGCTGAAAGGTACTGATGGGAAAGGAAAAAGTGCCTGGAGACCCTAAAGTAAACTTTTGCCCTGTAACTCACCCGTCCAATAATGTACACACACCTATAATACTGGGTTGTAATCATGTAGATGTTATATAATCTACTGTCACTTCCTCCACAGGGATCCTGACTAAACCAGATTTAGTCGACAAAGGATCTGAGCTCGAGGTTGTCAGTGTTGTCCGTAATCTGGTGTACACCCTGAAGAAGGGCTACATGATAGTCAAGTGCCGCGGGCAGAGCGAGATCCATAACAACATCTCCCTGGAGGCCGCCCTACAGAACGAGAAGGATTTCTTCGAGAACCATGAACATTTTGGGTAAAATACAATAATATTATTTTTTGTAATGATGAATGAGGATTCCTAGGGGACAAACCAGTCCCTTGGGTAGGGTATGAAATTTTCTTTCTAGAATTTCCTCTTTCATGTGGAATCTCACCGATTTACCTATCAAAAATGTGTCCACGGTCAGGTGGCAATGAGCAGAGAAGAGTCATATTTGCCTGAGATGGGTCAAGTTGAGAGGCTGTAGGGGTAGTGTCAGTTCAAACATCCTCCCTTGTTTGTTTCTATAGCACCCAGAAACACAATGCTGGTCCCATATTAAACATAAGCTTTTCATCTTTTAGATTGCACCAGGCTTCTGTTTCTGTGAGCTACAGGGATACAGACAAACAAAAGGCTGTAATTGTAACTTGTATCTCTAACTATGTTCTTAACTTTATGATCAAACTTGGTTTGATCTGATCTACGAGATGAGATTCTTATCTTTAACATGACACCAGCAGCATTTTTCTAGATACCATAGAACTGTAGAGAGCGGCGTCTGAACGGACACTTCCCCTGCAGCCTCTAAACTTGACTCATTTAAGTCAAATATGACTCTTCTCTCAGGGTATTTTTTTCAAAGGTAAACGGTTGAGATTTAACAACAAAGTTGTAAATTCTAGAAAGGACATTTCATACCCGACCTGAGGGGGCTGAGAGGTTAATGGGGTTATTATAGTCATAGTTTACATGGTTGAAAAAAGACACTTGTCCATCAAGTTCAACCGAGGAAGGGTAGGGATTGGATGAGGAAGGGATTTAGGGGAAACAATTCTATATAACATAACCATCAATGTTATTTAGGTGTAAAAAGGCATCTAGACCCTTCTTGAAGCTCTCTGCTGTCCCTGCTGTGACCAGCGCCTGAGCTCAGCTATTCCACAGATTGACAGTTCTCATAGTAAAAAAGCCCTGTCGCCTCTGGTGATTAAACCTTGTTTTCTCCAGACGGAGACAGTGCCCCCTCGTCTTTTGACCACCATATTTTTTGTATGGACCATTCATATATTTATATAAATTAATCATGTCCCCTCGTAGTCGTCTCTTTTCCAGACTAAATAAATTTAGTTGTTTTAATCTTTCCTCATAACTGAGGGTTCAATGTGGTAACCGCTTCCCTTTAAGAGGAGGGGCTGGTGCTGGGAGTCGATTGGCTGATTACCTGGGACACATATAGACTTATCCTTTACAATTTCCTAGAGCTTTTTGTTTGCTTTTTTGTTACAGATAGAATTTATATACAGGCAGTCCCCGGCTTACGTAAGGTCCATAGGTTTGTTCTTAAGTTGAATTTGTATGTAAGTCGAAACTGCATATTTTATAATTGTAGATCCAAACAAAAAAATTGACCAGAGGTCGCAGTGAGCAGACGGGGTCCGTCTTTAATTAGGGGTCGTCTGTAAGTCGGGTGTCCTTAAGTAGGGGACCGCCTGTAGTTGGATTTTCATTCCTTATTGTATTTTCTAGGGTTCTTCTAGACGAGGGACGCGCCACCATTTCCTTACTGGCCGAAAAACTGACTAACGAACTTGTGGAACATATTTCCGTAAGTCAAAGTTTACAACGTTCCCCCAGAGGATGTTGCGGGGAGTTTGTGTTATACTTCTTTCCCTTTGTTATATTTTAGAGAACCATCCCGACCCTGGAGAACCAAATCAAAACCAAACTCCAGGAGGCGGAGAAGAGGGTGAAGTCCATCGGTCTTGGCGTCCCGGAGGGGGAGTCGGAGAGGAGATTATTTCTCGTAGACGTAAGTCCGGTCTGGGCTCCGCCTCCCATTGTCGTTGCTGATCTGCGTTTTCCGTAACTCAACTTAAATTTTTTTTTTATTGCATCGACAGAGAATCAGACATTTTATTGATGGAATCACCGAAATCACACAAGGAGAAGAAGAGGTCCTAGAGAGGAATCTGAAACTTTTCACCAGCATCCGGAAAAAGTTTTATCAGTGGGAAACAACAATGAAGCAGTCAGCTGAGAAATGTAACGTGTGGCCATACTACTTAGCACAATTGCAACAAAAAGCACCAGATTTTACACCATTACCCTCCCCCGCCCCCCCTTTAGGTAGGGGATGAAATGTCCCTCTAATAACCAAAATCTCAACACTTAACCTATAAAGAAAAATCTCCTTCAAAGTCCTTCAAAGTGACAATGAGCAGAGAAGAGTCATATTTTCCCTGAGATGAGTCATCTTTAGAGGCTGCAAGAGAAGAGTAATTCCAGATGCCCCTGTCAAGTTCTCAGAACTCATCTGGTTTGTGGTTCTGTAATCTATAGAACCTGAGATACAAGTAGCTTAAAGACAACTGGCAAGATTCAGCAGTTCACATTTTCAACTAAATTCTTTCATCTCTGGTTCTGCAGTTCACAGAGCCAAAATGGTGTAAGATGAGATTCTTATCTTTAATATGACGCCAGCAGCATGTTCCTAGGTGCTATAGAACAGAACATAGGGGCTTCTAAAGTGACTCTTCCCCGCAGGATCTAAACTTGACTCATCTCTGCCCATTTTCACATGAAGATGGAATTGAAGAAAGGACATATCATAGCCGGAGTTTTGATGGAGTAAAATCTGGTGACATAGGGGTTTGCTCTTTGCTGTCCAAAAACAATATTTCCCATATAAAAATTTTCCTATATCATAACAGTAAGCAAAACAAAGTATCCCTGCTCATGTGATGTCACACAGGTGCACGGCTTGTTATAATTATAACACAAAGCTCTGATTACTATCTGTGATAAAACGAGCCTTGCACCTGTGTGACATCACATGACCAGGGATATAACGAGCCATGCACCTGTGTGACATCACATGACCAGGGATATAACGAGCCGTACACCAGTGTGACATCAAATGACCAGGGATATGACGAGATGTGCTCCTGTGTGACATCACATGACCAGGAATATAACGAGCTGTGCACCTGTGTGACATCACATGACCAGGGATATAATGAGCCGTGCACCTGTGTGACATCAAGTGACCAGGGATATGACAAGATGTGCACCCGTGTGACATCACATGACCAGGGATATAACGAGCCGTGCACCTGTGTGACATCACATGACCAGGGATATAACGAGCCGTGCACCTGTGTGACATCACATGACCAGGGATATAATTAGCCGTGCACCTGTTTGACATCACATGACCAGGGATATAATTAGCCGTGCACCTGTGTGACATCACATGACCAGAGATATAATGAGCCGTGCACCTGTGTGACATCACATGACCAGGGATATGACGAGATGTACACCCGTGTGACATCACATGATCAGGGATATGACGAGATGTGCACCCGTGTGACATCACATGACCAGGGATATGACGAGATGTGCACCCGTGTTGCATCACATGACCAGGGACTGGTGTTTATCCACAGGAAGTAAGCAATGAAGCTTCCTATAGAATGACAGCAAGCAGAGATCTAGAAAACAGTGAGGAATTGATACAGAAAGTATATTGGAAAATGATGAAACTTCTCATTACACAAATGATATCTATCACTTGCAGAAAGTGGACGACCGCTCTCAAAATGCAATAACCAATCTTTTACTTTTCAGTCCCAAAGGAATTGAGATCGGACGTTGCAGTTTATGAGAACAAACATCGCGGCCGGGAACTTGTAGGATTCGTCAATTACAAAACATTCGAAAATATTGCAAAAAATCAAATCCAGACGTTCGAGGAGCCGTCTATAACCAAGCTCTACGAGATCACAGGTAGGAACATCGCAAAGATTATATCTGATGATGATGACTGCAGCGGGTGAACAGGGGAGTGATTTTGTCTCAGGGAAGTGACCTAAACAGATGTGTGTGTTACGGAAGACTGTAGGGGGCAGCATTGTGTCATCTCCACCAGGGAGAACACTTTAGGTTCCATTCACTTCTCAGATTTTGGATACGTTCTGTGAATACATCTGGAAATGTCCTGGCGCATGCGCTGTGAATGCATCCATTTAAATCCATTTAAGTAGGAAACATTGGATGGAAAAATGCAGCATGTTGCTCTATATCATCCTCCTTCCTGCTACAAAGTCAAATATACGTTCAGTAGAGGCCATAAGATCCCATGGAGGACGGATATCACTGTGTGGCATCCACCCCCGGCCTATGCTGAGCGTTCACTCTGGGAGGTCCTCAGTGATGTACCGGTCTATATAAGGACAGTTAGGTTACACAGGAGAACATCGGCATCAGACAGCCAATCACTGTCTACTTTCCGATTTCAGAGGGCGGAGCCATACAAGACAATGGGGGGTCATTTACTAAGGGCCCGATTCGCGTTTTCCCGACGTGTTACCCGAATATTTCCGATTAGCAGCGATTTTTTCTGAATTGCCCCGGGTTTTTGGTGCACGCGATCGGATTGTGGCGCATTTTCGCCGGCATGCACGTGACGGAAATCGGGGGGCGTGGCCGAACACAAACCCAACGAATTCGGAAAAACCGCCGCATTTAAAAAAAAAAGTGAATCGCCAGAAGACCCGAATCCACCACAGAGAACGCACCGCTGGATCGCGAATGGACCGGGTAAGTAAATCTGCCCCAACGTGCCCCCTTTAAGAGCACTCAGTTGAATACATTTAAAGCAGACTTGTTAGGTCGATTGTTAGGACCCTAGACCAACTACACGTCCTTATTCACCTATGTTTTAGTGTCCGAAATCAACCTTTACAAGGTGGGAAAAACCCAAAAAATAAACTTTTATACTCACATAGAACTCTCAAGATCCCTCACTGGCGCCTCGTCTCGCGGTGAAGCCCAGATAACATTTTGTCTTAACCGCGCATGCGCTGTATTTTCGGTGCTTGAGTAGTGAGCCCGGGGTGTATAAAGTTTGTTTTTATTTTTGGCGAACACTTCAAAAATCATACAGGGCGATTCAGGACACTAAACCACTAGGTCCACAAGGACCTGTGGGTGGTTTAGTGTCAATAATTGCCCTGACAGGTTCCCTTTATGTCCTCCATTGTGAGGATACTTCGAAATCCTCAGCAGATGGCCAAAAAAGTCATTTTAAAACATTTCCCCCAGTTTGAGGGATACCCGTCATACAAGGTTGTCCTCCTTATTCATTGTCTGTAGGCAATGCTGAGATTTTTAGTTTCACACCCAAAGTGTAAGTCATATAATTGCCCCCATTATCCAGAATACAATCCACCTGTATCTTATGGCAGCAGTATGGACTGGGCCTTGGGACATATTATCCAGGGCCGGCGCCAGAACTGGGCATATCTGGGCAAGTGCTGAGGCCCAGAACTGCTGAGGGGCCCACATAAGGAATCCATAGGGGGCGAGGGGGGCTGTATATAAAATGACCATGAGGGGGCTCAGTGTCGGACTGGGTTTCCTTAGACCCACCAGGGAAAATAAATTTTGGGGCCCACTCTTCATTATCCCCCAGGACATATACTCTAGCAGTCTCCAAATTGTGTTGTTTTCTGATGCACATCTGGGGTTCAGTATTGGGTTGAGCCAGGGCCCACCGGAGGATCCTCTGGGACTCTGGTGGGCCAGTCCGACACTGAGGGGGCTGTTAGATATGATACGTTGGGGAATATTTTAGGGAACAGGAGACTGTTTTAGTTTCTGAATATTTAATGCCGCCACATGAGTTCACCACAAAGGGGCCCACTGAGGCTCTGTCACCCAGGGGCCTACAGAAACCTGGAGCCAACACTGGAATTACCCATAAGACCCCTGTGTATCTGCACGGGTAGCACATTGCATAGTAAAACCATTAGCTATAAAATTCTAACTTATAGATCTTTATGTTTAGAACTGGTCAGAGCATCTCTCAATAATGCAGCGTGGAGGTTCTTCTACAATTATCCCAATCTCTACAGAAGTGCAAAGGTAAGACCGGGATTTTTTATTTGCAGGGAACTTTGCAATGGAAATTAAAAGGGGCCACAAAAAGTCCTTTCCACTCGCACCTAGAGGGCGCTCTAATCTGACGGCCATAGCAGATCGGCCTCCGAGCAGTCACATCCAGTAATTACTAGGGCTCCATATGACCTTCCTGACCTCCGTATGTACAAGCTCTTTGGTATAAGGAGCCGACTTCAGTAGCCCAAATTTCTACTTCTATCCAACACCAATACGGGGGATATGGTGGACTAAGACACGGCTGTGAAGGCAGCTGTGGATAGATAAGGGTCCAGTCTAAAGATGGACCGGGCAACTCCAACATTGGTGGACACGATGGACTAGCCAATCCCCGGCCTCAGGGGTCATGTCTCAATGAATAGCACTTGACTGATGAAGCCAGTGATAAAGTCCTGCGTCACCTGCACAAAACAAAAATTTGAGAGTTCCCACTGGGTCCAGGGTGCCCTCTGGAGGGGAGTATATGTTTTGTTTTTCTACCAAACCAATCTCTTTTCTTTCCCCTTTTTCCATCAGGCTCACCCCAAAATGCATATTTTCTGAATTTGGGTTAAAGGGGATCGATCAGCAGTGTTTAGCATGTTTAGCCATGGAGAGCTGTGTAATTATAGCTTTGTGTAAGTTGTTAGTTGCAGCAGGACTGTGAAAATGAAGTTATAACCCAGCTCTGCCTGAAGAGCTTTCTGCTCTCTGCTGCTCCATGGCCCCTCCCCTCTTCTAGGAGGAAGAGATGTAGCAGGATTCTGGTTGGATACTGAAGGCAGTCACTCTGCAGAGGGGCAGGAGCAGTGAAACAGTTCATTGCACAAAGCAGAAAGTTCTTCAGGCTGGAAGAAGAGCTGCAGACCCGCTTTATAACCTTACTTTTCACAGTCCTGCTGCTACTTACTACACACTCTCCAGGGACAATACATAACACTGACTGCAGATTATTATGGTCAAAACTGATGCCGGATTTCCTTTAATTCTATGCTAGACGTCTCTGGTGTTTGCAGATACATCAATACCCCCCATCCCCAATAACAAGCAAGAGGTAAAGGATTGGGCATGTTTTGGGGTGTACAGTACCTAATATGATATTACTGACCTGCTTCTGCCCTCCCTGTCCTTTCAGAAGCAGTGGGGGACCACTAGAGGTGAATAATGGATTTTTATATAACCCATCTTACACCTACCCACCCATAGGGGGCTCCTGCACAGTTGCTTTAATCTCTCTTCCGCATTTTCCTCAAGGGAAAGCTAGAAGAGATCTGCAGTGAGCAACAAAAGGATGCGGAAAAAGCGATCCGCACACAATTCAAGATGGAACAGATCATATACTGCCAGGACGCGCTGTATGGTGGCTCTCTGAAGGACATCCGTGATGAGGCACCAAATATTAATTGTAAAAGCATGTATATGCCAACCCAGATGCAAATGTCTGTAGAGGAGATGACCCTTCACATCCAGGCGTATTTCAAGGTCAGACTCTTATCATGTGCAAACACAATTCTAACCCCAATGTACAAGATAATACCCACTATAATACTGCCCCCTATGTACAAGAATAAAACTACTATAATACTGCCCCTATGTACAAGAATATAACTACTATAATACTGCCCCCTATGTACAAGAATATAACTACTATAATACTGCCCCCTATGTACAAGAATATAACTACTATAATACTGCCCCCTATGTAAAGGAATATAACCACTATAATACTGCCCCTTATGTACAAGAATATAACTACTATAATACTGCCCCCTATGTACAAGAATATAACTACTATAATACTGCCCCCTATGTACAAGAATATAACTACTATAATACTGTCCTCTTTGTACAAGAATATAACTACTATAATACTGCCCCCTATGTACAGGAATATAACTACTATACTACTGCTCCCTATGTACAAGAATATAACTACTATAATACTGCCCCCTATGTACAATAATATAACTACTATAATACTGCCCCCTATATACAGGAATATAACTACTATAATACTGCCCCCTATGTACAAGAAAATAACTACTATAATACTGCCCCTTATGTACAAGAATATAACTACTATAAGAATGGCCCCTATGTACAAGAATATAACTACTATAATACTGCCCCGTATATACAAGAATATAACTACTATAATACTGCCCCCTATGTACAAGAATATAACTACTATAATACTGCCCCTATGTACAAGAATATAACTGCTATAATACTGCCCTGTATATACAAGAATATAACTACTATAATACTGCCCCCTATGTACAGGAATATAACTACTATACTACTGCTCCCTATGTACAAGAATATAACTACTATAATACTGCCCCCTATGTACAGGAATATAACTACTATAATACTGCCCCCTATGTACAAGAATATAACTACTATAATACTGCCCCCTATGTAAAGGAATATAACAACTATAATACTGCCCCTTATGTACAAGAATATAACTACTATAATACTGCCCCCTATGTACAAGAATATAACTACTATAATACTTCCCCGTATATACAAGAATATAACTACTATAATACTGCCCTATGTACAAGAATATAACTACTATAATACTGCCCCCTATGTACAGGAATATAACTACTATACTACTGCTCCCTATGTACAAGAATATAACTACTATAATACTGCCCCCTATGTACAATAATATAACTACTATAATACTGCCCCCTATGTACAAGAATATAACTACTATAATACTGCCCCCTATGTACAAGAATATAACTACTATAATACTGCCCCCTATGTACAAGAATATAACTACTATAATACTGCCCCCTATGTACAAGAATATAACTTCTATAATACTGCCCCCTATGTACAGGAATATAACTACTATAATACTGCCTCCTATGTACAAGAATATAACTACTATAATACTGCCTCATATGTACAAGAATATAACTACTATAATACTGCCCCCTATGTACAAGAATATAACTACTATAATACTGGCCCCTATGTACAAGAATATAACTACTATAATACTGCCCCGTATATACAAGAATATAACTACTATAATACTGCCCCCTATGTACAGGAATATAACTACTATAATACTGCCCCCTATGTACAAGAATATAACTACTATAATACTACCCCCTATGTACAAGAATATAACTACTATAATACTGCTCCCTATGTACAGGAATATAACTACTATAATACTACCCCCTATGTACAGGAATATAACTACTATACTACTGCTCCCTATGTACAAGAATATAACTACAATAATACTGCCCCCTATGTACAAGAATATAACTACTATAATACTGCCCCCTATGTACAGGAATATAACTACTATAATACTGCCCCCTATGTACAGGAATATAACTACTATAATACTGCCCCCATGTACAAGAATATAACTACTATAATACTGCCCCCTATGTACAGGAATATAACTACTATAATACTGCCCCCTATGTACAAGAATATAACTACAATAATACTGCCCCCTATGTACAAGAATATAACTACTACAATACTGCCCCCATGTACAAGAATATAACTACTATAATACTGCCCCCTATGTACAAGAATATAACTACTATAATACTGCCCCCTATGTACAGGAATATAACTACTATAATACTGCCCCTATGTACAAGAATATAACTACTATAATACTGCCCCCTATGTACAAGAATATAACTACTATAATACTGCCCCCTATGTACAGGAATATAACTACTATAATACTGCCCCCTATGTACAAGAATATAACTACTATAATACTGCTCCCTATGTTCAAGAATATAACTACTAAAATACTGCCCCCTATGTACAAGAATATAACTACTATAATACTGCCCCCATGTACAAGAATATAACTACTATAATACTGCCCCCTATGTACAAGAATATAACTACTATAATACTGCCCCCTATGTACAAGAATATAACTACTATAATACTGCCCCCATGTACAAGAATATAACTACTATAATTCTGCTCCCTATGTACAGGAATATAACTACTATAATACTGCCCCCTATGTACAAGAATATAACTACAATAATACTGCCCCCTATGTACAAGAATATAACTACTACAATACTGCCCCCATGTACAAGAATATAACTACTATAATACTGCCCCCTATGTACAAGAATATAACTACTATAATACTGCCCCCTATGTACAGGAATATAACTACTATAATACTGCCCCTATGTACAAGAATATAACTACTATAATACTGCCCCCTATGTACAAGAATATAACTACTATAATACTGCCCCCTATGTACAGGAATATAACTACTATAATACTGCCCCCTATGTACAAGAATATAACTACTATAATACTGCTCCCTATGTACAAGAATATAACTACTATAATAACGCCACCTATGTACAAGAATATAACTACTATAATACTGCCCCCTATGTACAGGAATATAACTACTATAATACTGCCCCCTATGTACAGGAATATAACTACTATAATACTGCCCCCTATGTACAAGAATATAACTACTATAATACTGCCCCCATGTACAAGAATATAACTACTATAATACTGCCCCCTATGTACAAGAATATAACTACTATAATACTGCCCCCTATGTACAGGAATATAACTACTATAACACTGCCCCCTATGTACAGGAATATAACTACTATAATACTGCCCCCTATGTACAGTAATATAACTACTATAATACTGCCCCCTATGTACAGGAATATAACTACTATAATACTGCCCCCTATGTACAAGAATATAACTACTATAATACTGCCCCCTATGTACAAGAATATAACTACTATAATACTGCCCCCATGTACAAGAATATAACTACTATAATACTGCTCCCTATGTACAGGAATATAACTACTATAATACTGCCCCCTATGTACAGGAATATAACTACTATAATACTGCTCCCTATGTACAAGAATATAACTACTATAATACTGCCCCCTATGTACAAGAATATAACTACTATAATACTGCCTTTGTTCCTTACATACATATGACATATACATTCATCTTCCTCTCTGACCTTTCACCTTAGAACACAACCGCCCGTCTGTCGAACCAGATCCCGCTGATCATCCTGCACTACATGCTCCATGAGTTTGCGGACCAGCTGAAGGCCCAAATGCTTCTTCTGCCCCAGGACAGGGAGAGCCTGAACGTGTTACTAGTGGAAAAGAACGACCTGGCGAGGGAGCGGCAAAACTTAAAGGATCAGATCAAGCGTCTGTGTGCGGCTCAGCAGAGACTGGCCAAGTATCCGTGCTGATCATCCTCCCTCCTGATCCAGAGGTTACTTATTTGTCTAACAGAACCAGTACTGGGGGCTCCCGGACCCCCTCCTCATGTATATTTATTACAATCTCCTGTAATGTTAGACATACACTTGTATTGTACTAGATGTATGTATTTCTATCTAATAGCTACAATGGTGCAGATTTACTTACCCGGCCCATTCGCGATCCAGCGGCGCGTTCTCTGCTCTGGATTCGGGTCCGGCCGGGATTTATGAAGGTAGTTCCTCCGCCGTCCACCAGGTGGCGCTGCTGCGCTGAAAGTCATCTCATCGCGCCGGAATGCACCACCTCGGACCAGGTGAAGGTAAGCGCTTCCCAAGCGACACTTTTTCGGTTTTTAAATGCGGCGGTTTTTCCGAATACGTCGGGTTTTCGTTCGGCCACGCCCCCCGATTTCCGTCGCGCGCATGCCGGCGCCGATGCGCCACAATCCGATCGCGTGCGCCACAATCCTGGGGCAATTCAGGTATAATCGGCGCAAATCGGAAATATTCGGGTAACACGTCGGGAAAACGCGAATCGTGCCCTTAGTAAATGACCCCCAATGTGTTCCCTCATCATTGTGGGGACTTGTTTTTTACTATATGTTCTTTATTTATCTGCACTTGGTGTTGGAGGCTGATATTTTTATGTGTGTTCATTTTCTCAATAAAGGAGCCCCTAACCCTATTATGCTCAGTGTGTATTCAGTCCCACCCTCTATCACCCATGACATTCTTTAGTCCCGCCCCTATTGTGGCCGAAACCTTCCCCTGTTGAGGTAGATATTTTAAGACTTTGTGCGGTTCAAAGCTTCATCTGGGGTAATACCTTACAGTGGATAACACTCGGAATTCAGAGACCATCCCGCTCATTCCAGCACAGTTCGTAGCAGGGGATAACTACAGGGGTAACAGCTTTCATGGGCCCTGCAGTGTCAGGGGGCCCGGCCAACCAACCTGTCACACTAAAATAATGGAAATTTTGCACCATTATATACATATTATGCAGCACATTGTACAGCATTAGGTGTATATAACAGGGCACATCTTACACAGTACACAGTGAAGCCGGGAGCTCACATAAGAAAGGTCAGGGAAGAAGAAGGGACATCAGGAATCTCTCACCTCTACCAACCCCCCCCCCCCCATGTGGTCAGCAGCTACTGGGGTGCATTAAATCATATCTGTGGCCTCACAGCGAGTATATACATACATATATGTGTGTGTGTATAAATGTGTATGTGTGTTTATGGTGTGTATTTGCTGTATGTATGTGTATGAGTGTATAAGTATGTTTATGGTGTGTATATGACATATGTTGCTGGATCATTTGAAACTGTTTGGACTTCTACGTTTGTGCCTACAACCTGGGATGATCCCTGCTCGGATGATTCTAGTGGATAACTTGCGGTGTCCAGGCAAGCTGACTGTTTGTGGAGTTTGTATATGCTATAGGTATGTATATGCAGTACGTGTGTATATGTGTTTTAAGTGTATGTGTGTATAAATGTATGGAGGTATACATACTTTGTGTATATGGTATGTGCGTGTATATAAATGTGTGTGTATATATGAATGTATAAATGTGTGTATACAAATATGTATATTTTTTTTTTAAGGGGAAGGGGAGGCCCCATAAGATAATCTGCTATGGGGCTCGGTCTCCCCTAGTTACACCCCTGGTTGGTAGGTACGGGTGATGTCTACAGTGTGGACTCAGCCTAATGCAGGCCAAAAAAGCTGTCAGTGATGGGAGGTTTGGCCTGGCACAGGCTATAGGGAGTGTGCGCATGCGCGGGATATCCCTGCTCTGGCCCACATCACATTATGATTATCTATGATTGACAATGAACATTGAACCTGTCTCTATGTAGGGGATGTAAAGCTGAGGACCAGTGGTGTAGCCATAGGGGTCACAGATGCAAACCGCCCCTAAACCCAGATATGTCTTTGAAAAAAAGTTGTTCCAAATCAAAAGACAAGGGGGCACTGTCTCCGGCTGGAGAAAACAAGGTTTGATCACCAGAGGTGACATGGCTTTTTTACTATGAGAACTGTCAATCTGTGGAATAGCCGAGCTCAGGCGCTGGTCACAGCAGGGACAGCAGAGAGCTTCACGAAGGGTCTAGATGCCTTTTTACACCCAAATAACATTGATGGTTATGTTATATAGGATTGTTTCCCCTAAATCCTTTCCTCATCCAATCCCTTCCCTTCCTTGGTCGGACTTGTGTCTTTTTTCAACCGTATAAAATATGATACTATGGAAATAGAAAATATTGTATTTCAATAGGATTTTATTTTATTTTTATTCACACAAAAAGTTATTATTATTACACATATTCTTTTTATGAACAGAAAATGTACAAAGCAAAAGGATACATTTGGCAGAAATGTTGTATAAAGTATTAGAATTAACCCCGTGAGGCCCCTACAGATGGTGATCAGTCCCACAAATTCCCATGCTCCTCCATTGTATGGGGTACGGGCTCTTTGTTTATTGCTACAAGGCATCTTCAATAGTATGTGAGAAATAAAGAAGGTTTTCAATGCTCTTTATTAAAAACAAACATTCTATACACTGCTGTGTATAACGATCGCCATGGAAACAGACTACGGGGAGTAATTTTGATGTATTGTTTCTGAGATGTACGCTCATACCTATGTTGCTAGTAGCAGCAGTACTGTGAAATATGGATTTATATTCCAGGATTGTAGCATCCCCATGTACACTGGGGTGTTTCCACAGACTGCTGTGCTCTCTACAGTGTTGGGTATTGTCCCTAGAGAGATGTGTAATGTCACATTTGTGTATGTATTTAGTAGCAGCAGGACTGTGAAATATGGATTTATAATCCAGGACTGTAGAATCTCTAAGTGCATTGGAGAGTTGTCCTTGCGGTGCTGTGCTCTTTACAGCCAGTGTTAGGAATTGTCCCTGAATAGATGTGTAATCAGACCTTTGTGTATGTTGTTTGTAGCAGCAGGACTGTGAAATATGGATTTATATACCAGGATTGTAGCATCTCCATGTACACTGGGGATGTGTCCTCACACTGCTGTGCTCTCTACAACCAGTGTTAGGTATTGTCCCTAGAGAGATGTGTAATCACACATTTGTGTATGTATTTAGTAGCAGCAGGACTGTGAAATATGGATTTATATTCCAGGATTGTAGAATCTCCAAGTACATCGAGGACTTGTCCTCGCGGTGCTGTGCTCTTTACAGCCAGTGTTAGCTATTGTCCCTAAAAATATGTGTATGTTGTTAGTAGCAGCAGGTCTGTGATACATGGATTTATATTCCAGGATATGAGCTTCACAAAGTGCACTGTAAGTGTGTCCTTGCGCTGCTGTGCTCTCCACAGCCAGTGTTAGGAATTGTCCCTGAATAGATGCCTAATCACGCCTAATTTTGTAAGCTGTTAGTAGCAGCAGGACTGTAAAATATGGACTTATATTCCAGGATTGGAGCTTCACCAAGTGCATTGTGGGCATGTCCCCACACTGCTGTGCTCTAAGCTCTGCAATCTAATTTAAAGAGGACCTGTCGCCCATAAAAAAAGGCACTAGGAGCTGCTTATTAAGGTACTAAAGCTTTGAGCACGGTCTGACGTTCCTATTGTACTGCGACGCAGTGTCTGCTAGCGTTATCGGAGGGTTCCGATAAAGCTAGCAGTTTATCACTGCTAAAAATGGGGAAGCGCTAGGAGCTCTACTTGAGTAAGCAGCTCCTAGTGCCTTTTTATGGGTGACAGGTCCTCTCTAACAAGATATATAACATTTGACATAAATATATTTCTTGACCACTGGGCGGCGCTGCACAGAATTGAAAAACCCAAGTATCAATGATAGAGCTTTGTATTCAATGTAACTCGTTTCCCTATCCTTGTAACAGCACACCACATGGTCAGACAAGGTATTGCAAGTAAAACATATCCATTACAGTGCTAGCCAGTGACATTGCCTCTATATATCTACACATTAAAAAATAAATACAACATTTTGGAGACAGCCACGGATTTCCCTGAGAAGCAACAGAGGGTATGGACATGAGGAGGCAGATTTAGTGTTGTGGGTGCAGCTCAACCTTGGCATAAAATGTGCCAAAAATTTCAGCCCCACCCTTGTTCATAGTCTTCAGGTGGTATTAAGGGTATTTAGTAAATTGTGGAAGAGCTGCAATACCGCAAATGGACATGGATGTAGGTGGTGGCGCTGTTTGGTGAAAAAAATTTTTATTAATTCTGGAGAACTCCTTTAATACAATCTATATACTCCAGTGCAGACTGTATATTTAAAGGGAACCTGTCACTATGAGACCTATCAAGGTTGATTCTCTAATGGTGTCATTATGGGGAGTCAAATGGTGCGTCACATGAGCCCCCTAGTAAAAATTAATTCCCACAATCCCACAGGTTTTAAGGGTTGTATGAGATCATACATTTTTTTTTTTAAGAAATAGCACCACACTTGTTTACAGGTTGTTTGTGGTATTGCAGGTCCTCCCTGTTTTATTATAACTAGAAAAAATACCATATATACTCGAGTATAAGCCTAGTTTTTCTGCACAAAAAATCTGCTGAAAACCCAAACTCGAGTAAAAAAAATATAGGTTTTACCAGGTTTTTGTGGTAAAATTAGGGGCCTCGGCTTATACTTGGGTCGGCTTATACTCGAGTATATACGGTAATATTATCATTTATTATTATTTAATAGAGCTGAGCTGCCAGCACCGCGCTGACATGCATGCTACACTGCAATACAAGTGTATATGCCAGTGAGACTAAAACAGTCTAAAACAAAATGTAGAAAAAATCTTATTTAAAAAAAAAAATCTTAAAATATTAAACACTTATTTAAAAAAAGGAGTGCATTTATAATATTTTATCTTGTAAGAACTATATAGAGTTAAAAAGAACATTTTTAATATTCTTCACCACATTCATATATCCATACTCAAACTTAAAAACTCAAAAAAACTTAAAAAATGATGTGAAAAATTTGAAATAAAAAAATGAAATACAAAGGGTTCCAAAAGTTGTATGTATTTCAAATGTCAACGGAATAAACTAAAGCTCGTCCTGCAAAAAACAAACCGATGTCTCTATCAGAAAAGTAATACAGAAGTTATGGCTCAGAACCAGCCTCTATTTGGGTCTAAGAATGCAGCCACCATGAGGCTAAAGTGATGGGGTAAGAAGAGACAGAGCAGATCAGAGAGCTTTCAACAATTCTAAGTTTTATGGGTCTTGTTTATGGGATGGAGCTCATTTTTGATACAGAAGACCTATCCTCAGACTAGCCGATCAGTATAGGGTCCAATACTCCAACCCTGCACAAATCAGCCGTTCCAGGGGAACTCTACTGTGTACGGAGAGGGAAGTCTTGTTGATGGTTTCCCAAACGACCAGCAGAATTGTGAATGCAGCTCTGAGGTAGAATTAGAATGTGCCCCTATGACCCCTATGTTAAATAGTGTTCATACCCCATCAATTATCTTACTACGGCTATTACTGCCCCTGGATCCTTGGGCATGTTGGGTCCTAAAGGAGAATATCCTAGAATTACCTGTTATATTCTATGGCATATGGGGTCTATGGGGTATATGGAGGTCTATGGGGTATATGGGGTATATGGGGTACTTGGGTCCAGGCATGTATTGTAGGGTCTCCACATGCAGGACCCTGTGTATAAGCATGACATAGACTCACCTATCACCTGTCTGTCCAGCAGTCAGGCTAATGAGCAGATCTTTAAAGAGAACCTGTCAGCAGGTGAGAACATACAGACTGCAGCCAATGTTATGTATCCTCACACTGCTGTGCTCTGTGCTCTCTGCAGCCAGTGTAATGTATTGCCCCTGGAGAGATGTGTCATCATATCTTTGTATATGTTGTTTGTAAAATATAGATTTATATCTAAGGAGTGCAATTTCTTGATGTGCAATTGGGTTGTGTCCTCACACTGCTGTGCTCTCTGCAGCCAGTGTTAGGTATGGTCCCTGAATAGATGTGTGATCAGACTTCTGTGTATGTCGTTAGTAGCAGCAGGACTGTGATTATATGGATTAATTTTCCAGGATTGTAGCTTCTCCATGTGCACTGAAGCTCACTGAAGTTCACTCCTCACACTGCTGTGCTCTGTGCCCTTTGCTCTCTGCATTGAGCAACTCCACAGCCCATTCCTCTGCTCTTAGAGGCCACTATGGTATTTAACCAACCTGCTATGTTTATTAAACATAGGGGCGGCACAATGACGCTACTCGGTGCAGAGAACTAAGAACACAGCAGTGTCGGGATATGTCCCCAATGCTCTTCTCTCAAGTTTAGTTACAACACAGGATGGATAACAATTGTGCAAAAGTTTAAATGGCGACTTTACCCGGATTCGTGTGCAGACATGTGAATCCATAAGTGAATCTTTTTGTCTTTAAACAATGTTTTTAAAAAAAAAAAGTTAAATATTCCCTGATGACATCACATAGAGTCAATGCACGACACACATGATGCCCACAGTCACACGTGGCACGTGGAGGAAAACATTACAAGACTGTACAAAGTATTTACAACAGGGCGAAGGAAAATCTACAGAGCGGCCACTGGATGGCGCCCATGCGTCTTCATACAAAGCCGTAGGGCGGCGTCTTTTTTCGTAGAATTCCGCACTGATACCCGTAATATGTATATAAAAGGCGCCGCACATCCCGAGCCCCCAACATGGCAGCAGATATAGGAATAATCAGGAAGAAGTCCTCGTTACATTGTGTCATGTGTACATCTGCAAGGGAAAGGTAAGCAAAGGTAAGTGGAAGTTTAGGTAAGTTCCCCCACATTATACACCCATCTCCCCACTGACCATATTAAGACTACTCAAGCTGGTAGCTGCAGCCGCATCCCCCTCTTCCCCCAACATTACTCATCCTCTGTGTTCTGAACACTAGTGGCTGGACCTGGTGCTGCAGTTAAGGCTCCATTCTGGCGATTGCCGAGAATTCGGAACCCCCCCCCCCCTCCCCCGATCTCAAATATCATATTTGTCAGATTTTTATGGCACAGCTCTGCTCCTAGGGGTGCAAGCTACTTGCTGTGTACATTTGTATTCATTCTGCGCCCCCTAGTGGAAGATTTTTGCTGCAGAAATTTTCACCACTCAAACTGCAATCAGTGTTAAGTGGTAGTTGTGGAGAAATGGGTAGTCAGACCTCTGTGAATGTTGTTAGTAGCAGCTGGACTGTGAAATTTAGTTTTATGCTCCAGGATTGTACGGGGGGAGTGTCCTCACACTGCTGTGCTCTGTGCTTTCTGTAGCCAGTGTTATTTATTGTCCCTGGAGAGAAGTGTAACCATACATATGTGTATCTTGTTAGTAGCAGCAGGACTGTGAAATGTGTCTTTATATTTTAGTGTCATGGGGGCGTGTCCACACACTGCTGTGCTCTGTGCTTTCTGCAGCCAGTGTTATGTATTGCCCCAGGAGAGATGTGTAACCATACAGCTGTGTACGTTGTTAGTAGCAGCAGGACTGTGAAATGTGTCTTTATATTCTAGTGCCATGGGGGCGTGTCCTCACACTGCTGTGCTTTGTGCTTTCTGTAGCCAGTGTTATGTATTGTCCCCGGAGAGATGTGTAACCATACATCTGTGTATGTTGTTAGTAGCAGCAGGACAGTGAAATTTGTGTTTATAATTTAGTGTCATGGGGGCGTGTCCTCACACTGCTGTGCTCTGTGCTTTGTGCACTAAATTAATCAGCAGATCCTATATCCCTTTAGTAATCAACCAGACACGTTGCTTTTTCAGAGAGCAACTGGGAGGAGCTGTTGAGCATTAAATGCAGAGAGCACAGAGCCCAACACTGTCAGGATATGCCTCGCATCCACCCACAATTATAAATAATACATTTTTTTGTATTTTTTGTATTTAAAATAATTTTTTGGTAAAATAAAAAAAATAACTACCACAACGTTTCCATATAGGTTATTAGCCCATTATTTTTGGACTACACCTACACATAGGTTGTGTCTGGTATCACAGATCGACCCCCTTCACTCTAATGAGCTGCAATACCAGATACAACCTGAGACTGGATGTGGAGCTGTCAGGACACAGGACATGACCCAAACCTGCATATGGTGGTAGATCCACTCCAAGAACACCGTGACGTTCCCGTAGACTCCCGGCTTATTCCTCTGTGCACAGCCGTTGCCCCAACTCGTGTCCCCCACAAGCCACCACAGGTCCTTTGTCTTAGTGACGAGAGGTCCACCGCTGTCACCCTGGGGAGACACAGAAGAAATTATACAAGAATAGAGGGGTCCGTAATCATCATGAGCCCCCATAGGAAGCTCAGTATGGACCCCACCCAATTGGGCTTTATCATAATAAAGTTCTGACTGTTCTGGTTCAGGATCTAAATTCTGTTGTGATTCATTTCATAGTTTCTTTTTCTTCAGAGGCAACACTAGGGGGAGCTATCAGTATTCAGCTAATACTGCTGTATAGATCAGCCAGTGGCCATAGCATGCTGGGAGTTGTAGTTTTTTTATGGATTAATATCACGTTTATGTTGGATTTTTATCCACTATCCACACAAGATAGAGGGTAACAATCTGATTGTCTGACCACTGGGATTGTGGCAACGTGGTACAAACAGTCCGACCTCTTCCCATCAGATTTTCAATCTCTTACTGTTTAGTGTACACAGCAACCTCGCAGACCTATGCATCTCCACGGTAACAGACTACAAGTAAACACTCCTGTAGTCAGGTTGAGAAATAATAAAACTTTACCACCGTCACCTAATTCTTCATAGCATAAAAAAGCTCCCACCGTTTTGTGTATACAGCTCCCATGCAAACCCTGTGTATTCTAATCCTGTTGTTCTTCTTTTTTCATAACTCTGCAGAGGAGCTGTGTACTGCGCATAAAATGTGATGAAATTGTATAACCACTAAATATTGGGGGCTGGAGTATGACTACAGGACCAGACTACACAGGGTTTATATGTTGTCTGTCACCATAGTTACAGACTACATAGAAATTAGACTGCAGCATCAGACAACACAATGTATCTATGTAGTCTGTAACCATGGTGGCAGACTACATATAAACCCTGTGTAGTCTGATGCTGCAGTCTCATGTCTGTTATCTTTTTTTGCCTACATAAAATTTGTAGGTAAGAAGAAACAGAGAACTAATAATACAAAAGTCTCCTGGCGCTTTCTGTTCACAGCTGCAAAGCAGACCCCAAAAACTGAGACACCCACCCCACCCCCGCCATCTTAGGCCCCCTACCAAATCTTACCTGACAAGAATCAACTCCTCCAGAGAGGAATCCAGCGCAGATCATGTTGGAGGTGATGACCCCATTGTAAACAGAAGGAGCATTGCACACAGAAGAGGTGATTAGAGGGACGGATGCCGCCATCAGGGTATTAGAGGTGGAGCCTAAGGGGAAAATACACAATAGATACAAGATATCAGAGAAGAGAGGCAGTATTATGTGTATTGTACATTACTTATCCTGTATTATACTCCAGAGCTGCACTCACTATTCTGCTGCTGGTGCAGTCACTGTGTACATACATGACATTACTTATCCTGTACTGATCCTGAGTTACATCCTGTATTATACCCCAGAGCTGCACTCACTATTCTGCTGCTGGTGCAGTCACTGTGTACATACATGACATTACTTATCCTGTACTGATCCTGAGTTACATCCTGTATTATACCCCAGAGCTGCACTCACTATTCTGCTGCTGGTGCAGTCACTGTGTACATACATGACATTACTTATCCTGTACTGATCCTGAGTTACATCCTGTATTATACTCCAGAGCTGCACTCACTATTCTGCTGCTGGTGCAGTCACTGTGTATATACATGACATTACTTATCCTGTACTGATCCTGAGTTACATCCTGTATTATACCCCAGAGCTGCACTCACTATTCTGCTGGTGGTGCAGTCACTGTGTACATACATGACATTACTTATCCTGTACTGATCCTGAGTTACATCCTGTATTATACCCCAGAGCTGCACTCACTATTCTGCTGCTGGTGCAGTCACTGTCTACATACATGACATTACTTATCCTGTACTGATCCTGAGTTACATCCTGTATTATACTCCAGAGCTGCACTCACTATTCTGCTGCTGGTGCAGTCACTGTGTACATACATGACATTACTTATCCTGTACTGATCCTGAGTTACATCCTGTATTATACTCCAGAGCTGCACTCACTATTCTGCTGCTGGTGCAGTCACTGTGTACATACATGACATTACTTATCCTGTACTGATCCTGAATTACATCCTGTATTATACCCCAGAGCTGCACTCACTATTCTGCTACTGGTGCAGTCACTGTGTACATACATGACATTACTTATCCTGTACTGATCCTGAGTTACATCCAGTATTATACCCCAGGGCTGCACTCACTATTTTTTGCCTAACATAAACATTTCTCCTTACCTCCTTGGTATGTATACCCCCATCCTGAGATCCAGCAGGGCTGTGTGTCTGTCCATGGCATCCCAGCATTTGGCAGGCAGACAGGTTTTATGTTACTACCTGTAAAGAAAATAAAGTTGCATATACCGTACTTAAAGGAAACCTCACATTTGATTTGATGCATTATGAAGCAAACATACATTGAGAATGCTGTAGCTACACTGATGCAGAAACATATCTTGTTTAATCCCTAAGGTGAGTGTTTTTTTTTCAAAAATCAATTGACTCTGTTGCTCCTGTGGCTGCCCCGGTGCTTCTCCTCTTACCCTAATTATGCACCGCTCCAGCCTTGTCCTGCCCAACATAAGCCGAGAATGATGTAATCACTGTGTTGTCCTTGACAGGCAGAAGTAATCAATCACTGCACCAGCTGCTGTGTATGAGTCATCCAGCTCAGGTTGATTAGTGCTGTCTGGACAGGCCAGGAAGCTCCATGTAATGTGTTTATGTACGGCAGCCTGTAAGCACTGAATTTTATAATTGTTTTTCGTGCCAAACCACTCGGATCAGGGATTAAACAAGATATGTTCCTGCATCAGTGTCGCTACAGCATTCTCAAGGTATGTTTGGTTCACAATGCATAAAACCAAACGGTACATTTCCTTTTAAAGGATAAATTCAGCTTCACTGGTGACTATTTTCAGAGCATTTAAAATTAAAAAAAGATAAAAAATTATGAAATGCTTTTATTTACAAGGCCAGAGTGTAAATAAGATCATCTCCATGGTCACAGACTACAAACAATCCCTGTGTAGTCTGATCCTGCAGTTATGTTTCTTTCTATCTGTATCCTACATTTTTTAACCTGCCAAACATAGCAAGAATAGGATTGTGGGATCAGACTACATAGGATTTAGTTGTAGTCTGTTACCATGGAGACGCAGATTTTCATGAGAGCTGAAGGCCAATATAGATTGGATCATACTTTCCCATTTTTTTCTCAAAATCTTTAAAGGGTTCATTTACTTTCTTGAAATATTTTATAAAAGTTTAAAATGGTGAAAAAGTAAATGCCCCCCTCCCTCTCTTACCCCCCCCCCCCCTCCCCGTTCCCATTCCTCAGCCCCTTACCAGTAAACGATAAGCTGGTCTTCAGCCTCATAAGGGCAATGTCATTATCCTTCGTTTCCGTGTTGTAATTTGGGTGTGAAATAATTTTATCCACCAGAAAGGCCTGACCCCCTAGTTTTTGGGTAGATCCTGCGTAGACCGTCCAGAGGGAGGGGTAGGCGTAATTTCTAAAACACAAAAACATTACACCATCATGGAAGATCTTACCGTGACCGCAACATAGAGCAATCATGTTGTTTTCAGAGAGGTGTAACTTAATGGGATAACTTAGGGGGGTCACTAGGCCGCAGCACTACCCGTTCAGTTGGAATTGTTGGGGGTCATGTGACCTGCTTTGGCCAATCAGTGACATCTTTAGGAGATTTTGAGGCCTCTTTTTGACCAGTCCCTTGACCTTGGCAAGACCAGAAGACGTCTGTGATGCTGGAACCAGGAGCCATGGCAGGTAAGTACACATGTTCTGGTTATTTAGGGGAAGGGCTCATTAATAAACCCAAAGACTTACCCCTCTACGCAATGCGCCGCAGTCACTATCCAATCAGGAGTGATGATAGACCCTCCGCAGACGTGTGACTGCCGGATCAGCAGACTCACTTGCCATGGCCAGTCCCCACTTCTGGCCGCAGTTCCGCCAACTATCCTGCTGGATGGCACCTGCTTGGTTGATTGACCACAATCTGAAAGAAGACAACAATGTATCTATCTATGACTTGGTAATTTGGTGTGATATCCAATGAAAAGATAGAAGAGGTGCTGCTCCTCATGGGTGGGCTTGTGGCTGTGCCAGCCTCCGAGTAGAAGTGTCTGCCCCCTGTGTGCTCAACTACTTAGGCAGAACTCCAGAGGAACATATCTTACACAGGATGAGCAGAAATGCAAAGAGGAGAGGGACAAGATGAGGGGGGTCTATAGGGTTTAGGGGGGGGGGGGTGGCAGATGTGAGGACATATTAGACTGACTCACCTATGCACCGAAGCGAGATCACCCTTCCAGATGGACAATAATCCCTTCAAGACAAATGGAGAATGTTAATGTATGGAATTCAGAAAATAGATAGATAGTTTTATAGGAGATAGATAAATAGATAGATATGAGATGGATAGATAGGAGATAGAAAGATAGATAGATAGATAGATAGATAGATAGATAGATAGATAGATAGATAGATATGAGATAGATAGATAGATAGGAGATAGATAGATAGATAGATAGATAGATAGATAGGAGATAGATAATTTGTATGGATATGAGATGGATAGATAGATAGGAGATAGATAGATAGATAGATAGATATGAGATAGATAGATAGATATGAGATAGATAGATAGATAGATAGATAGGAGATAGATAGATAGGAGATAGATAGATAGAAAGATATGAGATAGATAGATAGATAGATAGATAGATAGATAGATAGATAGATAGATAGGAGATAGATAGATAGATAGATAGATAGATATGAGATAGATAGATAGGAGATAGATAGATAGATAGATAGGAGATAGATAGATAGATAGATAGATAGATAGATAGGAGATAGATAGATAGATAGATAGATAGATAGATAGATAGATAGATAGATAGGAGATAGATAGATAGATAGATAGATAGATAGATAGATAGATAGGAGATAGATAGATAGATAGATAGATAGATAGGAGATAGATAGATAGGAGATAGATAGATAGATAGATAGGAGATAGATAGATAGATAGATAGATGATTTGTATGGATATATAAGTTGTGCCTGCGTACCTTGTCCTAATACTGGTGTGTAACTTGATGAAGGGCACGCTGGTATTTATGCTGGCAAATTCTTTATGATCCGATGGAACATTTTCCAAAAAATAATTATAATAACTGCTGGACCTTAGAGAGGAGAAATATATGTGACACATAAGTAACACCGAAATATACTCATGGGCTTCTGTGCATGGCTGTCACTGTTGTTGGGGCACTGCTATGGGGGCACTGTTATGGGGGCACTGTTATAAGGGCATTGTTATGGGGGCACTGTTATTGGGGCATTGTTATGGGGGCACTGTTATGGGGGCACTGTTATAAGGGCATTGTTATGGGGGCACTGTTATTGGGGCATTGTTATGGGGGCACTGTTATAAGGGCATTGTTATGGGGGCACTGTTATAAGGGCATTGTTATGGGGGCACTGTTATAAGGGCATTGTTATGGGGGCACTGTTATAAGGGCATTGTTATGGGGGCACTGTTATGGGGGCACTGTTATTGGGGCATTGTTATAAGGGCATTGTTATGGGGGCACTGTTATAAGGGCATTGTTATGGGGGCACTGTTATAAGGGCATTGTTATGGGGGCACTGTTATTGGGGCATTGTTATGGGGGCACTGTTATAAGGGCATTGTTATGGGGGCACTGTTATAAGGGCATTTTTATGGGGGCACTGTTATAAGGGCATTGTTATGGGGGCACTGTTATAAGGGCATTGTTATGGGGGCACTGTTATTGGGGCATTGTTATGGGGGCACTGTTATAAGGGCATTGTTATGGGGGCACTGTTATGGGGGCACTGTTATTGAGGCACTGTTATTGAGGCACTGTTATGGGGGCACTGTTATGGGGGCACTATTATAAGGGCATTGTTATGGGGGCACTGTTATGGGGGCACTGTTATAAAGGCATTGTTATGGGGGCATTGTTATGGGGGCACTGTTATGGGGGCACTGTTATAAGGGCATTTTTATGGGGGCACTGTTATAAGGGCATTGTTATGGGGGCACTGTTATAAGGGCATTGTTATGGGGGCACTGTTATTGGGGCATTGTTATGGGGGCACTGTTATAAGGGCATTGTTATGGGGGCACTGTTATGGGGGCACTGTTATTGAGGCACTGTTATTGAGGCACTGTTATGGGGGCACTGTTATGGGGGCACTATTATAAGGGCATTGTTATGGGGGCACTGTTATGGGGGCACTGTTATAAAGGCATTGTTATGGGGGCACTGTTATGGGGGCACTGTTATGGGGGCACTGTTATAAAGGCATTGTTATGGGGGCACTGTTATGGGGGCACTGTTATTGGGGCACTATTATAAGGGCATTGTCATAAAGGTACTGTTGTTGGGTTGGTGCATCTAGTATTGTTATGGGGTGGGGGCTCAAACCTTAATCTAACATGAGATTGTGCTGCGGCCCTTAGAAACACTACAAGGCTCAGAGGTCCTGGATGAGTCAGGGCTGTCACCACTTACTTGTAGCCCATGGATCTGCAGACTGTGGGTCCATTGACCGAGTTCCAGTCATCGAAGCAGATGCTGAGCCAGGACGACCTCGCGGGGGAATAGGCTTGTAATATAAAGTTTTGGCCGTACAGTCGCACTGGTAGACAAAAATAATTATCATTAGAGATTTCTGACAGCTGAGGGTTTGTTACAGTTGTGACAATTTATAACCCTGGAGATTCTATGTGAGTGGTGGAGCACTGTACATGGGCGTCTCCACCAGCACATGTAGTCGTAGTCAGGTGCTGTCATGAGACATGATTGTTGTGGCCTCCCACAGGATAGAACATGTTTTCATGGAAAATCCCCCTCACTAAGGGTAAAAAATAGAATATAAGAAAAACTGAAAAAACTGCATCCATAACAACCGGTATGATACAACTGGTGTCTTAACAATGGTGTAAAAAAAAAATACTGCATCAATTGCAGCGCCTTGTTAATCACCAAAAAACATAAAACAGAATCTTCAATAAATTATATTGCACCGATAAAAATCCAATCTATTCTACAAAAAACTGCTATAAAAAAGGCCAAAAAATCGCATGGATCCTGAGAATTATCTTATTTACACTCATTTTAAAATGTTAAATTGCAATTTTTTTTCCAATTGTCTCTAAAAAATATATAATATCATAAAATAGTGGCGTTAAAAACTACATCTCGTCACACAAAACACAAGACACCAATACAGCTCCATTTATGGAGAAATGAAAAAATGGAAAAAAGCTACGGATCTTGGCACAAAAGGGAAGAAAATGCCTTTCCCGGTCCATACCGCCCAAAATAGCCAGTCATTAATGGGTTAATATTGTCATTGCTGATTGGATGGTCACAAAGGGGGTCACTCATCTTTTCCTTCCGTTAGTGTTTTTAGCGCCTTTTTGCTGCGTAATGGCTGTTTTGCGGCTATTTTACGCTTTTTTTGGAATGTTACGCCTCAATTGGTCGTGTTTTTTTTTGCGCTCTATTTGTCATTACATTGCACCTCTTTACAGATGTCTGCGCCCGATTTATTATACTATTGCCCCTATATGGGCGCAAATAAATGCGCAATAACACGCCGGTCCTGACCAGGCTTAATAAAGGCAATGGTATGATTTGCGCCACAAATTGCGCCTTGTTTAAAATGTGCACAAAAAAAACCCTGCAATACAAAGAGCCAAAACGACAAAGACAAATAAGATGCAAAAAATAAACTTACAACAGGCGCAAAAAGAGCTCAGAGAAGGAGGAAATAAGATAAATGACCCCCAAACTGTGCAGGGAGACGCCCCCGAATAGCAACACCGTGAGGGCAATTTATTTCATATGTTTACAGATGGAAAAATTAAAGGAGATGATATGTACAGGGGACACTTTAAAAAAGTTTTTGCTCACTGGGGGCAAAAAGTTCACTCTGTATGATAGTAATAATTTCCGCTTTAAAGGGTCGTCCACTCTAAATATTCCAGAAAATAATTGATATTGTTTTCTGTCATTCCACAAGAAGCTTCATAGTTTGGTTACTGGTCATGTGATGTCACACAGGTGCACGGCTCGTTATATATCCCTGGTCATGTGATGTCACACAGGTGCACGGCTCGTTATATATCCCTGGTCATGTGATGTCACACAGGTGCACGGCTCGTTATATCCCTGGTCATGTGATGTCACACAGGTGCGCGGCTCGTTATATCCCTGGTCATGTGATGTCACACAGGTGCACGGCTCGTTATATCCCTGGTCATGTGATGTCACACAGGTGCATGGCTCGTTATATCCCTGGTCATGTGATGTCACACAGGTGCACGGTTCGTTATATCCCTGGAGATGTGAGGTCACACAGGTGCACGGCTCGTTATATCCCTGGTCATGTGATGTCACACAGGTGCACGGCTCGTTATATCCCTGGTCATGTGATGTCACACAGGTGCGCGGCTCGTTATATCCCTGGTCATGTGATGTCACACAGGTGCACGGCTCGTTATATCCCTGGTCATGTGATGTCACACAGGTGCGCAGCTCGTTATATCCCTGGTCATGTGATGTCACACAGGTGCGCGGCTCGTTATATCCCTGGTCATGTGATGTCACACAGGTGCGCGGCTCGTTATATCCCTGGTCATGTGATGTCACACAGGTGCACGGTTCGTTATATCCCTGGAGATGTGAGGTCACACAGGTGCACGGCTCGTTAAATATCCCTGGTCATGTGATGTCACACAGGTGCACGGCTCGATATATCCCTGGTCATGTGATGTCACACAGGTGCGCGGCTCGTTATATCCCTGGTCATGTGATGTCACACAGGTGCACGGCTCGTTATATCCCTGGTCATGTGATGTCACACAGGTGCGCGGCTCGTTATATCCCTGGTCATGTGATGTCACACAGGTGCACGGTTCGTTATATCCCTGGAGATGTGAGGTCACACAGGTGCACGGCTCGTTATATCCCTGGTCATGTGATGTCACACAGGTGCACATCCCATTATATATCCCCAGTCATGTGATATCACTCAGGGAGCTATGCACCTCTGTGACACTACATGACCAGGTACAGGCAGTCCCCGGGTTACGTACAAGATAGGGTCCGGAGGTTTGTTCTTAAGTTGAATTTGTATGTAAGTCGAAACTGTATATTTTATAATTGTCGATCCAGACAAAAAAAATTTTGGCCCCAGTGACAATTGGAGTTTAAACATTTTTTGCTGTAATGGGACCAAGGATTATCAATAAAGCTTCATTACAGACACCTTACAGCTGATCATTGCAGCCTGGGACTAAAGTAACATCCAGAGAGCTTCACCTGAGGTCAGAGGGGTCTGTCTGTAACTATGGGTTGTCTGTAAGTCGGGTATCCTTAAGTAGGGGACCGCCTGTATATTATAAACCGTGCAACTATGTGACATCCCATGGCCAGGCATATAATGAGCCATGCACCTGTGTGACATCACATGGCCAGGCATATAATGACCCATGCACCTGTGTGACATCACATGACCAGGGATATAATGAGCCGTGCACCTGTGTGACATCACATGACCAGGGATATAACGAGCCGTGCACCTGTGTGACATCACATGACCATCATATGGCCAGATAATTTTGGCTATGTTATATACATAGTAAATAGATAAGTTATGCAGTCACCACACTTATATTATGTGAGGCTCCATCCTCCTGCTGCTGGGGGCCTTCAGGCTTTACATTTCCAGTGTGGAGTATTAGGGTGATCAGGGCATGCTGGGATCTGTAGTGTTCATATTGACTCAGGATAACATGGAACTTACCACAATACGACTCATCTTCTCCATTCGGACATTGTGCTGTGCCGTCACACCACTGTGAAGCTCGGACACACGACGATGAGGTGCCGCATTGCTTTTCACACCGTGTGGTCACTACATTGTGAAAAAAGAACAAGAGGAGACATGAAATTTGGAATAATTAATGTTTTATAAAATATGTTTCTAATGAAAGTTTAGTTTTTGTGATGTACATAATAAAATCCTCTTATACTGAGACCACCACTAGAGGGAGCTCACAGGAAATGTCTTCGTTTCCAAATAAAGCTCCATCTAGTGGTGGCTGCAGGTAGTGTAGATTTTATCCTTTCACAATATGACTTGGGGATTAGGGTCATTGCTCAAGTTACATCAACAGATTGAGAATTTTGCAAATTCATTAACGTTCCTGCTCTGATTGCCATAAAAATAAACATAGCCATGAAAAAAACCTTACAGTAATACCAGCAGAGAACCGCAGCGATAATGATGGCCGCTGCCAGGATGATGATTGTGGACACAATACAGATCTTCTTCCTACCTGAAATACAAAGAACAAAGAAAGATGGAAATGCAAGAGGAAACTGTCAATAATCTGCTGGAATTATATCCATTTGTTATAAAATTATATTTCAAAATATGTTACATTTCATACAATTTAATATTGTACCTAATGAAACAATAATATCTGCTATTACATTCTTGTACATAGGGGGCAGTATTATAGTAGTTATATTCTTGTACATAGGGGGCAGTATTATAGTAGTTATATTCCTGTACATAGGGGGCAGTATTATAGCAGTTATATTCTTGTACATAGGGGCAGTATTATAGTAGTTATATTCTTGTACATAGGGGGCAGTATTATAGTAGTTATATTCCTGTACATAGGGGGCAGTATTATAGTAGTTATATTCTTGTACATAGGGGGCAGTATTATAGTAGTTATATTCCTGTACATAGGGGGCAGTATTATAGTAGTTATATTCCTGTACATAGGGGGCAGTATTATAGTAGTTATATTCCTGTACATAGGGGGCAGTATTATAGTAGTTATATTCCTGCACATAGGGGGCAGTATTATAGTAGTTATATTCTTGTACATAGGGGCAGTATTATAGTAGTTATATTCTTGTACATAGGGGGCAGTATTATAGTAGTTATATTCCTGTACATAGGGAGCAGTATTATAGTAGTTATATTCTTGTACATAGGGGGCAGTATTATAGTAGTTATATTCTTGTACATAGGGGGCAGTATTATAGTAGTTATATTCTTGTACATAGGGGGCAGCATTATAGTAGTTATATTCTTGTACATAGTGGGCAGTATTATAGTAGTTATATTCTTGTACATAGGGGGCAGTATTATAGTAGTTATATTCCTGTACATAGGGAGCAGTTTTATAGTAGTTATATTCTTGTACATAGGGGGCAGTATTATAGTAGTTATATTCTTGTACATAGGGGGCAGTATTATAGTAGTTATATTCTTGTACATAGGGGGCAGTATTATAGTAGTTATATTCTTGTACATAGGGGGCAGTATTATAGTAGTTATATTCCTGTACATAGGGGGCAGTATTATAGTAGTTATCCTCCTGTACATAGGGAGCAGTATTATAGTAGTTATATTCTTGTACATAGGGGGCAGTATTATAGTAGTTATATTCTTGTACATAGGGGGCAGTATTATAGTAGTTATATTCTTGTACATAGGGGGCAGTATTATAGTAGTTATATTCTTGTACATAGGGGGCAGTATTATAGTAGTTATATTCCTGTACATAGGGTGCAGTATTATAGTAGTTATATTCCTGTACATAGGGGGCAGTATTATAGTAGTTATATTCCTGTACATAGGGGGCAGTATTATAGTAGTTATATTCCTGTACATAGGGGGCAGTATTATAGTAGTTATATTCTTGTACATAGGGGGCAGTATTATAGTAGTTATATTCTTGTACATAGGGGCAGTATTATAGTAGTTATATTCTTGTACATAGGGGCAGTATTATAGTAGTTATATTCCTGTACATAGGGAGCAGTATTATAGTAGTTATATTCTTGTACATAGGGGGCGGTATTATAGTAGTTATATTCTTGTACATAGGGGGCAGTATTATAGTAGCTATATTCCTGTACATAGGGGGCAGTATTATAGTAGTTATATTCTTGTACATAGGGGGCAGTATTATAGTAGTTATATTCTTGTACATAGGGGGCGGTATTATAGTAGTTATATTCTTGTACATAGGGGCAGTATTATAGTAGTTATATTCTTGTACATAGGGGGCGGTATTATAGTAGTTATATTCTTGTACATAGGGGGCAGTATTATAGTAGTTATATTCTTATACATAGGGGGCAGTATTATAGTAGTTATATTCTTGTACATAGGGGGCGGTATTATAGTAGTTATATTCTTGTACATAGGGGCAGTATTATAGTAGTTATATTCTTGTACATAGGGGGCAGTATTATAGTAGTTATATTCTTGTACATAGGGGCAGTATTATAGTAGTTATCTTCCTGTACATAGGGGGCAGTATTATAGTAGTTATATTCTTGTACATAGGGGGCAGTATTGTAGTAGTTATATCCCTGTACATAGGGGGCAGTATTATAGTAGTTATATTCTTGTACATAGGGGGCAGTATTATAGTAGTTATATTCTTGTACATAGGGGGCAGTATTATAGTAGTTATATTCTTGTACATAGGGGGCAGTATTGTAGTAGTTATATCCCTGTACATAGGGGGCAGTATTATAGTAGTTATATTCTTGTACATAGGGGGCAGTATTATAGTAGTTATATTCTTGTACATAGGGGCAGTATTATAGTAGTTATATTCTTGTACATAGGGGGCAGTATTATAGTAGTTATATTCCTGTACATAGGGGGCAGTATTATAGTAGTTATATTCCAGTACATAGGGAGCAGTATTATAGTAGTTATATACTTGTACATAGGGGGCAGTATTATAGTAGTTATATTCTTGTACATAGGGGCAGTATTATAGTAGTTATCTTCCTGTACATAGGGTGCAGTATTATAGTAGTTATATTCCTGTACATAGGGGGCAGTATTATAGTAGTTATATTCTAGTACATCTAATAGGATTGCAGGTAATACACTTACTTAGTGAGATCCATTTTCTTGAGCTTGTTTGCTGATTTGCTGGCACAGACTGGTGAGGGGTCACCTGAGGTAAGTACTGCGGCACTTGGGAGACATATGGCGGGGGGATGGGATATGGCTGATATATATTGTTTGGTATCTGATTCTCGTAGATGTGGTTGTATTCTGGCTGGTATCCGTTATTGTCATAGTAGGGAGGAGGATTCTGAAAAAAACAGAACATTTTACTTCTACGTCTTTTAACCATAGAAAGAGATTTTTGAGCAAATGTTGGAAACGCCTGAGCAGCGCCTGACACAACCACAGACATTCCCAGCATTGCTTCCCAGTCATAGCGCCGTACATCCTGCTGTGGCTGTGCCTGGTACTGCATCCCAGTCCCGCCAACTTTTATAAGACTGAGCTGCTGAAATTCCGTAGACATCCGGCAAATATTTCCATTTTGGAAAACCTCTTTCAGGACTTTTTTCATGTAGTTTATTTTTTTGGCAGCAGATTTACTTCTCTTTTCAGCCTTGGTCCCAAACTTTCCTGTAACTTTAAGACTCCGTTCATATTTGTTTGCCGAGACTGTGATTTTCGTGACCTTCATTCCAGCTGATTACTCATTAATAGTAAAATAAACGGAAAGGGAAATAATTAGCTGAGTCGCCAATGACAGGAGAAGGGGAATTTCTATTTGCTGCATCGCTCAAAGTGCACGTGTGAACAGCGACTACTCATAGGGAGAGTCAGGAGGTCAGTAAGCAAAGTTCTAGAACTTTCTATTATACTTTGTTTCAGTACCTGTGCTTGCAGTCATTGAATGGAAATTACAAATGTTAAGTTTATTTGCATAAGATAAGAGAATAAAATCCGTCCTGGTTTATTCCACGCAACTGTCACTATTTCAACTTTACCAAAGCGGTAGGACTGGGATTGTTTTTACTTCATCGAAATCCGTGAATATCACACAGATCTTTGACTTGTCCCCCCAATTATTGCAAAGGGTTAAAATCTGCAGCTTTGCAGCTACAGTTTGTGGATATGTGAGATATTGGGGCTCATTTACTTACCCGGTCCTGTCGCGAACCCACGGTGCGTTGTCCGACCTAGATTCGGGTCTGCCGGGATTCACTAAGGTTGTGCGCCCGATATCCAGTAGGTGTCGCTGCTGCGCCGTGGTCCGCCGGAGTTCACCTTCTTCGTCCGGGTGCATGTAAGTGCTGATCTTGCAACACAATTTGTTTTTTAAATTCCGCAGTTTTTCCGAATCCTTCGGGTTGTCCGACGGCCATGCCCCCCGATTTCTGTTGCATGAAAGGCAGGGCCAATGCGCAACAATCTGATCGCGTGCGCCAAAATCCCGGGGCAATTCGGCGCAAAACGTAAATATTCTGGAAACCCGACGAAAGTGCGGCGTTCAATTCTCATTAATGCCCCTACAAGGGAAATGAAGCGTTGCATGTACCTCATAGAGCTCAATAGATTTTTGGGTCCTCCGGAGCAAGAGCCTTACAGAAGAATAAGTGACTATTGTTTATGAAATTTAGAATTTTGGGCTTATACTTATATTTATTGGGAAGTTTAAAAAACTATTATTATTTTTTGTAAAATTTAAAAAAGAGATGACATACCGGATACATGTCTGTGGTTATCAGATGATGAGCAGTGATTGCAGCTCCGGTGTCTTCACTTCATCAGTCCTAAAAGAAGAAATTCACTGTAATTAGGTGTTTTCTGGGGTGGTACATATAGGGGGCGCTCCAGTCTCAGGGTCTTCAAGGAGTAAGAACTGGGAGGAGCCCAAAAGCCTTTCTATCACATATGGTGATTGCTTTTTGTCTATCTAATAAAAATGTCTATTGGTTAAGAATTGTTTCCTTGTTCTTCTTGATACATTGTTGCTGTTACCATTAAAGGGGTCGTCTGGGGAGCTGGAAATGCATTTGGCCCCATGAGGCTCTGATACTTAGTAACACGTTATCACACGTAACAAGCAAAACGAAGGAGGGAAAAGAGTGAAAGTTATAAGATATGCTTTATTTTTGGGACTATATAAGGCGCACTGGAGTATAAGGCGCACCTGATTGTAAGGATGAATGACCAGCAGTTGGCAGACCTGTGCACTGTTCAAGGCAGCTGTTGTCTGTAAGTACAGTTCATATATAAGGCGCACTGGACTATAAGGCGCACCTTTGATTTCTGAGAAAATCAAAGGATTTTTTGTGCACCTTATAGTCCGAAAAATACGGTGTTGTAAAGGGGTTTTCCAGATTTTAGTGTATAACAGCTAATGGGTGGGGGGTGCTGGGTGTCGGACCCCCGCTGGCCAACTGCTAATGACCTATTCTATAGACAAGATATTAACCCCATACGTCTTGCTGCGCATGGGGGAGTATGAAGAGGGCTCACGGGCGGAGCCCTCTTCATACTCACCGGGCATTTGCTTCATGATGAAGCAAACGCCCGTCGCTAACACCCGCGATCGGTGCTTGTACCGATCGCGGGTGTTAACCCTTTGATTGCCGCCGGCAAAGCTGCCGGCAGCATAAAAGAGCCGGCGGCGCGTGGGCGCCGCCATCTTGGCTCCGATCGTCACTCCCCGTGGCGTCACCGGGGAGCGGCGATCCGTTGTCATGACAGCCTCGGATCACATAAAGATCCGAGGCTGTCATGATCGAGGCTATCTATTGCAATGTGCCATCTGCACATTGTAATAGATGGTGTGCAAAATCCCCATATACTGCCATACTGTAGTATGGCAGTATATGGTAGGATCAATCAGACAACCTAGGGTTAAAGTACCCTAGGGAGTCTGAAAAATAGTAAAAAAAAAAAATAAAAAAAAGTGAAAAAAAAAAAATTATATTAAAAAAACATAAAAATTCAAATCACCCCCCTTTCCCTAGAACTGATATAAATATAAATAAACAGTACAAATCCTAAACACATTAGGTATCGCCGCGTCCGAAAATGCCCGATCTATCAAAATATAATAACCGTTTTTCACTGCGTTTTACCCCGTAGCGGAAAATAGCGCCCGAAGTCGCAAATTGCATTTTTTTGCCATTTTGAAAAATAGAAAAAATTCTGTAAAAAGTGATCAAAATATCGCACAGTCCTAAAAATAAAAGCGTTGAAAACGTCATCAGAAGTCGCAAAAAATGACATCACCCACAGCTCCGTACACTAAAGTATGAAAAAGTTATTAGCGCAAGAACAATGTAAAATGAAGAATTTTTTTTCTGTACAGGAGGTTTTAATTTTTGTAAATGTATAAAAACATTATAAAACCTATACAAATTTGGTATCCCCGTGATCGTATTGACCCAATGAATGAAGTAGACCTGTCATTTGGGGCGCACAGTGAAAGCTGTACAAACCAAGCCCACAAGAAATGGCGCAAATGTGTTTTTTCATCATTTTTACTGCATTTAGAATTTTTTTCCCGCTTCCCAGTACACGGCATGGAATATTTAATACCAGCACTACGAAGTGCAATTTGTTACGCAGAAAATAAGACATCACACAGCTCTGTACATGGAAAAATAAAAAAGTTATAGATTTTTGAAGGTGGGGAGTGAAAAATAAAAATGCAAAAACGAAAAAGGGCCTGGTTCTTAAGGGGTTAATAAACAGTTTGTCCACTTTCTTATATTAAGTTTCTTTTAGTTCCTCGTGTTATTGATTTCTGCCAAGTCTTATGAAAGGTAAATGATGATGAGAATTTAATCTCCGTGTCAATATGTGAAACTGTGAAGCCAAATTTTGTACAACAGGAACATTTGCTTATACAAATCTGTGAGCCGATGCCCGGTCTATAATAAAGGGATCGTTTACTATGCAAAAATGTACAATATATCACTAATTACCCAAATGACTAAGCTAACGAGGGGGTGAGGCAGCAGCCTGTGAATGGATAACAGACAGTGACGAAGGTCCGTAGTGCGGTTATCACGTACATTTCCCCTTCAGGTCTTCTAATGTCTTCATAGATCAAACCCCCAATTGTTAGAATAAAACAAAATTTAAAAAAAAAACTATAAAAATGACTATAGATTAATTTTGTCGTATACAGCTCCTATGCAGGCCAATGTGTCTCCATGGTTACAGACTACAAATACAGTGTAATCTGGCCCCGCAGTCAGGATCACTTGTCATCTTCCAGGTTACATATAACCTAATAAGGTAAGTTAGAGGGTCCTGCGTCATACACAAGTATTTTTGGAGAAAATTTCTGGTGTAAATACAGAAAAATCTTTAATTTTAATTAAAAACAAATTAAATCAAGGTTATGGTGGCACTTATCAATCTCTGTTGTGCCGAGTCTGAGTGCAGTGTAGGGCCCTACACTTTGTGCAACATAAAAACCTCCTGGATACCAATTTACTCCTAAACAAATTTGTTTTTAACTATCCATTTTTTATTTTTATTTTTAATGCATGCAATTTTCTTTTTTATGTACTTTTTCATCCCCATGAATTTTTCAGCTCTACGAATTTTTTCATCTTTATGAATCTTTCTATTGGGACATAGGACTCCCCACTGTGTACGAGACTACTAATATTACTATATCTAGATAATCAACCGCTATATTGTCTCTGAGTATCAGAAGGAATAGAAATTGTTTACGAAGTTGTTTACCAAATTGTTTACCAAATTGTTTACCAAATTGTTTACCAAATTGTTTACAAAATTGTTTACAAAGCTCTAAAGGAATCCTGTTAACAAGATACACATATAATTAAAGGAAACCTACCACTTCTGAAGGTAGGTATGAGATACAAACACCGGGCACCAGCTCAGGGTGAGCTGGTGCCGGTGCTTAGTCTCGTTAGTGTTAAAACCGCGGTATCGCGGTTTTAACACTTTTGAAACTTTCTAGCAGAAACTGCTTCGGCGCTTCGTGCACACGATCGTGCGCGCGCCTACATTGGAAACGCCGCAGGCGTTGCGCGCGCACGGTCGCGCGCAGCGCCGAAGCAGTTTCTGCTAGAAAGTTTCAAAAGTGTTAAAACCGCGATACCGCGGTTTTAACACTAACGAGACTAAGCACCGGCACCAGCTCACCCTGAGCTGGTGCCCGGTGTTTGTATCTCATACCTACCTTCAGAAGTGGTAGGTTTCCTTTAAGGTTGAACTAAGTTCCTATATCTATATTAAGATCTTTACATGATTTGTACGCAGATGTGTTTACATTATTCATTTTAATTATTACTCAATGTCTGATATATTTTAGAAACTATTATAAATTAAAAAAACGTGTTACTTCTGTACATCTGAAACCGTTTTTGATTGTGCCCACACCCATTTAAAAACAAATTAAGTTTGAAGTTCACCATGGGTGTGGTCGGGAGGTCCAGTGCACCCCCCGGTGTATAGTTCTACCGGTGCAGCATAACACTGTAAGAAGTGCTGAATGGTGAACCTATACAAGACAGCTTGCACCAAACAGTGTAGCCCCGCCCACATCGCACCTAAATGCTCATTTGCATAAAATCAAAAATAAAGATTTTTTTTCCACATACCAGGCCACCAAGTTTCTTCAACAATGTAAGCTTATACTCCAGGACATGTGTTCTACGAGGACAAGTGAATATGTAAGTGGCAATGGAGCTGACGGGTTCCCTCTAAGCAAAATGTATTGCAGACTACACAAGATTGTTTTGTAGTCTGTAACCATGGAGACAAATAGACCTGCATAAAGCTACATAAAGAAAAAGAAGGAGTAGTTTTAAGAAGACCATTTGTAGCACGGTGGCTCAGTGGTCAGCACTACAGCCTTGCAGCACGGTGGCTCAGTAGTTAGCATTACAGCCTTGCAGCGCTGGGGACCTGGGTTCAAGTCGCAGGGTCAACATCTGCAAAGAGTTTGTATGATCTCTCCGTGTTTACATGGGTTTCCTCCGGGTCCTCTGGTTTCTCCCCACACTCCAAAAAAATTACTGGTAGGTTGAATAGATTGTGAGCCCCATTGGGGACAGGGACTGATGTGACAAGCTCTGTGCAGCGCTGCGTAATCTGTGTGCGCTATATAAATAAGGGAATCATTTAGAATTAATTATTGATCTTCATTTTTGCCCCTTTTACCTACTAAATATGACAAGAGGTATGGATTTTTAGTAGGTATGTTCCCACAATGTGACCTACAAAACCAGAAAAACTATACACGGACCTGAACATACTGAGTGCATGGCGTCACGTCTCAGTGATGTGACAATATGTAAAAGAATGTGGAAAACCCAATATCTGGCGGACGCTGAGATAAAGCAAACACAAAGCTAAGAACAAGAGATAAAGCAAACACAATACTAAAGACAATACTAAAAACCCAGGAAAACAAAATGCCAAACACAGGCAAATGTCTCGTCACCCACATGTAACCTCACATCTAGTTACTGAGAATCCTACTGATGTATCAGAGTTTCTATGGTGAAGTCTCGTCACCTTAAAGGGAAGCTCCAGTTTAGAAAACCTATGTTTGTTCCTACTATTAGGGAGTGTATATTGGGTCTGGACCTCAGTTCTGGAGCGTCCTCTCTTTGGAAGAGTGGAAAACGTGTGATAAAGAGTGTTCCCCGCTCTCTAGGACCTGTCCTGTCCTGTATTATAGGCAAATCAGTGATGGAAGAGGACAGGGTGTAATACTCCACCTCCCCTGTGGGTGTGCTGCAGGGAAACTCAACACTTACTGTCCAGTTTTCTTATAGATTGCAACTGATTTTTGGGGATCACTTTGTGATAAGATTATTGTAAAAGGATTTTGTAGAACTTTTATTAAAGGAAACCACCAGGAAAATACCTTTAAAGGGGTTGACCTGTATTTTTGATTATTTCAAAGATAGGTCACCAATATAATAACCTCAGCACCACAACCACATAAGTCATCATCTTCCTACTCCATCTATTAATTGGTGGCCATGGGGCCACCAGCTAATTGACCAATTACTTGAATGGGAGCTGAGCTGCAGTACCCCGGCATGACCACCACGCAATGTATGGAGCCCTTTGCTTCTGGCTGAGAACCGCTGCTCGATGGGGGTTCCAGTGGTGATACTGGTGACCTATGTTAATGAAATGATTAAATTTAGGTGATGTTTTAATATAAATTAGCTAGTAAGTGCTTGTCCTCTCACTCTTTCTAGGCACCTTGTAATTAAAGGGATTAGCCACTTTTTGTTTTCATAAGTTGGCCAAGTGCTTTTACTACCTTGTGGATAAACCCTGAATGTTCACCAAGTGATTTAGCAGTTCTCCTGCTTACTTTTGTGCTGTGTGCAGACCCTCCTGGCTTTATTGTTTACATGTCTGAGCTCTGCTGAATAGGAGGAGATGCAGCAGGAAAGTTATGACTCATCCTGCTTCTTCCCCCTCCCCTCTCCCTGTGTTTGTGTCAGTGAAGACGTAGTCCAATGCTTAGCCCTAAATGAAGGAAAACTGAGGTTCAGAACTCAGAACTTTTGGGGGTTTTTTTACAAACCTATTTGAAACATATTATAGATAAGTGTAGAAAAAGTGTCTGGAGAGACTGAGCAGGAGCAAATCTATAGATAAATCTGCCACATTCTGCTATCACCACGTATGACGAGCGATATGTCAGATCAATAACATGTAACTGAGGACGGCAGGTATTTAGTGTTTTATTGCAGGTTTTATAGACGTTTTATATGTAGTTGTAGAATTCCCAGGTAACTTTGCTATTTTAGATATCTTATAGCAGCCTGGGGTCACATGTGATGCTACACCCAATACTAAATATCTATATATAGAAGTGGTGGGAGATTTTGTATCTATGGAGTCAATGCTAAGTTGTGCCTGGAAACCCTGAAAATGCATAGGATTTAATTCTGCTTGGAGTGTTTGCAGCGTGAATGCGACTCCATCATAATACATCAATGTGTAGATCCAAAGGGTCGACTGAAACCTACTGGATCCCAATGCAACGTCATTATCAGCGTCTCACTGTGTGCCATTTATAATTATGTAGTCTTCATTTTTGTCAGCAGGGTCCTAGTGCCCCCCCTCATGTGCCCAGCGTGATTGTTACCTCTATCTATGAGTCCAGTGCTATAATTGGAGCGTGCACTCGCCGGCCGCGTGTTATAGCGAAGATTTATCGATCTTTATGCCAACTGCTTCCCCTCTGTCCCCCGCCGCGTTATCAGCAGATGTCAGGACCACAGACGCCCCTGTTTGCTTTCCATATAGGAAACCCATTTGCCATAATAATCAATTGATCAGCTCAAATCTGAAAAGGTTAATGCCTCAAATTATCAGAATATAGGGAGGGAGATGGTCAGTCCTGATGTCCTATTTACAGGTGTCCAGGAAACTGAGATATAGGGAGCGTCTGATGGGTCCTCCGAGCTGCCAATAACAGTGATTTATACATCTACTTAAAGGAAACCTGTCAGCAGATTTTCCACAAATACAGCTGGTGGCAGGTTCCCATAGAGCCCCTATTATCCAACTTCCATGCTTTTTTCTCTCTAATCCCTATAAAATCCCTCAAATTGTTTCCCTAATGCCCCCCATACAGTTGTTTTTGTTATCTTACTTGGAATACAGTCAGATCTAGCAGGAGTTAGAGGTCATGCTCAGCCAAGTTCAGCGCCTACTCCCCATGTCCCATGCCTCATTCTCACCATCCAGAACTTCATGCCATGTGACCAGGGTGATGTGATCTAAGGGACTTTACCCACTAACATTTGCAAAATCTACCCCATGTATGTATCTGATCACATGAAATCACAGCATGCCTCTATGGACTTCTACTCCTCACCATTCTCCATGGGGGCTGCTGTGATTTCATGTGATCCGATACATACGTGGGGAAGATTTAGCAAATTTTAATGGGTAAAGTACCTTAGATGATATCACCCTGGTCACATGACCGGAAGTTCTGAATGGTGAGAAGGAGGCATGGGGCATAGGGAGGAGCAGAAATGAGTGAGAATGGGAGGTCCTGCTGGAATCGGGCTAGCAGGACAGGCCACCTCCTATTGATAGATCTAAATGAATGCCAGGTAAGATAGCAAAGTTGATTTTATGGGGATGTGAGGGAAACTATTTCGTAAAAGCTCATCGCCCTCAAATCCGGAAAGTTGGGAGGTGAAGTCCTGAACTGGGTGGATCACTAGGACCCAGGATCACGTATCACAGTGAGAGTGAAGATATTGCCTTACTATATTTGTGTTTGACCCGTCTGAGGTGCAGCAGTGGTCGTCCACGTCACGGGCCATAATGCTAAAATTAAGATTTCTGCAAAAAACTAGTATTGCACCCCGGCCCCTGCTCCTGAGGACAAAGATCCCAAAATTCCATTAGTGCATCTTCTATATCATGTCCTTATGACCCTCACAGATCTCCGTAGCTGCTCAAACAGCCCAGCACTGGACGTCACAATCTCTATTAGATAGAATGGGAGCACAGGATACATAATTATGGTCCAAAGGGGGGGGTAAGGTTCCATTTGTTACATCTAAAAGTACCAAAAAGGGAGATTAAGACATACCAGCTAACAATAGGGGAGGGATTCAAATAATACCAGCCAACAATAGGGGGAGGGACTCAAAAATACCAGCCAACAATAGGGGGAGGGATTCAAAAATACCAGCCAACAATAGGGGGAGGGACTCAAAAAATACCAGCCAACAATAGGGGGAGGGATTCAAAAATACCAGACAGCATTAGGGGGAGGGACTCAAAAATACCCTCTAACAATAGGGGGAGGGACTCAAAAATACCAGCCAACAATAGGGGCAGGGATTCAAAAATACCAGCTAACAATAGGGGGAGGGACTCAAAAATACCAGCCAACAATAGGGGGAGGGATTCAAAAATACCAGCCAACAATAAGGGGAGGGACTCAAAAATACTAGCTAATAATAGGGGGAGGGATTCAAAAATACCAGCCAACAATAGGGGGAGGGACTTAAAACTACTGGCCACAATAGGGGGTGAGATTCAAAAATACACAGCACAATATCAAGGCCAAGTAGTAACCCTGCTGGCGACCCTTTTGTCTAGTAGTAATGGGGGTCCAGGTAGTGGATATAACCCCTTCAATTACTGTTTATGACCGGGGCAATGGTAGAGATTGATACCCTTTAACAACTAACAAAATTAGGGCATCGCCGTTACCATGGTCTCTCACATGATGGTACCACCTACTTTTGGATGTAATTTGCATAAACTCAACCTCGTTTGGATGCTGTTTATTAGGTCACTCGCAATTTTCTTGGAAAGTTTTCTAAAAATTGTAACGGGGATGGAGCATCACCTACCATCTTCACTGTAAAAGGGGACCTGTACCTCTAGGGACCCTTCTAAGAATATTGTGCCCCATAGTTCTCCTGAGTTTGGTTTCCTTATAACTTAAGGATTGTGCAGACTCCCGATGTTTGATGACTGTGTACAGTGACGCTTATGTTATAGTGCAGATAAGAAGGTCACGATTACGTCACTCAGAATATTTCACATTGTGTTCCCAAGATAACGGAGCCGCCTCAACACAATGACACAGGTGTAATCAGACCTCTGTGTATGTCCCTGGTAGCAGCAAAACTGTGAAAAAAATGCCAGGATTTTAGCTTGTGTAAGTGCATTGGGGGTGTGTCCTCACACTGCTGTGCTCTGTACTCTCTGCAGCCAGTATTAGGTATTGTCAATGGAGAGATTGGTAGTCATCCCTTTGTGTATGTTGTTAGGAGTAGCAGGACTGTAACATATGAATTTATATTCCAGCTATGTAGCTCCTAGGGGTCTGTCCTCACACTGCTGTGCTCTTAGCAATGCAGCATGAGTGGTATGTTACAGGATTGTAGTTTCTCCTGATACACTGGGGGCATGTCCTCACACTGCTGTGCTCTTAGCAATGCAGCATGAGTGGTATGTTGCAGGATTGTAGCTGCTCCTGGTGCACTGGGGGAGTGTCCTCACACTGCTGTGCTCTTAGCAATGCAGCATGAGTGGTATGTTACAGGATTGTAGTTTCTCCTGATACACTGGGGGCATGTCCTCACACTGCTGTGCTCTTAGCAATGCAGCATGAGTGGTATGTTGCAGGATTGTAGCTGCTCCTGGTGCACTGGGGGAGTGTCCTCACACTGCTGTGCTCTTAGCAATGCAGCATGAGTGGTATGTTGCAGGATTGTAGTTTTTCCTGGTGCACTGGGGGAGTGTCCTCACACTGCTGTGCTCTTACGATGCTGCATGAGTGGAATGTTACAGGATTGTAGTTTCTCCTGGTGCACTGGGGGAGTGTCCTCACACTGCTGTGCTATTAAAAATGCAGTATGAGTTGTATGCTAAGATTGTAGCTTCTTAGAGCTCTTAGATTGAGCAGATTTACAAAACCTCTTCTCTGCTCTGAGTAAAAGCTGTAGCAGGTTTCTGGTGGGATACTACAGCAGAGTCTCAGACTAGAAGGACTGTGAATCCTTTTTTTCTGTGTTTTAACTGGTTTCTTGAAGCATAACCTTTCTATTTCTGATTTAGCTCTATGAGGGCTTGGTTTATGTAGGACAGGTTGTAGTTTTAATTTCTGTTGATTTAGGACAGGTTGTAGTTTTCATTTCTGTTGATTTAGCTCTATCAGGGTTTGGTTTTGTAGGACAGGTTGTAGTTTTCATTTCTGTTGATTTAGGACATGTTGTAGTTTTCATTTCTGTAGATTTTTTAGCTCCATCAGGGTTTGGTTTTTGTAGGACAGGTTGTAGTTTTAATTTCTGTTGATTTATGACAGGTTGTAGTTTTAAATTCTGTTGATTTAGGACAGGTTGTAGTTTTCATTTCTGTTGATTTAGCTTTATCAGGGTTTGGTTTTTGTAGGATGGGTTGTAGTTTTCATTTCTGTTGATTTAGGACAGGTTGTAGTTCTCATTTCGGTTGATATAGCTCTATCAGGGTTTGGTTTTTGTTGGACATGTTGTAGTTTTCATTTCTGTTGATTTAGGACAGGTTGTAGTTTTCATTTCTGTTGATTTAGCTCTATCAGGGTTTGGTTTTTGTAGGACGGGTTGTAGTTTTAATTTCTGTTGAGTTAGGACAGGTTGTAGTTTTAATTTCTGTAGATTTTTTAGCTCTATCAGGGTTTGGTTTTTGTAGGACAAGTTGTAGTTTTAGCTGTCACCATACTTACATGACTATTAGTGACTTTTTTACTTTCATAAATTCTAATGGGGAGTAAAATAACCCATACATTTTATTTATGCAAATGTAAGTGGCTGAAACTCCACCAACCTACAGAGGCCAATTGAAAAGTTGCCATATCAGTAGCTGGAACAGGTCCATGACCACTTACTTAATTTAAAGGGGAAGTCCCCATAACTTGTAACACATGTATTGTATAAGCTCTACAGATACTTGTGCCCTTCCTTGTGCCGGCCACAGCTGTTTACAGTAGGAGTGGAGGCGGTGAGGATTTAGGGCACCGGGCCAAATGCCCTTTCTCTCTGGTATCAGCCGTGACTCATGTCTTTGTCTTTAAGGTGACGGAGTTGAAACTCTCTATCGGTACGTGTGGCACTTTCAATAGATCTCAATGTGGAAATTTAACACTATGGTGTCACATGAAACCACCGTTATGTAAGCAGCATGGGGAGGGTTCGTTGAGAACTGTTTGGCAGTATGTGTGTGTCAATGAGGGGCATTGCTAAGTACAATACGATAAAAGTATCATTTAGGTCATTGTATGATACAAAACTGGTAGAAGGCAACATACAGAAGTTACAGTAATCAGTATGTAGCACCGCTGTCTTGTGTTCTGTACAGCATTCTACATGTGCAGTGTATGGCGCCATTATTCTTTTAACTACCATGCGGTATATAAGGTATTTGGTCAATACATGACTGTGACATATATGTATGACTACCATCCAATGCACACTGTATGGCAGTCATACGGGAGCACATATTATACGGTATATTACATTTGCAGTATATGGCACCATTATTCTTTCAACTACTATGTGGTATACAAGTTATCTGGTCAATACATGACTGTGACATATATGCATGACTACGATCCAATGACGGTCATACGGAAGCACATATTATACGGTATATTACATGTGCAGTGTTTGGCGGCATTATTGTTTCATCTTTGGAACAGATTTGGGCAATGCAGGGTACCGTAATGTATCGTAGTGGTCATTTGAGTATCTTATTGCTTCATTTTCTAGGATGACATTGCTGCTCTGTACACTATACAGTATATTACACACACATCATATGGTGGTATTATTTTTTTGCCTTGTATTCTAAATACATATATGTTATTTGGTCAATGTATGGACCCATTCTGAATGGCAGCTATGAATGGGCAGTATATGGGGGCATTTATTTGTCATGTGTGACAAATCACCGTACAAGAAAATACAACATAAGATATAATGCAACATATGGCGGCATTATATACTGTTATATACTACATATGTGTTAATTGTTCAATGTGAATGGAGACAACGCTGTGTATGTGCATTGTATGGTGGCATTATACAATAGCAATTATTATTAGAAGAATTAAATAATTAATTTATTGATCCATATTATATGGTAGTTTGATTAAATCCACCATCAAAATCCATCATGATAAACCAGGGACATTACCCATGGATCCAGGCACCGGGACTGTGGTATCTTCTTATATTTGTTACCCATGGCCTCCTAACTTCTAACATCAACTTTTATATTCATGCAAATAATCCTGAAGTGCTCTGGAGGTGTTACTAGAGCATCTCCCTGCTGTAGCTTCAAAGGTTGTTACACTGTCTTCCTTTCCCTTTCTTCCCCCTCAGCGCTTTCCTCTTTGTCTGCCTGCTGTAACCTCATACAGTGGGAGGGAAGAAGTGTTCCTGTACAGTGTAACAGCCTCTAAAGCTACAATATGGAGGGGCTCTGGTAACAAGCCCCCCCTTCCTTCTTAGCATCATTTAAAGGTTGATTTTAGAAGGAAGGAGGCCATGGATAACACATATAAGAAGATACCACAGTCCCGGTGCCTGGATTTATGAGTAATGTCCCTGGTTTATCAGGATGGATTGTGATGGTAGGTTTCCTTTGAGCACTGTATGGCACAGTTACTTAGTTACTGTTTGACACTATAACATAATGTGGAAATTCCAGTAAGAGTAAAGCATGTGGGAGTTGTAGATTAATATTTTGGCTACACCACAAATGGTTAATGAATAGTCATATAATCCACGTTCAATGGAGGAATTAAGATCCCCAGTGTGCTCATTATATGGTTGTATAGTGTATGGTGGCGGTATACAAGACCAGGTATAATCAGTGCTGAAGCTGTCTGTACACAACATAATGAAACCCTCTGGGGTCAGCGGGACATGTATGAAAAGATCTGACAGGTGAGATTTACTAATGAGTCTACTGCTCCAGTACAACCAAGAGGCGCTGATCCAATAGTCCAGGGAGCGGCAGAGAGAGGAACACACATGTCCAAACCTGCCAGTGCAACCTCAGCCGCTGCGTATACGTATCTCTACATAATCAGAGTAATTGGCTGCAGTATTATAGTAGTTATATTCCTGTACATAGGGGGCAGTATTATAGTAGTTATATTCCTGTACATAGGGGGCAGTATTATAGTAGTTATATTCTTGTACATAGGGGGCAGTATTATAGTAGTTATATTCCTGTACATAGGGGGCAGTATTATAGTAGTTATATTCTTGTACATAGGGGGCAGTATTACAGTAGTTATATTCTTGTACATAGGGGGCAGTATTATAGTAGTTATATTCTTGTACATAGGGGGCAGTATTATAGTAGTTATATACTTGTACATAGGGGCAGTATTATAGTAGTTATATTCCTGTACATAGGGGGCAGTATTATAGTAGTTATATTCCTGTACTTAGGGGGCAGTATTATAGTAGTTATATTCTTGTACATAGGGGGCAGTATTATAGTAGTTATATTCCTGTACATAGGGGCAGTATTATAGTAGTTATATTCTTGTACATAGGGGGCAGCATTATAGTAGTTATATTCCTGTACATAGGGGGCAGTATTATAGTAGTTATATTCCTGTACTTAGGGGGCAGTATTATAGTAGTTATATTCTTGTACATAGGGGGCAGTATTATAGTAGTTATATTCTTGTACATAGGGGCAGTATTATAGTATTTATATTCTTGTACATAGGGGCAGTATTATATTAGTTATATTCTTGTACATAGGGAGCAGTATTATAGTAGTTATATTCTTGTACATAGGGGGCAGTATTATAGTAGTTATATTCCTGTACATAGGGGGCAGTATTATAGTAGTTATATTCTTGTACATAGGGAGCAGTATTATAGTAGTTATATTCTTGTACATAGGGGGCAGTATTATAGTAGTTATATTCCTGTACATAGGGGGCAGTATTATAGTAGCTATATTCCTGCACATAGGGGGCAGTATTATAGTAGTTATATTATTGTACATAGGGGGCAGAATTATAGTAGTTATACTCTTGTACATAGGGGCAGTATTATAGTAGTTATATTCCTGTACATAGGGGGCAGTATTATAGTAGTTATATTCTTGTACATAGGGGCAGTATTATAGTATTTATATTCTTGTACATAGGGGGCAGTATTATAGTAGTTATATTCTTGTACATAGGGGCAGTATTATATTAGTTATATTCTTGTACATAGGGAGCAGTATTATAGTAGTTATATTCTTGTACATAGGGGGCAGTATTATAGTAGTTATATTCCTGTACATAGGGGGCAGTATTATAGTAGTTATATTCTTGTACATAGGGAGCAGTATTATAGTAGTTATATTCTTGTACATAGGGGGCAGTATTATAGTAGTTATATTCCTGTACATAGGGGGCAGTATTATAGTAGCTATATTCCTGCACATAGGGGGCAGTATTATAGTAGTTATATTATTGTACATAGGGGGCAGAATTATAGTAGTTATACTCTTGTACATAGGGGCAGTATTATAGTAGTTATATTCTTGTACATAGGGGGCAGTATTATAGTAGTTATATTCCTGTACATAGGGGGCAGTATTATAGTAGTTATATTCTTGTACATAGAGGCAGTATTATAGTATTTATATTCTTGTACATAGGGGGCAGTATTATAGTAGTTATATTCTTGTACATAGGGGCAGTATTATATTAGTTATATTCTTGTACATAGGGAGCAGTATTATAGTAGTTATATTCCTGTACATAGGGGGCAGTATTATAGTAGTTATATTCCTGTACATAGGGGGCAGCATTATAGTAGTTATATTCCTGTACATAGGGGGCAGTATTATAGTAGTTATATTCTTGTACATAGGGGGCAGTATTATAGTAGTTATATTCCTGTACATAGGGGGCAGTATTATAGTAGTTATATTCTTGTACATAGGGAGCAGTATTATAGTAGTTATATTCTTGTACATAGGGGGCAGTATTATAGTAGTTATATTCCTGTACATAGGGGGCAGTATTATAGTAGCTATATTCCTGCACATAGGGGGCAGTATTATAGTAGTTATATTATTGTACATAGGGGGCAGAATTATAGTAGTTATACTCTTGTACATAGGGGCAGTATTATAGTAGTTATATTCTTGTACTTAGGGACAGTATTAAAGTAGTTTTATTATCAACTCAAAAGAAAAAAGTATATATATATTGGCTACAGTATAAAACAAATCACTGTCTTCATGACTTTTGAGAAAAGACAAATGGTCATTGATTATTACAATGTATCATCCTGTTCACATGTCTCTGTTGCTGTTAAGAGCTTTAACCTCTCATCATTCATCACAAACTGTGGATGGAAGAAGAATTGACCATTTCCCTGTGATATATAAATACACATCAGTCTCTTCTGTATAACTAGACGGGTCACTTTCTGGGAGTATAAATGCTGGTGATTCTTTATGTTACATCAGGTCTTTCCATCCAGAGCTGCATCTAAAATTCTTCAGCTGTTCTCCGCTTTAATAACACAGGAAACAGACAGCGCCATCTCTTTATAGTGGATAAACCGTGTAACTGCAGCTCAGTTTACATTCAAGGTGATAGCAGACCCCTGACCTTATCTTTCCTTGTTACTTTGTGGATCGATCAGACGCAAAAAAAATTTAATCCGTGGGAAGATGATGATTCAACAAGCTAAAAATTAGAAAATTTCTCACCTCCGCATGAGGACAATCTCCAGCACAGATGGCCGAAGAACAATTGGGTAAATCAGACTTGCCCCGAGCATCCAGGTATTAAAGCATTTATACAATGCTCACATACCAGAGATAGGAGAATCCCTTTAAAATCACTTAATTAATTAATCTCTTATGAAAAGCCTCAGGACAGTGTAATGTCCCTTGAAGCTATATCGTCTCCATCAAACTGTTCTTTCTTGTTCTGTGTCTGTAAAGACCTACGAGTCTTCATCGCAAGTCAAATTCAGTAGTCAAGTGATACAGTACTTAAAGGGAAACTGTCAGCAGATTTCACCATATTAAACTCCCACCCCACTCAAGTAGTGTTTCAAATGTTCTTTCTAGAATTCATGTGAAAATGAACAGAAAAGAGTCATATTTTATCTCAGATGAGTCATGTTTAGAGCTTGCAGAGGGAGTGTCACTGCCGGCATCTCCAGTTTTGTGGCTCAAAGAACCACAAATCTAATTGAAAATATAAAAAAAAATAGATTCTTATCTTTACTATGACACCAGTATCACATTTCTAGGTGCTACAGAAGCAACAATAGGGATATTTGAAGTTGTACTCCTCTTTCGGCCTCTAAACTTCGCTTCTATCTTGCATATCAAAATATGACTCTTTTCTGATCATTGTCACATGACTTCAGAGTAGATTTTTCTTATAGGTGAATTAGATTTGACATGAAAGACGAAATTCTTGAAAAGACATTTCATCCCTGACCTGAGGGACAGGGAGTTTAATGGGGGAAAGTCTGGTGTCAGGTTCCCTTTAACCCCTTTATGAACTGTCCAAACATTTTTGGTTTATAAGATAAATTTGCAAAAATTCCTACATGACCAAAATTATTTATGAATTCTTTCTCCAGGGGTGTGACTGCACTGTATATGGGGGTATATGGGCTAGTAGTGATTATGGTGTATAGCCTGCAGTTTGGATGTGATAGCATGCGGCAGGCACTTTGTATGGTAACATATGATACTTGTATAATGTTGCATATGGGTAAAGTTCTGCAGCTGTTCCTGTAATCTGAAGCTGCTATGGTGCTATATCGAATACTTAAAGGGATCACTGACCGTTCCCAACATGTCTGCTTTAGTATATGCTCTGCTTGACTATTTCTCCTAGAATTAGAATGAGCCCCCTCCATTCTCAGTACTGATTGGACGAGGTCAATGTATGCAGAGCTCCCCCTTCTCCATTCTCCACCTGGATACACCCAGTTGTCAGATTATCCAGGTTCTTCTTTATTTACACCCTGTAGATATTATAGTTAAAGGGTTTGTACCTAATATTGTTACTAGTAGGGCTCCGAATACTGGGACACCCACCACTTACTATCGCGGGGTCCTAACACTGTAATCAGGTCCGGATTAAGGTTGGGTGCAATATATGGTAGACTCCCCCCCCCCCCCTCCCCCACTGAATGTAACCCAGACAGTAGCACAGGTTACAATTCTATATTATCATTAATATTCTAATCTTTCTCCTACTTACATGTTAGGCTAGATGTTTGCCTGGATGGCACAGTGGCAGTGGTGTTAGCCACCGATTGGCTAGGACTTGGCTGTATTACGGGGGGAGTCAGGCAGGGGTGCACCAGACATGAGGTGAGTGGAGCCTCTTGCCTCAGGCAGCACCATCTGCAGCAAGATGGGGAGCAGCAGCAGGGGTGCAGTCACCTGCTACAAAGCAGAACCTGACACGTTAAAAAAACAATGTCACATCCAATGTCAGCAAGGGCATAAAACACTACATGGAGAACCCACTTACTACAAAATATACTACTGGATGGATTGCCATTCTGTAGCTAGCCTCAGGCAGCAGAGAGTTTAGGTTCACCACTTGGGTCAGGTGGCACTCTGCAAAATGCATACAAAATGAGACTGAGTACAGGTGGGCAGCCTGCATGGGCAATTTCTCACTGGCAGACCAAGTAAGTCACTGTCACAGCGTGAAGGCAGGAGCATTTGCGATGTGGTGGTAGTGAGAGACAGTCAGCTCACAGCTGTGAACCCTTTTATAGGTAAAGTGGTAGGGGCACTGGGGCACGCGCCCCAGGAGCCTTCTGCATAATCCAACCCTGCTTTAATTAGTGGACAGAACACAGTCCTCCATAATTGTCTACAGTACTGTAGATATACTCAACTCGCCAAAGGAGAGCAGGACCGTTCATCTTTGTGATCAAAGGAGGTCCCAGTGGCAAGACCCTCACAATTAGATTTTTAGGCAAGGAGATAACACTTAAACTAGGGACCTAACTCCATTCTAATACATCCAGGGTGAGGTGTTGAAGGTGATTTTCCATGAAGCAGACGTAAAGGTGTGAAGTTTCAGTTTACAATAGTTACAAGCGGTTCAGGTTACCCGTGGGACAATCGTCTTGCAGGTAGAACAAGTCGAGAACACTTGGGTGACAAAATTAAGCTTTAGATCAAATTCTGCCCTACAAATTAAAGGGTATGTAATAGGACATCTCTCCATCAGGAACCCTACAACCAGAACCATTGACCTTGCAAATGGGAGGGAGAAGATCCATTAGCAGGTCCACTATGTGGGCATGAAAAAGAAATGGAGGTCCTAGAAATTGGTTCCCCAATCATCAAACCCAAAGGACCTGAAAGTCTTCTGGAGTCCCACTAATATGGATTATGGAGAAGAAGACACCACTGCGGTGTTACATGCCCTGGGCCATCATGGAGTCTGATGGATCATGCCACAGAACTTCTACAACCAGACCCAACGCTTCTATGGGTGGCATATTACAAGCTCCTACACTGTTGACAGTGATTATATGTTGGGTTATTACATATATTAGGCCAGAGTTACACGACCATCATAGTCCATAACCTGTTCCATAGGAGGAAGTGACTGATTTTCTTTAAACATCAGGAGGTTTTTGTTTAAATTGTAACATACGAAAGGATTCTTTACAGTAACAGCCGACGTGTTCTGGAGATCCTACACCAATGAAGTATCCAAAATATCTGCATGTCCAATGTGGTCAGGTAAGGAATCCTCACCAGGAGCCATGCTGGCGGCCGGGGAATTCTAGAGGGGACTTGTCTACCCTGACTGTAGGGCATGAAAGCCGCAAAACTCGATGGACAAGAGATTCCACCATTTACTGAGACAGTAACAATCAATAGAGACGACCATCAGATACAATTTCCCAAAATATATACTAAATAGATCTGACTATAAATCCGTCCATCTAACTATCTATATCATTAGCTTGAGGAAGGCTCACACTATGAGCCAAAACGTCGCTTTGCATATGGAATAAATTTACTTATCTTTTTTCAAAATTCTACGCCTGGAGTACTGTATAGTCCTTTCTATATACTATTTATCTATCTCATATCTATCTCATATCTATCTATCTATCTATCTCATATCTATCTATCTATCTATATCATATCTATCTATCTATCTCCTATCCATCTATCTGTCTCATATCTATCTATCATAGATAGATAGATATGATATAGATAGATAGATAGATAGATATGAGATAGATAGATAGATAGATATGAGATAGATAGATAGATAGGAGATAGATAGATAGATAGATAGATAGATAGGAGATAGATATGAGATAGATAGATAGATAGATAGATAGATAGATAGATAGATAGGAGATAGATAGGAGATAGATAGATATATAGATATGAGATAGATAGATAGTTATGAGCTAGATCGATAGATAGATAGAAGATAGATAGTTATGAGATAGATAGATAGATAGATAGATAGATATATAGATAGGAGATAGATAGGAGATAGATAGGAGATAGATAGGAGATAGATAGATAGATAGATAGATAGATAGATAGATAGATAGATAGATAGATAGATAGATAGATAGATAGATAGATAGATAGATTGGAGATAGATAGATAGTTATGAGATAGATAGATATGAGATAGATAGATAGATAGATAGATAGATAGATATATACTGTAGATCGATAGATAGATAGATAGATAGATAGATAGATAGATAGATAGATAGATAGATAGATAGATAGATAGGAGATAGATAGGAGATAGATAGATAGATAGATAGATAGGAGATAGATAGGAGATAGATATGAGATAGATAGATAGATAGATAGATAGATAGATAGATAGATAGATAGATAGATAGATAGATAGATATGAGATAGATATGAGATAGATAGATAGATAGATAGATAGATAGATAGATAGGAGATAGATAGATAGTTATGAGATAGATAGATAGATAGATAGATATATATGAGATAGATAGATAGTTATGAGACAGATAGATAGATATGAGATAGATAGATATAGATAGATAGATATGATGTCACTGTGCCACAGCGTTAGGAAAAACTCCCAAAATACAACATCACAGAGCAAAATAAAATAAATAATAATAATCAGCAATATCATCAGAAATCTCCAAGCAAAATAGATGAGGACAAATGCAACAATCATCATATAATAACAATTTCCAATTCAGAAAAATGTAACACTATGAGCCAAAACGTCGCTTTGCATATGGAATAAATTTACTTATCTTTTTTCAAAATTCTACGCCTGGAGTACTGTATAGTCCTTTCTATATACTATTTATCTATCTCATATCTATCTCATATCTATCTATCTATCTATCTCATATCTATCTATCTATCTATATCATATCTATCTATCTATCTCCTATCCATCTATCTGTCTCATATCTATCTATCATAGATAGATAGATATGATATAGATAGATAGATAGATAGATATGAGATAGATAGATAGATAGATAGATAGATATGAGATAGATAGATAGATAGGAGATAGATAGATAGATAGATAGATAGATAGGAGATAGATATGAGATAGATAGATAGATAGATAGATAGATAGATAGATAGATAGATAGATAGGAGATAGATAGGAGATAGATAGATATATAGATATGAGATAGATAGATAGTTATGAGCTAGATCGATAGATAGATAGAAGATAGATAGATAGATAGATAGATAGATATATAGATAGGAGATAGATAGGAGATAGATAGGAGATAGATAGGAGATAGATAGATAGATAGATAGATAGATAGATAGATAGATAGATTGGAGATAGATAGATAGTTATGAGATAGATAGATATGAGATAGATAGATAGATAGATAGATAGATATATACTGTAGATCGATAGATAGATAGATAGATAGATAGATAGATAGATAGATAGATAGGAGATAGATAGGAGATAGATAGATAGATAGATAGATAGATAGGAGATAGATAGGAGATAGATATGAGATAGATAGATAGATAGATAGATAGATAGATAGATAGATAGATATGAGATAGATATGAGATAGATAGATAGATAGATAGATAGATAGATAGATAGATAGGAGATAGATAGATAGTTATGAGATAGATAGATAGATAGATAGATATATATGAGATAGATAGATAGTTATGAGACAGATAGATAGATATGAGATAGATAGATATAGATAGATAGATATGATGTCACTGTGCCACAGCGTTAGGAAAAACTCCCAAAATACAACATCACAGAGCAAAATAAAATAAATAATAATAATCAGCAATATCATCAGAAATCTCCAAGCAAAATAGATGAGGACAAATGCAACAATCATCATATAATAACAATTTCCAATTCAGAAAAATGTAAACCTCAGCAAAATAATATTAGCACAAAATATCTATGACAATGTAGAATAAATAACAGAATATTAGCAATACATAATAAAGTCTAATACAAAAAGCATCAGGATTTTCCAAAGCCAAACATTAGTGATAATGTATCAAAGGATATAAGTAATAATGAATTATTAGAAACAAAAATCTCAACAAATGAAACATTGGGCAACAAATAAAAAAATGATGCAGAATATATAATATACAGTATAAAGGTTACATAGTAGTTACAATGTATATGTGGCCGGTAGTATAGACCCCTGTGATTTCCTACCTGTCCTCGCTGCCTCCGCTATACTCAGTGCTGATCACTACGGGGAATGAGTTACCTATTGACACAGGTGTAGAAACCCCTCCTCCCCAAACATACAGAGATTACACCTCCTACCCAGGATTCCTGGCTGTAACCCTCTCAGCGCTGGACTTTCTGTTGAGGATGTGTCATATATCTCACAGCTGAACCTTCTAACCCTGGGGAGATGCTTATAATAACACAACTCGTCCAATCACGTTGCTCAGGTGAAGGCCACAAAAACAGCAGCCGCGAGGCCAATTCCATTGTGTGCGGCTCATCTCCGAGGCTTGTGACGTGACACAGCAGGTACAGGTATCGGATCATACTGTACCTCCCCTAGTCCTCAGAGGACCATCATGTAGCCTCAACCAGAAGAACGAGAATATCTAACCAGGAACCAGAAGATACACTGAAGACCGAGGAGGGAAAATCCATATACGTGTCACCTTCTTTTTATAGAAAACCAATTCTGTATGGTGACCCGACGCATGGATGTTTTTGGAATTTTGTTTATGGATTCGGGGGCATAGATTTGGTGGGGTTGCATTGAGCGAATGTTGTTGAGTTGTGAGACCACCCACAACTTGTGGACCTGTCACTAGAATAAAGTGGCCAAGTTCTCTAACATCTTCTGTCGAAGGTTCAACCAAAAGCCAACACCCGACACCCATTTACTGTTAACAATGTGTGGGAAGATCAGAGAATTTTTGCACAAAATAGGTGAAAAGTATCAGATCGGTGGACACTTGACCACTGAGACCCCCATAGTCTAAAGGACGGTGGTCCTATTTGCCAAATATAATGAGGCACCCACTCTATTGCAACAATATGTGATTGGTGGAGATCTTAGGCCCTCCGTATCCTTTTGTGTGGAGTGATAGGGGGGCATTTGCACCTATTCTTGTGCTCAATGAGGGTCCTACTATCAGGATACCTTCTGACTAGAGATGAGTGGATCCCACTTTGGGGTTTGGGTTTTGTCATCCATGGCCAATCATAGTCATGGCTAGAAGCTTGGGGCATCAACTTGCCGGATTGGCTGTTCCTCCGTCAATATGTCCGGGTTGCGCTGCCGAGCGCAAACATTGGGTCCACCCGTCTCTACTTCTGACCAGGGATCATGTGTCGTGTTGATAAAAAGGTGCAATTTCTTGCGCAAATAATACAATTGCATGGTCAGGACTGGCGTGTTATTGCGCCATTATAATATAGACGCAATAGTATAATAAATAGACGCAAATTTCTGTAAAGAGGCGCAATGTAATGACAAATAGGGCGCAAAAACACACAGCGAATTGAGGCGTAACATTCCAAAAGAGCACAAAATAGGTGAGAAGTAGCCATTACACAGCAAAAAGGCGCAAAAACACCAACGAAAGGAAAAGATAAATGACCCCCATTGGGTCATTGATGGAATCAGACAAAACCATTGTGATCCAACCCCAATGGTCTATCATTTATGGAGACCAGAAATCTACCATGACAATCCATCCTGATAAACCAAATCCAGGCCCCGGGACTGTGGTATCTTATATTTGCTATCCATGGTCTCCTTCCTTCTAAAATCAGCTTTTATAATTAAGCTAATGAGCCTGGCTTTACAGGCTGTTACACTGTCTCACCCTATCTCACTGCTTCCTCAGCACTTCCTGCTATAATCTCAGTGCTGAGGGAGCAGGGGCGAAAAAGTATAACAGTCTGTTAAGCCTGATCACAGAGAGGCTAGTGATGCTTCTTAAAATGTGTTATCCATTTTCTCTTTCCTTCTAAACATTGATGTTTAAAATTATGCTAATTAGCTTCATGCAACCTCACAGGCTGGTACACTGTCACCCTCCCTGCTGCTCCATCAACACTTTTTCCTCCCATTCCCTGCATTAATCTCACTGCAGCAGAGGAAGTTTCAGCACACGGTAGGAGGAGTAAAGTGTTCCTGCACTTGCTTTAGGCTCATTAGCATCATTTTAAAAGTTGATTTTTAGAAAGAAGGAGACCATGGGTAACAAATATAGGAAGATACCACAGTCCCGATGCCTGGATCTATGAGTAATGTCCCTGGTTTATCAGGATGGATTTTGACGTGTTCACGTATCTGTTCATATTTGTTTACACTTTTTCAATTTTTCTCTTTTGTTTTTTTCACTTTTATATTTTCCATGGCAAAATACTCAAAGTTAAGCTCCACCCAGCTGTCAGTCAAGCACACTTACAGCCAAGTAACTGCCACCTGAGCCCCCACAATGCACTGCTCCCTGGTAGCAGGAGACCTCAGCCTGGTTACATTTAGGTATAATGTATATTGGGTCGTTATTTTATGGACATTTTTGTTGCAGTTTATCACTTTAATGCTGCTTGGAAACTTCAAGAATATTTTTTAAAGGTCATCTAGAATTTTACATCTGTTGTATTGCTCAAAAAGGTTTTAAAAATATCTTAACTATGATCTCCATGTTCAATATGACGTCCTCCATCCACCCAGTGACCTGTTGGACTGGTCTTTCCGCTTTCTCTCAGTACAGGACAGGTCAGTCGGCTATGACATGGAAAATGTGTTTAGTAAAAACAAAAGGACAGACCGAGGTCTGCGGGAAATCATTGGCTTCAATTTCTGCCCTGTACAATCCCATCTTGTTAAAATGTTTCCATAATGATGAGTTGATTACATGATGATGTTCTGCTGCGTGCACCCTAAGTAATCAGCTGTAATCTATGGTTAGCAGTAGATGTTTCATTTCATGACAGCACCTCCGCAGGAGAAACATGGAATTACACAAATTCTTTCATTAAAAATGCACTGCTCACCTGATGTAAACAAGTATAAAATGGATGATAATGGAAGGAAATGACACTCCTAACTCCACCATTCATGGTGACTGCCTGCACTAGCAGCAGAATAGTGAGTGCAGCTCTGGGGTATAATACAGGATGTAACTCAGGATCAGTACAGGATAAGTAATGTCATGTATGTACACAGTGACTGCACCAGCAGCAGAATAGTGAGTGCAGCTCTGGAGTATAATACAGGATGTAACTTAGGATCAGTACAGGATAAGTAATGTCATGTATGTACACAGTGACTGCACCAGCAGCAGAATAGTGAGTGCAGCTCTGGGGTATAATACAGGATGTAACTCAGGATCAGTACAGGATAAGTAATGTCATGTATGTACACAGTGACTGCACCAGCAGCAGAATAGTGAGTGCAGCTCTGGAGTATAATACAGGATGTAACTTAGGATCAGTACAGGATAAGTAATGTCATGTATGTACACAGTGACTGCACCAGCAGCAGAATAGTGAGTGCAGCTCTGGAGTATAATACAGGATGTAACTCAGGATCAGTACAGGATAAGTAATGTCATGTATGTACACAGTGACTGCACCAGCAGCAGAATAGTGAGTGCAGCTCTGGGGTATAATACAAGATGTAACTCAGGATCAGTACAGGATAAGTAATGTCATGTATGTACACACTGACTGCCCCAGCAGCAGAATAGTGAGTGCAGCTCTGAAGTATAATACAGGATGTAACTCAGGATCAGTACAGGATAAGTAATGTCATGTATGTACACAGTGACTGCACCAGCAGCAGAATAGTGAGTGCAGCTCTGGGGTATAATACAGGATGTAACTCAGGATCAGTACAGGATAAGTAATGTCATGTATGTACACAGCGACTGCAGCAGCAGCAGAATAGTGAGTGCAGCTCCAAAGTACCATAAAGTTTATAAATCAGGGTCATTACAGGTTAAGGAATGCTCAGAATTTACAACATTTTGCACTATTTACAGTTTGTGGATAATATTTAAGTTTAAAGTATAACAAAACCGCTGACCTGTTGTCATTATCCGGTGCCTCTATATAACCTATAGTTCACCCATGGAACGGAAAAGAAAATATCTTAAAGCAGAGGGTATGGGAAATATGAATTCTATACAATTATTCAAGTATTAATGTTATTTGCAGTAACAACTTTTCTGCTGTGCTGGAGCTCCTCGGGAAGGCTATGCTACAGATTTACAGCTCTTACTGTAATGAACACTTGTCTCCTCTGGAGACCTTTTTCTCTCGGCAGAGGGAGTGCCTACTTATCATTTGTAGGAATTTTCTCCACTATATACTATGTACAGACCACTTGTATAATTGTGTAGATTATTTAACCCTTGTGGCTCTTTTTATGAACTGGTGCCCAGAACTGAGCTGAATTATACTGGTCTTCAACGAGTCTATAATTACAGAGACATAAATAATTAGATGCCTCCTATTCCGAGTAATTCTCAAGACATGATGTTGCCGGAGGACATGGAAAACTCAATCAAATAACATTTACATGGAGAGAAGCCGCAATGGATTCACAAAACAGGCGACCAACAGGACACGGAGGGCAATAAAGGGATTTTATGGGACTACAAAACTGATGACTATCTTTGGGTCTGGTGCTACTAACAAATTTTAGGAGACATCTAATTTCTGGGTCCAAATAAAAATCTCCTCTCTGACCAAAGTCATGAGAAAATTAATGACAATCTCAAGGTTCCTACAATGGTTAATACGGGAATTGACACATTAACGTTGGAGCACTAGGCACTTGCCTATCTGTTGACATCTATTCTAGGACTTTCCATGATAAGACTTGGCTCATTCTGTCTTGCTTCATAGTGTGATGGCTTCTGAGGTCCAGCCAAGGCTTCCAGGACTCCTCCATACAATAGCGCACAAGTGACAATGGGATGGAGTCATCTGGTGCTAAACACATTACACTACACAATGCCAGAAGGTGGTCAACCAACTCTGAAGATAACACAACATCAACCTACTCATGTATTGTATTGATGGAAAACCTCCTACATGCTGGAGACCATAGGGATACTTATCTTAAACAATGTCTGATAAGACCTTCTAGTGGTTTCTCTAAAGCTCCAAAATAAATGAGTTTACACTAATAGTCCCTCATTTCTCCCATAGAGAGTCCAGGAAGCTATGGATGGACTTTTTCAGGGTTGTTCACATTGTTGAACTTCTGTAGCTTTCGACATGTGGTAGAGGCCGTGGTCACCAATGTTCTCCTTATATCCCACTATTTGCTCTGTGAAGTAAAGTTTATGTTCAAACTTGTAGGTGGCTTAGGAACAACTACTATATTATCATCTCTTCATTTACGGAGCTGCTTCAGGCAGCCTACGGAAACTTGGGCCAGTGCCAGGACCCAGGGGTGTTCCAGACTCTGAGAATGGTGAGCTGTGTCTATGTTCACGAAACAGCACCCAACGATCATCTTCACCTGCTCTTCATGGACAGCTCCCTAGAAGTCTCTGATATCCCTGGCATGGTCTACCTTCTCGGTCAAGATTAGTAAAATATAATAGTACATCAAGGATCCACCATGGATCTGTCCATGGACAACTGAGTCCTGTTTGCAAAGTCCTTCTGTTTGGACTCTTGGACATGAGCAAATTGGTCAAGACTGTCCCAGAAAATTGGGGACATACCTACAACAACTCTTAACTTCTGTTGTGATCAAAAACTTCCAATAACATCTCCAAACAACTCCGACTTTAGTGTTTAAGGACTTTAGGTGGTGAAAGGCTCCACACATCCAGAAATGTAGCTGTATTTTGTGTTTTGAGGACGTGGAATATATTTTCAGTATGTGAGAAGACTTTCTTGTAGAGTTACGGGAATCCCCTTAACATACTGGTCATATAATTCCCCATTGTGCTGGATTCCCAGGACTTTCTCACAGTATTCCTTGTGCTATTCTCCTCATATAAGGTGTTGTTGGTTTCCCTGCGGGCGGTGACACAATATAATTAGAGTCGCTATTGTCAGTGTTTACTCAGTAAAGTCATTTTCACAATTGCTAAATTGGATTTTAACACTAATCTCATAATGGAAAGTCAACCTCGAAAAACACAGAAACAAAGAAGTCAAAAGTCACTAATCTCTACCTCCTCTACCTCATATCATGGGGGGGGGGGGACAATATGGATATTTGCACATGGAAGTGAACCATAATCTTGACATAGGAACACGGGGCTAGAAGATGACATACACAGTCTCTCGTATGGAATTTAGAGGAACTTTGCATGTAGTATAATACTTACATACAGGAGAACCAAGTACTGAACACGTGGCCAAATTGACATGAAATTCTCACCAGATGTCGGTAACAACCACACTGTCAAGAAAATTCTACCCTATATGTCTCCGAATTATGTGTAATAATGAGAATCGACACAGGGGACAACCTTTTTTTGATGATGACAGGTTAAAGACGTCTTCTCTATGGAGAAATTAGTGTCCTGTGTTGCTCATATGAGATTTTGTCCCACACAAAAACTCTCCACTCCTGAAGGTTCTTTGGGCTCCTTCCGTGAATTCTTAGTTTAGTTTCTTCCATAGATTTTCTATCGGATTCAGGCCACACAATCTTTACTTTATTTCTATGAAAGCAACTGAGAGGTTTTCAATTATATGAAGTTGGCCAGTGCCTTATGTTAAAAAACACCCCCAAACCATTATGTTCCCACCTCCAACCTTTACTGTTGCTTTGGTGTTTTTGTGGGGCTATGCTTTACCTTTTAGCTCTCCAACATGATGTATGTCATGGCACCCAAAGAGTTCGATATTTTCCCAGATTTTCACCAGCTTTGCCTTGAACGTGCTTTTTCTTTGACAATGGAGTCTATATTCAATGGAGGCTATAGAGGGTGAGCATATTACTTATTATTGCTATACCTGCTGATTCTAGGTCTTCCTATAGCTCTCTATAGGTGGTACTACGCTTTTGGACAACTCTTGATAATTATTTTTACTCCTTGGTATGAATTGTTGCAGAGAGCACCTGATCTTGGTCAGTTTATGATGAAATGATGCCCTTTCCACTTCTGGGTTATGACCCGAACAGTTCTCTTGGAACCTTTAGTAGTTAACAAATGATTCTGTTACTGGTGCCATCAGATTGCTTTAAAACAATAAGGCTCAGATCACTGGTTTTACTCATCTCTGTGATGAGTCTCTTGTGTGGCTTATTGGTAGTGATACACCTATTTATTGACCATCAGCATTTATTCAATCAGCTGATTTTCTTTTCACTAAGTGGCAGAATTGCTTTCTCGTTACTAATAGATTTTTGCTGGTGTCATGACTTTCCATGGCTTTTTGCACCTCTGTTTTTGTATTCAATACTTTTCCTCGTGTCTTTTCTCACTATTGCACATAATTTATGGACATCTCTGGCTTGATTCCTTTGCCAGTGTGGTTTGGATGGGTTGCTACTGCAACAACCCTGCCGATGCATAGGGTAGGTAGTTGTTGTGAATAGCGCCCTCTGCATATTAGGAGCTGCCTAGGGAGACTGATCACCTCGCTAGAAAGTCTCTAAAAGTGGGAAACTTTGCAGCTGGAAACCACTGCCTGGGAGGGGAACAGTTAACATATCCATTGTATGTAACCAATGATATGCTGTGTTCTTACTGTAAAGCAAGGTAGAAGCTGATTGGAGAGTCCTGCCACCTCAATAGGGGATTATAAAAAACCCCTTGTGGGTGGGTGCACACGGTCAGACTCAGTCAGTCTAAACAAAAGCAGAGGAGAGTGTAGCACGTGTCTGTGCTGTACAAGCCAGTGCCACACTACCAGAAAGCAGAGGTGCATCAGGCCAGCTGCCTGGCACCTTAGGGCAGTCAGGAGACTAAGCCCCAGAGCAGAGGTCCACTGTCCGGACTTGGCTTCATCTACCAGCCCAGCCTGAAGCTACTACCAGGCTGTGAGCAACCCTCCCTGCGGACCAGCTATCTTCTACCAGCTTTCCAGTCTGCTGAACCTGCTGCTGCTGATGTTAGGCGGTTACATGCCATTCAAGTTCCAATAAAGAACTGTAAGTTGATTTGCACAACATGCCTCCTGTAATCCCTGGATCCAGGCTGCTTCACCATCTTGGGCTCCCCATCCTCCATCACTTAGGGATCTCTGTATACATCTCAGATGTTGCCTCAGGGAGACACTCATTGCATCAGTCTCTCCCTCCATATTTCTTGCACACACCACCTGCTGGAGACCTGCCAGGCTATAGGCCCGTCAACCGGTCCCAATAGCAAACACTACAACTGGGCCCCGGCTATCTACAGTCACCGAAGAAAGGCTAGGCCCTAATGGGGGATGTTGCATTACCATCATTGGGTGAAAATTTCATAAATCTACTTGGTGATGTGTTCAATATGTGTTTCACTCACTGTATATTATGGTGGTGTTATTCAGACATGATATGCCCTTATTTCCTGATAGCATTTACATATATAATGTGAATATTATTTACTTGTGGTATGATGCCATAAAGTGCTTGCAATGTAACAGTATTTGGTCACATTATGATCGTATTATTCGACCAAAATTTTTGTATTTTGTTGGTCCTTGTTTACCATAGCTGTTGTGAAATGGGGAAATATTTAAGGAAAAAGGCTAATACGAAACAAAAACTGTAAAAAGTGACAATAGAAGTGTCCACCTTTGTATACTTGCATTTCAAAAAATAGATAAAAAGAGACTTTTTACATCCTTTTCTGATATTCTGACGGTTCCTGTAGCAGCTGCGTGTATCCCTGGCTATGATTATTTAGGCTTATGTGCGTCTTTGCCAAGTTACCAACTAATTGAGTGAGCGATAATATCTGCGGCTTAGAGGTTAATTGAGGATCAATGTGCGATAATTATGAGAAGCTTGTGCTAGAAAACTACAAAGTAAGTACAAGACAGAAAACCTGGATCCAAATCACATCAGAGGCTGCAACATGTAAAACATCACCTAGTGTGGAGTCTCTGGCTGCGTTCACACATTGCAGATTACATTAAGAAACAGGGAGGAGCTTGGCCCGATCTGATCAGATTAACAGGGGTCTGCACTAGGATTGTGTCGCACGTGATCGGATTGTGGCGCAGCTGCGCTGCTTCCATGTGACAGAAATCGGGTGGCGGGGCGTCGGACGATCCGACTGATTCGGCCTGAGCGCGGGATTTAACTTTCAAATTGTGTCGCAAGACCAAGCACTTACATTCACCAGGAAGAAGAAGGTGAACTCCTGGGACCTGAGCGGGGAAGCGACACATGCAGGATATCGGGTGCACGATCTTAGTGAATCACGGCACAGTGCATTATACATGGACAATGCTCTTTCGGTTAAGTCCTCGGATGGGTAAGTAATTGTGCCCCAATATATATTTTGGTGCACGGCCATTATAAATTGGTCACACCGTAAGATAAATTTATGTGCGTCAAAAGTAAATCCTGACAGGGCTGTAGTGGTGCATAGATCTGCTTTTGGCAGGTTCTAAATGTGAGCCGTAATTTGTGCCACAAAAAGGTCTAGGGAAACAATAATGCAATAAAACTGTTGGAAAACAAAAACAGTGGACGTGGTCTGGCCACTGACAGGAATGGCTGCATGAAAGAGGAACTCCACAGAAAATTACCCCACTTAACCATCAGCGATTAAACCTCCAAGATGCCTAGAGCTCCTACTTACAGCCGGACCTCCAGGTAAGAACCGACAGAGTGTAGGGGATGCATCTCCTTACCAGATGCCTGAAAAATGGCTCTTAACCCCGCCGCAAGGCTCCCTCAAAATGGCACCCTTCCCACCCTAACTCTGCATATGGCTCACAGCTAGGTCCCAATTCTTCAGCTTCCTCGCTATCTGAAAGTCCCGCCAAACAAAGGCAGAAGTTGCTTGATAAGAATTCCTACTTGGAGGCTGCGTCTGTTATTCAGCATGAAACACCATATGAGTTTGCTAAGTATTAAACTTCAGACAAAATGGTCTCGGAGGATAAGCTTAAAGGGAACCTGTCACCAGGAGAGCCATTTTTAGCACTCCCCCAGTCCCCGCAGAGCATAGTACATACACTGCCAAAGTGTTTTTGTATTAAAAATTGGTTTTACAGAAAAAAAGATCTGTTATATTGTACCTTTCATCAGCATCTGCTGTGTGACTAGGCAGTTGCCCACTGGGAGGGGATGGAAAGGAGCAGTTCCCCCCCCACCCTTGGGAAACAGCTCCTCCATGTGACCTTTTCAAATATTTGAAAACACCCATCACTGGGCTTAGCGACGCCCCCTGCACCTCTACAACCAATCCCGAGTGTGGGGAGTTATTCATATATTTGAAAAGGTCACATGTTTCCCAAGGGTGGGGGGGGGGACTGCTCCTTTCCAGCCCCTCCTATTGAAGCTTGAAAAGATCCACCACGTCCTCTGGAAAAGACCACCCTCAGCGCCTTGTTCGGGACAGGCAGAAGGTGGGAGAACTCTAGGGGCTGTAATGTAGATGTAAGTCTGTTTCCAGTGGAGATGTGAATAATATATAGTTCTCCTCTATATAAGCACCAATGAAAAATTCCTTCCCATCTGAAAACACACCTTTGGTGACTTTGGCAACACTAGCGGTGCCTACATTTCAGTGTTTGTAATTCAGTTTAACAGTTTTATTGTGTAATGTGGCCAAATGTATCTACACCCAACCTACATCTGTACTTCCGTACTGCTTGCAAAGGGCCTTAGTGCTATGTATACTAATGGTTTGGGATGTTGACCATCTGGGAGAGGCTTCTCCTTCAGTCTTGGAAATGGGGATTAAGATAGAGACTATCAATGCTAAGGGAATTAACTGCCCGGTTCAAAGATCTCTGCTTTGGAAAGAAGCCTCCCAAGAGTAAGCAGATATTCTCTGTGTACAAGAGACTCAATTCCCAAGCAGACATCCCCCCAAATTGTCCCATCACAAGTTCACCTCGATCATAACCTCCTCATTCTCTACAAAAAAAGATGGGAGTCTTGCATCCGTTGCTTCTGCGCCAAGATCCGCCAGAGTTCACCTGCTTCTTCCCAGTGCTTGTAAGTGCATGGCTTGTGACACAATTCTAAATGTTAAATCCCGCGCGTAGTCCGATTCCGTCAGGTTGTCCGACGCCCCCCCCACGATTTCTGTTGCGTGCAAGCCGGCGCCGATGCATGAAAATCCAATCACGTACACCAAAATCCTGGCGCAATTCATCGCAAAACGGAAATCGACGGAAATGCGTCCGACTGACCCTTAGTGAATGAGCCCCAAGGAGTCTTTACCAGGAAGCTCTTTAAATTGCTATCCAAGGAGAAATATAGATCTCTAGTTATTGCTGGCGACTTCAACGCCATCTGTGACCCCTCTCTTGATACCACTACTTGGGCGGCCTCAACTCACAGGTGGTTTACCCTCAAACACCTAACCTGGTCTTACGATCTTTATGATATTTGGAGATTACAACGCAGTGGGGAGAGAGATTACACCATTTTTTCAAATAGACATAAAAATAACTCCCGCATGAAGCTTATTTTTACAGATGGATCCATTTTAGACAGGGCCGAAGACACACATTGGGGACATCAGACGGTCAGACCTCTCTCCCATTTCACTCACAATTTCCGATAGCTTATCCTCTCATAGTGATTATGTATGGAGAGCCAGCACGTCAATGATAAACCACTCTTAATATACCTCAAGAATGATAAGAGTCCTGGAGGAGTGTTTCATATTTAATACTAGAGAGAGATTAATCCCTTTCTTGCGTTTGTGGAGTCTATATTCACCATCTATGCTGACAATACCCTACAGACTGCATTTACAATTATGGGGCTCATTTACTTACCCGGTCCTGTCATGATCCAGCGGTGCGTTCTCCGATGAGGATTCGGGTCTTCCGGTGATTTACTAAGGTGGTGCGCCCGAGTTCCTGCATGTGACGCTGCTGCGCCGAAGTCCGCCGGAGTTCACCATCTTCTCCCCAGCGCATGTAAGTGCTTGATTTTGCGACACTTTTTGTTTTTTAAATTCTGCATCATTTCCGAATCCATCGGGTTTTCCGAAGGCCACGGCCCCCGATTTCTGTCGATTGAATGCCGGCTTAATTGCGCCGAAATCCGATCGCGTGGCCAAAATCCAGGCGGAATTCAGCGCAAAGCGGAAAAAGTCGGGGAAACCCAACAAAAGTGCGGCCGTGGAGCCCTTAGTAAGATCTTAGTACAGATCTCTTAAACCATATCCAGAAGTCGGAGATAGATCCGATTACCTTTGGACAATCGCGTGGAAAACATTTTTTAAAACAAACTTTTATACATCAAGCCAAGATAATGCCCCGGTTTCATTGCTTGCACGGTGAAGCTGGAGAGCCGTAGCTTCAATTGATGCAAAGCGCAGACGCTGAAGGCAACGAGGTAGGAGGCGAGTATAATATTTTTTTTCAACGTCCATTTATAAAATTGGACAGGACGATTTGGGACACTAAACCACTAGGCACTAAAGATCTGTGGTTTGTTTTGTGTCCGAAATTTCCATGAGACGTTCCAGCACATATACTCTATGCAGATCCCCATTGTGTTGAGTAGACTGGATGGCACATTATTTGGACTTTTTACAGGTATTTTTTTTTTATTTTCAAAAAGTTGACGTAAATTTAAAATGCGCTCGAGTGGGAAGTCTGTGTCTTCCATGGGAATCACCAGCTTCCTGAGCTCCATACTGGAACTTCATGATTGTTGATGACATTTTACTGGACTTGTATTGTCATCTTTTGCTATAGGGGTCTGGAAATGGCTTATTTCCTTTCATTTTCTCCCATGGCTTAGGTCAACCAGCAATAAGTGGATCGTTAACATAAAGATAACCCTCGTAAAGGTTGAGTTTTATGGCAGGTTGGTGCCAAGATGCTGTCCTCAGGAGAACTTTCCATCGGTAATAACGACCTGCATGTCAAGATAAGATCAGTCTCGGGCAGTTTGGTATCTGATGGCAAATAAAATTTATTGATAATTGCCAGATCTGAATACAACCAGCTAGAAAACCAAAACAGTGACCAGGAATGGAGCTAAGAGTCAAAGAAAGCCAAGAACTTAAGGGAATATTATATCTCAGGGATAGAATAAGAGAAGAAGATACTCAAATGACCTCATATGTGAATGAAAGTTGCCAGAAATAATCAACCAAGTGGTAATGAAACTGGAAATTTGAGCAGCTTGATCAAGCATGAAATTGCATTCCATCAGATGTTCTTCTCCATGAACATTCCTCCAGTAACGGTAGCAATGTCTACACGTTGGCTGTGATCTTTGAGATTTTTTTTCCCTAGATTACACTTAGATGTTTTTTTGAATGTTTCAAGTACTAAGACGAGGATTTTTGTCTGTTCTTTGCAGAGTTACAGGATTTACAGAAAAACTCTTATCGGTCCATGTGACTGTGACTCAGGAGATCTTTCGGTAATACTTGCTTATTGTTTTGTGTGAGTCATCGACCTTCCTCGGAGATTGCACTAGAAATCGTTTGTGAACTCACCTGACTTGTCAATACGTAGCATTTCCTAAATGAAGCAATGTACGTATTCAATCCGAAGATAATCACGCATTTCCTGGTCTTGCGGAATTTTGTTTACATATTGTGATGAACCAAAGGGAAAAAATGTATTTCGGGAGATGACAGTCATACAGAATCTTTTACATTATTAGGTCACTGGGGAGACAAGGAACTATTCGATACAATACATGGGTTTCATGTATAAAACTTTGTATCAAGCCCTTAAAAGGGGTTGCCCTGGATGTTTTTTCTTCCCAATATGGGCCAAGGGGGTCTAAAAATAACAAAGAACTTATCCTTATCTAATCAACAAATCGAGGCATGGTAGTCAACAGTGTGTGCTCACTAAAACCTAATATAGGCCATAGCCAGAGGTTGTAAGGTGTGCGCCATAACAATGATCTGCACTCCCGACACTTGGGGGGCGATCATGGAGGGGAGCCCCCCATCGTTCGGTTTAAATGGCACGGTTAACAGTTCTTGGGTCTGAAAAAAATAGACTGCTAAAAAAAAGGGAAATCCTAAAATATCACATAATAGATGTCAAAAAATATAATATTCCAATTATACATAGTGGAATGTGTATAACAATATAAAACTAATCAAAATTAATATCCAATGGAGGTCTGGATTTGGAAGGATACTCAAAGTCAAAGTGGAAAATCAAATTGCAGGCAAATCCAACTTCAGTGGAAATCACTCAAGACGAGGAAATTAGGCTCAGTAATGTGCGTGATCTCTGCGTGCCTGTATGACCTCCCTACAATGCCTGGGCATACTCCTGATGAGGCTCAGTAGTGTGTGAGTCCTCCACATGCCTGTATGACCTACCTACAATGCCTGGGCATACTCCTGATGAGGCTCAGTAGTGTGTGAGTCCTCCACATGCCTGTATGACCTCCCTATAATGCCTGGGCATACTCCTGATGAGGCTCAGTAGTGTGTGAGTCCTCCACATGCCTGTATGACCTACCTACAATGCCTGGGCATACTCCTGATGAGGCTCAGTAGTGTGTGAGTCCTCCACATGCCTGTATGACCTCCCTATAATGCCTGGGCATACTCCTGATGAGACTCAGTAGTGTGTGAGTCCTCCACATGCCTGTATGACCTACCTACTATGCCTGGGCATACTCCTGATGAGGCTCAGTAGTGTGTGAGTCCTCCACATGCCTGTATGACCTCCATACAATGCCTGGGCATACTCCTGATGAGGCTCAGTAGTATGTGAGTCCTCCACATGCCTGTATGACCTCCCTAGAATGCCTCGGCATACTCCTGATGAGACTCAGTAGTGTGTGAGTCCTCCACATGCCTGTATGACCTCTCTACAATGCCTGGGCATACTCCTGATGAGGGCCAGTAGTGTGTGTGATCTCTATGTGCCTGTATGACCTCCATACAATGCCTGGGCATACTCCTGATGAGGCTCAGTAGTGTGTGAGTCCTCCACATGCCTGTATGACCTACCTACAATGCCTGGGCATACTCCTGATGAAGCTCAGTAGTGTGTGAGTCCTCCACATGCCTGTATGACCTACCTACAATGCCTGGGCATACTCCTGATGAAGCTCAGTAGTGTGTGAGTCCTCCACATGCCTGTATGACCTCCCTACAATGCCTGGGCATACTCCTGATGAGGCTCAGTAGTGTGTGAGTCCTCCACATGCCTGTATGACCTACCTACAATGCCTGGGCATACTCCTGATGAGACTCAGTAGTGTGTGTGATCTCTATGTGCCTGTATGACCTCCATTCAATGCCTGGACACACTCCTGTTGAGGCTTAATAATGCGTGTCGCCTTCAGGTGCTTGTATGACCTCCCTTCAATGCCTGGGTGTACACCTGTTGAGGCTTAGTAGTGTGTGTGGCCTCCATGTGCCTGTATGACCTCCCTTCAATGCCTGGGCATTCTCCAGAGGGATCACCTCTTAGCATTAGTCAACTCCTGGATTTTGTGTTGTTTAAGTGTTCCCTTTACTTTGAGCAGTGTTCTATCTCCAATTATGTCCATTAGCAGTATTGCTTCAATTCATGCAGAACCCTAAAGAACACATTTTTCAAATAATAAAGTACAGGTGGTCCCCTACTTAAGAACACCCGGCTTACAGATGACCCCTATTTACAAACGGACCTCTGGATGTTGGTAATTTACTGTACTTTAGTCCCAGGCTACCAAAAAAAAGCTATAACCTTATTAAATGTGTCTTTAATTAAGTTTTGTTGTTAATCCCGGTTCTTATGACAACCCAACATTTTTAAAATCCAATTGTCACAGAGACCAAAAATAATCTGGTTGGGGCTACAATTATAAAATATACAGTTATGACTTACATACAAATTCAATTTAAGAACAAACTTACAGAACCTCTCCTGTACGTAGCCCGGGGACTGCCTGTAGAAAAAAATGTGTTCCTATTTATTTCAGAGTCTGATGAGTGAGGAAATTGGCTTCCGGTTGACACATAGCAGCAGTGCAAGTCATTCAAACAATCTAACAAGCCGCATCTATGTCAACAGGAAGGGGGAGGAAACAAACCCTTGTCAGTTCTTTAACTATTTTGGTGTATATAGTTCTGCCATTTGATTTTTTTCTATAGTTTCTGTATCATAATTAACCGCTTAAGGACCGGGCCCCTTTCTTGTTTTTTCATTTCCATTTTTCACTCTCCCCCTTCAAAAATCTATACATTTTTTATTTCTACATGTAAAGAGCTCAGTGACGGCTTGTTTTCTGCGTAACAAATTGCACTTCATAGTGATGGTATTGAATATTCCATGCCATATACTGGGAAGCGGAAAAAAAATTCCAAATGCAGTGAAAATGGTGAAAAAACGCATTTGCGCCGTTTTCTTGTGAGGTTGGATTTTACGGTTTTCACTTCACGCCACAAATGACATGTCTACTTTATTATTTGGGTCGGTACGATTACGGTGATACCAAATTTGTATAGGTTTTATAATGTTTTCATACATTTACAAAAATTAAAACCTCCCGTACAATTTTTTGGGGGGCTTTTGCCATCTTCTGGCGCTAATAACTTTTTAAAACTTTGTTGCACGGAGCTGTGGGTGGTGTCATTTTTTGCAACATTTGATAATGTTTTCGATGATATAATTTTTAGGACTGTACGGCCATTTGATCACTTTTTATAGATTTTTTAAATATTTTTCAAAATGGCAAAAAAGTGCCGTTTTTGACTTTGGCCGCTATTTTCCGTTACGGGGTTAAAGTATTTTGATAGGTTCGGGCATTTTCTGACTCGACGATATCTAATGTGTTCATGATTTTTACTGTTTATTTATATTTATATCAGTTCTAGGGAAAGGGGGGTGATTTGAATTTTTAGGTTTTTTTATTATAATTTTTTTTTTCTTTTTACTATTTTTCAGGGTACTTTAACCCTGGGTTGTCTGATCAATCATATCATATACTGCCATACTACAGTATGGCAGCATATGGGGATTTTCCTCCTCATTCATTATAATGTGCTGATAGTGGGGCCAGCGCCGTTCGACTGAAAAATATAATAATAATTCTTTATTTATATAGCGCCGATTACGCAGCGCTGCACAAAGCATGTCACATTGGTCCATATAGAATATGTCCTATATTTTTCCATGCATGGTCACGGCGTGGTGAGACAGAAGGTGGTCCCTTCCCCGTGACCAGGTGCCACAGGCATCTATGGGGAGCGATGTCCGTTCGTTTGCACGGAGCCTACCTCTGTAAGGAGCAGCAGCAGTTTTGGAGGCTGGGGCGGCGTGTACACAGCACAGGTGGTTCTAAGTTTCGGGATTCTGCAGTGAGTCACTTGAATTACTCCTTAGAGACCCCAGGATGAGAGCCTTCCTATATCACCAAGCCTTCCTAGCAGAAAATCACAGCTGTCAGCCCGGTGGAGTCCGTTCTGGAGAATCTAGAGAGAGATGCGAGACCAGTGGGCAGCTAATATGGATGGCTAACCTTACAATCACTTTACATGGTCTACAAGAAGATGCTATATGGTTCCTTCCATTTTTTTGTTATACCATTCAAAGCTGATTGTGGAATATTTGGAGAGGATCTTGTAATTCTACTACTACATAAAGCTATGACTACTCCTTAAAGGAAACCTACCACTTCTGAAGGTAGGTATGAGATACAAACACCGGGCACCAGCTCAGGGTGAGCTGGTGCCGGTGCTTAGTCTCGTTAGTGTTAAAACCGCGGTATCGCGGTTTTAACACTTTTGAAACTTTCTAGCAGAAACTGCTTCGGCGCTGCGCGCGACCGTGCGCGCGCAACGCCTGCGGCGTTTCCAATGTAGGCGCGCGCACGATCGTGTGCACGAAGCGCCGAAGCAGTTTCTGCTAGAAAGTTTCAAAAGTGTTAAAACCGCGATACCGCGGTTTTAACACTAACGAGACTAAGCACCGGCACCAGCTCACCCTGAGCTGGTGCCCGGTGTTTGTATCTCATACCTACCTTCAGAAGTGGTAGGTTTCCTTTAAAGCTACTAATGTCCGGAGCTCATTTATTTGTAACCAGAGTGCACAGCACTATCGCCCTCTAGTGTTCATATTATTCATTGTCTTTCATTATTAAAGGGGTTTTCCAACAGATCAAAGTTAACTTGCTGATCGATGAGGGTCTCAGATCACAGCGTACTCGGTGATCTCCGTCAGCTCCATAGAGATGAATGAAGCAGAACAGTCATGCAAGGCCAAGGGGTCCGACTGAGGTAACTGGGACCCCATCGGACCCCTCGTTTTCGTGGTCTGTGGGGGTCTTCTCACTGAGACACCCGCCGATCAGCAAGTTAGGCTCTATCCTGTGGATTCGTGGGAAAACCCCTTTAAAGGGAACCTGTCAATATGGGACCCTTAACCAACTACAGATCCATATGGACATGTGGTTTAGGGTCCCAAATTGACCTGTATATAAGCTTTGTGTGTTCTCAATAAAAAAACAAATATGTATACCATATATACTTGTGTATAGTGCTGAAAAATGTGCTGAAAAACCTCACCTGGGCTTATACACGAGTCAATAAAAATAATAAACTTATATACTCACCCTCTGCGGCCCTGATGTCAGCGCAGCTCCTCTTCTTTCTTCCGCCGTCTGTAACAGCCGGCAGCGCGCGGCCATGTTATCTCCTGGCCGGCGCATACTATGGGCTGGCTGTATACTACAGGGGGCAGGCTGGGCTGGCTGTATACTACAGGGGGCAGGCTGGGCTGGCTGTATACTACAGGGGGCTGGCAGTCTATATGCTACTTGGGGCTTGCTGGCTATATACTGGAGGGGGGGGGACTGTGACCAATGCATTTCCCACCCTTGGCTTATACTCGAGTCAATAGGTTTTCCCAGTTTCCCATACTATGGGCTGGCTGTATACTACTGGGGGCAGGCTGAGATGGCTGTATACTACTGGAGGCAGACAAGGCTGGCTGTATACTACTGGGGGCAGGCTAGGCTCGCTGTATATTACAGGGGGCAGGCTGGGCTGGCTGTATACTACAAGGGGAAGGCTGGCTGTATACTACAGGGGGCAGGTCGGCTGTATACTACAGGGGGCAGGTTGGCTGTATACTACAGGGGGCAGGCTGGCTGTATACTACAGGGGGCAGGCTGGCTGTATACTACAGGGGGCAGGTTGGCTGTATACTACAGGGGGCAGGCTGGCTGTATACTACAGGGGGCAGGCTGGCTGTATACTACAGGGGGCAGGTTGGCTGTATACTACAGGGGGCAGGCTGGCTGTATACTACAGGGGGCAGGTTGGCTGTATACTACAGGGGCAGGCTGTATACTACATGGGGCTTGCTGGCAATATATTGGGGGGGGGGGGGGCTGTGACCAATGCATTTCCCACCCTCGGCTTATACTCGAGTTAGTAGGTTTTCCCAGTTTTTTGGTGATAAAATTAGGGGTCTCGGCTTATACTCGCAACGGCTTATACTCGAGGTACTTACCTGGATATGAGTCGGATGAGGCACATTGGACTCACATCAGCAGATCCCCCACGCCTCCTCTCGCATTACGGGAGATGAAGCCAGGACTATATCCCAGCATAACTGCGCATGAGCTATACCTACAGCCCTTGCGCAGTGAAGCAGGGTTCTAATTAGCTTCACTAGTCCCAACGTGCAGCCACCGAGGCGAAGTTAATTAGAAATGTTTGGGTGTTTTTATGCAATCTTTGAACTAAAACAAAAATAGGAGTCCATGTAATAAAAAAAATTTGATAAAATGAATTTCATTGATACCAAAAATACAATGAATCAAATTATTCAGGGCAATTCATATTCAAGGGAACGGGGGGCTATACAAGATACAAAGGCCCCTACTAATATCCAGACCTATCATCACAGCTATAGAAACATTACATGTGTAAATACATCATCATATGGAAAAATGCCTACAGGAAAGGCTGTTGTTGTATTTTTGGTATGAATTTCTGTATGGAATAAAGTTTATCTAATGTTTTATTACATGGACTCCTATTTTTGCTTTAGTTCTTGGTGCTTTGCTCTTGGTTGTTGGATGTCCATGGTGGTTATTACTAATGGTGGGCATCTATTTTGCATTTTGTTATGCAATGTTGTAGGGGCTGATTTTGGACACTAAACTATCATCTTTTTCATCAGCATCCGGAGGACGTCAGGCGGGAGAAATGTACACAGCCCAGGAAACGGGATTGTCTCGCTGGATCGAAGACCCTTGGGCAATATGTAATGTGTATATTACCTCTATATACCTGTGTGTCTCCTCATAAGTGTATATTACCTCTATATACCTGTGTGTCTCCTCATATGTGTATATTACCTCTATATACCTGTGTGTCTCCTCATATGTGTATATTACCTCTATATACCTGTGTGTCTCCTCATATGTGTATATTACCTCTATATACCTGTGTGTCTACTCATATGTGTATATTACCTCTATATACCTGTGTGTCTACTCATATGTGTATATTACCTCTATATACCTGTGTGTCTCCTCATATGAGTATGTGTGTCTCCTCATATGTGTATATTACCTCTATATACCTGTGTGTCTCCTCATATGTGTATATTACCTCTATATACCTGTATGTCTCCTCATATGTGTATATTACCTCTATATACCTGTATGTCTCCTCATATGTGTATATTACCTCTATATACCTGTGTGTCTCCTCATATGTGTATATTACCTCTATATACCTGTGTGTCTACTCATATGTGTATATTACCTCTATATACCTGTATGTCTCCTCATATGTGTATATTACCTCTATATACCTGTGTGTCTCCTCATATGTGTATATTACCTCTATATAGCTGTGTGTCTCCTCATAAGTGTATATTACCTCTATATACCTGTGTGTCTCCTCATATGTGTATATTACCTCTATATACCTGTGTGTCTCCTCATATGTGTATATTACCTCTATATACCTGTGTGTCTCCTCATATGTGTATATTACCTCTATATACCTGTGTGTCTCCTCATATGTGTATATTACCTCTATATACCTGTGTGTCTCCTCATATGTGTATATTACCTCTATATACCTGTGTCTCCTCATATGTGTATATTACCTCTATATACCTGTGTGTCTCCTCATATGACTATGTGTGTCTCCTCATATGTGTATATTACCTCTATATACCTGTGTGTCTCCTCATATGTGTATATTACCTCTATATACCTGTATGTCTCCTCATATGTGTATATTACCTCTATATACCTGTGTGTCTCCTCATATGTGTATATTACCTCTATATACCTGTGTGTCTACTCATATGTGTATATTACCTCTATATACCTGTGTGTCTCCTCATATGTGTATATTACCTCTATATACCTGTGTGTCTACTCATATGTGTATATTACCTCTATATACCTGTGTGTCTCCTCATATGTGTATATTACCTCTATATACCTGTGTGTCTACTCATATGTGTATATTACCTCTATATACCTGTGTGTCTCCTCATATGTGTATATTACCTCTATATACCTGTGTGTCTCCTCATATGTGTATATTACCTCTATATACCTGTGTGTCTCCTCATATGTGTATATTACCTCTATATACCTGTGTGTCTCCTCATATGTGTATATTACCTCTATATAGCTGTGTGTCTCCTCATAAGTGTATATTACCTCTATATACCTGTGGGTCTCCTCATATGTGTATATTACCTCTATATACCTGTGTGTCTCCTCATATGTGTATATTACCTCTATATACCTGTGTGTCTCCTCATAAGTGTATATTACCTCTATATACCTGTGTGTCTCCTCATATGTGTATATTACCTCTATATACCTGTGTGTCTCCTCATATGTGTATATTACCTCTATATACCTGTGTGTCTACTCATATGTGTATATTACCTCTATATACCTGTGTGTCTCCTCATATGTGTATATTACCTCTATATACCTGTGTGTCTCCTCATATGTGTATATTACCTCTATATACCTGTGTGTCTCCTCATATGTGTATATTACCTCTATATACCTGTGTGTCTCCTCATATGTGTATATTACCTCTATATAGCTGTGTGTCTCCTCATAAGTGTATATTACCTCTATATACCTGTGGGTCTCCTCATATGTGTATATTACCTCTATATACCTGTGTGTCTCCTCATATGTGTATATTACCTCTATATACCTGTGTGTCTCCTCATAAGTGTATATTACCTCTATATACCTGTGTGTCTCCTCATAAGTGTATATTACCTCAATATATCTGTGTGTCTCCTCATATGTGTATATTACCTCTATATACCTGTGTGTCTCCTCATATGTGTATATTACCTCTATATACCTGTGTGTCTCCTCATATGTGTATATTACCTCTATATACCTGTGTGTCTCCTCATATGTGTATATTACCTCTATATACCTGTGTGTCTCCTCATATGTGTATATTACCTCGATATACCTGTGTGTCTACTCATATGTGTATATTACCTCTATATACCTGTGTGTCTCCTCATAAGTGTATATTACCTCTATATACCTGTGTGTCTCCTCATATGTGTATATTACCTCTATATACCTGTGTCTCCTCATATGTGTATATTACCTCTATATACCTGTGTCTCCTCATATGTGTATATTACCTCTATATACCTGTGTGTCTCCTCATATGTGTATATTACCTCTATATACCTGTATGTCTCCTCATATGTGTATATTACCTCTATATACCTGTGTGTCTCCTCATATGTGTATATTACCTCTATATACCTGTGTCTCCTCATATGTGTATATTACCTCTATATACCTGTGTGTCTCCTCATATGTGTATATTACCTCTATATACCTGTGTGTCTCCTCATATGTGTATATTACCTCTATATACCTGTGTGTCTCCTCATATGTGTATATTACTTCTATATACCTGTGTGTCTCCTCATATGTGTATATTACCTCTATATACCTGTGTGTCTCCTCATATGTGTATATTACCTCTATATACCTGTGTGTCTCCTCATATGTGTATATTACCTCTATATACCTGTATCTCCTCATATATGTATATTACCTCTATACACCGGTACCTGTTTTTATATTCTGTTTCATTGATTGTATTGAAGTGCAGCACAACCAAGCTTAGCTAAGGAGAGCTTCATCCTTGCTAGTTCATGCTCATAACTCCTCCCCTCTTGGCAGACTGGCAAATGAGAAGAGACACGAAGAAAGAGAAGAGCAGAGGTAGATTCACCCCACAGAAGAGCAGAGGTAGATTCACCACACAGAAGAGCTGAGGTAGATTCACCACACAGAAGAGCTGAGGTAGATTCACCACACAGAAGAGCAGAGGTAGATTCACCACACAGAAGAGCTGAGGTAGATTCACCACACAGAAGAGCTGAGGTAGATTCACCACACAGAAGAGCAGAGGTAGATTCACCGCACAGAAGTGCAGAGATAGATTCACCGCACAGAAGAGCAGAGGTAAATTCACCACACAGAAGAGCAGAGGTAGATTCACCACACAGAAGAGCTGAGGTAGATTCACCACACAGAAGAGCAGAGGTAGATTCACCACACAGAAGAGCTGAGATAGATTCACCACACAGAAGAGCAGAGGTAGATTCACCACACAGAAGAGCAGAGGTAGATTCACCGCACAGAAGAGCTGAGGTAGATTCACCACACAGAAGAGCTGAGGTAGATTCACCACACAGAAGAGCTGAGGTAGATTCACCACACAGAAGAGCAGAGGTAGATTCACCGCACAGAAGAGCAGAGGTAGATTCACCACACAGAAGAGCTGAGGTAGATTCACCGCACAGAAGTGCAGAGATAGATTCACCGCACAGAAGAGCAGAGGTAAATTCACCACACAGAAGAGCAGAGGTAGATTCACCACACAGAAGAGCAGAGGTAGATTCACCACACAGAAGAGCAGAGGTAGATTCACCACACAGAAGAGCAGAGGTAGATTCACCACACAGAAGAGCAGAGGTAGATTCACCACACAGAAGAGCAGAGGTAGATTCACCGCACAGAAGAGCAGAGGTAGATTCACCGCACAGAAGAGCAGAGGTAGATTCACCACACAGAAGAGCAGAGGTAGATTCACCGCACAGAAGAGCAGAGGTAGATTCACCACACAGAAGAGCTGAGGTAGATTCACCACACAGAAGAGCAGAGGTAGATTCACCGCACAGAAGAGCAGAGGTAGATTCACCGCACAGAAGAGCAGAGGTAGATTCACCGCACAGAAGAGCAGAGGTAGATTCACCACACAGAAGAGCAGAGGTAGATTCACCGCACAGAAGAGCAGAGGTAGATTCACCACACAGAAGAGCAGAGGTAGATTCACCACACAGAAGAGCAGAGGTAGATTCACCACACAGAAGAGCAGAGGTAGATTCACCACACAGAAGAGCAGAGGTAGATTCACCTCACAGAAGAGCCGAGGTAGATTCACCACACAGAAGAGCAGAGGTAGATTCACCGCACAGAAGAGCTGAGGTAGATTCACCACACAGAAGAGCAGAGGTAGATTCACCTCACAGAAGAGCCGAGGTAGATTCACCACACAGAAGAGCAGAGGTAGATTCACCGCACAGAAGAGCAGAGGTAGATTCACCACACAGAAGAGCAGAGGTAGATTCACCACACAGAGGAGTAGAGGTAGATTCACCACACAGAAGAGCTGAGGTAGATTCACCACACAGAAGAGCTGAGGTAGATTCGCCACACAGAAGAGCAGAGGTAGATTCACCACACAGAAGAGCAGAGGTAGATTCACCACACAGAAGAGCAGAGGTAGATTCACCACACAGCAGAGCAGAGGTAGATTCACCACACAGAAGAGCAGAGGTAGATTCACCACACAGAAGAGCCGAGGTAGATTCACCACACAGAAGAGCTGATGTAGATTCACCACACAGAAGAGCAGAGGTAGATTCACCACACAGAAGAGCTGAGGTAGATTCACCACACAGAAGAGCAGAGGTAGATTCACCGCACAGAAGAGCTGAGGTAGATTCACCACACAGAAGAGCAGAGGTAGATTCACCACACAGAAGAGCAGAGGTAGATTCACCACACAGAAGAGCAGAGGTAGATTCACCACACAGAAGAGCAGAGGTAGATTCACCACACAGAAGAGCAGAGGTAGATTCACCACACAGAAGAGCTGAGGTAGATTCACCACACAGAAGAGCAGAGGTAGATTCACCACACAGAAGAGCTGAGGTAGATTCACCACACAGAAGAGCTGAGGTAGATTCACCACACAGAAGAGCAGAGGTAGATTCACCACACAGAAGAGCAGAGGTAGATTCACCACACAGAAGAGCTGAGGTAGATTCACCACACAGAAGAGCAGAGGTAGATTCACCACACAGAAGAGCAGAGGTAGATTCACCACACAGAAGAGCAGAGGTAGATTCACCACACAGAAGAGCTGAGGTAGATTCACCACACAGAAGAGCAGAGGTAGATTCACCACACAGAAGAGCAGAGGTAGATTCACCACACAGAAGAGCAGAGGTAGATTCACCACACAGAAGAGCTGAGGTAGATTCACCACACAGAAGAGCAGAGGTAGATTCACCACACAGAAGAGCAGAGGTAGATTCACTACACAGAAGAGCAGAGGTAGATTCACCACACAGAAGAGCAGAGGTAGATTCACCACACAGAAGAGCAGAGGTAGATTCACCACACAGAAGAGCAGAGGTAGATTCACCACACAGAAGAGCAGAGGTAGATTCACCACACAGAAGAGCAGAGGTAGATTCACCACACAGAAGAGCTGATGTAGATTCACCACACAGAAGAGCAGAGGTAGATTCACTACACAGAAGAGCCGAGGTAGATTCACCACACAGAAGAGCTGAGGTAGATTCACCACACAGAAGAGCAGAGGTATATTCACCACACAGAAGAGCAGAGGTAGATTCACCACACAGAAGAGCAGAGGTAGATTCACCGCACAGAAGAGCTGAGGTAGATTCACCACACAGAAGAGCTGAGGTAGATTCACCACACAGAAGAGCAGAGGTAGATTCACCACACAGAAGAGCCGAGGTAGATTCACCACACAGAAGAGCAGAGGTAGATTCACCGCACAGAAGAGCAGAGGTAGATTCACCACACAGAAGAGCTGAGGTAGTTTCACCACACAGAAGAGCTGAGGTAGATTCACCACACAGAAGAGCAGAGGTAGATTCACCGCACAGAAGAGCTGAGGTAGATTCACCACACAGAAGAGCTGAGGTAGATTCACCACACAGAAGAGCAGAGGTAGATTCACCACACACAAGAGCAGAGGTAGATTCACCACACAGAAGAGCAGAGGTAGATTCATCACACAGAAGAGCAGAGGTAGATTCACCACACAGAAGAGCAGAGGTAGATTCACCACACAGAAGAGCAGAGGTAGATTCACCGCACAGAAGAGCTGAGGTAGATTCACCACACAGAAGAGCAGAGGTAGATTCACCACACAGAAGAGCAGAGGTAGATTCACCACACAGAAGAGCAGAGGTAGATTCACCACACACAAGAGCAGAGGTAGATTCACCACACAGAAGAGCAGAGGTAGATTCACCACACAGAAGAGCAGAGGTAGATTCACCACACAGAAGAGCAGAGGTAGATTCACCACACAGAAGAGCAGAGGTAGATTCACCACACAGAAGAGCTGAGGTAGATTCACCACACAGAAGAGCAGAGGTAGATTCACCACACAGAAGAGCAGAGGTAGATTCACCACACAGAAGAGCAGAGGTAGATTCACCGCACAGAAGAGCAGAGGTAGATTCACCACACAGAAGAGCTGAGGTAGATTCACCTCACAGAAGAGCCGAGGTAGATTCACCACACAGAAGAGCAGAGGTAGATTCACCGCACAGAAGAGCTGAGGTAGATTCACCACACAGAAGAGCAGAGGTAGATTCACCTCACAGAAGAGCCGAGGTAGATTCACCACACAGAAGAGCAGAGGTAGATTCACCGCACAGAAGAGCTGAGGTAGATTCACCACACAGAAGAGCAGAGGTAGATTCACCTCACAGAAGAGCCGAGGTAGATTCACCGCACAGAAGAGCAGAGGTAGATTCACCACACAGAAGAGCTGATGTAGATTCACCACACAGAAGAGCAGAGGTAGATTCACCACACAGAAGAGCAGAGGTAGATTCACCACACAGAAGAGCAGAGGTAGATTCACCACACAGAAGAGCAGAGGTAGATTCACCACACAGAAGAGCAGAGGTAGATTCACCTCACAGAAGAGCCGAGGTAGATTCACCGCACAGAAGAGCAGAGGTAGATTCACCACACAGAAGAGCAGAGGTAGATTCACCACACAGAAGAGCAGAGGTAGATTCACCACACAGAAGAGCAGAGGTAGATTTACCACACAGAAGAGCAGAGGTAGATTCACCACACAGAAGAGCCGAGGTAGATTCACCACACAGAAGAGCTGAGGTAGATTCACCACACAGAAGAGCAGAGGTAGATTCACCACACAGAAGAGCTGAGGTAGATTCACCACACAGAAGAGCAGAGGTAGATTCACCACACAGAGGAGAAAGACGATGAACTTGAGGTAAATGTTGGAGAGAAGAATAAGGAAAAATATCTAAAGACAAAATGGAGGAGAGAGATTCATCTACTGGAGAGGAATAAAAGACAAATGTGTGCAGAAATAATCTCCATAGTTATAAGGGAGAGCGTTTCCTGCACTGAAGAGCTGGAGCCACATCTGCTGACAGGATTCTCATATAACAGTAAGGGTGTGTTTTGGACAGGTTTAACCAATTATCTTAAAGGGGTATTCTCGTCTGGGCATTCACATTCAGTTTGATAAATCTGCCATATATAAACATTTCTTCAATTAGATGTTATTAAAAAATATGTTCCTGTGTGAAGATAATTACTCATAAATGTAGTCATGTTGTCCCTTAGAAACGCGATGGTTTCCTCGGATACGGCCACCTCCAACAACATCCAATTGAAGAAATGTTTATAAATGGAAGATTAGTGAAACTGAATGTGAATGCCCAGACGAGAATACCCCTTTAATTCAAACTAGTCAAAAACGCATGCATTTTTTTCCGATCTGAAAACGCACAACCAAAAACGGCCTAAAATTGCCACGTGTCACCACCCTAAAGCTCCATTCACACGGTAGTAGTTGTGGCTATCATCTGCCCGCACACATTTGGGCTCAGTTATTATTTGTGTCACAAGGTTCTTTTTTGGCGCATGAATTGTGTGGTTTATAAAACTGAGATTTTTTTTTTAATTGTATCACATGGGCTTAACCTCTTCTCGCACCTTGGTGTGATTCTACGTCATAGGATGCGGGTTGTTCCTGCACCATGACGTAGAATCACCTCATGGCGATGAGCCATGAAGCTGAGCCTTTGCGATTGCCACAGGATGTACGCGGTAGCCGGGATCCCACCGTAACAGCCGAGATCGCGACTATCGTGATCCCGGCTGTTACGGTGGGATCCCAGCTACCGTGTACCGCCGGCATCCTGCGGCAATCGCACGGGCTCAGCTCCATGATGTGATTCTGTTTAACCCTATAGACACCACGGTCATAGTGACTGCGGCGTCAATGGTGCATCGGCGTGACGATCGGCACCCTCCGTGCAGGGCACGTAGGTGCCGATCTTTACCATGGCAACCCTGAGGACCGATAAGGACCCCAGGGCTGCCTATAGTAGCTTCCTGTTAGGATCGAGCACTATGCACGATCTAACAGTGCAGCTGTCAGCCTATGCAGAATGCATGACTGTAATATGCTACAATACATTAGTATTGCAGTATATTACAATGAATAAATGATCACTTGTTCATGTCCCACCCTGGGACAAAATAAAACAGTAAAAAAAAAGTTTAAAAATAAAAGTGAAATTAAAAAAAAATATTAAAAAAGAATAAAAGTCCCCTGAAGTCCCATCCCATGGAGTAATCAAATAAAACATAAAAAAGTGAAAATCACGATAAAACCCCACAACATATTGGGTATCACAATGTCCGTAACAACCCGTACAATAAAATAAATTTGTCACTAAACCCGTACAGTAAACGCCGTTAAAAAAAAGCACAAAAAAACTCACAAAAATTATGAAATTTTCACATCTGACCGCATAAATAGTGATCAAAAAGTAAAGTTTACCCCAACATGATACCAAGAAAAAGTACAGCTTGTCCCGCAAAAAATAAGCTCTAAACCAGCTCTGTAAACAAAAAAATATAAATGTTCTGCCCATTGTTACATAGCGATACAAAAACAAGCAAATTTCTCACAAAATGAGTTCTATATTCAGCAAAACAAGTTAACCATAAAAATGCCATATAAGGGGGGTATCGCCGTAATCATGACGACCCATAGAATAAAGATAACACATTATTTTTATGGTATAGTGAATGTCAGAGGAAAAAAATTGCTAAAAACCATAAACAAGAATTAATGATTTTTTTAACCACCACCAACAGAGTTAATAAAATCTAATTATTAGCTATTGAGCCAACCCCCCCTCCCCCCCGTAAATGATGTACCTGAAAAGTGGATCTCATCCACAAAAAAAATAATCCCCCATAAACATAAATCCAAATTACAAAAAAATAAACATTTTATAGCCTATAAAACGTTCTATGTCCGGCCGTGCGCCCGTACAGCAGTCACCACCACATATGGGGCATCCTCATACTCGGGAGAAATTGGGTATCAAACTTTGTGGAGTTTTTCGTCATTTAATACTTTGTGACGGTTTCATTTTTGGCCAAAATTAATATATTGTCTAAAAAATATTACAGCTTGTAAATTAGACCTCCTCTTTATTTTAACCCCTGTGAAGCATCTGAAGGGTTAACACACTTCTTAAAGTTGATTTTTTACACATTGTGGGGTGTAGTTTCTAAAATGACATTAATGGGGTTTTACTGTTATTTAGGCCTCTCAAAGTCACTTAGACCTGAGCATGTGCCTCTAAATAAGGGTTTTGGTGATTTCCATAAAAATTAGAAAAATCGCACCCAAAATTCTGAACCTCCTAACAACCTAGAAAAGAGAGAGGATGCATAAAACCCTGTGCCGATATAAAGCAGACATTCCGGAAATGTTAGTTATAAAGTTACTTGGGTGCTATGACTATCTGCCTGAAAAGCAGAACATTTTGAACTTTGAAAATGAATAATATTTAGAAATCTTTGCCAAAATTTTTTTTTTTTTCATAACTAAACACAAAAGATATCATCAAAATGTTTATATTACTTTGAAGTACAATGTGTGACGGGAAAGCAATCTCAAAATCCCCTGGATATGTTAAAGCGTCACAAAGTTATAACCTCCTATAATGACACAGGGCAAATTTTAAAAATCAGGCCTGGTCCTAAAGGTCTAAAATGGCTTGGACACAAAGGGGTTAATATATTGGTCAAACGAAAGCGTCTGAAATGACTCCACTTTCATGAAGGTGAAATAGAACTTAAAGAGGACCTGTCACCCATAAAAAAGGCACTCGCTACCCCATTTTTAGCAGTGATAAACTGCTAGCATTATCGGAACCCTATGCCGATCAGTACAATAGGAACGCCATACCGCGGTAAAACGTTCCGGCGTATTCATGTCGGGTGGTCCGAAGCGTTGTCCGGTGTTCCTATACAAATCTCCGGTGTTCCTATTGCACGGCGTGGCAGTGTCTGCTAGCGTTATTGGAGGGTTCCGATAAAGCTAGCAGTTTATCACTGCTAAAAATGGGGTAGCGCTAGGAGCTCTAGTTTAGCAAGCAGCTTCTTGTACCTTTTTTATGGGTGACAGGTCCTATTTAATAGACTTAGCAGCTAAATTTTGGCACCAACACATAAATACGGTGCAGCAAAAAACAAAAAAGTGTCCGCCAAAATACTATAATAAATTACCCCCACTGTGGCCGCTCGGCCTCCTTTTGTTCAACTTTTAGGGCTAAAATTTTGTTCAAAGCAAAACATTTTGATCTATTGGATCTCCACTGTAGTGATGGGAAGTCCTGCTCTTCTTAGCGAGCTGGCTCATTAGGCTCCACTCACTAAGAAGAGCCGGCTCTTCTGACTCCTGAACGGCTCCCTATTAAATATATACAGGCAGTCCCCGGGTTACATACAAGATAGGGTCCGGAGGTTTGTTCTTAAGTTGAATTTGTATGTAAGGCGAAACTGTATATTTTATAACTGAAGTTCTAGAAAAAAAATTTCTTTGGCCCCAGTGACAATTGGAGTTTCAACATTTTTTGCTGTAATGGGACCAAGAATTATCAATAAAGCTTCATGACAGACACCTTACAGCTGATCATTACAGTCTAAGACTATAGTAACATCCAGAGAGGTCACCAGAGGTCACAGTGGGCAGAGGTGTCCGTCTGTAACTATGAGTCGTCTGTAAGTCGGGTGTCTTTAAACAGGGGACTGCCTGTAATAGGGAGCCACAGGCCAATCAGTCACCCCACGCCACACCACTTTTAACCTGATTTTAGGGGGTTAAAGGGGGCGTGATGAATCGTTTAGGCTGCTGTTTAGTGACGTTCACGCAAATTAGCCGGCTCTTTGTGCTGGCTTGTTCACGAACCACCCATCACTACTCCACTGGGCTTAAAGCACAGTAACCATGCACATTGGGTCTCAATGAGAGCTGTAAGCCTAAACATGACCGTGTATGTGTTTGTATAGACCTACAGCTATAAAATACAAACCGTAAACAATGTAAAACTTCATAATCTTTAATGATTTCAATATCAAGACACAATATCAAATATACAAATAGATTACCGTACCTCAGCAATAGGAAAGATTTCACAGAATCGATCTGCAATTGCATACATCTGCCACTAGATGGTAGTATATTTCAGGTATCTATACAAATAGCTAAGAAAAGGCTCAGCAGGAGAATAATTATAGAGGGGGAACATTTCTACCTTATGTAGACCATACAGCCATATGGAACAAAAGAATTACAGGTGATAAGTACTATAATTAAATGAAATCCTAAAAGAGTTCTACAAACAGGGGCGGACTGGGAATTTAAAGTTGCCCTGGAAAAAACTGTAAAAGTGGCCCCATTCTGTGGGTGGGGTCAAAACAAGTAGGCGTGACTATGTGATGTGGGTGGAGTTACTAAACTCCACACAAACTGTTTATAAATGGTCTAAATCAACATGTACAGCACAGAGAAAGAGACTCGTACTGCCTCCCTTATACAGGAATAACACTTCTTTTTTAAAAGAACACAACTTAATAGTGACTTATATAGACTTATATATACACAAAATGCTGTGGGTATTGGGAGGTTCTGTAGAAGCTGGTCTGTTTTTGGGGGGTTCTGCAGCAGCTGGCACATGTATTGGGGGGTTCTGCGGCGGCTGTAATGTGTATAGGGGTGTTCTGTGCCAACTGGCCATGTTTCGGGGGGTTCTGCAGTGAATGACATGTGTATTGGGAAATTCTGCAGCGGCTGGTGGGTGTATTGGGAGGTTCTGTGGCAGCAGGTGCATGTATTGGGAAATTCTGCAGCGGCTAATGCGGGAATTGGGGGGGGGCTCTGTGGCGACTGGTGCTTGTATTTGGGGGTTCTGCCATGGCTGGTGCGTGTATTGGGAGGTACTGCAGCGTTTGGCGTGTGTTTTGGGAGGTTCTGCGACAGGTGGCGCTTGTATTCGGAGGTTCTGCGGCGGCTGGCGCATTTATTGGTGGGTGGTGCGGTGGCTGGCGCATGTATTGGGGGTTCTGTGGCTGATGGCAGGTATATTGGGGGTTCTGCAGTGGAGGGAACGTGTATTAGGAGGTTCTGCAGAGGCTGGCCCTTGTATTGGGAGGTTCTGTAGCGGCTAGTGCTGTGGCTACAGCACACAGCACTACTGCTCCATTGTAATCGTAGTTTGCATACTCCGTAGCTAGATGTTAGTTAATAGAATTGGTATGAATGCTGCAGTGAAAAAGCTTGAAAAGAAACTTTTGTTGTGATTATGTTATTGGTGTTATGCAATAGCTTGCAGTAGCTCATTGCTCTCTCATGTTGTGGCCACAGCACTAGCGCTCCATCGTGTCTGTAGTTTTCTGATTTTGCCATCATGAAACGCAGACATATTAGGGCCCATTTACTTACCCGTCCGCAGAGTTCACTGAAAGTGCATTGTCCGTATATAATGCACATCTGCCGCGCTTCAGTAAGATTGTGCGCCCGATATCCTGCATGTGTCGCTTCCCCGCTCAAGTCTGACGGAGTTCACCTCCTTTGTGGTGCATTGTCTTGCGACACAGTTTGAAAGTTAAATCTCGCTCTCAGTCCGAATCAGTCGGATCATCTGACGACACGTCCCCCGACTTGTGTAGCATGGAAGGCAGCACAGCTGCGACAAAAATCAATCGCGTGCGACACAATCCCAGCACAGACACCTGTTAAATACCTGTCCAAGCCGTGCGATCCCCGACAACGGCAAATAGTCCAACCAAAGTGCGATCCACGACCCTTAGTAAATAAGCTCCATTAAGTTTAAAAAAAAAATACAATGAAGACAATTTTAAAAATATTTTTATTGTTTTTATCATGGTGGAATGTAGAGGCCAATTTTTTTGCAGTTCATGAACGTCTAGTTTAAAATGTGTTGTACCAAAACATAATCTTGACTTAGACGTTTAGGTTACGCGCGGAACGGTGCGAACAAAATAGCATGTGAAGAACAATATATATGTGTGTAAAGAACACATTGCAGATGTTTCCATACATCTGCAATGTCTTCTTCACACATATATATTGTTCTTCACATACTATTTTGTACGCACCGTTCCACGCGTATCTCCCGACAAGTAAGCAGATGTGCCGAACATCTGTAATCTATTCTGCACTGTGTTCTTTACTGTGTTTTTCACTTAAATGATCCTGTGGTCACTGTTTTTATTCTATTCTTCACTGTTCTTCACATCTGCTAACTTGTCGGGAGATAATATACACGCAGAACAGTGAAGAATAGATTGTAGATGTTTGCATACATTTGCTAACCTATCTGAAGACATTCTTTTTCAATTAACTAAAAAATTTTATTCGCGAACCATGGTCCCTTTGAAAAAGTCCAATTGACTTAAAAAAACGCACGTGAAAAACGCACCGAAAACTCAAAAAAAAGCGAACAACACGCGCGTGAAAAACGCAAAAACGCTAATGACTCCAAGGAAAAATGGAACAAAAACGCAGCCAAAAACGTCAGTTTTTCACGCATTGCACCCTGACGTGAAATGCAACGCAAGTGTGGAAGGGGCCTTACACATGGACCTAAGTCCTCAATGTAGCTTTGCAACAGTTCCTCCATCTCCTGCCATATTTCCTTGTCATACTGAAGCTCTTGACGATGGTTCTTCAGAAACTGGTACATTTGGATGAATACTTCTCGAATGACAAAAGCGGCGTGTCTCATCTGAAATACATAAGACGGGGAACGTTTGTACCCAGAGATATATCAAAGACAGTCCAGGCTTCACAAGTAGTAAGGAGGAAATCGACAAACCTCCGAGATGTTATCAAGCGATGTCTTCAGGGCCGTGTTATTAGATGAAGTGTTGGGACTGCATACAATGTATGGAGGATACTTCCCAGAAGAACTCTAAAATTATGAAGAACAGAATCAGTGCAGGAAGGAAGAAAAGTTAGTGCTCAGTATGGGGATAGATGTCCATACACAGAAATATAGGCAAATTGCTAGAATTTTTTGTCACTTTGTGACAATTTTTCTTCATTTCTGAGGACATCTCCACCATTTCAACATCAATTTCTGAATCCCTTACATGATGACCTAAAACTAACCATGGTGTGTAACATATGGGAAAGTGACATAGAATTGCTATGAATGCTGCAGTGGAAAAGCTCAAAAAGAAACTTTTGTTGTGATTAAATCGTACAAAAACTTTCACGAGCAACAGGATTCCAATACAGGACACCGATGTGTTAAGCAGCCGCGCTAGCAGTCAGACATTCAGCCCGGTGTTGTACAGCTCTTTTCAGGAACTTGCTGCTCTCTAAAGTTGTGGCCACAGCACACAGCACTATCGCTCCGTCTTGTCCGTAGTTTTCATATGTTGCCATCATTAAACACAATGATGTAGCCGCTGGCTGTGTATTGGGAGGTTATGAGGCGGATGGTGTATGTATTGGGAAGTACAGAATCAGTGCAGGAAGGCAGAAAAGTTAGTGCTCAGTATAGGAATTGATGTCGATACACAGAAATATAGGCAAATTGATAGAATTTTCGTCACTTTGTGACAATATTTCTTATTTTCTGAGGGCATCTCTACCATTTCAACATCAATTTCTGAATCCCTTACATGATGACTTAAAACTAACCATGGTGTGTAACATAGTGAGAAGTTTCTCATAGTCCTTCTGTGTTGGTAACGTGCAGGTATTGGCTAGAGCCAGGCTGAGGACTGATACAAATGATAGGACAATGTTACGGCACTTTGTCATTGTACTTATGTATCAGTCTCAGCTCAGCAGATTTACAGACTCCTACTCTCATACACATAGTATATAGCTAGTTGTTAGTAGGGGATAATTTTTGCTTTTCTGTACTGCTAGTATAAAGAACATTCTCCATAGCTAGATGCTAGCAAAGGGGTGAATCACTTCTCTACAGCACTGGTATACATTCGTTTGCATTAGTGGCAAACTTGAAATTTTATGAAAATGTTTATTCATGAGCACCAGGACTCGAACACGGGACTCCAGCGGGAGAGGCAGTTGTGTTACCGGTAGGCCATCCTGCCGGCTGCACGATCTGTCAGGAGCTCCTGTATCTTTATAAGTTGTGACCAGAGGACACAGGAGAGTTGCCACTTGTGTTCATAGTCTTCAATTATTTCAATCATGAAATACAAACATATCAGCTATTATACGAGTCTGTAATTACTGGCGTAGATGACTTTTGTCTATAATTTTCAGTGCATTATTCTTTACTATTGTGATTCATTTCTCATTCAGAACATAAACACGATGTATATTTTTGTAAGTTTGGTGTAGATTATTTCCTTATTTTTTTCTAAGTCTCTGAGATTATGACTTAGAACTAACCATGGTGTGTAACATAGTGAGAAGTTTCTCATAGTCCTTCTGTGTTGGTAACATGCTGGCCAAAGCCGGACTGAGGACTAATGCACAGACTAGGACGATGTTAGGGCACTTTCTCATTGTACTCATGTCTCAGCCTCAGCTCAGCAGAGTTGCCATGTCTTTCTCGTTGAAACACATACTCCATAGCTTGATGTTAATAAGGGATAATATTTCTTCTCTCCGGAACTGGTATAAATGACATAGAATTGCTATGAATGCTGCAGTGGAAAAGCTCAAAAAGTAACTTGTGTTGTGAGTAAATCGTACAAAAAAACTTTCACGAGCAACAGGATTCAAAGCCAGGACACCGATGTGTTAAGCAGCCGCGCTACCAGTCAGACATTCAGCCTGTTGTTGTGCAATAGCTTTCAGGAGCTCATTGCTCTCTCATGTTGTGGCCACAGCACTAGCGCTCCGTCGTGTCTATAGTTTTCAGATTTTGCCATCATGAAACGCAGACATATTGGGGCACATTTACTTACCCGTCTGCGGAGTTCAATGAAAGTGCATTGCCTGTGTATAAATCACATTGCAGCGATTCACTAAGATTGTGCGCCCGACATCCTGCATATGTCTCTTCCCCGCTCAAGTCCGACGGAGTTCACCTTCGTCTTTGTGGAGCATTGTCTTGCAACACAGTTTGACAGTTAAATCCCGCGCTCAGTCCGAATCAGTCGGATCATCTGACGAGATGTCCCCCAACTTGTGTAGCATGGAAGGCAGTGCACCTGCTCCAAAAATCAATTGCTTGCAACAAAATTCCAGCGCAGACACCTGCTAAATACTTGTCCAAGACGTGCGATCCCCGAAAACGGCGAACAGTCCGACGAAAGTGCGATCCACGACCCTTGGTAAATAAGCCCCATTAAGTTTAAAAATAAATAAAATGATGACAATTTTGAAAATATTTTTATTGTTTTTATCATGGTGGAATGTACAGGCCAATTTTTTTCCACTTCGTGAACGTCCAGTTTAAAATGTGTTGTACCAAAACATAATCTTGAACAGATAGGAGTAAATCAAGACTTAAATTAGGTCCTGCAAAAGATCCCGAAGAAGGTCAGTCATTGTGAGAATCTTCAGGTTTGTTTCTTTTGTGTTTTATCAATGAAGATCTGGTTTGAAGACATCATTTCCACGGAGGTCACAGAATGAACCTGCTCCACATCACATTTCCATCCGGGAGGAGAACTGGGACATCAGTAGTAACATCCTCACCATCTGTTGGACAATCTCTTTTATTGCGCAGGCCTCATAATCCTAAAAATGTAATAAAAATAAGTATGTGCCCACTATGCAGGTGAGTATAAGATGTGGATATTTTTAATCTATAGACACTTTACCTTTTTTCGCAGCAGGGATCGCATATTACTGAAGTGCCGGACTATTTTCTGCTGATACCTCATCTTCACAATCCTCTTGTTGTCAACCTGAAAATCCAAGACACAAAAAGCGTTTTAAGAAAACAACTAAATTTGATGAATCTGTTACTTAACGGTGTGAATAGATGTAACACTCAGGGTTTAAGTGTTCACAGAGTAAAGTCCAAGAGTTTATGGTGTAATAAAGAGATCACAAATGTTAGATGTAGATCAGATTTATATATAACATGTAGCATAGAGATTTTGTGTTACACCTTACTACAACCCGCCGCAGGAGACTTACACATGGACCTAAGCCCTCAATGTAGCTTTGCAACAGTTCCTCCATCTCCTGCCATATTTTCTTGTCATACTGAAGCTCTTGATGATGGTTCTTCAGAAACTGGTACATTTGGATGAATACTTCTCGAATGACAAAAGCGGCTTGTCTCATCTGAAATACATAAGACGGGGAACATTTGTACCCGGAGATATATCAAAGACAGTCCAGGCTCCACAAGTCGTAAAGGGGAAATCGACAAACCTCCGAGATGTTATCAAGCAATGTCTTCAGGGCCGTGTCATTAGATGAAGTGGTGGGACTACATACAATGTATGGAGGATACTTCCCAGGAGAACTCTAAAATTATGAAGAACAGAATCAGTGCAGGAAGGAAGAAAAGTTAGTGCTCAGTATAGGAATAGATGTCCATACACAGAAATATAGGCAAATTGCTAGAATTTTTGTCACTTTGTGACAATTTTTCTTATTTTCTGAGGATATCTCTACCATTTCAACATCAATTTCTGAATCCCTTACATGATGACTTCAAACTAACCATGGTGTGTAACATAGGGGAAAGTGACATAGAATTGCTATGAATGCTGCAGTGGAAAAGCTCAAAAAGAAACTTTTGTTGTGACTAAATCGTACAAAAAACTTTCACGAGCAACAGGATTCCAATACAGGACACCGATGTGTTAAGCAGCCGCGCTACCAGTCAGACATTCAGGCCGGTGTTGTACAACTCGTTTCAGGAACTCGCTGCTCTCTCATGTTGTGGCCACAGCACACAGCACTATCGCTCCGTCTTGTCTGTAGTTTTCATATGTTGCCATCATTAAACACAATGATGTAGCGGCTGGCTGTGTATTGAGAGGTTCTGAGGCGGATGGTGTATGTATTGGGAAGTACAGAATCAGTGCAGGAAGGCAGAAAAGTTAGTGCTCAGTATAGGAATAGATGTCCATACACAGAAATATAGGCAAATTGATAGAATTTTCGTCACTTTGTGACAATTTTTCTTATTTTCTGAGGGCATCTCTACCATTTCAACATCAATTTCTGAATCCCTTACATGATGACTTAAAACTAACCATGGTATGTAACATAGTGAGAAGTTTCTCATAGTCCTTCTGTGTTGGTAACGTGCAGGTATTGGCTAGAGCCAGGCTGAGGACTGATACAAATGATAGGACAATGTTACGGCACTTTGTCATTGTACTTATGTATCAGTCTCAGCTCAGCAGATTTACAGACTCCTACTCTCATACACATAGTATATAGCTAGTTGTTAGTAGGGGATAATTTTTGCTTTTCTGTACTGCTAGTATAAAGAACATTCTCCATAGCTAGATGCTAGCAAAGGGGTGAATCACATCTCTACAGCACCAGTATACATTCATTTGCATTAGTGGCAAACTTGAAATTTTATGAACATAATGCTTCATGGGCACCAGGACTCGAACACCAGACACCAGCACGAGAAGCAGTTGTGTTACCGGTAGACCATCCTGCCGGCTGCAGTTTCTGCCTGGAGCTCCTGTATCTTTATAAGTTGTGACCAGAGGACACAGGAGAGTTGCCACTTGTGTTCATAGTCTTCAATTATTTCAATCATGAAATACAAACATATCAGCTATTATACGAGTCTGTAATTACTGGCGTAGATGACTTTTGTCTATAATTTTCAGTGCATTATTCTTTACTATTGTGATTCATTTCTCATTCAGAACATAAACACGATGTATATTTTTTCCTTATTTTTTTCTAAGTCCCTTAGATGATGACTTAGAACTAACCATGGTGTGTAACATAGTGAGAAGTTTCTCATAGTCCTTCTGTGTTGGTAACGTGCAGGTATTGGCTAGAGCCAGGCTGAGGACTGATACAAATGATAGGACAATGTTACGGCACTTTGTCATTGTACTTATGTATCAGTCTCAGCTCAGCAGATTTACAGACTCCTACTCTCATACACATAGTATATAGCTTGTTTGTTAGTAGGGGATAATTTTTGCTTTTCTGTACTGCTAGTATAAAGAACATTCTCCATAGCTAGATGCTAGCAAAGGGGTGAATCACTTCTCTACAGCACCGGTATACATTCATTTAGTGGCAAACTTGTAATTTTATGAACATGATGATTCATGAGCTCCAGGACTCGAACACCAGACACCAGCGCGAGAAGCAGTTGTGTTACCGGTAGGTCATCCTGCCGGTTGCAGCTTCTGCCTGGAGCTCCTGTATCTTTATAAGTTGTGACCAGAGGACACAGCAGAGTTGCCATGTCCTCGTCGTTAATACACATACTCCATAGCTTGATGTTGATAAGAGATAATATTTTTTCTCTCCAGAACTGGTATAAATGACATAGAATTGGTACGAATGCTGCAGTGGAAAAGCTCAAATCGTCCGAAAAAAATTCACGAGCAACAGGATTCGAACACAGGACACCGATGTGTTAAGCAGCTACACTACCAGTCAGACATTCAGCCTGGTGTTGTGCAATAGATTTCAGGAGCTCATTGCTCTCTCAAGTTGTGGCCACAGCACACAGCACTATCGCTCCGTCATGTCTGTAGTTTTCATATTTTACCATCATGAAACGCAGACATATTGGGGCCCATTTACTTACCCGTCCGTGGAGTCCAGTAAGAGTGCATTGTCCGTGTATAATGCACTCTGCTGCGATTCACTAAGATCGTGCGCCTGATATCCTGCTAGTGTCGCTTCCCCGCTCAGGTCCCTGGAGTTCACCTCCTTCTTTGTGGAGCATTGTCTTTCGACACAGTTTGAAAGTTAAATCTCGCTCTCAGTCCGAATCAGTCGGATCATCTGACGAGACGCCCCCCAACTTGTGTAGCATGGAAGGCAGCGCGGCTTCGCCAATAATCAATTGCGTGAGACACAATCCCAGCGCAGACACCTGTTAAATACTTGTCCAAGCCGTGCGATCCCCGAAAACAGCGAACAGTCTGACGAAAGTGCGACCCTCAGTAAACAAGCTCCATTAAGTTTAAAAAAAAATACAATGAAGACAATTTTTTAAATATTTTTATTGTTTTTATCATGGTGGAATGTAGAGGACAATTTTTTTGCAATTTTTTGCAGTTAATGAAAGTCCAGTTTAAAATGTGTTGTACCAAAACATAATCTTGAACAGATATGAGTAAGTCGTGACTTAGATGTTTAGTTTAGGTCCTGCAAAAGATCCTGAAGAAGGTCAGTCGTTCTGAAAATCTTCAGGTTTGATTGATTTGTGTTTTATCAATGAAGATCTGGTTTGAAGACATCATTTCCATGGAGGTCACAGAATGAACCTGCTCCACATCACATTTCCATCCGGGAGGAGAACTGGGACATCAGTAGTAACATCCTCACCATCTGTTGGACAATCTCTTTCATTGCACAGGCCTCATAATCCTAAAAATGTAATAAAAATAAGTGTGTGCCCACTATGCAGGTGAGTATAAGATGTGGATATTTTTCATTTATAGACACTTTACCTTTTTTCTCAGCAGGGATCGCATATTACTGAAGTGCCAGACTATTTTCTGCTGATACCTCATCTTCACAATCCTCTTGTTGTCAACCTGAAAATCCAAGACACAAAAACATTTAAGGAGAAAACAACTAAATTTCATGAATCTGTTACTAAACGGAGTGAATAGATGTAACACTCAGGGTTTAAGTGTTCACAGAGTAAAGTCCTCGAAGATATACTGTAATAAAGAGATCACAAATGTTAGATGTAGATCAGATTTATATATAACATGTAGCATAGAGATTTTGTGTTACACTTTACTACAACCCGACGCAGGAGACTTACACATGGACCTAAGTCCTCAATGTAGCTTTGCAACAGTTCCTCCATCTCCTGCCATATTTCCTTGTCATACTGAAGCTCTTGACGATGGTTCTTCAGAAACTGGTACATTTGGATGAATACTTCTCGGATGACAAAAGTGGCTTGTCTCATCTGAAATACATAAGACGGGGAACATTTGTACCCAGAGATATATCAAAGACAGTCCAGGCTTCACAAGTCGTAAGGAGGAAATCGACAAACCTCCGAGATGTTATCAAGCGATGTCTTCAGGGCCGTGTCATTAGATGAAGTGTTGGGACTGCATACAATGTATGGAGGATACTTCCCAGAAGAAATCTAAAATTATGAAGTACAGAATCAGTGGCGGAAGGCAGAAAAGATGTCCATACACAGAAATATAGGAAAATTGTTAACATTAATTTCACTTTGTGAATTTTTCTTATTTTCTGAGGACATCTCTACCATTTCAACATCAATTTCTGAATCCCTTACATGATGACCTAAAAGTAACCCTGGTGTGTAACATATGGGAAAGTGACATAGAATTGCTATGAATGCTGCAGTGGAAAAGCTCAAAAAGAAACTTTTGTTGTGATTAAATCGTACAAAAACTTTCACGAGCAACAGGATTCCAATACAGGACACCGATGTGTTAAGCAGCCGCCCTACCAGTCAGACATTCAGCCTGGTGTTGTGCAAAATCTTGCAGGAGCTCATTGCTCTCTCATGTTGTGGCCACAGCACACATCACTATCGCTCCGTCTTGTCCGTAGTTTTCATATGTTGCCATCATTAAACACAATGATGTAGCGGCTTGCTGTGTATTGGGAGGTTCTGAGGCGCATGGTGCGTGTATTGGGAAGTACAGAATCAGTGCAGGAAGGCAGAAAAGTTAGTGCTCAGTATAGGAATAGATGTCCATACACAGAAATATAGGCAAATTGCTCGAATTTTCGTCACTTTGTGACAATTTTTCTTATTTTCTGAGGACATCTCTACCATTTCAACATCAATTTCTGAATCCCTTACATGATGACCTAAAACTAACCATGGTGTGTAACAGTGAGAAGTTTCTCATAGTCCTTCTGTGTTGGTAACGTGCAGGTATTGGCTAGAGCCAGGCTGAGGACTGATACAAATGATAGGACAATGTTACGGCACTTTGTCATTGTACTTATGTATCAGTCTCAGCTCAGCAGATTTACAGACTCCTACTCTCATACACATAGTGTATAGCTAGTTGTTAGTAGGGGATAATTTTTGCTTTTCTGTACTGCTATTATAAAGAACATTCTCCATAGCTAGATGCTAGCAAAGGGGTGAATCACTTCTCTACAGCACCAGTATACATTCATTTAGTGGTAAACTTGTAATTTTATGAACATGATTATTCATGAGCTCCAGGAATCGAACACCAGACACCAGTGCGAGAAGCATTGTGTTACCAGTAGGCCATCCTGCCGGCTGCAACTTCTGCCTGGAGCTCCTGTATCTTTATAAGTTGTGACCAGAGGACACAGCAGAGTTGCCATGTCGTCGTCGTTAATACACATACTCCATAGCTTGATGTTGATAAGAGATAATATTTCTTCTCTCCAGAACTGGTATAAATGACATAGAATTGGTACGAATGCTGCAGTGGAAAAGCTCAAATCGTACAAAACATTTTCACGAGCAACAGGATTCGAACACAGGACACCGATGTGTTAAGCAGCCACGCTACCAGTCAGACATTCAGCCTGGTGTTGTGCAATAGATTTCAGGAGCTCATCGCTCTCTCAAGTTGTGGCCACAGCACACAGCACTATCGCTCCGTCATGTCTGTAGTTTTCATATTTTACCATCATGAAACGCAGACATATTGGGGCCCATTTACTTACCCGTCCGTGGAGTCCACTGAAAGTGCATTGTCCGTGTATAATGCACTCTGCTGCGATTCACTAAGATTGTGCGCCTGATATCCTGCTAGTGTCGCTTCCCCGCTCAGGTCCCTGGAGTTCACCTCCTTCTTTGTGGAGCATTGTCTTTCGACACAGTTTGAAAGTTAAATCTCGCTCTCAGTCCGAATCAGTCGGATCATCTGACGAGACGCCCCCCAACTTGTGTAGCATGGAAGGCAGCGCGGCTTCGCCAATAATCAATTGCGTAAGACACAATCCCAGCGCAGACACCTGTTAAATACTTGTCCAAGCCGTGCGATCCCCGAAAACGGCGAACAGTCTGACGAAAGTGCGACCCTCAGTAAACAAGCTCCATTAAGTAAAAAAAAAAATACAATGTATTGGGGGGTTCTGCAGCGGATGGCAGGTGTATTTGGGGGTTCTGTAGCGGCTGGCGCTTGTATTGGGAGGTTCTGTAGCGGCAGGTGCTTGTATTGGGAGGTTCTGCGGCACACAGCACTATCGCTCCGTTGTAATCGTAGTTTGCATACTCCGTAGCTAGATGTTAGTTGGGGAGGATTTCTCTTCTCTCCAGAACTGGAGTAAATGACATAGAATTGCTATGAATGCTGCAGTGGAAAAGCTCAAAAAGAAAATTTTGTTGTGATTAAATTGTACAAAAAACTTTCATGAGCAACAGGATTCAAACACAGGACACTGATGTGTTAAGCAGCCACGCTACCAGTCAGACATTCAGCCTGGTGTTGTGCAATAGCTTTCAGGAACTCATTGCTCTCTCATGTTGTGGCCACAGCACTAGCGCTCCATCGTGTCTGTAGTTTTCATATTTTGACATCATGAATCGCAGACATATTGGGGCACATTTACTTACCTGTCCTCGGAGTTCAATGAAAGTGCTTTGTCTGTGTATAAATCACATTGCCGTGATTCAGTAAAATCGTGCAGTCGATATCCTGCGACACAGTTTGAAAGTTAAATCCCGCGCTCAGTCCGGATCAGTCGGATCATCTGACGAGACGCCCCCCAACTTGTGTAGCATGGAAGGCAGCGCAGCTGCGCCAAAATTTAATCCCGTGCGACACATTCCCAGCGCAGACACCTGTTAAATACCTGTCCAAGCTGTGCGATCCCCGAAAACGGCAAATAGTCCAACCCTTAGTAAATAAGCTCCATTTAGTTTAAAAATAAATAAAATGAAGACAATTTTTAAAATTTTTTTATTGTTTTTATCATGGTGGAATGTAGAGGCCAATTTTTTTGCAATTTTTTTCCAGTTCATGAACATCCAGTTTAAAATGTGTTGTACCAAAACATAATCTTGAATAGATATGAGTAAATCAGGACTTAGATGTTTAGTTTAGGTCCTGCAAAAGATCCCGAAGAAGGTCAGTTGTTGTGAAAATCTTCAGGATTGTTTCTTTTGTGTTTTATCAATGAATATCTGGTTTGAAGACATAATTTCCACGGAGGTCACAGAATGAACCTGCTCCACATCACATTTCCATCCGGGAGGAGAACTGGGACATCAGTAGTAACATCCTCACCATCTGTTGGACAATCTCTTTTATTGCGCAGGCCTCATAATCCTAAAAATGTAATAAAAATAAGTATGTGCCCACTATGCAGGTGAGTATAAGATGTGGATATTTTTCATCTATAGACACTTTACCTCTTTTCGCAGCAGGGATCGCATATTACTGAAGTGCCGGACTATTTTCTGCTGATACCTCATCTTCACAATCCTCTTGTTGTCAACCTGAAAATCCAAGACACAAAAAGCGTTTTAAGAAAACAACTAAATTTGATGAATCTGTTACTAAACGGAGTGAATAGATGTAACACTCAGGGTTTAAGTGTTCACAGAGTAAAGTCCAAGAGTTTATGGTGTAATAAAGAGATCACAAATGTTAGATGTAGATCAGATTTATATATAACATGTAGCATAGAGATTTTGTGTTACACCTTACTACAACCCGCCGCAGGAGACTTACACATGGACCTAAGTCCTCAATGTAGCTTTGCAACAGTTCCTCCATCTCCTGCCATATTTCCTTGTCATACTGAAGCTCTTGACGATGGTTCTTCAGAAACTGGTACATCTGGATGAATACTTCTCGGATGACAAAAGCGGCTTGTCTCATCTGAAATACATAAGACGGGGAACATTTGTACCCAGAGATATATCAAAGACAGTCCAGGCTCCACAAGTCGTAAAGGGGAAATCGACAAACCTCCGAGATGTTATCAAGCAATGTCTTCAGGGCCGTGTCATTAGATGAAGTGTTGGGACTGCATACAATGTATGGAGGATACTTCCCAGAAGAACTCTAAAATTATGAAGTACACAATCAGTGCAGGAAGGCAGAAAAGATGTCCATACACAGAAATATAGGCAAATTGCTAGAATTTTTGTCACTTTGTGACAATCTTTCTTATTTTCTGAGGACATCTCTACCATTTCAACATCAATTTCTGAATCCCTTACTTAAAACTAACCGTGGTGTGTAACATAGGGGAACGTGACATAGAATTGCTATGAATGTTGCAGTGGAAAAGCTCAAAAAGAAACTTTTGTTGTGAAATCGTACAAAAACTTTCACGAGCAACAGGATTCAAACACAGGACACCGATGTGTTAAGCAGCCGCATTACCAGTCAGACATTCAGCCTGGTGCTAGGCAATAGCTTTCAGGAACTCATTGCTCTCATGTTGTGGCCACAGCACACAGCACTATCGCTCCGTTTTGTTAGTAGTTTTCATATGTTGCCATCATTTAACACAATGATGTAGCGGCTGGCTGTGTATTGGGAGGTTCTGAGGCGACATTCAGCCTGGTGTTGTACAGCTCATTCCGTCGTGTTCGTAGTTTTCGTATGTTGCCATCATTAAACACATTGATATAGCTGCTGGCTGTGTATTGGGAGGTTCTGAGGCGGATGGTGCGTGTATTGGGAAGTACAGAATCAGTGCAGGAAGGCAGAAAAGTTAGTGCTCTGTATAGGAATAGATGTCCATACACAGAAATATAGGCAAATTGCTAGAAATTTCTTATTTTCTGAGGACATCTCTACCATTTCAACATCAATTTCTGAATCCCTTACATGATGACCTAAAACTAACCATGGTGTGTAACATAGTGAGAAGTTTCTCATAGTCCTTCTGTGTCGGTAACGTGCAGGTATTGGCTAGAGCCAGGCTGAGGACTGATACAAATGATAGGACAATGTTACGGCACTTTGTCATTGTACTTATGTATCAGTCTCAGCTCAGCAGATTTACAGACTCCTACTCTCATACACATAGTATATAGCTAGTTGTTAGTAGGGGATAATTTTTGCTTTTCTGTACTGCTAGTATAAAGAACATTCTCCATAGCTAGATGCTAGCAAAGGGGTGAATCACATCTCTACAGCACTGGTATACATTCATTTGCATTAGTGGCAAACTTGAAATTTTATGAACATAATGCTTCATGGGCACCAGGACTCGAACACCAGACACCAGCACGAGAAGCAGTTGTGTTACCGGTAGACCATCCTGCCGGCTGCAGTTTCTGCCTGGAGCTCCTGTATCTTTATAAGTTGTGACCAGAGGACACAGGAGAGTTGCCACTTGTGTTCATAGTCTTCAATTATTTCAATCATGAAATACAAACATATCAGCTATTATACGAGTCTGTAATTACTGGCGTAGATGACTTTTGTCTATAATTTTCAGTGCATTATTCTTTACTATTGTGATTCATTTCTCATTCAGAACATAAACACGATGTATATTTTTTCCTTATTTTTTTCTAAGTCCCTTAGATGATGACTTAGAACTAACCATGGTGTGTAACATAGTGAGAAGTTTCTCATAGTCCTTCTGTGTTGGTAACGTGCAGGTATTGGCTAGAGCCAGGCTGAGGACTGATACAAATGATAGGACAATGTTACGGCACTTTGTCATTGTACTTATGTATCAGTCTCAGCTCAGCAGATTTACAGACTCCTACTCTCATACACATAGTATATAGCTTGTTTGTTAGTAGGGGATAATTTTTGCTTTTCTGTACTGCTAGTATAAAGAACATTCTCCATAGCTAGATGCTAGCAAAGGGGTGAATCACTTCTCTACAGCACCGGTATACATTCATTTAGTGGCAAACTTGTAATTTTATGAACATGATGATTCATGAGCTCCAGGACTCGAACACCAGACACCAGCGCGAGAAGCAGTTGTGTTACCGGTAGGTCATCCTGCCGGTTGCAGCTTCTGCCTGGAGCTCCTGTATCTTTATAAGTTGTGACCAGAGGACACAGCAGAGTTGCCATGTCCTCGTCGTTAATACACATACTCCATAGCTTGATGTTGATAAGAGATAATATTTTTTCTCTCCAGAACTGGTATAAATGACATAGAATTGGTACGAATGCTGCAGTGGAAAAGCTCAAATCGTCCGAAAAAAATTCACGAGCAACAGGATTCGAACACAGGACACCGATGTGTTAAGCAGCTACACTACCAGTCAGACATTCAGCCTGGTGTTGTGCAATAGATTTCAGGAGCTCATTGCTCTCTCAAGTTGTGGCCACAGCACACAGCACTATCGCTCCGTCATGTCTGTAGTTTTCATATTTTACCATCATGAAACGCAGACATATTGGGGCCCATTTACTTACCCGTCCGTGGAGTCCAGTAAGAGTGCATTGTCCGTGTATAATGCACTCTGCTGCGATTCACTAAGATCGTGCGCCTGATATCCTGCTAGTGTCGCTTCCCCGCTCAGGTCCCTGGAGTTCACCTCCTTCTTTGTGGAGCATTGTCTTTCGACACAGTTTGAAAGTTAAATCTCGCTCTCAGTCCGAATCAGTCGGATCATCTGACGAGACGCCCCCCAACTTGTGTAGCATGGAAGGCAGCGCGGCTTCGCCAATAATCAATTGCGTGAGACACAATCCCAGCGCAGACACCTGTTAAATACTTGTCCAAGCCGTGCGATCCCCGAAAACAGCGAACAGTCTGACGAAAGTGCGACCCTCAGTAAACAAGCTCCATTAAGTTTAAAAAAAAATACAATGAAGACAATTTTTTAAATATTTTTATTGTTTTTATCATGGTGGAATGTAGAGGACAATTTTTTTGCAATTTTTTGCAGTTAATGAAAGTCCAGTTTAAAATGTGTTGTACCAAAACATAATCTTGAACAGATATGAGTAAGTCGTGACTTAGATGTTTAGTTTAGGTCCTGCAAAAGATCCTGAAGAAGGTCAGTCGTTCTGAAAATCTTCAGGTTTGATTGATTTGTGTTTTATCAATGAAGATCTGGTTTGAAGACATCATTTCCATGGAGGTCACAGAATGAACCTGCTCCACATCACATTTCCATCCGGGAGGAGAACTGGGACATCAGTAGTAACATCCTCACCATCTGTTGGACAATCTCTTTCATTGCACAGGCCTCATAATCCTAAAAATGTAATAAAAATAAGTGTGTGCCCACTATGCAGGTGAGTATAAGATGTGGATATTTTTCATTTATAGACACTTTACCTTTTTTCTCAGCAGGGATCGCATATTACTGAAGTGCCAGACTATTTTCTGCTGATACCTCATCTTCACAATCCTCTTGTTGTCAACCTGAAAATCCAAGACACAAAAACATTTAAGGAGAAAACAACTAAATTTCATGAATCTGTTACTAAACGGAGTGAATAGATGTAACACTCAGGGTTTAAGTGTTCACAGAGTAAAGTCCTCGAAGATATACTGTAATAAAGAGATCACAAATGTTAGATGTAGATCAGATTTATATATAACATGTAGCATAGAGATTTTGTGTTACACTTTACTACAACCCGACGCAGGAGACTTACACATGGACCTAAGTCCTCAATGTAGCTTTGCAACAGTTCCTCCATCTCCTGCCATATTTCCTTGTCATACTGAAGCTCTTGACGATGGTTCTTCAGAAACTGGTACATTTGGATGAATACTTCTCGGATGACAAAAGTGGCTTGTCTCATCTGAAATACATAAGACGGGGAACATTTGTACCCAGAGATATATCAAAGACAGTCCAGGCTTCACAAGTCGTAAGGAGGAAATCGACAAACCTCCGAGATGTTATCAAGCGATGTCTTCAGGGCCGTGTCATTAGATGAAGTGTTGGGACTGCATACAATGTATGGAGGATACTTCCCAGAAGAAATCTAAAATTATGAAGTACAGAATCAGTGGCGGAAGGCAGAAAAGATGTCCATACACAGAAATATAGGAAAATTGTTAACATTAATTTCACTTTGTGAATTTTTCTTATTTTCTGAGGACATCTCTACCATTTCAACATCAATTTCTGAATCCCTTACATGATGACCTAAAAGTAACCCTGGTGTGTAACATATGGGAAAGTGACATAGAATTGCTATGAATGCTGCAGTGGAAAAGCTCAAAAAGAAACTTTTGTTGTGATTAAATCGTACAAAAACTTTTACGAGCAACAGGATTCCAATACAGGACACCGATGTGTTAAGCAGCCGCCCTACCAGTCAGACATTCAGCCTGGTGTTGTGCAAAATCTTGCAGGAGCTCATTGCTCTCTCATGTTGTGGCCACAGCACACAGCACTATCGCTCCGTCTTGTCCGTAGTTTTCATATGTTGCCATCATTAAACACAATGATGTAGCGGCTTGCTGTGTATTGGGAGGTTCTGAGGCGCATGGTGCGTGTATTGGGAAGTACAGAATCAGTGCAGGAAGGCAGAAAAATTAGTGCTCAGTATAGGAATAGATGTCCATACACAGAAATATAGGCAAATTGCTCGAATTTTCGTCACTTTGTGACAATTTTTCTTATTTTCTGAGGACATCTCTACCATTTCAACATCAATTTCTGAATCCCTTACATGATGACCTAAAACTAACCATGGTGTGTAACAGTGAGAAGTTTCTCATAGTCCTTCTGTGTTGGTAACGTGCAGGTATTGGCTAGAGCCAGGCTGAGGACTGATACAAATGATAGGACAATGTTACGGCACTTTGTCATTGTACTTATGTATCAGTCTCAGCTCAGCAGATTTACAGACTCCTACTCTCATACACATAGTGTATAGCTAGTTGTTAGTAGGGGATAATTTTTGCTTTTCTGTACTGCTATTATAAAGAACATTCTCCATAGCTAGATGCTAGCAAAGGGGTGAATCACTTCTCTACAGCACCAGTATACATTCATTTAGTGGTAAACTTGTAATTTTATGAACATGATTATTCATGAGCTCCAGGAATCGAACACCAGACACCAGTGCGAGAAGCAGTTGTGTTACCGGTAGGCCATCCTGCCGGCTGCAACTTCTGCCTGGAGCTCCTGTATCTTTATAAGTTGTGACCAGAGGACACAGCAGAGTTGCCATGTCGTCGTCGTTAATACACATACTCCATAGCTTGATGTTGATAAGAGATAATATTTCTTCTCTCCAGAACTGGTATAAATGACATAGAATTGGTACGAATGCTGCAGTGGAAAAGCTCAAATCGTACAAAACATTTTCACGAGCAACAGGATTCGAACACAGGACACCGATGTGTTAAGCAGCTACACTACCAGTCAGACATTCAGCCTGGTGTTGTGCAATAGATTTCAGGAGCTCATCGCTCTCTCAAGTTGTGGCCACAGCACACAGCACTATCGCTCCGTCATGTCTGTAGTTTTCATATTTTACCATCATGAAACGCAGACATATTGGGGCCCATTTACTTACCCGTCCGTGGAGTCCACTGAAAGTGCATTGTCCGTGTATAATGCACTCTGCTGCGATTCACTAAGATTGTGCGCCTGATATCCTGCTAGTGTCGCTTCCCCGCTCAGGTCCCTGGAGTTCACCTCCTTCTTTGTGGAGCATTGTCTTTCGACACAGTTTGAAAGTTAAATCTCGCTCTCAGTCCGAATCAGTCGGATCATCTGACGAGACGCCCCCCAACTTGTGTAGCATGGAAGGCAGCGCGGCTTCGCCAATAATCAATTGCGTAAGACACAATCCCAGCGCAGACACCTGTTAAATACTTGTCCAAGCCGTGCGATCCCCGAAAACGGCGAACAGTCTGACGAAAGTGCGACCCTCAGTAAACAAGCTCCATTAAGTAAAAAAAAAAATACAATGTATTGGGGGGTTCTGCAGCGGATGGCAGGTGTATTTGGGGGTTCTGTAGCGGCTGGCGCTTGTATTGGGAGGTTCTGTAGCGGCAGGTGCTTGTATTATGAGGTTCTGCGGCACACAGCACTATCGCTCCGTTGTAATCGTAGTTTGCATACTCCGTAGCTAGATGTTAGTTGGGGAGGATTTCTCTTCTCTCCAGAATTGGAGTAAATGACATAGAATTGCTATGAATGCTGCAGTGGAAAAGCTCAAAAAGAAACTTTTGTTGTGATTAAATTGTACAAAAAACTTTCATGAGCAACAGGATTCAAACACAGGACACTGATGTGTTAAGCAGCCACGCTACCAGTCAGACATTCAGCCTGGTGTTGTGCAATAGCTTTCAGGAACTCATTGCTCTCTCATGTTGTGGCCACAGCACTAGCGCTCCATCGTGTCTGTAGTTTTCATATTTTGACATCATGAATCGCAGACATATTGGGGCACATTTACTTACCTGTCCTCGGAGTTCAATGAAAGTGCATTGTCCGTGTATAAATCACATTGCCGTGATTCAGTAAAATCGTGCAGTCGATATCCTGCGACACAGTTTGAAAGTTAAATCCCGCGCTCAGTCCGGATCAGTCGGATCATCTGACGAGACGCCCCCCAACTTGTGTAGCATGGAAGGCAGCGCAGCTGCGCCAAAATTTTATCCCGTGCGACACATTCCCAGCGCAGACACCTGTTAAATACCTGTCCAAGCTGTGCGATCCCCGAAAACGGCAAATAGTCCAACCCTTAGTAAATAAGCTCCATTAAGTTTAAAAATAAATAAAATGAAGACAATTTTTAAAATTTTTTTATTGTTTTTATCATGGTGGAATGTAGAGGCCAATTTTTTTTCAATTTTTTTCCAGTTCATGAACATCCAGTTTAAAATGTGTTGTACCAAAACATAATCTTGAATAGATATGAGTAAATCAGGACTTAGATGTTTAGTTTAGGTCCTGCAAAAGATCCCGAAGAAGGTCAGTCGTTGTGAAAATCTTCAGGATTGTTTCTTTTGTGTTTTATCAATGAATATCTGGTTTGAAGACATAATTTCCACGGAGGTCACAGAATGAACCTGCTCCACATCACATTTCCATCCGGGAGGAGAACTGGGACATCAGTAGTAACATCCTCACCATCTGTTGGACAATCTCTTTTATTGCGCAGGCCTCATAATCCTAAAAATGTAATAAAAATAAGTATGTGCCCACTATGCAGGTGAGTATAAGATGTGGATATTTTTCATCTATAGACACTTTACCTCTTTTCGCAGCAGGGATCGCATATTACTGAAGTGCCGGACTATTTTCTGCTGATACCTCATCTTCACAATCCTCTTGTTGTCAACCTGAAAATCCAAGACACAAAAAGCGTTTTAAGAAAACAACTAAATTTGATGAATCTGTTACTAAACGGAGTGAATAGATGTAACACTCAGGGTTTAAGTGTTCACAGAGTAAAGTCCAAGAGTTTATGGTGTAATAAAGAGATCACAAATGTTAGATGTAGATCAGATTTATATATAACATGTAGCGTAGAGATTTTGTGTTACACCTTACTACAACCCGACGCAGGAGACTTACACATGGACCTAAGTCCTCAATGTAGCTTTGCAACAGTTCCTCCATCTCCTGCCATATTTCCTTGTCATACTGAAGCTCTTGACGATGGTTCTTCAGAAACTGGTACATCTGGATGAATACTTCTCGGATGACAAAAGCGGCTTGTCTCATCTGAAATACATAAGACGGGGAACATTTGTACCCAGAGATATATCAAAGACAGTCCAGGCTTCACAAGTAGTAAGGAGGAAATCGACAAACCTCCGAGATGTTATCAAGCGATGTCTTCAGGGCCGTGTCATTAGATGAAGTGTTGGGACTGCATACAATGTATGGAGGATACTTCCCAGAAGAACTCTAAAATTATGAAGTACACAATCAGTGCAGGAAGGCAGAAAAGATGTCCATACACAGAAATATAGGCAAATTGCTAGAATTTTTGTCACTTTGTGACAATCTTTCTTATTTTCTGAGGACATCTCTACCATTTCAACATCAATTTCTGAATCCCTTACTTAAAACTAACCGTGGTGTGTAACATAGGGGAACGTGACATAGAATTGCTATGAATGTTGCAGTGGAAAAGCTCAAAAAGAAACTTTTGTTGTGAAATCGTACAAAAACTTTCACGAGCAACAGGATTCAAACACAGGACACCGATGTGTTAAGCAGCCGCATTACCAGTCAGACATTCAGCCTGGTGCTAGGCAATAGCTTTCAGGAACTCATTGCTCTCATGTTGTGGCCACAGCACACAGCACTATCGCTCCGTTTTGTTAGTAGTTTTCATATGTTGCCATCATTTAACACAATGATGTAGCGGCTGGCTGTGTATTGGGAGGTTCTGAGGCGACATTCAGCCTGGTGTTGTACAGCTCATTCCGTCGTGTTCGTAGTTTTCGTATGTTGCCATCATTAAACACATTGATATAGCTGCTGGCTGTGTATTGGGAGGTTCTGAGGCGGATGGTGCGTGTATTGGGAAGTACAGAATCAGTGCAGGAAGGCAGAAAAGTTAGTGCTCTGTATAGGAATAGATGTCCATACACAGAAATATAGGCAAATTGCTAGAAATTTCTTATTTTCTGAGGACATCTCTACCATTTCAACATCAATTTCTAAATCCCTTACATGATGACCTAAAACTAACCATGGTGTGTAACATAGTGAGAAGTTTCTCATAGTCCTTCTGTGTCGGTAACGTGCAGGTATTGGCTAGAGCCAGGCTGAGGACTGATACAAATGATAGGACAATGTTACGGCACTTTGTCATTGTACTTATGTATCAGTCTCAGCTCAGCAGATTTACAGACTCCTACTCTCATACACATAGTATATAGCTAGTTGTTAGTAGGGGATAATTTTTGCTTTTCTGTACTGCTAGTATAAAGAACATTCTCCATAGCTAGATGCTAGCAAAGGGGTGAATCACTTCTCTACAGCACCGGTATACATTCGTTTGCATTAGTGGCAAACTTGAAATTTTATGAAAATGTTTATTCATGAGCACCAAGACTCGAACACGGGACTCCAGCGGGAGAGGCAGTTGTGTTACCGGTAGGCCATCCTGCCGGCTGCACGATCTGTCAGGAGCTCCTGTATCTTTATAAGTTGTGACCAGAGGACACAGGAGAGTTGCCACTTGTGTTCATAGTCTTCAATTATTTCAATCATGAAATACAAACATATCAGCTATTATACGAGTCTGTAATTACTGGTGTAGATGACTTTTGTCTATAATATTCAGTGCATTATTCTTTACTATTGTGATTCATTTCTCATTCAGAACATAAACACGATGTATATTTTTGTAAGTTTGGTGTAGATTATTTCCTTATTTTTTTCTAAGTCTCTGAGATTATGACTTAGAACTAACCATGGTGTGTAACATAGTGAGAAGTTTCTCATAGTCCTTCTGTGTTGGTAACGTGCTGGCCAAAGCCGGACTGAGGACTAATGCACAGACTAGGACGATGTTAGGGCACTTTCTCATTGTACTCATGTCTCAGCCTCAGCTCAGCAGAGTTGCCATGTCTTTCTCGTTGAAACACATACTCCATAGCTTGATGTTAATAAGGGATAATATTTCTTCTCTCCGGAACTGGTATAAATGACATAGAATTGCTATGAATGCTGCAGTGGAAAAGCTCAAAAAGTAACTTGTGTTGTGAGTAAATCGTACAAAAAAACTTTCACGAGCAACAGGATTCAAACCCAGGACACCGATGTGTTAAGCAGCCGCGCTACCAGTCAGACATTCAGCCTGGTGTTGTGCAATACCTTACAGTAGCTCATTGCTCTCTCATGTTGTGGCCACAGCACTAGCGCTCCGTCGTGTCTATAGTTTTCAGATTTTGCCATCTTTAATCGCAGACATATTGGGGCACATTTACTTACCCGACTGCGGAGTTCAATGAAAGTGCATTGTCTGTGTATAAATCACATTGCCGCGATTCACTAAGATTGTGCGCCCGACATCCTGCATATGTCTCTTCCCCGCCCAAGTCCGACGGAGTTCACCTTCGTCTTTGTGGAGCATTGTCTTGCAACACAGTTTGACAGTTAAATCCCGCGCTCAGTCCGAATCAGTCGGATCATCTGACGAGACGTCCCCAAACTTGTGTAGCATGGAAGGCAGCACAGCTGCTCCAAAAATCAATTGCTTGCAACAAAATTCCAGCGCAGACACCTGCTAAATAGTTGTCCAAGATGTGCAATCCCCGAAAACGGCGAACAGTCCGACGAAAGTGCGATCCAGGACCCTTAGTAAATAAGCCCCATTAAGTTTAAAAATAAATAAAATGATGACAATTTTGAAAATATTTTTATTGTTTTTATCATGGTGGAATGTACAGGCCAATTTTTTTCCACTTCGTGAACGTCCAGTTTAAAATGTGTTGTACCAAAACATAATCTTGAACAGATATGAGTAAATCAGGACTTAGATGTTTAGTTTAGGTCCTGCAAAAGATCCCGAAGAAGGTCAGTCGTTGTGAGAATCTTCAGGATTGTTTCTTTTGTGTTTTATCAATGAAGATCTGGTTTGAAGACATCATTTCCACGGAGGTCACAGAGTGAACCTGCTCCACATCACATTTCCATCCGGGAGGAGAACTGGGACATCAGTAGTAACATCCTCACCATCTGTTGGACAATCTCTTTTATTGCACAGGCCTCATAATCCTAAAAATGTAATAAAAATAAGTGTGTGCCCACTATGCAGGTGAGTATAAGATGTGGATATTTTTCATTTATAGACACTTTACCTCTTTTCGCAGCAGGGATCGCATATTACTGAAGTGCCGGACTATTTTCTGCTGATACCTCATCTTCACAATCCTCTTGTTGTCAACCTGAAAATCCAAGACACAAAAAGCATTTTAGGAGAAAACAACTAAATTTGATGAATCTGTTACTAAACGGAGTGAATAGCTGTAACACTCAGGGTTTAAGTGTTCACAGAGTAAAGTCCAAGAAGATATGCTGTAATAAAGAGATCACAAATGTTAGATGTAGATCAGATTTATATATAACATGTAGCATAGAAATTTTGTGTTACACCTTACTACAACCCGCCGCAGGAGACTTACACATGGACCTAAGTCCTCAATGTAGCTTTGCAACAGTTCCTCCATCTCCTGCCATATTTCCTTGTCATACTGAAGCTCTTGACGATGGTTCTTCAGAAACTGGTACATCTGGATGAATACTTCTCCGATGACAAAAGTGGCTTGTCTCATCTGAAATACATAAGACGGGGAACATTTGTACCCGGAGATATATCAAAGACAGTCCAGGCTTCAGAAGTCGTAAGGAGGAAATCGACAAACCTCCGAGATGTTATCAAGCGATGTCTTCGGGGCCGTGTCATTAGATGAAGTGGTGGGACTGCATACAATGTATGGAGGATACTTCCCAGAAGAACTCTAAAATTATGAAGTACACAATCAGTGCAGGAAGGCAGAAAAGATGTCCATACACAGAAATATAGGCAAATTGCTAGAATTTTTGTCACTTTGTGACAATCTTTCTTATTTTCTGAGGACATCTCTACCATTTCAACATCAATTTCTGAATCCCTTACTTAAAACTAACCGTGGTGTGTAACATAGGGGAAAGTGACATAGAATTGGTATGAATGCTGCAGTGGAAAAGCTCAAAAAGAAACTTTCGTTGTGATTAAATCGTACAAAAACTTTCACGAGCAACAGGATTCAAACACAGGACACCGATATGTTAAGCAGCCGCGCTACCAGTCAGACATTCAGCCTGGTGCTATGCAATAGCTTTCAGGAACTCATTGCTCTCATGTTGTGGCCACAGCACATAGTTCATAGTTTTCGTATGTTGCCATCATTAAACACAATGATGTAGCGGCTGGCTGTGTATTGGAAGGTTCTGAGGCGGATGGTGTATGTATTGGGAAGTACAGAATCAGTGCAGGAAGGCAGAAAAGTTAGTGTTCTGTATAGGAATAGATGTCCATACACAGAAATATAGGCAAATTGCTAGAATTTTCGTCACTTTGTGACAATTTTTCTTATTTTCTGAGGACATCTCTACCATTTCAACATCAATTTCTGAATCCCTTACATGATGACTTAAAACTAACCATGGTGTGTAACATAGTGAGAAGTTTCTCATAGTCCTTCTGTGTTGGTAACATGCAGGTATTGGCTAGAGCCAGGCTGAGGACTGATACAAATGATAGGACAATGTTACGGCACTTTGTCATTGTACTTATGTATCAGTCTCAGCTCAGCAGATTTACAGACTCCTACTCTCATACACATAGTATGTAGCTAGTTGTTAGTAGGGGATAATTTTTGCTTTTCTGTACTGCTAGTATAAAGAACATTCTCCACAACTAGATGCTAGCAAAGGGGTGAATCTCTTCTCTACAGCACCGGTATACATTCATTTAGTGGCAAACTTGAAATTTTAAGAACATGAGCACCAGGACTCGAACACCAGACACCACCAGTGAAACCGGTAGACCATCCTGCCGGCTGCACGATCTGTCTGGAGCTCCTGTGTCTTTAGAAGTCGTGACCAGAGGACACAGCAGAGTTGCCACTTGTGTTCATAGTCTGCAATTATTTCAATCATGAAATACAAACATATCAGCCATTATAGGAGTCTGTAATTACTGGTGTAGATGACTTTTGTCTATAATTTTCAGTGCATTATTCTTTACTATTGTGATTCATTTCTCATTCATAACATAAACACAATGTATATTTTTTCCTTATTTTTTTCTAAGTCCCTTAGATGTTGACTTAGAACTAACCATGGTGTGTAACATAGTGAGAATTTTCTCATAGTCCTTCTGTGTTGGTAACATGCAGGTATAGGCTAGAGCCAGGCTGAGGACTGATACAAATGATAGGACAATGTTACGGCACTTTGTCATTGTACTTATGTATCAGTCTCAGCTCAGCAGATTTACAGACTCCTACTCTCATACACATAGTATATAGCTAGTTGTTAGTAGGGGATAATTTTTGCTTTTCTGTACTGCTAGTATGAAGAACATTCTCCATAGCTAGATGCTAGCAAGGGTCAATCACTTCTCTACAGCACCGGTATACATTCGTTTGCATTAGTGGCAAAGTTGAAAAATTATGAACGTGTAGATTCATGAGCACCAGGACTCAAACACCAGACTCCAGCACGAGAAGCAGTTGTGTTACCGGTAGGCCATCCTGCCGGCTGCACGATCTGTCTGGAGCTCCTGTATCTTTATAAGTTGTGACCAGAGGACACAGGAGAGCTGCCACTTGTGTTCATAGTCTTCGATTATTTCAATCATGAAATACAAACATATCAGCTATTATACCAGTCTGTAATTACTGGCGTAGATGACTTTTGTCTATAATTTTCAGTGCATTATTCTTTACTATTGTGATTTATATCTCATTCAGAACATAAACACGATGTATATTTTTGTAAATTTGATGTAGATTTTTTCCTTATTTTTTTCTAAGTCCCTTAGATGATGACTTAGAACTAACCATGGTGTGTAACATAGTGAGAAGTTTCTCATCGCTCTTCTGTGTTGGTAACGTGCTGGCCAAAGCCGGACTGAGGACTAATGCACAGACTAGGACGATGTTAGGGCACTTTCTCATTGTACTCATGTCTCAGCCTCAGCTCAGCAGAGTTGCCATGTCCTCGTCGTTGATACACATACTCCATAGCTTAATGTTAATAGGGGATAATATTTCTTCTCTCCGGAACTGGTATAAATGACATAGAATTGCTATGAATGCTGCAGTGGAAAAGCTCAAATCGTACAAAAAACTTTCACGAGCAACAGGATTCGAACACAGGACACCGATGTGTTAAGCAGCTGCGCCACCAGTCAGACATTCAGTCTGGTGTTGTGCAACATCTTGCAGGAGCTCATTGCTCTCTCAAGTTGTGGCCACAGCACACAGCACTATCGCTCCATCGTGTCTTTAGTTTTCATATTTTGCCATCATGAAACGCAGACATATTGGGGCACATTTACTTACCCGTCTGTGGAGTTCACTGAAAGTGCATTGTCTTTGTATAATGCACTCTGCTGCGATTCACTAAGATCGTGCGCCTGATGTCCTGCAAGTGTCGCTTCCCCGCTCAGGTCCCTGGAGTTCACCTCCTTCTTTGTGGAGCATTGTCTTTCGACACAGTTAAATCCCGACACAAGTTAAATCCCGCGCTCAGTCCGAATCATTCGGATCATCTGACGACACGTCCCCCAACTTGCGTAGCATGGAAGGCAGCGCGGCTTCGCCAATAATCAATCACGTGCGACACAATCCCAGCGCAGACACCTGTTAAATACCTGTGCAAGCTGTGCGAACCCCGAAAACGTCGAACAGTCTGACGAAAGTGCGATCCACGACCCTCAGTAAATAAGCTCCATTAAGTTTAAAAATTAATACAATAAAGAAAATGTTTAAAATATTTTTATTGTTTTTATCATGGTGGAATGTAGAGGCCAATTTTTTTGCAATTTTTTGCAATTCATGAACATCCAGTTTAAAATGTGTTGTACCAAAACATAATCTTTAATATATATGAGTAAATCAGGACTTAGATGTTTAGTTTAGGTCCTGCAAAAGATCCCGAAGAAGGTCAGTCGTTGTGAGAATCTTCAGGATTGTTTCATTTGTGTTTTATCAATGAAGATCTAGTTTGAAGACATCATTTCCACGGAGGTCACAGAATGAACCTGCTCCACATCACATTTCCATCCGGGAGGAGAACTGGGACATCAGTAGTAACATCCTCACCATCTGTTGGACAATCTCTTTTATTGCACAGGCCTCATAATCCTAAAAATGTAAGAAACATAAGTATGTGCCCACTATGCAGGTGAGTATAAGATGTGGATATTTTTCATCTGTAGACACTTTACCTTTTTTCGCAGCAGGGATCGCATATTACTGAAGTGCCGGACTATTTTCTGCTGATACCTCATCTTCACAATCCTCTTGTTGTCAACCTGAAAATCCAAGACACAAAAACATTTAAGGAGAAAACAACTAAATTTGATGAATCTGTTACTTAACGGTGTTACACTCAGGGTTTAAGTGTTCACAGAGTAAGTCCAAGAAGATATGGTGTAATAAAGAGATCACAAATGTTAGATGTAGATCAGATTTATATATAACATGTAGCATAGAGATTTTGTGTTACACCTTACTACAACCCGCCGCAGGAGACTTACACATGGACCTAAGTCCTCAATGTAGCTTTGCAACAGTTCCTCCATCTCCTGCCATATTTCCTTGTCATACTGAAGCTCTTGACGATGGTTCTTCAGAAACTGGTACGTCTGGATGAATACTTCTCGGATGACAAAAGCGGCTTGTCTCATCTGAAATACATAAGACGGGGAACATTTGTACCCAGAGATATATCAAAGACAGTCCAGGCTTCACAAGTAGTAAGGAGGAAATCGACAAACCTCCGAGATGTTATCAAGCGATGTCTTCAGGGCCGTGTCATTAGATGAAGTGGTGGGACTGCATACAATGTATGGAGGATACTTCCCAGAAGAACTCTAAAATTATGAAGTACAGAATCAGTGCAGGAAGAAAAGATGTCCATACACAGAAATATAGGCAAATTGCTAGAATTTTTGTCACTTTGTGAATTGCATTCATAGCAATTCTATGTCATTTATACCAGTTCCGGAGAGAAGAAAAATTATCCCCTATTAACATTAAGCTATGGAGTATGTGTATCAACGAGAAGGACATGGCAACTCTGCTGAGCTGAGGCTGAGACATGAGTACAATGAGAAAGTGCCATAACATCGTCCTAGTCTGTGCAATAGTCCTCAGTCCGGCTTTGGACGAATCACAATAGTAAAGAATAATGCACTGAAAATTATAGACTAAAGTCATCTACACCAGTAATTACAGACTGGTATAATAGCTGATATGTTTGTATTTCATGATTGAAATAATTGAAGACTATGAACACAAGTGGGCAACTCTCCTGTGTCCTCTGGTCACAACGTATAAAGATACAGGAGCTCCAGGCAAAAATTGCATCGGCAGGATGGCCTACTGGTAACACAACTGTTTCTCCCGCTGGTGTCTGCTGTTCGAGTCCTGGTGCTCATGAATCATCATGTTCATAATTTTTCAACTTTGCCACTAATGCAAACGAATGTACACCGGTGCTGTAGAGAAGTGATTTTGTTTAATGATGGCAACATACGAAAACTACAGACAGGATGGAGCGATGGTGATGTGTGCTGTGGCCACAACATGGGAGAGCAATGAGCTCCTGTACAACACCAGGCTGAATGTCTGACTGGTAGTGCGGCTGCTTAACACATCGGTGTCCTGGGTTTGAATCCTGTTGCTCGTGAAAGTTTTTGTACGATTTAATCACAATAAAAGTTTCTTTTTGAGCTTTTCCACTGCAGCATTCATAGCAATTCTATGTCATTTATACCAGTTCCGGAGAGAAGAGAAATTCTCCCCAACGAACATCTAGCTACAGAGTATGCAAACTATGATAACAACGGAGCGATAGTCCTGTGTGCTGTAGCCACAACTTGAGAGAGCAGCGAGCTCCTGAAACGAGTTCACAACACCATTGTTTAATGATGGCAACATACGAAAACTATGAACCCGACGGAGCGATAGTGCTGTATGCTGTGGCCACAACATGAGAGAGCAATGAGTTTCTGAAAGCTATTGCACAACAACAGGCTGAACGTCTGACTGGTAGGGCGGCTGCTTAACACATCGATGTCCTGTGTTTGAATCCTGTTGCTTGTGAAAGTTTTTTGTACGATTTAATCACAACAAAATTTTCTTTTTGAGCTTTTCCGCTGCAGCATTCATAGCAATTCTATGTCACTTTCCCCTATGTTACACACCATGGTTAGTTTTAGGTCATCATGTAAGGGATTCAGAAATTGATGTTGAAATGGTAGTTTGCATACTCCGTAGCGAGATGTTAGTTGGGGAGAATTTCTCTTCACTGTGGAACTGGTATAAATGACATAGAATTGGTATAAATGCTGCAGTTGAAAAGCTCAAAAAGAAACTTTTCTTGTGATTAAATCATACAAAAACTTTCACGAGCAGCAGGATTCAAACACAGGACACCGACGTGTTAAGCAGCCACGCTACCAGTCAGACGTTCAGCCTGGTGTTGTGCAATATCTTGCAGGAGCTCATTGCTCTCTCATGTTGTGGCCACAGCAAACAGCACTATCGCTCCCTCGTGTTTGTAGTTTTCGTATGTTGCCATCATTAAACACAATGATGTAGCGGCTGGCTGTGTATTGGGAGGTTCTGTGGCGTCATTCAGCCTGGTGTTGTACAGCTCATTCCGTCGTGTTCGTAGTTTTCGTATGTTGCCATTATTATACACAATCACTTCTCTACAGCACCTGTATACACTCATTTGCATTAGTGGCAAAGTTGAAATTTTATGAACATGTTGATTCATGAGCACCAGGACTCGAACACGGGACTCCAGTGGGAGAAGCAGTTGTGTTACCGGTAGACCATCCTGCCGGCTGCACGGTCTGTCAGGAACTCCTGTATCTTTATAAGTTGTGACCAGAGGACACAGGAGAGTTGCCACTTGTGTTCATAGTCTTCAATTATTTCCATCATGAAATAGAAACATATCAGCTATTATACGAGTCTGTAATTACTGGTGTAGATGACTTTTGTCTACAATTTTCAGTACATTATTCTTTACTATTGTGATTTATATCTCATTCAGAACATAAACACTACGTATATTTTTGTAAATTTGGTGTCGATTTTTTCCTTATTGATGAGGACTTAGAACTAACCATGGTGTGTAACATAGTGAGAAGATTCTCATCGCTCTTCTGTGTCGTTAACGTGCTCACCAAAGCCGGACTGAGGACTAATGCACAGACTAGGACGATGTTATGGCACTTTCTCATTGTACTCATGTCTCAGCCTCAGCTCAGCAGAGTTGCCATGTCCTCGTCGTTGATACACATACTCCATAGCTTGATGTTAATAGGGGATAATTTTTCTTCTCTCCGGAACTGGTATAAATGACATAGAATTGCTATGAATGCTGCAGTGGAAAAGCTCAAAAAGAAACTTTTGTTGTGATTAAATCGTACAAATACTTTCGCAAGCAACAGGATTCAAACACAGGACACCGATGTGTTAAGCAGCCGCGCTACCAGTCAGACATTCAGCCTGTTGTTCTGCAATATCTTGCAGGAGCTCATTGCTCTCTCATGTTGTGGCCACAGCTTGAGAGAAAATCGACGAACGTCCGAGATGTCATTAGATGAAGTGGTGGGACTGCATACAATTTATGGAGGATACTTCCCAGAAGAACTCTAAAATTATGAAGTACAGAATCAGTGCAGGAATGAAGAAAAGTTACTGCTCAGTAACTAACTGCCGACTTTCTGCGATATATATAACATTCGGCCGGCGCTGTCAATAAGCGCTGCGCAGCCACTGTAAGTTCGGCACGGAGAGACGGCGGCGATTGCACAATATATGCGATGCTGGCGGCTTCTCTTACAGGTCATTTTTGGGGTGACAGGTCCTCTTTAAAACTAACCATGGTGTGTAACATAGTGAGAAGATTCTCATAGTTCTTCTGTGTCGGTAACGTGCAGATATTGGCTAGAGCCAGGCTGAGGACTGATGCAAGCGATAGGACAATGTTGTGGCTCTTTTTCATTGTACTTATGTATCAGTTTCAGCAGATTTACAGAATCCTACTAGTTCATACACATCGGTCGAGATTTATTAATCTGTCCGACAGAATTCTGTCGTGTGCACCACATTTATAAGAGTATTAAAGGGTGTGGCCTGTGAAAGGGGGCGTGGCATGACACCAAAAAGTTTTGTGTTCCCAAAATAATGCTGACCTAAGAGAATATTGTCCTAATTTGAAATTGCATTGAGATGCAAACGCTAAACAAATGTCACATAGGCGTAAGCATAAATGCAATGCAAACGTAACAACACAAATGCCACGTAAGCCTGAAACGTGATGCAAACTCCTCTTAAGTGTAAAAGCGAAGCAAACGCCATGTAAGCATAAACGCAAGACAAACGTCTCGTAAGTGTGAATGCGAAGCAAGCACTGTGTAAGAATTAACGTGATGCAAATGCCATATGTACATTTTGCAAACGCCAAGTAAAAATAAAGTAAATGCAAATACACAATTCTGCAGCAGATGGCGTGTGTTTTTTGGGGGGTTCTGCGGTGTCTGGCACATGAATTTGAAGATTCTGCTGCGGTTGACAAGTGTATTGGGAGGTTCTGCAGCTACTCACGCATGTATTTGGCGCTTCTGCAGCGGTGGGCACATTTATTGGAAGGTTCTGCGACGGCTGGCGCGTGTATTGGGGGTTTTAACTGCACATAAGTCACATAAACAGGATTCAAACGCAAGACACCGATATATTAAGCAGCAGCACTACCAGTCTGACATTCAGGCTTGTGTTGTGCTACACGTTTCAGGATCTCATTGCTCTCTCAAGTTGTGGCCACAGCACACAGAACTATCGCTCCGTCATGTTCATAGTTTTCGTATGTTGCCATCAGTAAACATAATCACTTCTCTACAGCACCGGTATACATTTGTTTGCATTAGTGGCAAACTTGAAAATTTATGAACATGTTGATTCATGAGCACCAGGACTCGAACACCAGACTCCAGCATGAGAAGCAGTTGTGTTACCGGTAGACCATCGTGCCGGCTGCAATATCTATCTTTATAAGTTGTGACCAGAGGACACAGGAGAGTTGCCACTTGTGTTCATAGTCTTCAATTATTGCAATCATGAAATACAAACATATCAGCTATTATACGAGTCTGTAATTGCTGGTGTAGATGACTTTTGTCTATAATATTCAGTGCATTATTCTTTACTATTGTGATTCAAATCTCATTCAGAACATAAACACTACGTATATTTTTGTAAATTTGGTGTAGATTTTTTCCTTATTTTTTTCTTAGTCCCTTAGATGATGACTTAGAACAAACCATGGTGTGTAACATAGTGAAAAGTTTCTCAACTTTCTTCTGTGTTGGTAACGTGCTGGCCAAAGCAGGACTGAGGACTAATGCACAGACTAGGACGATGTTAGGGCACTTTCTCATTGTACTCATGTCTCAGCCTCAGCTCAGCAGAGTTGCCATGTCCTCGTCTTTGATACACATACTCCATAGATTGATGTTAATAGGGGATAATTTTTCTTCTCTCCGAAACTTGTATAAATGACATAGAGTATCATACAAAAAACTTTTGCGAGCAACAGGATTCAAACACAGGACACTGATGTGTTAAGCAGCCGCGCTACCAGTCAGACATTCAGCCTGCTGTTGTGCAACATCTTGCAGGAGCTCATTGCTCTCATGTTGTGGCCACAGCACACAGCACTATCGCTCCGTCTTGTTTGTAGTTTTCGTATGTTGCCATCATTAAACACAATGATGTAGCGGCTGGCTGTGTATTGGGAGGTTCTGAGGCGACATTCAGCCTGGTGTTGTACAGCTCATTCCGTCGTGTTCGTAGTTTTCGTATGTTGCCATCATTAAACACAATGATGTAGCGGCTGGCTGTGTATTGAGAGGTTCTGAGGCGACATTCAGCCTGGTGTTGTACAGCTCATTCCGTCGTGTTCGTAGTTTTCGTATGTTGCCATCATTAAACACAATGATGTAGCGGCTGGCTGTGTATTGGGATGTTCTGAGGCGACATTCAGCCTGGTGTTGTACAGCTCATTCCGTCGTGTTCGTAGTTTTTGTAGTTTTCGTATGTTACCATCATTAAACACAATGATGTAGCGGCTGGCTGTGTATTGAGAGGTTCTGAGGCGACAATCAGCCTGGTGTTGTACAGCTCATTCCGTCGTGTTCGTAGTTTTCGTATGTTGCCATCATTTAACACAATGATGTAGCGGCTGGCTGTGTATTGAGAGGTTCTGAGGCGACATTCAGCCTGGTGTTGTAAAGCTCATTCCGTCGTGTTCGTAGTTTTCGTATGTTGCCATCATTAAACACAATGATGTAGCGGCTGGCTGTGTATTGAGAGGTTCTGAGGCGACATTCAGCCTGGTGTTGTACAGCTCATTCCGTCGTGTTCGTAGTTTTCGTAGTTTTCGTATGTTGCCATCTTTAAACACAATGATGTAGCGGCTGGCTGTGTATTGAGAGGTTCTGAGGCGACATTCAGCCTGGTGTTGTACAGCTCATTCCGTCGTGTTCGTAGTTTTCGTAGTTTTCGTATGTTGCCATCATTAAACACAATGATGTAGCGGCTGGCTGTGTATTGGGAGGTTCTGAGGCGACATTCAGCCTGGTGTTGTACAGCTCATTCCGTCGTGTTCGTAGTTTTCGTATGTTGCCATCATTAAACACAATGATGTAGCGGCTGGCTGTGTATTGAGAGGTTCTGAGGCGACATTCAGCCTGGTGTTGTACAGCTCATTCCGTCGTGTTCGTAGTTTTCGTATGTTGCCATCATTAAACACAATGATGTAGCGGCTGGCTGTGTATTGGGAGGTTCTGAGGCGACATTCAGCCTGGTGTTGTACAGCTCATTCCGTTGTGTTCGTAGTTTTCGTATGTTGCCATCATTAAACACAATGATGTAGCGGCTGGCTGTGTATTGAGAGGTTCTGAGGCGACATTCAGCCTGGTGTTGTACAGCTCATTCCGTTGTGTTCGTAGTTTTCGTATGTTGCCATCATTAAACACAATGATGTAGCGGCTGGCTGTGTATTGGGAGGTTCTGAGGCGACAATCAGCCTGGTGTTGTACAGCTCATTCCGTCGTGTTCGTAGTTTTCGTATGTTGCCATCATTAAACACAATGATGTAGCGGCTGGCTGTGTATTGTGAGGCGACATTCAGCCTGGTGTTGTACAGCGCATTCCGTCGTGTTCGTAGTTTTCGTATCTTGCCATTAATAAACACAATGATGTAGCGGCTGGCTGTGTATTAAGAGGTTCTGAGGCGACATTCAGCCTGGTGTTGTACAGCTCATTCCGTCGTGTTCGTAGTTTTCGTATCTTGCCATTAATAAACACAATGATGTAGCAGCTGGCTGTGTATTGAGAGGTTCTGAGGCGACATTCAGCCTGGTGTTGTACAGCTCATTCCGTCGTGTTCGTAGTTTTCGTATGTTGCCATCATTAAACACAATGATGTAGCGGCTGGCTGTGTATTGGGAGGTTCTGAGGCGACATTCAGCCTGGTGTTGTACAGCTCATTCTGTCGTGTTCGTAGTTTTTGTATGTTGCCATCATTAAACACAATGATGTAGCAGCTGGCTGTGTATTGTGAGACGACATTCAGCCTGGTGTTGTACAGCTCATTCCGTCGTGTTCGTAGTTTTTGTATGTTGCCATTATTAAACACAATGATGTAGCAGCTGGCTGTGTATTGAGAGGTTCTGAGGCGACATTCAGCCTGGTGTTGTACAGCTCATTCTGTCGTGTTCATAGTTTTCGTATGTTGCCATCATTAAACACAATGATGTAGCAGCTGGCTGTGTATTGAGAGGTTCTGAGGCGACATTCAGCCTGGTGTTGTACAGCTCATTCTGTCGTGTTCGTAGTTTTCGTCATTAAACATAATCAGTGCTCTACAGCACCGGTATACATATGTTTGCATTAGTGACAAAGTTGAAATTTTATGAATATGTTGATTCATGAGCACCAGGACTCGAACACGGGACTCCAGCACAAGAAGCAGTTGTGTTACCGGTAGACCATCCTGCCGGCTGCACGATCTGTCAGGAACTCCTGTATCTTTATAAGTTGTGACCAGAGGACACAGGAGAGTTGCCACTTGTGTTCATAATCTTCAATTATTTCAATCATGAAATACAAACATATCAGCCATTATATGAGTCTGTAATTACTGGCGTAGATGACTTTTGTTTTTCATTTTCAGTGCATTATTCTTTACTATTGTGATTCAAATCTCATTCAGAACATAAACACAATGTATATTTTTGTAAATTTGGTGTAGATTTTTTTCCTTATTTTCTTCTAAGTCCATTAGATGATGACTTAGAACTAACCATGGTGTGTAACATAGTGAGAAGTTTCTCATCGCTCTTCTGTGTTGGTAACGTGCTGGCCAAAGCCGGACTGAGGACTAATGCACAGACTAGGACAATGTCAGGGCACTTTCTCATTGTACTCATGTCTCAGCCTCAGCTCAGCAGAGTTGCCATGTCCTCGTCGTTGATACACATACTCCATAGCTTGATAGGGGGATAATATTTCTTCTCTCCGGAACTGGTATAAATGACATTGAATTGGTATAAATGCTGCAGTGGAAAAGCTGAAAAAGAAATTTTTGTTGTGATTAAATCGTACAAAAAACTTTCACGAGCAACAGGAATCAAACACAGGACACCGATGTGTTAAGCAGCCGCGCTACCAGTCAGACGTTCAGCCTGGTGTTGTGCAATAGCTTTCAGGAGCTCATTGCTCTCTCAAGTTATGGCCACAGCACACAGCACCATCACTCCATCGTTTTCGTATGTTGCCATCATTAAACAAAACCACTTCTCTACAGCACCGGTATACATTTATTTGCATTAGTGGCAAACTTGAAATTTTATGAACATGTTGATTCATGAGCACCAGGACTCAAACACAAGACACCAGCACAAGAAGCAGTTGTGTTACCGGTAGGCCATCCTGCCGGCTGCACGATCTGTCCGGAGCTCCTGTATCTTTATAAGTTGTGACCAGAGGACACAGGAGAGTTACCCACTTGTGTTCATAGTCTTCAATTATTTCAATCATGAAATACAAACATATCAGCTATTATACGAGTCTGTAATTACTGGTGTAGATGACTTTTGTCTACAATTTTCAGTGCATTATTCTTTACTATTTTGATTTATATCTCATTCAGAACATAAACACTATGTATATTTTTATAAATTTGGTGTCGATTTTTTCCTTAGATGACTTAGAACTAACCATGGTGTGTAACATAGTGAGAAGTTTCTCATCGCTCTTCTGTGTTGGTAACGTGCTGAACAAAGCCGGACTGAGGACTAATGCACAGACTAGGACGATGTTAGGGCACTTTCTCATTGTACTCATGTCTCAGCCTCAGCTCAGCAGAGTTGCCATGTCCTAGTCGTTGATACACATACTCCATAGCTTGATGTTAATAGGGGATAATGTTTCTTTCCATCCGAAACTGACATAGAATTACTATGAATGCTGCAGTGGAAAAGCTCAAAAAATTTTTTTGTTGTGATTACATCGTACAAAAAACTTTCACGAGCAACAGGATTCAAACACAGGACACTGCAGCGTTAAGCAGCCGCGCTACCAGTCAGACATTCAGCCTGGTGTTGTATATTGTTTCAAGAGGTCTCTCATGTTGTGGCAAAAGCACAAAGCTATGTTGTAATCGTAGTTTGCATTCTCCATAGCTAGATGTTAGTTGGGGAGAATTTCTCTTCCCTGTGGAACTGGTATAAATGACATAGAATTGGTATAAATGCTGCAGTGGAAAAGCTCAAAAAGAAAATTTTGTTGTGATTAAATCGTACAAAACTTTCATGAGCAACAGGATTCAAACACAGGACACCGATATGTTAAGCAGCCACATTACCAGTCAGACATTCAGTCTGATGTTGTGCAATAGCTTTCAGGAGCTCATTGCTCTCTCAAGTTGTGGCCACAGCACACAGCTACGTCATGTTCGTAGTTTTTATATTTTGCCATCACTAAACACAAACATATTGGGTGCATTTATTTTGGACTTTCAAACGGAAAAATGGCAGTATTAAAAGTGAGAACTTTTAATAAAACAGCCACTGGGTGGAACCCATAACTTCCAAAGCTACTGTCGGATGCTGCTGGTGAAAAACCTGGAGACTACAACTGGCCAAATTGCAGCTAAAGTATTAGATACACTCAGTACATGTCATACCCGTAAGGTGATGTTCAACTTCAAACAGCAAAGGCCCAAGGCTCTGCACCACTAGTCCACAAATTTGAACCTAAACTACACCCCCAGACTGGCTGCTTGCCATCACATCATACCATTGTATGGCAACAAAAATTATCACCCGGTAGGTAACAACATGAAGAATGATGATAGTATGAATGCGGCGTTCTGATATTTTAAAACAAGGACAAACTCTGTGAAACAAAACTCTCACCAGTGGTATAACCTTGCGAGCAAAAAGCAGGAAGCCAAGGAGAGACTTGTGGGGATAACCTTCCTAACTGCACAAAGGCAATAAGCCTGTACAGTGTATCCTGTGGCAAACAAAAAGCATGGAGTCCAGTACAATGCCCAAAAAGCAGAGGACCGAGTACTGGCCTTCCGTTCTATCTTGGGGCCACCAAAGCTATGCATAAAAATGTAAACAAGCAAATCAGCATGAACTACAAATAAAAACCATCCAAGTAGTGGGTCAATGAGCGAAAACCAGTTTCATATTGGACAACCCACTCTAGGAAGGAACTCTAGGAAGTCTTTTCTATTTATAGATTGATTTCTGTACATGTTCCCTATGAGCTGCAAAGTGCCACAAACACAATGGCGCTACACAAACAAAGATTGTCTTAGTGATATGATAAAAGTTCAAAATAGAGGCAGGGATGAAACAACCCATGGGAAGGCAAATATCATACTAATACTCACCATCCACATAGCAGCCCTGTTTAGGGGCCAAGGCAACACAATTGACCTTCTGCTTCTTAAAGGGATAGCCACATCTCCAGCTCTACCACACTCATCGACTCCTCAGTGTTTCAGTCCTGAGACCGTGTTGTTAGAATTGCTCACTCCCTATCTGCTGGATGCAGTTTTACTAACTCAAGGGACTAAATATCAATGTAGGCATTCTAGGCTGACTCCTGGAAATAGCTCACAGACAAGCCTGGCTTCTGGAGACAGCTCACACATCGGCCTGACTTCTGGGGATGGCTCACACACCAGTCTGACTCCTAGAGACAGCTCACACACCAGCCTGACCCCTGGGGACAGCTCACACACCAGCCGGACTCCTGGAGACAACACACACACCAGCCTGACCCCTTGAGACAGCTCACACAATAGCCTGACTCCAATAGACAGCTCACACACCAGCCTGACTCCTTGAGACAACTCACACACCAGCCTGTCCCCTGGAGACAGCTCACACACCAGCCTGACCCCTGGAGACAGCTCACACACCAGCCTGACCCCTGGAGACAGCTCACACACCAATCTGACTCCTAGAGACATCTAACACACCAGCCTGACTCCTGGAAACAGCTTATACACCAGCCTGACTCCTGGAGACAGCTCACACACAAGCCGGACTCCTGGAGACAGCTCACACACCAGCCGAACTCCTGGGGACAGCTCACACACCAGCCTGACTCCTGGAGACAGCTCACTCACCAGCCTGACCACTGGGGACATCTAACACACCAGCCTGACTCCTAGACACAACTCTCACACCAGCCTGTCCCCTGGAGACAGCTCACACACCAATCTGACTCCTAGAGACATCTAACACACCAGCCTGACTCCTGGAGACAGCTCACACACCAGCCTGACCCCTGGAGACATCTCACACACCAGCCTCACTCCCGGAGACAGCTCACACACCAGCCTGACTCCTGGAGAAAGCTCACACACCTGCCGAACTCCTGGGGACAGCTCACACACCAGCCTGACTCCTGGAGACAGCTCACTCACCAGCCTGACCACTGGGAAAATCTAACACACCAGCCTGACCCCTGGAAACAGCTTATACACCAGCCTGACTCCTGGAGACAGATCACACACCAGCCTGTCCCCTGGAGACAGCTCACACACCAGCCTGACCCCTGGAGACAGCTCACACACCAGCCTGACCCCTGGAGACAGCTCACACACCAATCTGACTCCTAGAGACATCTAACACACCAGCCTGACTCCTGGAAACAGCTTATACACCAGCCTGACTCCAATAGACAGCTCACACACCAGCCTGACTCCTTGAGACAACTCACACACCAGCCTGTCCCCTGGAGACAGCTCACACACCAGCCTGACCCCTGGAGACAGCTCACACACCAGCCTGACCCCTGGAGACAGCTCACACACCAATCTGACTCCTAGAGACATCTAACACACCAGCCTGACTCCTGGAAACAGCTTATACACCAGCCTGACTCCTGGAGACAGCTCACACACAAGCCGGACTCCTGGAGACAGCTCACACACCAGCCGAACTCCTGGGGACAGCTCACACACCAGCCTGACTCCTGGAGACAGCTCACTCACCAGCCTGACCACTGGGGACATCTAACACACCAGCCTGACTCCTAGACACAACTCTCACACCAGCCTGTCCCCTGGAGACAGCTCACACACCAATCTGACTCCTAGAGACATCTAACACACCAGCCTGACTCCTGGAGACAGCTCACACACCAGCCTGACCCCTGGAGACATCTCACACACCAGCCTCACTCCCGGAGACAGCTCACACACCAGCCTGACTCCTGGAGAAAGCTCACACACCTGCCGAACTCCTGGGGACAGCTCACACACCAGCCTGACTCCTGGAGACAGCTCACTCACCAGCCTGACCACTGGGAAAATCTAACACACCAGCCTGACCCCTGGAAACAGCTTATACACCAGCCTGACTCCTGAAGACAGATCACACACCGGCCTGACTCCTGGAGACAGCTCACACAGCAGCCTGACCCCTGGACACAGCTTATCCACCAGCCTGACTCCTGGAGACAGCTCTCACACCAGACTAACTCCTGAAGACAGCTCACACACCAGACTGACTCCTGGAGACAGCTCACACACCAGCCTGACTCCTGGCGACATTTCTAGCTCAAACACCAATCTGACTCCTAGAGACAACTCACACACCAGCCTGAATCCTTGAGACAGCTCACACACCAGCCTGACCTCTGGAGACAGCTCACACACCAGCCTGACACCTGCTGACAGCTCACACACCAGCCTGACTCCTGGGGACAGCCCACACACCAGCCTGACTCCTGGAGACTGCTCATACACCAGCCTGACTCCTGGAGACTGCTCACGCACCAGCCTGACTCCTGGAGACAGCTCACACACCAGCCTGACCCCTGGAGACAGCTCACACACCAGCCGGACTCCTGGTGACAGCTCACACACCTGCCTGACTCCTGGAGACAGCTTACACACCAGCTTGACTCCTGGGGACAGCTCACACACCAGCCTGACTCCTGGAGACAGCTCACTCACCAGCCTGACCCCTGGAATCAGCTTATACACCAGCCTGCCTCCTGGGGACAGCTCACGCACCAGCCTGACTCCTGGAGACAGCTCACACACCAGGCTGACTCCTGGAGACAGCTCACACACCAGCCTGACTCCTGGAGACAGCTCACACAACAGCCTGACTCCTGTGGACAGCTCACACACCAGCCTGACTCCTGGGGACAGCTCACACACCAGCCTGACCCCTGGGGACATCTAACTCACCAGCCTGACCCCTGGAAACAGCTTATACACCAGCCTGACTCCTGTAGACAACTCACACACCAGCCTGACCCCTGGATACAACTCACACACCAGCCTGACTCTTAGAGACAACTAGCACACCAGCCTGACTCCTTGAGACAGCTCGCACACTAGCCTGACTCCTAGAGACAGCTCACACACCAGCCTGTCCCCTGTAGACAGCTCACACACCAGCCTGTCCCCTGGAGACAGCTCACACACCAGTCTGACTCCTAGAGACATCTAACACACAAGCCGGACTCCTGGGGACAGCTCACACAGCAGCCTGACCCCTGGGGACATCTAACACACCAGCCTGACCCCTGGAGACAGCTCACACACCAGCCTGACTCCTGGGGACAGCTCTTACACCAGCCTGACTCCTAGAGACAGCTCACACACCAGCATGACTCCTGGAGACAGCTCACACACCAGCGTGACCCCTGGAAACAGCTCATACACCAGCCTGATCCCTGCAGACAGCTCACACACCAGCCTGACCCCTGCAGACAGCTCACACTCCAGCTTGACCCCTGGAGACAGCTCACACACCAGCCTGACTCCTGGGGACAGTTAACACACCACATTGACCCCTGGAGAAAGCTCACACACCAGCCTGACTCCTGCAGACAGCTCACACACCAGCCTGACTCCTGGAGACAGCTCACACACCAGCCTGACTCCTGGGGACAGCTCTTACACCAGCCTGACTCCTGGAGACAGCTCACATACCAGCCGGACTCCTGGAGACAGCTCACGCACCAGCTTGACCCCTGGAAACAGCTCATACACCGGCCTGATCCCTGCAGACAGCTCACACTCCAGCTTGACCCCTGCAGACAGCTCACACACCAGCCTGACCCCTTGAGACAGCTCACACACTAGCCTGACTCCTAGAGACAGCTCACACACCAGCCTGACTCCTTGAGACAACTCACACACCAGCCTGTCCCCTGGAGACAGCTCACACACCAATCTGACTCCTAGAGACATCTAACACACAAGCCGGACTCCTGGAGACAGCTCACACACCTGCCGAACTCCTGGGGACAGCTCACACACCAGCCTGACCCCTGGGGACATCTACCTCACCAGCCTGACCCCTGGAAACAGCTTATACACCAGCCTGACTCCTGTAGACAACTCATACACCAGCCAGACTCCTGGAGACAGCTCATACACCAGCCGGACTCCTGGAGACAGCTCACACACCAGCCTGACCCCTGGACACAGCTCATACACCAGCCTGACTCCTGGACACAGCTCATACACCAGCCTGACTCCTGGAGACAGCTCACACACCAGCCTGACTCCTGGAGACAGCTCACACAGCAGCCTGACCCCTGGACACAGTTAATACACCAGCCTGACTTTTGGAGACAGCTCACACACCAGCCTGACCCCTGGAGACAGCTCACACACCAGGCTGACTCCTGGAGACAGCTCACACACCAGCCTGACTCCTGGGGACAGCCCACACACCAGCCTGACTCCTGGAGACTGCTCATACACCAGCCTGACTCCTGGAGACTGCTCACGCACCAGCCTGACTCCTGGAGACAGCTCACACACCAGCCTGACCCCTGGAGACAGCTCACACACCAGCCGGACTCCTGGTGACAGCTCACACACCTGCCTGACTCCTGGAGACAGCTTACACACCAGCTTGACTCCTGGGGACAGCTCACACACCAGCCTGACTCCTGGAGACAGCTCACTCACCAGCCTGACCCCTGGAATCAGCTTATACACCAGCCTGCCTCCTGGGGACAGCTCACGCACCAGCCTGACTCCTGGAGACAGCTCACACACCAGGCTGACTCCTGGAGACAGCTCACACACCAGCCTGACTCCTGGAGACAGCTCACACAACAGCCTGACTCCTGTGGACAGCTCACACACCAGCCTGACTCCTGGGGACAGCTCACACACCAGCCTGACCCCTGGGGACATCTAACTCACCAGCCTGACCCCTGGAAACAGCTTATACACCAGCCTGACTCCTGTAGACAACTCACACACCAGCCTGACCCCTGGATACAACTCACACACCAGCCTGACTCTTAGAGACAACTAGCACACCAGCCTGACGCCTTGAGACAGCTCGCACACTAGCCTGACTCCTAGAGACAGCTCACACACCAGCCTGTCCCCTGTAGACAGCTCACACACCAGCCTGTCCCCTGGAGACAGCTCACACACCAGTCTGACTCCTAGAGACATCTAACACACAAGCCGGACTCCTGGGGACAGCTCACACAGCAGCCTGACCCCTGGGGACATCTAACACACCAGCCTGACCCCTGGAGACAGCTCACACACCAGCCTGACTCCTGGGGACAGCTCTTACACCAGCCTGACTCCTAGAGACAGCTCACACACCAGCATGACTCCTGGAGACAGCTCACACACCAGCGTGACCCCTGGAAACAGCTCATACACCAGCCTGATCCCTGCAGACAGCTCACACACCAGCCTGACCCCTGCAGACAGCTCACACTCCAGCTTGACCCCTGGAGACAGCTCACACACCAGCCTGACTCCTGGGGACAGTTAGCACACCACATTGACCCCTGGAGAAAGCTCACACACCAGCCTGACTCCTGCAGACAGCTCACACACCAGCCTGACTCCTGGAGACAGCTCACACACCAGCCTGACTCCTGGGGACAGCTCTTACACCAGCCTGACTCCTGGAGACAGCTCACATACCAGCCGGACTCCTGGAGACAGCTCACGCACCAGCTTGACCCCTGGAAACAGCTCATACACCGGCCTGATCCCTGCAGACAGCTCACACTCCAGCTTGACCCCTGCAGACAGCTCACACACCAGCCTTACCCCTTGAGACAGCTCACACACTAGCCTGACTCCTAGAGACAGCTCACACACCAGCCTGACTCCTTGAGACAACTCACACACCAGCCTGTCCCCTGGAGACAGCTCACACACCAATCTGACTCCTAGAGACATCTAACACACAAGCCGGACTCCTGGAGACAGCTCACACACCTGCCGAACTCCTGGGGACAGCTCACACACCAGCCTGACCCCTGGGGACATCTACCTCACCAGCCTGACCCCTGGAAACAGCTTATACACCAGCCTGACTCCTGTAGACAACTCATACACCAGCCAGACTCCTGGAGACAGCTCATACACCAGCCGGACTCCTGGAGACAGCTCACACACCAGCCTGACCCCTGGACACAGCTCATACACCAGCCTGACTCCTGGACACAGCTCATACACCAGCCTGACTCCTGGAGACAGCTCACACACCAGCCTGACTCCTGGAGACAGCTCACACAGCAGCCTGACCCCTGGACACAGTTAATACACCAGCCTGTCTTTTGGAGACAGCTCACACACCAGCCTGACCCCTGGAGACAGCTCACACACCAGCCTGACCCCTGCAGACAGCTCACACACCAGCCTGACCCCTGCAGACAGCTCACACACCAGTCTGACTCCTGGGGACAGCTCTCACACCAGCCTGACTCCTGGAGACAGCTCACATACCAGCCTGACTCCTGGAGACAGCTCACGCACCAGCGTGACCCCTGGAAACAGCTCATACACCAGCCTGATCCCTGCAGACAGCTCACACACCAGCCTGACCCCTGCAGAGAGCTCACACTCCAGCTTGACCCCTGCAGACAGCTCACACACCAGCCTGACTCCTGGATACAACTCACACACCAGCCTAACTCTTAGAGACAACTAGCACACCAGCCTGACCCCCTGAGACAGCTCACACACTAGCCTGACTCTTAGAGACAACTCACACACCAGCCTGTCCCCTGGAGACAGCTCACACACCAATCTGACTCCTAGAGACATCTAACACACAAGGCGGACTCCTGGAGACAGCTCAAACACCAACCGGACTCCTGGAGACAGCTCATACACCAGCCTGACTCCTGGAGACAGCTCACATACCTGCCGAACTCCTGGGGACAGCTAACACAACAGCCTGACCCTTGGGGACATCTAACTCACCAGCCTGACCCCTGGAAACAGCTTATACACCGGCCTGACTCCTGGAGGCAGCTCACACACCTGCCTGACCCTTGGACACAGCTCATACACCAGCCTGACTCCGGGAGACAGCTCATACACCAGCCAGACTCCTGGAGACAGCTCACACACCAGCCTGACCCCTGAACACAGCTCATACACCAGCCTGACTCCTGGACACAGCTCATACACCAGCCTGACTCCTGGAGACAGCTCACACACCAGCCTGACCCCTGGACACAGCTCATACACCAGCCTGACTCCTGGAGACAGCTCACACACCAGCCTGACCCCTGGAGACAGCTCACATACCAGCCTGACCCTTGCAGACAGCTCACATACCAGCCTGACCCCTGCAGACAGCTCACACACCAGCCTGACTCCTGGGGACAGCTCTTACACCAGCCTGACTCCTGGAGACAGCTGATACACCAGCCTGACTCCTGGAGACAGCTCACACACCAGCCTGACTCCTGGAGACAGCTCACACACCAGCCTGACCACTGGACACAGCTCATACACCAGCCTGACTCCTGGATACAGCTCATACACCAGCCTGACTCCTGGAGACAGCTCACTCACCAGCCTGACCACTGGGGACATCTAACACACCAGCCTGACCCCTGGAAACAGCTTATACACCAGCCTGACTCCTGGAGACAGCTCACACACCAGCCTGACCCCTGGACACAGCTCATACACCAGCCTGACTCCTGGAGACAGCTCACACACCAGCCTGACCCCTGGAGACAGCTCACATACCAGCCTGACCCTTGCAGACAGCTCACATACCAGCCTGACCCCTGCAGACAGCTCACACACCAGCCTGACTCCTGGGGACAGCTCTTACACCAGCCTGACTCCTGGAGACAGCTGATACACCAGCCTGACTCCTGGAGACAGCTCACACACCAGCCTGACTCCTGGAGACAGCTCACACACCAGCCTGACCACTGGACACAGCTCATACACCAGCCTGACTCCTGGATACAGCTCATACACCAGCCTGACTCCTGGAGACAGCTCACTCACCAGCCTGACCACTGGGGACATCTAACACACCAGCCTGACCCCTGGAAACAGCTTATACACCAGCCTGACTCCTGGAGACAGCTCACACACCGGCCTGACCCCTGGAAACAACTCAAACACCAGCCTGACCCCTGGACACAGCTTATACACCAGCCAGACTTCTGGAGACAGCTCTCACACCAGACTAACTCCTGAAGACAGCTCACACACCAGCCTGACTCCTGGGGACATTTCCAGCTCAAACACCAATCTGACTCCTAGAGAACACTCACACACCAGCCTGAATCCTGGAGACAGCTCACACACCAGCCTGATTCCTGGGGACAGCTCACACACCAGCCTGACCTCTGGAGACAGCTCACAAACCAGCCTGACTCCTGCTGAAATCTCACACACCAGCCTGACTCCTGAGGACAGCCCACACAGCAGCCTGACTCCTGGCGACAGCTCACACACCAGCCTGACTCCTGGGGACAGTTCACACACCAGCCTGACTCCTGGGGACAGCTCATACACCAGCCTGACTCCTGAAGACAGCTCATGCATCAGCCTGACCCCTGCAGACAGCTCACACACCAGCCTGACCCCTGGAGAGAGCTCATACACCAGCCGGATTCCTGGAGACAGCTCACACACCAGCCTGACACCTGGAGACAACTCACACACCAGCCTGACCCCTTGAGACAGCTCGCACACTAGCCTGACTCCTAGAGACAGCTCACATACCAGCCTGACTCCAATAGACAGCTCACACACCAGCCTGACTTCTTGAGACAACTCACACACCAGCCTGTCCCCTGGAGACAGCTCACACACCAGCCTGACTCCTGGAGACAGCTCACTCACCAGCCTGACCACTGGGGACATCTAACACACCAGCCTGACCCCTGGAAACAGCTTATACACCGGCCTGACGCCTGGAGACAGCTCAAACACCAGCCTGACTCCTGGGGACATTTCCAGCTCAAACACCAATCTGACTCCTAGAGACAACTCACACAACAGCCTGAATCCTGGAGACAGCTCACACAAGTCTGACTCCTGGGGACAGCTCACACACCAGCCTGACCTCTGGAGACAGCTCACACACCAGCCTGACTCCTGCTGAAAGCTCACACACCAGCCTGACTCCTGGGGACAGCCCACACACCAGCCTGACTCCTGGAGACTGCTCATACACCAGCCTGACTCCTGGAGACAGCTCACACACCAGCCTGACTCTTTGGGACAGCTCACACACCAGCCTGTCTCCTGGGGACAGCTCACACACCAGCCTGACTCCTGAGGACAGCTCACACACCAGCCGGACTCCTGGAGACAGCTCACACACCTGCCTGACTCCTGGAGACAGCTTACACAAAAGCTTGACTCCTGGGGACAGCTCACACACCAGCCTGACTCCTGGAGACATCCAACTCACCAGCCTGACCCCTGGAAACAGCTTATACACCAGCCCGCCTCCTGGGGACAGCTCACGCACCAGCCTGACCCCTGGACACAGCTCATACAACAGCCTGACTCCTGGAAACAGCTCATACCCCAGCCTGATCCCTGCAGACAGCTCACACACCAGCCAGACCCCTGCAGAGAGCTCACACTCCAGCTTGACCCCTGCAGACAGCTCACACACCAGCCGGATTCCTGGAGAAAGCTCACACACCAGCCAAACTCCTGGAGACAGCTCATATACCAGCCTGATCCCTGCAGACAGCTCACACACCAGCCTGACCCCTGAAGACAGCTCACACACCAGCCGGATTCCTGGAGACAGCTCACACACCAGCCTGATCCCTGCAGACAGCTCATACACCAGCCTGATCCCTGCAGACAGCTCACACACCAGCCTGACCCCTGGAGACAGCTCACACACCAGCCGGATTCCTGGAGACATCTCACACACCATGCTGACCCCTTGAGACAGCTCACTCACTAGCCTGACTCCTAGAGACAGCTCACACACCAGCCTGACTCCAATAAACAGCTCACACACCAGCCTGACTCCTTTAGACAACTCACACACCAGCCTGTCCCCTGGAGACAGCTCACACACTAATCTGACTCCTAGAGACATCTAACACACCAGCCTGACTCCTGGAAACAGCTTTTACACCAGTCTGACTCCTGGAGACAGCTCACACACCAGCCTGACTCCTGGAAACAGCTTTTACACCAGTCTGACTACTGGAGACAGCTCACACAAAAGCCGGACTCCTGGAGACAGCTCACACACCAGCCTGACTCCTGGAGACATCTCACACACCAGCCTGACTCCTGGAGACAGCTCACTCACCAGCCTGACTCCTGGAGACAGCTCACACACCAGCCTGACTCCTGGAGACAGCTCACACAGCAGCCTGACCCCTGGACACAGTTAATACACCAGCCTGACTTTTGGAGACAGCTCACACACCAGCCTGACCCCTGGAGACAGCTCACACACCTGCCGAACTCCTGGGGACAGCTCACACACCAGCCTGACCCCTGGGGACATCTACCTCACCAGCCTGACCCCTGGAAACAGCTTATACACCAGCCTGACTCCTGTAGACAACTCATACACCAGCCAGACTCCTGGAGACAGCTCATACACCAGCCGGACTCCTGGAGACAGCTCACACACCAGCCTGACCCCTGGACACAGCTCATACACCAGCCTGACTCCTGGACACAGCTCATACACCAGCCTGACTCCTGGAGACAGCTCACACACCAGCCTGACTCCTGGAGACAGCTCACACAGCAGCCTGACCCCTGGACACAGTTAATACACCAGCCTGACTTTTGGAGACAGCTCACACACCAGCCTGACCCCTGGAGACAGCTCACACACCAGGCTGACTCCTGGAGACAGCTCACACACCAGCCTGACTCCTGGGGACAGCCCACACACCAGCCTGACTCCTGGAGACTGCTCATACACCAGCCTGACTCCTGGAGACTGCTCACGCACCAGCCTGACTCCTGGAGACAGCTCACACACCAGCCTGACCCCTGGAGACAGCTCACACACCAGCCGGACTCCTGGTGACAGCTCACACACCTGCCTGACTCCTGGAGACAGCTTACACACCAGCTTGACTCCTGGGGACAGCTCACACACCAGCCTGACTCCTGGAGACAGCTCACTCACCAGCCTGACCCCTGGAATCAGCTTATACACCAGCCTGCCTCCTGGGGACAGCTCACGCACCAGCCTGACTCCTGGAGACAGCTCACACACCAGGCTGACTCCTGGAGACAGCTCACACACCAGCCTGACTCCTGGAGACAGCTCACACAACAGCCTGACTCCTGTGGACAGCTCACACACCAGCCTGACTCCTGGGGACAGCTCACACACCAGCCTGACCCCCGGGGACATCTAACTCACCAGCCTGACCCCTGGAAACAGCTTATACACCAGCCTGACTCCTGTAGACAACTCACACACCAGCCTGACCCCTGGATACAACTCACACACCAGCCTGACTCTTAGAGACAACTAGCACACCAGCCTGACGCCTTGAGACAGCTCGCACACTAGCCTGACTCCTAGAGACAGCTCACACACCAGCCTGTCCCCTGTAGACAGCTCACACACCAGCCTGTCCCCTGGAGACAGCTCACACACCAGTCTGACTCCTAGAGACATCTAACACACAAGCCGGACTCCTGGGGACAGCTCACACAGCAGCCTGACCCCTGGGGACATCTAACACACCAGCCTGACCCCTGGAGACAGCTCACACACCAGCCTGACTCCTGGGGACAGCTCTTACACCAGCCTGACTCCTAGAGACAGCTCACACACCAGCATGACTCCTGGAGACAGCTCACACACCAGCGTGACCCCTGGAAACAGCTCATACACCAGCCTGATCCCTGCAGACAGCTCACACACCAGCCTGACCCCTGCAGACAGCTCACACTCCAGCTTGACCCCTGGAGACAGCTCACACACCAGCCTGACTCCTGGGGACAGTTAACACACCACATTGACCCCTGGAGAAAGCTCACACACCAGCCTGACTCCTGCAGACAGCTCACACACCAGCCTGACTCCTGGAGACAGCTCACACACCAGCCTGACTCCTGGGGACAGCTCTTACACCAGCCTGACTCCTGGAGACAGCTCACATACCAGCCGGACTCCTGGAGACAGCTCACGCACCAGCTTGACCCCTGGAAACAGCTCATACACCGGCCTGATCCCTGCAGACAGCTCACACTCCAGCTTGACCCCTGCAGACAGCTCACACACCAGCCTTACCCCTTGAGACAGCTCACACACTAGCCTGACTCCTAGAGACAGCTCACACACCAGCCTGACTCCTTGAGACAACTCACACACCAGCCTGTCCCCTGGAGACAGCTCACACACCAATCTGACTCCTAGAGACATCTAACACACAAGCCGGACTCCTGGAGACAGCTTTTACACCAGTCTGACTCCTGGAGACAGCTCACACACCAGCCTGACCCCTGGGGACATCTACCTCACCAGCCTGACCCCTGGAAACAGCTTATACACCAGCCTGACTCCTGTAGACAACTCATACACCAGCCAGACTCCTGGAGACAGCTCATACACCAGCCGGACTCCTGGAGACAGCTCACACACCAGCCTGACCCCTGGACACAGCTCATACACCAGCCTGACTCCTGGACACAGCTCATACACCAGCCTGACTCCTGGACACAGCTCACACACCAGCCTGACTCCTGGAGACAGCTCACACAGCAGCCTGACCCCTGGACACAGTTAATACACCAGCCTGACTTTTGGAGACAGCTCACACACCAGCCTGACCCCTGGAGACAGCTCACACACCAGCCTGACCCCTGCAGACAGCTCACACACCAGCCTGACCCCTGCAGACAGCTCACACACCAGTCTGACTCCTGGGGATAGCTCTCACACCAGCCTGACTCCTGGAGACAGCTCACATACCAGCCTGACTCCTGGAGACAGCTCACGCACCAGCGTGACCCCTGGAAACAGCTCATACACCAGCCTGATCCCTGCAGACAGCTCACACACCAGCCTGACCCCTGCAGAGAGCTCACACTCCAGCTTGACCCCTGCAGACAGCTCACACACCAGCCTGACTCCTGGATACAACTCACACACCAGCCTAACTCTTAGAGACAACTAGCACACCAGCCTGACCCCCTGAGACAGCTCACACACTAGCCTGACTCTTAGAGACAACTCACACACCAGCCTGTCCCCTGGAGACAGCTCACACACCAATCTGACTCCTAGAGACATCTAACACACAAGGCGGACTCCTGGAGACAGCTCAAACACCAACCGGACTCCTGGAGACAGCTCATACACCAGCCTGACTCCTGGAGACAGCTCACATACCTGCCGAACTCCTGGGGACAGCTAACACAACAGCCTGACCCTTGGGGACATCTAACTCACCAGCCTGACCCCTGGAAACAGCTTATACACCGGCCTGACTCCTGGAGGCAGCTCACACACCTGCCTGACCCTTGGACACAGCTCATACACCAGCCTGACTCCTGGAGACAGCTCATACACCAGCCAGACTCCTGGAGACAGCTCACACACCAGCCTGACCCCTGGACACAGCTCATACACCAGCCTGACTCCTGGACACAGCTCATACACCAGCCTGACTCCTGGAGACAGCTCATACACCAGCCTGACCCCTGGACACAGCTCATACACCAGCCTGACTCCTGGAGACAGCTCACACACCAGCCTGACCCTTGCAGACAGCTCACATACCAGCCTGACTCCTGCAGACAGCTCACACACCAGCCTGACTCCTGGAGACAGCTCACATACCAGCCTGACCCTTGCAGACAGCTCACATACCAGCCTGACCCCTGCAGACAGCTCACACACCAGCCTGACTCCTGGGGACAGCTCTTACACCAGCCTGACTCCTGGAGACAGCTGATACACCAGCCTGACTCCTGGAGACAGCTCACACACCAGCCTGACTCCTGGAGACAGCTCACACACCAGCCTGACCACTGGACACAGCTCATACACCAGCCTGACTCCTGGATACAGCTCATACACCAGCCTGACTCCTGGAGACAGCTCACTCACCAGCCTGACCATTGGGGACATCTAACACACCAGCCTGACCCCTGGAAACAGCTTATACACCAGCCTGACTCCTGGAGACAGCTCACACACCAGCCTGACCCCTGGACACAGCTCATACACCAGCCTGACTCCTGGAGACAGCTCACACACCAGCCTGACCCCTGGAGACAGCTCACATACCAGCCTGACCCTTGCAGACAGCTCACATACCAGCCTGACCCCTGCAGACAGCTCACACACCAGCCTGACTCCTGGGGACAGCTCTTACACCAGCCTGACTCCTGGAGACAGCTGATACACCAGCCTGACTCCTGGAGACAGCTCACACACCAGCCTGACTCCTGGAGACAGCTCACACACCAGCCTGACCACTGGACACAGCTCATACACCAGCCTGACTCCTGGATACAGCTCATACACCAGCCTGACTCCTGGAGACAGCTCACTCACCAGCCTGACCACTGGGGACATCTAACACACCAGCCTGACCCCTGGAAACAGCTTATACACCAGCCAGACTTCTGGAGACAGCTCTCACACCAGACTAACTCCTGAAGACAGCTCACACACCAGCCTGACTCCTGGGGACATTTCCAGCTCAAACACCAATCTGACTCCTAGAGAACACTCACACACCAGCCTGAATCCTGGAGACAGCTCACACACCAGCCTGATTCCTGGGGACAGCTCACACACCAGCCTGACCTCTGGAGACAGCTCACAAACCAGCCTGACTCCTGCTGAAATCTCACACACCAGCCTGACTCCTGAGGACAGCCCACACAGCAGCCTGACTCCTGGCGACAGCTCACACACCAGCCTGACTCCTGGGGACAGCTCACACACCAGCCTGACTCCTGGGGACAGCTCATACACCAGCCTGACTCCTGAAGACAGCTCATGCATCAGCCTGACCCCTGCAGACAGCTCACACACCAGCCTGACCCCTGGAGAGAGCTCATACACCAGCCGGATTCCTGGAGACAGCTCACACACCAGCCTGACTCCTGGAGACAACTCACACACCAGCCTGACCCCTTGAGACAGCTCGCACACTAGCCTGACTCCTAGAGACAGCTCACATACCAGCCTGACTCCAATAGACAGCTCACACACCAGCCTGACTTCTTGAGACAACTCACACACCAGCCTGTCCCCTGGAGACAGCTCACACACCAGCCTGACTCCCGGAGACAGCTCACTCACCAGCCTGACCACTGGGGACATCTAACACACCAGCCTGACCCCTGGAAACAGCTTATACACCGGCCTGACGCCTGGAGACAGCTCAAACACCAGCCTGACTCCTGGGGACATTTCCAGCTCAAACACCAATCTGACTCCTAGAGACAACTCACACAACAGCCTGAATCCTGGAGACAGCTCACACAAGTCTGACTCCTGGGGACAGCTCACACACCAGCCTGACCTCTGGAGACAGCTCACACACCAGCCTGACTCCTGCTGAAAGCTCACACACCAGCCTGACTCCTGGGGACAGCCCACACACCAGCCTGACTCCTGGAGACTGCTCATACACCAGCCTGACTCCTGGAGACAGCTCACACACCAGCCTGACTCTTTGGGACAGCTCACACACCAGCCTGTCTCCTGGGGACAGCTCACACACCAGCCTGACTCCTGAGGACAGCTCACACACCAGCCGGACTCCTGGAGACAGCTCACACACCTGCCTGACTCCTGGAGACAGCTGACACAAAAGCTTGACTCCTGGGGACAGCTCACACACCAGCCTGACTCCTGGAGACATCCAACTCACCAGCCTGACCCCTGGAAACAGCTTATACACCAGCCCGCCTCCTGGGGACAGCTCACGCACCAGCCTGACCCCTGGACACAGCTCATACAACAGCCTGACTCCTGGAAACAGCTCATACCCCAGCCTGATCCCTGCAGACAGCTCACACACCAGCCAGACCCCTGCAGAGAGCTCACACTCCAGCTTGACCCCTGTAGACAGCTCACACACCAGCCGGATTCCTGGAGAAAGCTCACACACCAGCCTGACTCCTGGAGACAGCTCATATACCAGCCTGATCCCTGCAGACAGCTCACACACCAGCCTGACCCCTGAAGACAGCTCACACACCAGCCGGATTCCTGGAGACAGCTCACACACCAGCCTGATCCCTGCAGACAGCTCATACACCAGCCTGATCCCTGCAGACAGCTCACACACCAGCCTGACCCCTGGAGACAGCTCACACACCAGCCGGATTCCTGGAGACATCTCACACACCATGCTGACCCCTTGAGACAGCTCACTCACTAGCCTGACTCCTAGAGACAGCTCACACACCAGCCTGACTCCAATAAACAGCTCACACACCAGCCTGACTCCTTTAGACAACTCACACACCAGCCTGTCCCCTGGAGACAGCTCACACACTAATCTGACTCCTAGAGACATCTAACACACCAGCCTGACTCCTGGAAACAGCTTTTACACCAGTCTGACTCCTGGAGACAGCTCACACACCAGCCTGACTCCTGGAAACAGCTTTTACACCAGTCTGACTACTGGAGACAGCTCACACAAAAGCCGGACTCCTGGAGACAGCTCACACACCAGCCTGACTCCTGGAGACATCTCACACACCAGCCTGACTCCTGGAGACAGCTCACTCACCAGCCTGACTCCTGGAGACAGCTCACACACCGGCCTGACCCCTGGAAACAACTCACACACCAACCTGACTCCTGGAGACAGCTCACACACCGGCCTGACCCCTGGAAACAACTCACACACCAGCCTGACTCCTGGAGACAGCTCACACACCAGACTGACTCCTGGAGACAGCTCAAACACCAGCCTGACCCCTGGACACAGCTTATACACCGGCCTGACTCCTGGAGACAGCTCACACACCAGCCTGACTCCCGGGGACATTTCCAGCTCAAACACCAATCTGACTCCTAGAGACAACTTACACAGCAGCCTGACTCCTGGGGACATCTCACACACCAGCCTGACTCCTGGGGACAGCCCACACACCAGCCTGACTCCTGGAGATTGCTCATACACCAGCCTGACTCCTGGAGACAGCTCACACACCAGCCTGACTCCTGGGGACAGCTCACACACCAGTCTGACTCCTTGAGACAACTCTCTCACCAGCCTGTCCCCTGGAGACAACTCACACACCAATCTGAATCATAGAGACATCTAACACACCAGCCTGACTCCTGGAAACAGCTTTTAAACCAGCCTGACTCCTGGAGACAGCTCACACAAAAGCCGGACTCCTGGAGACAGCTCACACACCAGCCTGACTCCTGGAGACAGCTCACACACCAGCCTGACTCCTGGAGACAGCTCACTCACCAACCTGACCACTGGGGACATCTAACACACCAGCCTGACCCCTGGAAACAGCTTATACACCAGCCTGACACCTGGAGACAGCTCACACACCGGCCTGACCCCTGGAAACAACTCACCCACCAGCCTGACTCCTGGAGACAGCACACACACCAGCCTGACCCCTGGACACAGCTTATAAACCAGCCAGACTCCTGAAGACAGCTCACACACCAGCGTGACTCCTAGAGACAGCTCACACACCAGCCTGACTCCTGGAGACAGCTCACACAAAAGCCGGACTCCTGGAGACAGCTCATACACCAGCCTGACCCCTGGAAACAGCTTATACACCAGACTGACTCCTGGACACAGCTTATACACCAGCCTGACTCCTAGAGACAGCTCACACACCAGCCTGACTCCTGGAGACAGCTTATACACCAGCCAGACTTCTGGAGACAGCTCTCACACCAGACTAACTGCTGAAGACAGCTCACACACCAGCCTGACTCCTGGGGACATTTCCAGCTCAAACACCAATCTGACGCCTAGAGACAACTCACACACCAGCCTGAATCCTGGAGACAGCTCACACACCAGCCTGACTCCTGGGGACAGCTCACACACCAGCCTGACCTCTGGAGACAGTTCACAAACCAGCCTGACTCCTGCTGAAATCTCACACACCAGCCTGACTCCTGAGGACAGCCCACATAGCAGCCTGACTCCTGGCGACAGCTCACACACCAGCCTGACTCCTGGGGACAGCTCACACACCAGCCTGACTCCTGGGGACAGCTCATACACCAGCCTGACTCCTGGGGACAGCTCATACACCAGCCTGACTCCTGAAGACAGCTCATGCATCAGCCAGATTCCTGGAGACAGCTCATACACCAGCCTGATCCCCGGACACAGCTCATACACCAGCCGGACTCCTGGAGACAGCTCACACACCAGCCGGATTCCTGGAGACAGCTCACACATCAGCCTGACTCCAGGAGACAGCTCATACACCAGCCTGGTCCCTGCAGACAGCTCACACACCAGCCTGACCCCTGGAGACAGCACACACACCAGCCGGATTCCTGGAGACAGCTCACACACCAGCCTGACTCCTGGAGACAACTCACACACCAGCCTGACCCTTTGAGACAGCTCGCACAGTAGGCTGACTCCTAGAGACAGCTCACATACCAGCCTGACTCCAATAGACAGCTCACACACCAGCCTGAATCCTGGAGACAGCTCACACACCAGCCTGACTCCTGGGGACAGCTCACACACCAGCCTGACCTCTGGAGACAGTTCACAAACCAGCCTGACTCCTGCTGAAATCTCACACACCAGCCTGACTCCTGAGGACAGCCCACATAGCAGCCTGACTCCTGGCGACAGCTCACACACCAGCCTGACCCCTGCAGACAGCTCACACACCAGCCTGACTCCTGGGGACAGCTCTTACACCAGCCTGACTCCTGGAGACAGCTGATACACCAGCCTGACTCCTGGAGACAGCTCACACACCAGCCTGACTCCTGGAGACAGCTCACACACCAGCCTGACCACTGGACACAGCTCATACACCAGCCTGACTCCTGGATACAGCTCATACACCAGCCTGACTCCTGGAGACAGCTCACTCACCAGCCTGACCACTGGGGACATCTAACACACCAGCCTGACCCCTGGAAACAGCTTATACACCAGCCTGACTCCTGGAGACAGCTCACACACCGGCCTGACCCCTGGAAACAACTCAAACACCAGCCTGACCCCTGGACACAGCTTATACACCAGCCAGACTTCTGGAGACAGCTCTCACACCAGACTAACTCCTGAAGACAGCTCACACACCAGCCTGACTCCTGGGGACATTTCCAGCTCAAACACCAATCTGACTCCTAGAGAACACTCACACACCAGCCTGAATCCTGGAGACAGCTCACACACCAGCCTGATTCCTGGGGACAGCTCACACACCAGCCTGACCTCTGGAGACAGCTCACAAACCAGCCTGACTCCTGCTGAAATCTCACACACCAGCCTGACTCCTGAGGACAGCCCACACAGCAGCCTGACTCCTGGCGACAGCTCACACACCAGCCTGACTCCTGGGGACAGCTCACACACCAGCCTGACTCCTGGGGACAGCTCATACACCAGCCTGACTCCTGAAGACAGCTCATGCATCAGCCTGACCCCTGCAGACAGCTCACACACCAGCCTGACCCCTGGAGAGAGCTCATACACCAGCCGGATTCCTGGAGACAGCTCACACACCAGCCTGACTCCTGGAGACAACTCACACACCAGCCTGACCCCTTGAGACAGCTCGCACACTAGCCTGACTCCTAGAGACAGCTCACATACCAGCCTGACTCCAATAGACAGCTCACACACCAGCCTGACTTCTTGAGACAACTCACACACCAGCCTGTCCCCTGGAGACAGCTCACACACCAGCCTGACTCCCGGAGACAGCTCACTCACCAGCCTGACCACTGGGGACATCTAACACACCAGCCTGACCCCTGGAAACAGCTTATACACCGGCCTGACGCCTGGAGACAGCTCAAACACCAGCCTGACTCCTGGGGACATTTCCAGCTCAAACACCAATCTGACTCCTAGAGACAACTCACACAACAGCCTGAATCCTGGAGACAGCTCACACAAGTCTGACTCCTGGGGACAGCTCACACACCAGCCTGACCTCTGGAGACAGCTCACACACCAGCCTGACTCCTGCTGAAAGCTCACACACCAGCCTGACTCCTGGGGACAGCCCACACACCAGCCTGACTCCTGGAGACTGCTCATACACCAGCCTGACTCCTGGAGACAGCTCACACACCAGCCTGACTCTTTGGGACAGCTCACACACCAGCCTGTCTCCTGGGGACAGCTCACACACCAGCCTGACTCCTGAGGACAGCTCACACACCAGCCGGACTCCTGGAGACAGCTCACACACCTGCCTGACTCCTGGAGACAGCTTACACAAAAGCTTGACTCCTGGGGACAGCTCACACACCAGCCTGACTCCTGGAGACATCCAACTCACCAGCCTGACCCCTGGAAACAGCTTATACACCAGCCCGCCTCCTGGGGACAGCTCACGCACCAGCCTGACCCCTGGACACAGCTCATACAACAGCCTGACTCCTGGAAACAGCTCATACCCCAGCCTGATCCCTGCAGACAGCTCACACACCAGCCAGACCCCTGCAGAGAGCTCACACTCCAGCTTGACCCCTGCAGACAGCTCACACACCAGCCGGATTCCTGGAGAAAGCTCACACACCAGCCTGACTCCTGGAGACAGCTCATATACCAGCCTGATCCCTGCAGACAGCTCACACACCAGCCTGACCCCTGAAGACAGCTCACACACCAGCCGGATTCCTGGAGACAGCTCACACACCAGCCTGATCCCTGCAGACAGCTCATACACCAGCCTGATCCCTGCAGACAGCTCACACACCAGCCTGACCCCTGGAGACAGCTCACACACCAGCCGGATTCCTGGAGACATCTCACACACCATGCTGACCCCTTGAGACAGCTCACTCACTAGCCTGACTCCTAGAGACAGCTCACACACCAGCCTGACTCCAATAAACAGCTCACACACCAGCCTGACTCCTTTAGACAACTCACACACCAGCCTGTCCCCTGGAGACAGCTCACACACTAATCTGACTCCTAGAGACATCTAACACACCAGCCTGACTCCTGGAAACAGCTTTTACACCAGTCTGACTCCTGGAGACAGCTCACACACCAGCCTGACTCCTGGAAACAGCTTTTACACCAGTCTGACTACTGGAGACAGCTCACACAAAAGCCGGACTCCTGGAGACAGCTCACACACCAGCCTGACTCCTGGAGACATCTCACACACCAGCCTGACTCCTGGAGACAGCTCACTCACCAGCCTGACTCCTGGAGACAGCTCACACACCGGCCTGACCCCTGGAAACAACTCACACACCAGCCTGACTCCTGGAGACAGCTCACACACCGGCCTGACCCCTGGAAACAACTCACACACCAGCCTGACTCCTGGAGACAGCTCACACACCAGACTGACTCCTGGAGACAGCTCAAACACCAGCCTGACCCCTGGACACAGCTTATACACCGGCCTGACTCCTGGAGACAGCTCACACACCAGCCTGACTCCCGGGGACATTTCCAGCTCAAACACCAATCTGACTCCTAGAGACAACTTACACAGCAGCCTGACTCCTGGGGACATCTCACACACCAGCCTGACTCCTGGGGACAGCCCACACACCAGCCTGACTCCTGGAGATTGCTCATACACCAGCCTGACTCCTGGAGACAGCTCACACACCAGCCTGACTCCTGGGGACAGCTCACACACCAGTCTGACTCCTTGAGACAACTCTCTCACCAGCCTGTCCCCTGGAGACAACTCACACACCAATCTGAATCATAGAGACATCTAACACACCAGCCTGACTCCTGGAAACAGCTTTTAAACCAGCCTGACTCCTGGAGACAGCTCACACAAAAGCCGGACTCCTGGAGACAGCTCACACACCAGCCTGACTCCTGGAGACAGCTCACACACCAGCCTGACTCCTGGAGACAGCTCACTCACCAACCTGACCACTGGGGACATCTAACACACCAGCCTGACCCCTGGAAACAGCTTATACACCAGCCTGACACCTGGAGACAGCTCACACACCGGCCTGACCCCTGGAAACAACTCACCCACCAGCCTGACTCCTGGAGACAGCACACACACCAGCCTGACCCCTGGACACAGCTTATAAACCAGCCAGACTCCTGAAGACAGCTCACACACCAGCCTGACTCCTAGAGACAGCTCACACACCAGCCTGACTCCTGGAGACAGCTCACACAAAAGCCGGACTCCTGGAGACAGCTCATACACCAGCCTGACCCCTGGAAACAGCTTATACACCAGACTGACTCCTGGACACAGCTTATACACCAGCCTGACTCCTAGAGACAGCTCACACACCAGCCTGACTCCTGGAGACAGCTTATACACCAGCCAGACTTCTGGAGACAGCTCTCACACCAGACTAACTGCTGAAGACAGCTCACACACCAGCCTGACTCCTGGGGACATTTCCAGCTCAAACACCAATCTGACGCCTAGAGACAACTCACACACCAGCCTGAATCCTGGAGACAGCTCACACACCAGCCTGACTCCTGGGGACAGCTCACACACCAGCCTGACCTCTGGAGACAGTTCACAAACCAGCCTGACTCCTGCTGAAATCTCACACACCAGCCTGACTCCTGAGGACAGCCCACATAGCAGCCTGACTCCTGGCGACAGCTCACACACCAGCCTGACTCCTGGGGACAGCTCACACACCAGCCTGACTCCTGGGGACAGCTCATACACCAGCCTGACTCCTGGGGACAGCTCATACACCAGCCTGACTCCTGAAGACAGCTCATGCATCAGCCGGATTCCTGGAGACAGCTCATACACCAGCCTGATCCCCGGACACAGCTCATACACCAGCCGGACTCCTGGAGACAGCTCACACACCAGCCGGATTCCTGGAGACAGCTCACACATCAGCCTGACTCCAGGAGACAGCTCATACACCAGCCTGGTCCCTGCAGACAGCTCACACACCAGCCTGACCCCTGGAGACAGCACACACACCAGCCGGATTCCTGGAGACAGCTCACACACCAGCCTGACTCCTGGAGACAACTCACACACCAGCCTGACCCTTTGAGACAGCTCGCACAGTAGGCTGACTCCTAGAGACAGCTCACATACCAGCCTGACTCCAATAGACAGCTCACACACCAGCCTGACTCCTTGAGACAACTCACACACCAGCCTGTCCCCTGGAGACAGCTCACACACCAATCTGACTCCTAGAGACATCTAACACACCAGCCTGACTCCTGGAAACAGCTTATACACCAGCCTGACTCCTGGAAACAGCTCACACACAAGCCGGACTCCTGAAGACAGCTCACACACCAGCCTGACTCCTGGAGACAGCTCACACACCTGCCGAACTCCTGGGGACAGCTCACACACCAGCCTGACTCCTGGAGACAGCTCACTCACCAGCCTGACCACTGGGGACATCTAACACACCAGCCTGACCCCTGGAAACAGCTTATACACCGGCCTGACTCCTGGGGACATTTCCAGCTCAAACACCAATCTGACTCCTAGAGACAACTCACACAACAGCCTGAATCCTGGAGACAGCTCACACAAGTCTGACTCCTGGGGACAGCTCACACACAAGCCTGACCTCTGGAGACAGCTCACACACCAGCCTGACTCCTGCTGAAAGCTCACACACCAGCCTGACTCCTGGGGACAGCCCACACACCAGCCTGACTCCTGGAGACTGCTCATACACCAGCCTGACTCCTGGAGACTGCTCATACACCAGCCTGACTCCTGGAGACAGCTCACACACCAGCCTGACTCTTTGGGACAGCTCACACACCAGCCTGACTCCTGGGGACAGCTCACACACCAGCCTGACTCCTGGGGACAGCTCACACACCAGCCGGACTCCTGGAGACAGCTCACACACCTGCCTGACTCCTGGAGACAGCTTACACAAAAGCTTGACTCCTGGGGTCAGCTCACACACCAGCCTGACTCCTGCAGACATCCAACTCACCAGCCTGACCCCTGGAAACAGCTTATACACCAGCCTGCCTCCTGGGGACAGCTCACGCACCAGCCTGACTCCTGGAGACAGCTCACACACCAGGCTGACTCCTGGAGACAGCTCACACACCAGCCTGACTCCTGGAGACAGCTCACACACCAGCCTGACTCCTGGGGACAGCTCATACACCAGTCTCACTCCTGGGGACAGCTCACACACCAGCCTGACTCCTGGAGACAGCTCACACACCAGGCTGACTCCTGGAGACAGCTCCCACACCAGGCTGACTCCTGGAGACAGCTCACACACCAGCCTGACTCCTGTGGACAGCTCACACACCAGCCTGACACCTGCAGACTGCTCACACACCAGCATGACTCCGGGAGACAGCTCACACACCAGCCGACCCCTGGAAACAGCTTAGACACCAGCCTGACTCCTGGGGAAAGCTCACACACCAGCCTGACTCCTGGAGACAGCTCATGCATCAGCCTGACCCCGGGACACAGCTCAGACAGGAGCCAGACTCCTAGGGAGAGCTCAAACAGCAGACTAACTCCTGGAGTCAGCTCACACACCAGCACACACCAGCCTGACCCCTGGAGACAGCTCACACACCAGCCTGACTCCTGGGGACAGTTAACACACCACATTGACCCCTGTAGAAAGCTCACACACAAGCCTGACTCCTGGGGACAGCTCTTACACCAGCCTGACTCCTGGAGACAGCTCACACACCAGCCTGACTCCTGGAGACAGCTCACGCACCAGCGTGACCCCTGGAAACAGCTCATACACCAGCCTGATCCCTGCAGACAGCTCACACACCAGCCTGACCCTTGCAGACAGCTCACACACCAGCTTGACTCCTGGAGACAGCTCACACACCAGCCTGACTCCTGGGGACAGTTAACACACCACATTGATCCCTGGAGAAAGCTCACACACAAGCCTGACTCCTGGGGACAGCTCTTACACCAGCCTGACTCCTGGAGACAGCTCACACACCAGCCTGACTCCTGGAGACAGCTCACGCACCAGCGTGACCCCTGGAAACAACTCATACACCAGCCTGATCCCTGCAGACAGCTCACACACCAGCCTGACCCCTGCTGCCAGCTCACACACCAGCTTGACTCCTGGAGACAGCTCACACACCAGCCTGACTCCTGGGTACAGTTAACACACCACATTGATCCTTGGAGAAAGCTCACACACCAGCCTGACCCCTGCAGACAGCTCACACACCAGCCTGACTCCTGGAGACAGCTCACACACCAGTCTGACTCCTGGGGACAGCTCTTACACCAGCCTGACTCCTGGAGAGAGCTCACATACCAGCCTGACTCCTGGAGACAGCTCACGCACCAGCGTGACCCCTGGAAACAGCTCATACACCAGCCTGATCCCTGCAGACAGCTCACACACCAGCCTGACCCCTGCAGAGAGCTCACACTCCAGCTTGACCCCTGCAGACAGCTCACACACCAGCCCGACTCCTGGATACAACTCACACACCAGCCTGACCCCTTGAGACAGCTTACGCACTAGCCTGACTCCTAGAGACAGCTCACACACCAGCCTGACTCCTTGAGAAAACTCACACACCAGCCTGTCCCCTGGAGACAGCTCACACACCAATCTGACTCCTAGAGACATCTAACACACAAGCCGGACTCCTGGAGACAGCTCACACACCAACCGGACTCCTGGAGACAGCTCATACACCAACCGGACTCCTGGAGACAGCTCATACACCAGCCTGACCCCTGGGGACATCTAACTCACCAGCCTGATCCCTGAAAACAGCTTATACACCAGCCTGGCTCCTGGAGACAGCTCACACACCAGCCTGACCCCTGGGGACAGCCCACACACCAGCCTGGCTCCTGGAGACAGCTCACACACCAGCCTGACCCCTGGACACAGCTCATACACCAGCCTGACTCCTGGAGACAGCTCACACACCAGCCTGACTCCTGGACACAGCTCATACAACAGCCTGACTCCTGGACACAGCTCATACACCAGCCTGACTCCTGGAGACAGCTCGCACACCAGCCTGACCCTTGCAGACAGCTCACATACCAGCGTGACCCCTGGAAACAGCTCATACACCAGCCTGATCCCTGCAGACAGCTCACACACCAGCCAGACCCCTGCAGAGAGCTCACACTCCAGCTTGACCCCTGCAGACAGCTCACACACCAGCCTGATCCCTGCAGACAGCTCACACACCAGCCTGACCCCTGAAGACAGCTCACACACCAGCCGGATTCCTGGAGACAGCTCACACACCAGCCTGACCCCTGGAGACAGCTCACACACCAGCCGGATTCCTGGAGACATCTCACACACCATGCTGACCCCTTGAGACAGCTCACTCACTAGCCTGACTCCTAGAGACAGCTCACACACCAGCCTGACTCCAATAAACAGCTCACACACCAGCCTGTCCCCTGGAGACAGCTCACACACTAATCTGACTCCTAGAGACATCTAACACACCAGCCTGACTCCTGGAAACAGCTTTTACACCAGTCTGACTCCTGGAGACAGCTCACACACCAGCCTGACTCCTGGAAACAGCTTTTACACCAGTCTGACTACTGGAGACAGCTCACACAAAAGCCGGACTCCTGGAGACAGCTCACACACCAGCCTGACTCCTGGAGACATCTCACACACCAGCCTGACTCCTGGAGACAGCTCATACAACAGCCTGACCCCTGGAAACAACTCACACACCAGCCTGACTCCTGGAGACAGCTCACACACCAGACTGACTCCTGGAGACAGCTCAAACACCAGCTTGACCCCTGGACACAGCTTATAAACCAGCCAGACTCCTGAAGACAGCTCACACACCAGCCTGACTCCTGGAGACAGCTCACACTCCAGCCTGACTCCTGGGGACATTTCCAGCTCAAACACCAATCTGACTCCTAGAGACAACTTACACACCAGCCTGACTTCTGCTGACATCTCACACACCAGCCTGACTCCTGGGGACAGCCCACACACCAGCCTGACTCCTGGAGACAGCTCATACACCAGCCTGACTCCTGGAGACTGCTCATACACCAGCCTGACTCCTGGAGACAGCTCACACTTCAGCCTGACTCCTGGGGACAGCTCACACACCAGCCTGACTCCTGGAGACAGCTCATACACCAGCCTGACTCCTTGAGACAACTCTCACACCAGCCTGTCCCCTGGAGACAACTCACACACCAATCTGAATCCTAGAGACATCTAACACACCAGCCTGACTCCTGGAGACAGCTCACACACCAGCCTGACTCCTGGAAACAGCTTTTAAACCAGCTAACAAGCCCCAAAGCAAATAGCGAAGGGGCTGAGGACTGTAGGGGGTGGTTTCTAGCCTTCTGGTAGGCTGGTGGGGCTTGCCCCTTTACTCCTCCTGTGTGAGGTCACAGGAGGTGGTGTTTGGGGGCGGGTAAGGACCCGCCCGGTGGTTTTAAAAAGTCCGAGAGCACGTGGGGGGGGCCTCTTTCCTTCTGCCCCCTGGACCGAAGAGGCGAGAAGTCACCCTCCCACCCTGCCCTCAGAATTATTTCTTTTCAGCTCTTCTTTCCTTGGTTCTGGCCGTTTCCTTCTGTTTTCCTACAGTTGTCACAGCGAAGGCGGAAGTTACACAGGCCCTAAGGCGCTGGAAGATGCCCACATGCCGGCTGCAGGGACGCAGCCGCCATTTCGGGCGAAGTTGGTTCTCAAGATTTTGAAGATGCCAAGCGGGCCTAGCAAGTTGGGAAATGTTTTAATTTATAACATTATTTAATAATTTATCTTAGTTGTTAATAAACGCTGTGGCCTTCCCACATTACCCAAACATTTAGTTTCCCGGTCTGTTGATGGGTGGTTAGTCTAGGTACACGGTCAAGTACCAGACGGTTGGGTGGTTAGTCTAGGTACACGGTCAAGTACCAGATGGTTGGGTGGTTAGTCTAGGTACACGGTCAAGTACCAGACGGTTGGGTGGTTAGTCTAGGTACACGGTCAAGTACCAGACGGTTGGGTGGTTAGTCTAGGTACACGGTCAAGTACCAGACGGATGGATGATTTATCAAAGTACAAGGTCAAGTACCAGACGGATGGAAGGTTTATCAAGGTACAAGGTCAAGTACCGGATGGTTGATCAAGGCACAAGGTGAAGTACCAAACGGTTGGATGGTTGATCAAGGTACAAGGTCAAGTGCCAATCGGTTGGATGGTTTATCAAGGTACAAGGTCAAGTACCAGACGGTTGGTTGGTTTATTAAGGTACAGGGGCAAGTACCAAATTTAAGGTTTGGGTTTGTTAATCCCTACAGTCCTGACTCCTGGAGACAGCTCACACAAAAGCCGGACTCCTGGAGACAGCTCACACACCAGCCTGACTCCTGGAGACAGCTCCCACACCAGCCTGACCCCTGGAAACAGCTTATACACCAGCCTGACTACTGGAGACAGCTCACACACCGGCCTGACCCCTGGAAACAACTCAAACACCAGCCTGACCCCTGGACACAGCTTATACACCAGCCAGACTTCTGGAGACAGCTCACACACCAGCCTGACTCCTGGGGACATTTCCAGCTCAAACACCAATCTGACTCCTAGAGACAACTCACACACCAGCCTGAATCCTGGAGACAGCTCACACACCAGCCTGACTCCTGGGGACAGCTCACACACCAGCCTGACCTCTGGAGACAGTTCACAAACCAGCCTGACTCCTGCTGAAATCTCACACACCAGCCTGACTCCTGAGGACAGCCCACACAGCAGCCTGACTCCTGAAGACAGCTCACACACCTGCCGAACTCCTGGGGACAGCTCACACACCAGCCTGACTCCTGAAGACAGCTCATGCATCAGCCGGATTCCTGGAGACAGCTCATACACCAGCCTGATCCCCGGACACAGCTCATACACCAGCCGGACTCCTGGAGACAGCTCACACACCAGCCTGACTCCTGGAGACAGCTCACACACCAGCCTGACTCCTGCAGACAGCTCACATACCAGCCTGACTCCTGGATACAACTTACACACCAGCCTGACCCCTTGAGACAGCTCACACACCAATCTGTCCCCTGGAGACAGCTCACACACCAATCTGACTCCTCGAGACATCTAACACACAAGCCGGACTCCTGGAGACAGCTCACACACCAACCGGACTCCTGGAGACAGCTCACACACCAGCCTGACTCCTGGGGACAGCTCACACACCAGCCTGACTCCTGGAGACAGCTCACACACCTGCCGAACTCCTGGGGACAGCTCACACACCAGCCTGACCCCTGGGGACAAATAACACACCAGCCTGACCCCTGGAAACAGCTTATACACCAGCCTGACTCCTGGAGACAGCTCACACACCACCCTGACTCCTGGAAACAGCTCATACACCAGCCTGACCCCTGGAGACAATTCATACACCAGCCTGACCCCTGGAGACAGCTCATACACCAGCCTGACTACTGCAGACAGCTCACACACCAGCCTGACCCCTGGAGACAGCTCATACACCAGCCTGACCCCTGGAAACAGCTCATACACCAGCCTGACTACTGGAGACAGCTCACACACCAGCCTGACTCCTGGAGACAGCTCACACACCAGCCTGACTACTGGAGACAGCCCCCACACCAGCCGGACTCCTGGAGACAGCTCACACACCAGCCTGACTCCTGGAGACAGCTCACACACCAGCCTGACTCCTGGAGACAGCCCCCACACCAGCCGGACTCCTGGAGACAGCTCATACACCAGCCTGACTCCTGGAGACAGCTTACACACCAGCCTGACTCCTGGAAACAGCTCATACACCAGCCTGACCCCTGGAGACAGCTCACATACCAGCCTGACTCCTGGAGACAGCTCACATACCAGCCTGACATCTGGAGACAGCTCACACACCAGCCTGACCCCTGCAGACAGCTCACATACCAGCCTGACCCCTGCAGAGAGCTCACACACCAGCCTGACCCCGGGAGACAGCTCACACACCAGCCTGACCCCTGCAGAGAGCTCACACACCAGCCTGACTCCTGGATACAACTCACACACCAGCCTGACCCCTGGATACAACTCACACACCAGCCTGACTCTTAGAGACAACTAGCACACCAGCCTGACCCCTTGAGACAGCTCACACACTAGCCTGACTCCTTGAGACAACTCACACACCAGCCTGACTCCTGGAGACAGCTCACATACCAGCCTGACATCTGGAGACAGCTCACACACCAGCCTGACCCCTGCAGACAGCTCACACACCAGCCTGACTCTTAGAGACAACTAGCACACCAGCCTGACCCCTTGAGACAGCTCACACACTAGCCTGACTCCTTGAGACAACTCACACACCAGCCTGACCCCTGCAGACACCTCACATACCAGCCTGACTCCTGGAGACAGCTCACATACCAGCCTGACCCCTGGAGATAGCTCACACACCAGCCTGACTCCTGGAGACAGCTCACACACCAGCCTGACTCCTGGAAACAGCTCACACACCAGCCTGACTCCTGGAGACAGCTCACACACAAGCCTGACTCCTGGAGACAGCTCACACACAAGCCGGACTCCTGGAGACAGCTCACACACAAGCCGGACTCCTGGAGACAGCTCACACACCAGCCTGACTCCTGGAGACAGCTCACACACCAGGCTGACTCCTGGAGACAGCTCACACACCAGCCTGACTCCTGGAGACAGCTCACACACCAGCCTGACCCCTGGAGACAGCTCACACACCAGCCTGACTCCTGGAGACAGCTCACACACCAGGCTGACTCCTGGAGACAGCTCACACACCAGCCTGACTCCTGGAGACAGCTCACACACCAGCCTGACTCCTGGGGACAACTTGAGCGCCGCCTCAAAGAGGGAGAGGAAAATAACTTATCAGCCTTATAAACCCCTGTAGGAGGAGAGGACATCATTAGGTAAGCAACAGGGGAGGGGTAAGAGCCCATCCCAAAGACACAGATCACCAACCCTATTAGAGTGCACTAGTACCAGGGACATAACTATACCTGTCGCAACTAATTGCGGTTGCCGCTGGGCCTTCAAGGTCCAAAGGCCCATGGTGTCCATGTCATGCGCTGGGGCACAGCTTTATTCCAGTGGCCCACTGGAGAGGAGGGAGTGTTATTATTAATTTAATGCAGCCCGGGCCCCTCTTGCATTTTATTTCTACAACAGCTACTGCATGGCGTACAAATAAGCGCAGCTGGCGACTTTAAATGTATGAAAAGTCGTAAATATGAAAAATTGACTGTGACTGGCTGTGATTAAATCTGATAGGATAATTTTGTGATTAACAGGTATCAAACACAGGACACCAGCATGCTCAGCAATTACCAAAGCAACCAGAAGCAACATTGGTTGTTACTACTCACAATAGTCTCTGAAAGAATAAATGGTGTAAAAACCGTTGAGACGTGAGACCTCGTCCGAATGTTAATTCACATTCATTGAATACAGAATAATAGAGGATTCCACTGCTGAATTTGTAACTCTGCTGCGCTCTAGTGGTGGCTCCAAGCAGTTGCAGGCAGACACAAAAATCTATGTAGGGAATCAGGCTGGTGCAAAAAAGCTGTGATATTTGCTCAATTCCTGGCACCGTCGCTGGGCACTGCCACTTCCACCCCTGGTACATTAGGTAGTGTGGGGCACCGCTGCCTGGTGCCTGTGCACTGCCTATAACCTGTTTGGCAGGCTATGCCACTATTTTACACCAGGTCAGACCTTTATTAGCGCCAACCTATGATCAATGTGCCCCCATGTCTATCATCCCCACCCATTGACACGTGGTATGTGACATATGAACTGGCTCATATTTATGCCAAGGGAAGTGAGATACACTTACAGGGGGTCATTTTAAAAAAGTTTCCCTTGCCGTTGTTTTTTTTTTTGCATATTTTTTGGAATGTTACGCCTCAATTCGCCGTGTAACCATTATGAGTTTTTGTGCCCTATTTGTGCCTCTTTACAGATGCTTGCGCTTGATTTATTATACTATTGCGCCTATATGGGCACAAATAATTTGCAAAAAAATCGCTTTTTTAAAATTTGCGCCTAGTAAGGCGTAAAAAAGGCTGCATTCAACAAAGAGCCAAAATGACAAAGACAAATGAGGCGCAAAAAAAGCTCAGAGAAGGGGGAAATAAGATAAATGACCCCCACAGTTTTGCACAGTTACACGAGTTTTATCATACGATAAAGAAAAATGGGGCTACTCAACGGATAGCGCTCCAACCAAAGGCAAAATCCCTTGTTGAGAAGGACCTGGGGGTACTAGTAGATCATAAATTGAATAACAGCATGCAATGTCAATCAGCTGCCTCTAAAGCTAGTAGGATCTTGTCGTGTATCAAAAGTGGTATGGACTCTCGTGATAGGGATGTAATATTACCCCTGTACAAGGCATTGGTTCGGCCTCACCTGGAATATGCCGTCCAGTTCTGGGCACCGGTCCATAAAAAGGATGCCCTGGAGCTGGAGAGGGTTCAACGTAGAGCCACAAAAATGATAAGGGGTATGGAGGGTCTTAGTTATGAGGAAAGATTAAAACAACTAGATTTATTTAGCCTGGAAAAGAGACGACTACGAGGGGACATGATTAATTTATTTAAATATATGAATGGTCCATACAAAAAATATGGTGGTAAGTTGTTTCAGATTAGATCAAATCAAAAGACGAGGGGGCACTGTCTCCGTCTGGAGAAAACAAGGTTTAATCACCGGAGGCGACAGGGCTTCTTTACTATGAGAACTGTCAATCTGTGGAATAGCCGAGCTCAGGCGCTGGTCACAGCAGGGACAGCAGAGAGCTCAGGCGCTGGTCACAGCAGGGACAGCAGAGAGCTTTAAGAAGGGTCTAGATGCCTTTTTACACCTAAATAACATTGATTGTTATGTTATATAGAATCGTTTCCCCTAAATCCCTTCCTCATCCAATCCCTTCCCTTCCTTGGTTGAACTTGATGGACAAGTGTCTTTTTTCAACCGTATAAACTATGAAACTATGAACCAATGGGCAATCTTTTATATGTTAAAAATTATAGAAATTTTTTATGCAACGGTAATTGGGTGTACCAAAAATAGGTGCTCTGGACACTTTACCATTATTTGTATTGTTCATTCCATTTTTTAAGATTCAATAAAAGTTATGTTTTAAACATTGGTCCTGTGAAACCTTTCCCCCTCCGTCATAGTTGAAACGTACTTTTGTGAGAATTCTTTAAAAAATATTTTAAAGATGGTGATGAAAAAACTTATTGCTAAAAATAAAAGTTCCCAATGGAAATGCAAAAATGATGGTGTTTTTCAAGCTTTTTATGTTTACAAAATGTTTTTCTTAGGGACATACAGGCAGTCCCCGGGTTACTGACATGATAGGGTCCGGAGGTTTGTTCTTTAGTTGAATTTGTATGTAAGTGGAAACTGTATATTTTATAATTGTAGATCCAGACAAAAAAATTGTTTGCCCCAGTGACAATTGGAGTTTAAACATTTTTTGCTGTAATGGGACCAAGGATTATCAATAAACCTTCATTACAGACACCTTACAGCTGATCATTGCAGCCTGGGACTATAGTAACATCCAGAGAGCTTCACCAGAGGTCACAGGGGTCTGTCTGTAACTATCAGTTGTCTGTAAGTCGGGTGTCCTTAAGTAGGGACTGTCTGTATAAGAATTTGTTATACTGTACATTCGATACTGACAATGAAAGTAGAAAAGGGAAAAATTACAAACTCATCGTGGCACATCTACTAAGAACAGTACAGTCTGTACTATGTGCAGTTACCTGTGTGTCGTGCAGGGGGCGCCAGATTCAGGACTTGTGGGATCCGCTCTTCATGAATCTGATGGGCTATAATAGATTTTTTTTTTTAAATCCAAAAGGCAAAAAATAGGGAGAACACAATCAATTAATTTAATTATGAAAAAAATAATATTACAGTTAAATACCGTATATATTCGGGTATACGCCAAGTTTTGCAGCACAATTTTGTGCTGAAAAGGCCACACTTGGATTATACTCGAACATATAATAAATTTTATATATTTTCCTCTGGTGCTCCCCGCAGCTTGTCTTCTCCTCCTGCAAGTCTGGGCAGAGGTTGTGTCACCACCTGCTGATGTCATAGGGCAGCATGGTGGCTGAGTGGGTAGCACTTCTGCCTTGCAGCGCTGGGGTCCTGGGTGCAAGTCCTACCCAGGTCAACATCTGCAAAGAGTTTGTATGTTCTCTCCGTGTTTGCGTGGGTGACCTACGGTTTGCGCCAGAAGTAAGTATATAATTGTATTATTTTTATAGGGTTTACGCTGGGGCATTACATCCTTAAGGGGGACATGCTGGGACATTTAATTGATGAGGGGAGGCCGCTGCTGGACATCTTATTTATGGGTAGTTGCTGCATTTCCCACCCTTGGCTTATACTCGAGTCAATATTTTTTTCCCAGAATTTTGTGGTAAAATTAAGGTCCTCGGCTTATACTCGAGTATAAAATCATACAGTAGTTTGATATTCCAGCACTATTTTTTGGTTAAATCTGCACAGATTTTGGGTCCCTTTAATCCAAAGCATGGCAATAACTATTCATAATCTTATTAAAATTAATTGTACAAAAAAATAAAACGAAGACAAGAGGAATAAGGTCCTCTCAATGGCGTCCTCCAGCCAGAGAGAAAAATATTGAGGTCAATCTCATTGAGGTGAACGCCATCGTCCCACATAAGGCCAGCGCTGTCTTCTAATTTCCTGAATGACCACGCCACATCTCATCCTCACAAACCTAGCAACTTGCATGTTAAACAACGCGTAATCGGGATTATAGGCACCATTCCACATAACCCTGGACACAATCTCTGACCATACCACTGCTTGCCTATGCGCATGAGGTCAGCATCAGAAAGACCCGTGGTCGTTGCCCCGCCAGTGCGGTAAGAATGTGTACCAAGTGGGCCAGTGCTCACTTAAGTCCTCCCCGACGCATGCCGTAGTAGTACGGCGCACAGGGAAGTGACTTAATGCCGTTCAGAGCCGGCACCGTACAGAACTGGTGTCGGTTGCATATTGCAGCTGACACCCGTCTGTAACACCCGCGACCAAAGGTTCCTCCGATTGCGGGTGTTAACCCCTTACACGCCGCAGTCAAAAATGACCGCAGCATGTAAGGTGCTTTTGACGTGGATCAGAACACCCAGCACGGCACTTACTGGGGGGGGGTCTGCCAGTGCATCGTGGGCTGCGTGATCTCTTCCTGGAGCCTCTTGGCAGGACCCGGCTGTAACACGCAGAGCATGCGCAGTGTCTTAAATTACACAGTGCAGTAGATAACTTGTTCAAGCCAACATATCACTAAATGTAAAAAAAAAGTTTAAAACAATAAATAAAGTTTTTTTAAATAATAAAAAAAGTAAAAGTCCCCCCAAACACCATCATTCCCTATACATAAGTAATAAAGTACAAAAACCACTAAATCACAAAAAAACCACTTATTTGGTATTTCTGCGTCCGTAACAATCTGTACAATAAATCATAATCATAATTGTACCCACTCGGGGAACGCGATAAAAAAAAAAAAGCTTGCCAAAAATGTACATTTTTTAATTACCGTAAATTGCTTTACAAAAAAATACCAAAATGGTAGAACTGAAAAGAAAAACTTGTCATGTAAAAAATAAGCCCACAACCACCAGTCAACCAAACAATACTAAAGTTATGCCGCTGGAAAAATGGTGATGCAATTTTTTCTATTCTAGTTTTTCTTCAATATTATTGGACAAATATACCGTATATACTCGAGTATAAGCCGAGATCCCTAATTTTACCACAGAAAACCGGAAGAATCTATTGACTCGAGTATAAGCCGAGGGTGTAGTATACAGGCAACCAGCCAGCCCCCATGTAGTATATACAGCCTGCCCCCGTGTAGAATACAGATAAAAAAAATAAACTTAGTACTCACCCTCCGGTGTCCCCGATGTTCGTCGCGGCTCCCGCTCCCCGTTGAGGCTCCCGGCACCTCCCCGTGTCTTCTCTTCTATCTTCTCTAGCTGGCAGAGTCGAGTCCATGCGATCTGCCGGCCGTCGTAGTACCGTCATCAGTGGCGACAGCGCTGCATCATAGTGTGCGACGGCCGGCAGATCGCATGGACTCGACTCTGCCGGCTAGAGAAGATAGAAGAGCCGCAACGGGGATCGGGAGCCACAGGGAGAAGCGAGGAACATCGGGGACACCGGAGGGTGAGTATTAATTTTTTTTTTATCATTTTATCATGGGACAATTTGTTTCTGAATTAACTTCCATCCAGAATACTATAACTAGAAGTCCCGCTGGCTGGTCCATGTCAAAGGCGTACGGAGGGGGATCACAGGCTGAGCCCTTTCCTTTTAGCACAGATGTGCCAGAGCCCAACATGGCAGTTAACCTGTTTGGTGCCTCAGTCGAATAAGGTCATGTCACCTAACACTACTGCACATGGCTGCAGCCATATTGGCAAAGTAACCCCCCCCCCCCTATATTATAATATAGGCACAAGCTTTCTACGAGGTCCTTCCCCTCCCAATTCACCTACCAAATTTAATACTGAGAAGATCCTCCAAAGGTCTTGAAGCCGCAGATTGAAACCAGACAGAAGGGACGCATCCTCCAATCCCCTACAAAGCTTTATTCTAGTAACATATGTAGGAAGTGAATTCGAGATTTTTAGGGGCTATAAAATTCATACAGTCTTAATCCATGGTTACAGTACAGGTGATCCGTCACTTACAGACAACCCCTAGTTATAGATGGACCTCTCTGCCCACTGTGGCCTCTGATGAAACTCTCTGGATGCTGGTAATTTACTTTGCTGCAGTAATCGATCAGGTGTCTGCAATGAAGCTTTATTGTTAATGCTTGTTCCCTTTATCAACCCAAATTTTTGAAAATCTTTTTACACTTACTAACTATACAATCTCCGACATACAAATTCAGCTTAAGAATCTAAATACCCTATCTTGTATGTAACCTGGGGGCGGTTTGTATATTGCATACACTAAAGTATAGTATAAAAAAAAGTTTTAACCCCTTCCCGACATTTGACGTAATAGTACTGCATGGCGGGAGGTGCGTTCCCGCAAAATGCAGTACTATTACGTCAAACTTCTGGCCCCGGCTCCTGAACGGAGCCGGGGGCCAGAAGCTGCGGGTGTCGGCTATATATTAAAGCCGACACCCGCCTCTAACACCCGCGATCGGAGATTTCTTCAATCGCGGGTGTTAACCCCTAACACGCCGCGGTCGCGCTGACCGCCGCGTGTTAGGGGCATTTTACTAGAATCGGACCCCCCCGCGGCACTTACTGGGGGGGTCCGCTGCTCCGATTGCAGCCCCGGGACTGCCGGTGCCTGGGGCTGCGCGATCCTACTTCCTCCTCCAGCCCGGCTGTAACACACTGAGCATGCGCATCTGTATTACACTGTGTAAGGTGAAGAATAGCTTGAACAAGTGCTCAGTGGATCACTTGTTCAAGCTAACCTGTAAAACTAAATAAAAAAAGTAAAAAACATTAAATAAAATCATTTTTTAATAAAAAGAATTAATTAAATAAAGTTAAAGTCCCCTAAACACAAATATTCCCTATATACATGCAATAAAATGAAAAAACCACAAAATCGCCAAAAAACCCTACATATTTGGTATCGCCGCGTTCGTAACAATCCGTACAATAACTCAGAAACATTATTGGGCCCACTCGGTGAACGGCGTTAAAACAAAAACACGAAAAACCCTCCAAAAATGTAAATTTTTCATACAATCTGTTCACAAAAATGTTCTAAAAAGTGATCAAAAAAAGTTATGTGCGCCAAAATGGTACCACTTAAAAAGACAGCTCAACACGTAAAAAATAAGCCCCAAACCAGCTCTGTCAACCAAAAACTATTATAGTTACGTCTACGAAAAGATGGCGATGCAAAAACAAATGAGATTTCCTCTATATTAGTTTTTTTCCCAGTAAAATTGTAAAAATAAATGAAAAACTATATAAATGAGGTATCACCGTAATCATAGTGATCTGAAGAATAAAGATAATATAGTATTTTTAGTGTACGGTGTACGACCCCCAAAAAATACAAAAAGAAAGGAAACCAAAATTGACAATTTTCTTTTCACCCATACATTCAAGAGTTAATAAAATCTCATCAATAAGCTAATGACCCACTAAAATGAAATATTTGTAAAGTGCATCTCATGTCGCAAAAAATAAGCCCTTATATGTCCAACTTGCCAAAAAAATAAAGATTGTATAGCCAATAAAAAGTGACAATGCATAATCTGCTCTGAACGGCGCAGCTTCCCTTCGATGCCCTGGTGTGTGCCCATACAGCAGGTTACCACCACATATGGGGGATTGTTATACGCGGGAGGGATTGGGTATCAAATTTTGTGGAGAGTTTTGGTATTTTATCCACTGAGGATTTGTAAATTTTTTGAAAAACACATTAATTTAGTAAAAAAAAAGTACTTTCAAAATAGCATCCGATTTTGTTTTCACCCCTGTAAAACAATTAAAGGGTTAACAAACTTCATAAAAGTTGTTTTACGTACGTTGAGGGGTGTAGTTTCTATAATGGGGTAATTTATGGGGTTTTACTTTTATTTAGGTCTCTCAAAGTGACTTCAAACCTGAGCAAGTCCCTCAATAGCAGGATTTTGCATTTTTTATGAAAATGTGAAAAATCGCACCTAACGTTCAAACCCCATAACATCCTACAAAAATGAGAGGATGCATAAAAAAACATGTCCACACAAAGTAGACATTCGGTGAATGTTAGTTATTACGTTTTTTTGCTGTTATAACGATATGTGGAAAAAGTAGAACATTTGAAACTTTCAAAAATCGAGAATTTTTCCAAATTTTCACCAAGTATCTGATTTTCTCACAAATAAATGCAAAACATACCACCAAAATTTTTCAACTAACATGAAGTACAATGTGTCACGAGAAAACAATTTTAAAATCACTTGGATATGTTAAAGCGTTCCGAAGTTATAACCACTTATAGTGACACAGGGCAGATTTGAAAAAATGGGCCGTGTCAGGAAGGTGAAAAGTGGCCTCGGCGTTAAGGGGTTAAGTGTTAAAAATACTAATTCAAATCCACTTCCTTAGGACACGTATAAAACGCCATAACGGAAAGAAATGTCTGAATTGGCATCTTTTCTTTATTTTGCCAACCATTAAAGGAAACATCCCACCAGGGATCTACCTATTAAGGTAGATACACAGGTAGGGGCATCTAACGAATGTAAGGATAGCCCTTTTTAGGGCTAATCCTTTAGTCCCCACAATCTTTTAGAAAGTTTAATGGCCTTGATATGCAAATTTTCTAAAGAGGCTACTGGGGCGTGGAGTAGGCGGAGCTGAAGCTACATGGCCCGGCTACTCCACGCCCCAGTAGCCTCTTTGATCCCCCTACTAGTTATCTTCACTTATCCTATCTGCACTTGTCCGCGAAGCTAGAGTTTTGCGCATGTGCAGTAGATCTGGCTTTGGAGCCGAGATCGTGCAGCCGCTGGCCTGTGTTTTGCGCATGGGCAGAACTCCGGCTTCGCGGAAGAGTGTGGGCAGTTCCTTGAAGCTGCGCGCTGAAGATATCTGGTAGGAGGATCAAAGAGGCTACTGAGGCATGGAGTAGCAGCGCCGTGTAATCTCAGCTCCAGCTACTCCACGCCCCAGTAGCCTCTTTAGAAAATTTGCATATCAAGGCCTTTAAACTTTCTAAAAGATTAGTTTAGTTAGATTAGAAAAGACATTAGTTAGATGCACCTAGGTTGGTGGTAGGTTTCCTTTAACTGTATAGTGTATATATTTATTATAGGGGGTGTAGATAGCTATAATAGGATTCTGTACATAGTTATAGGGGGTGTATATAGTTATTATAGGGGGACTGTATATAGTTATAGGGTATGCATATAGTTATTATAGGGGGTGCAAATAGTTATTATAGGGGGACTATATATAGTTATTATAGGGGGACTATATATAGTTATAGGGGGATGTATATAGTTATTATAAGGGGACTGTATATAGTTATAGGGGGTGTATATAGTTATAGGGAGCTGTATATAGTTACAGGGGGACTGTATATAGTTATAGGGGACTGTATATAGTTATAGGGGGACTGTATACAGTTATTATAGGGAGACTATACAGTTATAGGGGGTTATATAGTAATTTATAGGGGGCTGTATATAGTTATTATAGGAGGACTGTATATAGTTATTGTATGGGACTATATATAGTTATTGGGGGACTGAATATAGTGATTACTGGGAGCTGTATATAGTGAGTGCTGGGGGAGCTGTATATAGTGGTTGCTGGGGGAGCTGTATATAGTGATTGCTGGGGCGCTGTATATAGTGGTTGTTGGGGGAGCTGTATATAGTGATTGCTGGGGGGAGCTGTATACAGTGATTGCTGGGGGAGCTGTATATAGTGATTCCTGGGGGAGCTGTATACATAGATTGCTGGGGGAGCTGTATATAGTGATTGCTGGGGGAGCTGTATATAGTGATTGCTGGGGGAGCTGTATATAGTGATTGCTGGGGGAGCTGTATATAGTGATTGCTGGGGGAGATGTATATAGTGATTGCTGGGGGAGCTGTATACAGTGATTGCTGGGGGAGCTGTATACAGTGATTGCTGGGGGAGCTGTATATAGTGATTGCTGGGGGAGCTGTATACATAGATTGCTGGGGGAGCTGTATATAGTGAATACTGGAGGAGATGTATATAGTGATTGCTGGGGGAGCTGTATATAGTGATTGCTGGGGGAGCTGTATACATAGATTGCTGGGGGAGCTGTATATAGTGAATACTGGAGGAGATGTATACATAGATTGCTGGGGGAGCTGTATATAGTGATTGCTGGGGGAGCTGTATATAGTGATTGCTGGGGGAGCTGTATATAGTGATTGCTGGGGGAGCTGTATATAGTGATTCCTGGGGGAGCTGTATATAGTGATTACTGGAGGAGATGTATACATAGATTGCTGGGGGAGCTGTATATAGTGATTGCTGGGGGAGCTGAATACAGTGATTGCTGGGGGAGCTGTATATAATGATTGCTGGGGGAGCTGTATACAGTGATTACTTGGGGCTGTATATAGAGGTTGCTGGGTGCTTTATATAGTGATGACTGGGTGCAGTATATAGTGGTTGGTGGGTGCTGTATATAGTGATGACTGGGCGCTGTATATAGTGATTGCTGTGGAAGCTGTAATTAGTGATTGCTGGGGGAGCTGTATATAGTGATTGCTGGGGGAGCTGTATATAGTGATTGCTGGGGGAGCTGTATATAGTGATTGCTGGGGGAGCTGTGTATAGTGATTGCTGGGGGAGCTGTATATAGTGATTGCTGTGGAAGCTGTAATTAGTGATTACTGGGGGAGCTGTATATAGTGGTTGCTGGGGGAGCTGTATATAGTGATTGCTGGGGGAGCTGTATACAGTGATTGCTGGGGGAGCTGTATATAGTGGTTGCTGGGGGAGCTGTATATAGTGGTTGCTGGGGGAGCTGTATATAGTGATTGCTGGGGGAGCTGTATACAGTGATTGCTGGGGGAGCTGTATATAGTGGTTGCTGGGGGAGCTGTATATAGTGGTTGCTGGGGGAGCTGTATACAGTGGTTGCTGGGGGAGCTGTATATAGTGATTGCTGGGGGAGCTGTATATAGTGATTGCTGGGGGAGCTGTATACAGTGGTTGCTGGGGGAGCTGTATATAGTGATTGCTGGGGGAGCTGTATATAGTGATTGCTGGGGGAGCTGTATATAGTGATTGCTGGGGGAGCTGTATATAGTGATTGCTGGGGGAGCTGTATATAGTGATTACTGGGGGAGCTGTATATAGTGATTACTGGGGGAGCTGTATATAGTGGTTGCTGGGGGAGCTGTATATAGTGATTGCTGGGGGAGCTGTATACAGTGATTGCTGGGGGAGCTGTATATAGTGGTTGCTGGGGGAGCTGTATATAGTGGTTGCTGGGGGAGCTGTATATAGTGGTTGCTGGGGGAGCTGTATATAGTGATTGCTGTGGGAGCTGTATATAGTGATTGCTGGGGGAGCTGTATACAGTGATTGCTGGGGGAGCTGTATATAGTGGTTGCTGGGGGAGCTGTGTATAGTGATTGCTGGGGGAGCTGTATATAGTGGTTGCTGGGGGAGCTGTGTATAGTGATTGCTGGGGGAGCTGTATATAGTGATTGCTGGGGGAGCTGTGTATAGTGACTGCTGTGGGAGCTGTATGTAGTGATTGCTGGGGGAGCTGTATACAGTGATTGCTGGGGGAGCTGTATATAGTGGTTGCTGGGGGAGCTGTATATAGTGGTTGCTGGGGGAGCTGTATATAGTGGTTGCTGGGGGAGCTGTATATAGTGATTGCTGTGGGAGCTGTATATAGTGATTGCTGGGGGAGCTGTATACAGTGATTGCTGGGGGAGCTGTATATAGTGGTTGCTGGGGGAGCTGTATATAGTGATTGCTGGGGGAGCTGTATATAGTGATTGCTGGGGGAGCTGTATATAGTGGTTGCTGGGGGAGCTGTGTATAGTGATTGCTGGGGGAGCTGTATATAGTGATTGCTGGGGGAGCTGTATATAGTGGTTGCTGGGGGAGCTGTGTATAGTGGTTGCTGGGGGAGCTGTATATAGTGATTGCTGGGGGAGCTGTATATAGTGATTGCTGTGGGAGCTGTATATAGTGATTGCTGGGGGAGCTGTATACAGTGATTGCTGGGGGAGCTGTATATAGTGGTTGCTGGGGGAGCTGTGTATAGTGATTGCTGGGGGAGCTGTATATAGTGGTTGCTGGGGGAGCTGTGTATAGTGATTGCTGGGGGAGCTGTATATAGTGATTGCTGAGGGAGCTGTACACAGATGCTAAATATGTAAAATTTCATTCAAAACCGTATTTATCCGCAAAACAGTAAATTCTGGAAATACGGAAAATCGCTATTCGATTTGTAAGCCGCGCGACGTCAAAATAAATTATCCAGAAATTTCGAAAATGATGAAAATGGAAAGTAGACAAATGGGAAATGTTATTTAGCAACTGATTTAGGTGGCAAATTTATCTGCCTGAAAATGTAATGATTTAAAATTTCAAAAGAGTGAAATTTTTCAAAAAATTCATAATTTTTTCTTTTTTTTTTGAAAATAAACGCCAAACTTACCAGCCGACATTTACCGCTAAAATGAAGTACAACATGTGGGGAAAAAACATTCTCAGAATCGCTTTGATAAGTAACAGTGTTCAAAAGTTATAACCGTATAAAGAGACGCAAGTCAGAATCCAAAAAATGGCGCTGAGCCTTAAGCTGTAAAATGGCTGCGTCCTTAAGGGGTTAATCCAGAACGGATTATAACCCACATCCCCCACATACACAAACACCCAAAATCTCATCCCCTCACAAAGATCTAGTCCTCTGCAGCTGCATGACGAGACACCCTCCTCCTCCTCCTCCTCCTCCGTCCAGGAAGGGCGGGGGCTTCACATGAGATGGTTTCCTTCACAAGAGGAGGAGGAGGCTTGGCCAGAACTGCATCACAGAAGGTAAACAGACCAGGCCCTAATCCCTTCCCCCCCTGCACTCCCTCCCAGCACAACCCCTTCTATATTTAACCCTTCGCCTCCCTGCTCTTAGCCCCTGTCATGGCGGCTCTCTGTTATGGCCCCGCCTCCCCTCCAGTGCTGTGCCTTATCCCTAGAAAGTACATGTGGAGTCTTCTCTCTGCCAGTAGATTTGCTGCCTCCTTTCTCCAGGGAGACTTCACGAGAAGCTGCACAGAAATTCACATCTACTGAAGCTGCCGGTGTGCGGAGAAGATCCAGACCTGATCCTAAAAATGGAGAACCTTCTATTCATTTTGCTTCAACGAAACCAAAGTTTTAACCCTGAAGTAACATTTGCCTGGAGGTCACGAGAGGCCGTTTCCTAAATTTTTTTTTTTTTTTTTGAGATGACGGGTCACAACCCTTTTATCCTCATTGCAATTGAATTGGAAGAATGTGTCGGGGAGGAGAAGGCTTCCAGTGGAGAGCTTCCTGGGTTGACCATCTGTGGTCTTCTAGAATGGTTGTCTCTTCTTTCCCACCCTTTGTTCCGTCTATCCTCCCTCTATGCGTTTTTTTTTTCTATCCGTAATGGTAGACTAGCCATCGTGTGCGTCTACCAGCTACCTGCGACTAGTTTTAGTCTTGTCCCCGGTCTTCCACCGGTCTCGGGGAGTTGACCACCCCCCCGTTGTTGGGTTGCGGCTCTAGAAGAGAAGCGTAAGTATAATTTTGTCCTTTTTCTGTCGTGTTGGTTGGTTTGTGTCTAGTCTGCTTTCTTCTAGTCTCATTTATCAAAGTGTCGTGGGGCCCTGTTGGAGTAATGCATCTTCTCAGAGCCGACTTCCCTGGAGCGGCCGGATCTGCAGAGCTCATTTATCAGCATAGGCGTAGTTCACATCGTCAGGGGACTTTTTTTTTTCAGCCACTTTTCTGGCGCGCTGCTTTCTGGCTGGGCTGGTTTTTTCCAGTCTCATTTATCATTGTGTCACGCGCCTGTTGTGAATTTAGTCTCTGCCCCTAGTCTTCTGGAGTAAAGCAGCTTGTTACAATCTGATCCAGACTGAAGACCGGAGCTTATTTATTAACTTTCTAAGTCTGTATTTAATAAGCTCCAAAGTGCCCGGAGGGGAAAAAAAAAAAAAAAAATCAGCCTGAGAACATGGAGGAATTCAGCCTGCCCTTTGTTGCTACAAAATCTACAAAGCAGCGAACGTCTAGCAGGCCGCATGTCCGTGCCAGGGCTTTCTCGTCTACCTCTAACCCTGGATATCACTACGACGAGATCCGAGATGGTAGCAGGACAAGTTTTCATCCTTCGGATCCGGAAACATCGTCATCTTCTTATGATCATGTGGATCGTGTGGATCATAACGTTCGGAAGAAAAAAAAGAAAAAATTTACAGCCGAGGAAAAGCGCATCTTGGTTGAGAAGGTAATTTACGTGATTTTTTCCCTTGTGCTATCGGCTTTTGTGTTGTGGCTTTTTTTTCTTTTTAGTGTTTTTTTTTTTTTTTTTCTTAGGCCGTGTTCACACGTGGTGTTTTGAATTGCCTTTTGAGCATTGTTTACATGCAAAACACGTGGAGCTGGTTCCCAATTGCATATGTTTAGGTATAAATCCATATACGGCCCAGGGAGTGACTCCTCCTTCGTTGCATTTGAATTGTGAAGCGAATGTAATTCGAATTCTGTGTGTGAATGCGGCCTTAAGCACACAGATACTTGTAATGGGGGTTTGCTTTCTTTCTGTATGGTTTGTGAGATATTTTTTTTTTTTCTCTGCTTTGTTGCTATCTTTGGATTTAAAAAAACCCAGGCCCCTGATGATACATAAGGCCTAATGGGTCGGCTAGAAAACGAAACCACAGATAAGGGGCAGTTTGTAGGTAAATTACTCAATGGGGCTAACCTTAAATAAGACCTGTCAGGGCAATTTGGGTCACTACTGCATATTAACCGGAGGTTTATTCTCTGAAATCACCCTTTAGCATGCACCCCTACTGGGCCCCCTGTATCCGCATGCACCCCTACTGGGCCCCCTGTATCCGCATGCACCCCTACTGGGCCCCCTGTATCCGCATGCACCCCTACTGGGCCCCCTGTATCCGCATGCACCCCTACTGGGCCCCCTGTATCCGCATGCACCCCTACTGGGCCCCCTGTATCCGCATGCACCCCTACTGGGCCCCCTGTATCCGCATGCACCCCTACTGGGCCCCCTGTATCCGCATGCACCCCTACTGGGCCCCCTGTATCCGCATGCACCCCTACTGGGCCCCCTGTATCCGCATGCACCCCTACTGGGCCCCCTGTATCCGCATGCACCCCTACTGGGCCCCCTGTATCCGCATGCACCCCTACTGGGCCCCCTGTATCCGCATGCACCCCTACTGGGCCCCCTGTATCCGCATGCACCCCTACTGGGCCCCCTGTATCCGCATGCACCCCTACTGGGCCCCCTGTATCCGCATGCACCCCTACTGGGCCCCCTGTATCCGCATGCACCCCTACTGGGCCCCCTGTATCCGCATGCACCCCTACTGGGCCCCCTGTATCCGCATGCACCCCTACTGGGCCCCCTGTATCCGCATGCACCCCTACTGGGCCCCCTGTATCCGCATGCACCCCTACTGGGCCCCCTGTATCCGCATGCACCCCTACTGGGCCCCCTGTATCCGCATGCACCCCTACTGGGCCCCCTGTATCCGCATGCACCCCTACTGGGCCCCCTGTATCCGCATGCACCCCTACTGGGCCCCCTGTATCCGCATGCACCCCTACTGGGCCCCCTGTATCCGCATGCACCCCTACTGGGCCCCCTGTATCCGCATGCACCCCTACTGGGCCCCCTGTATCCGCATGCACCCCTACTGGGCCCCCTGTATCCGCATGCACCCCTACTGGGCCCCCTGTATCCGCATGCACCCCTACTGGGCCCCCTGTATCCGCATGCACCCCTACTGGGCCCCCTGTATCCGCATGCACCCCTACTGGGCCCCCTGTATCCGCATGCACCCCTACTGGGCCCCCTGTATCCGCATGCACCCCTACTGGGCCCCCTGTATCCGCATGCACCCCTACTGGGCCCCCTGTATCCGCATGCACCCCTACTGGGCCCCCTGTATCCGCATGCACCCCTACCGGGCCCCCTGTATCCGCATGCACCCCTACCGTGCCCCCTGTATCCGCATGCACCCCTACCGTGCCCCCTGTATCCGCATGCACCCCTACCGTGCCCCCTGTATCCGCATGCACCCCTACCGTGCCCCCTGTATCCGCATGCACCCCTACCGTGCCCCCTGTATCCGCATGCACATACTTTGCAAATTAATGGTTTCCTGAATTATTTTTGCATATACAGTGAACCCCTTTATTTAAAATATGTACAGGGTCCCTCAAATTATAATATAGTGCCTGCCATGAACTATTATAACAGCACAATGCATGAAGGTAGTAAAAGAACCAACCTTAATAGATACAGCACCAGAACCAGGAGCCTTACATACAAATATATAGTATCCAACATGATATTACATATTTACAGTGTCCCTTGTAGCTTCACTACTGTGCCCCCTGTATCCGCATGCACCCCTACCGTGCCCCCTGTATCCGCATGCATGCACCCCTACCGTGCCCCCTGTATCCGCATGCATGCACCCCTACCGTGCCCCCTGTATCCGCATGCATGCACCCCTACCGTGCCCCTGTATCCGCATGCATGCACCCCTACCGTGCCCCCTGTATCCGCATGCATGCACCCCTACCGTGCCCCCTGTATCCGCATGCATGCACCCCTACCGTGCCCCCTGTATCCGCATGCATGCACCCCTACCGTGCCCCCTGTATCCGCATGCATGCACCCCTACCGTGCCCCCTGTATCCGCATGCATGCACCCCTACCGTGCCCCCTGTATCCGCATGCATGCACCCCTACCGTGCCCCCTGTATCCGCATGCATGCACCCCTACCGTGCCCCCTGTATCCGCATGCATGCACCCCTACCGTGCCCCCTGTATCCGCATGCATGCACCCCTACCGTGCCCCCTGTATCCGCATGCATGCACCCCTACCGTGCCCCCTGTATCCGCATGCATGCACCCCTACCGTGCCCCCTGTATCCGCATGCATGCACCCCTACCGTGCCCCCTGTATCCGCATGCATGCACCCCTACCGTGCCCCCTGTATCCGCATGCATGCACCCCTACCGTGCCCCCTGTATCCGCATGCATGCACCCCTACCGTGCCCCCTGTATCCGCATGCATGCACCCCTACCGTGCCCCCTGTATCCGCATGCATGCACCCCTACCGTGCCCCCTGTATCCGCATGCATGCACCCCTACCGTGCCCCCTGTATCCGCATGCATGCACCCCTACCGTGCCCCCTGTATCCGCATGCATGCACCCCTACCGTGCCCCCTGTATCCGCATGCATGCACCCCTACCGTGCCCCCTGTATCCGCATGCATGCACCCCTACCGTGCCCCCTGTATCCGCATGCATGCACCCCTACCGTGCCCCCTGTATCCGCATGCATGCACCCCTACCGTGCCCCCTGTATCCGCATGCATGCACCCCTACCGTGCCCCCTGTATCCGCATGCATGCACCCCTACCGTGCCCCCTGTATCCGCATGCATGCACCCCTACCGTGCCCCCTGTATCCGCATGCATGCACCCCTACCGGGCCCCCTGTATCCGCATGCATGCACCCCTACCGGGCCCCCTGTATCCGCATGCATGCACCCCTACCGGGCCCCCTGTATCCGCATGCACCCCTACCGGGCCCCCTGTATCCGCATGTATATACTTTGCAAATTAATGGTTTCCTGAATTATTTTTGCATATACAGTGAACCCCTTTATTTAAAATATGTACAGGGTCCCTCAAATTATAATATAGTGCCTGCCATGAACTATTATAACAGCACAATGCATGAAGGTAGTAAAAGAACCAACCTTAATAGATACAGCACCAGAACCAGGAGCCTTACATACAAATATATAGTATCCAACATGATATTACATATTTACAGTGTCCCTTGTAGCTTCACTACTGTGCCCCCTGTATCCGCATGCACCGCTACTGTGCCCCCTGTATCCGCATGCACCGCTACTGTGCCCCCTGTATCCGCATGCATGCACCCCTACCGTGCCCCCTGTATCCGCATGCATGCACTCCTACCGTGCCCCCTGTATCCGCATGCATGCACCCCTACCGTGCCCCCTGTATCCGCATTCATGCACCCCTACCGTGCCCCCTGTATCCGCATGCATGCACCCCTACCGTGCCCCCTGTATCCGCATGCATGCACCCCTACCGTGCCCCCTGTATCCGCATGCATGCACCCCTACCGTGCCCCCTGTATCCGCATGCATGCATCCCTACCGTGCCCCTTCCATCTCCCATGTTCCAACAGTTTTCTTCTCCTTCTGCTGCCAACTCCTGACTTCCAACAACTTCAGCAGCAAAATGGCGGCAGCAGCATCACAATGAGGGGTTTGATAGGGCGGCGCACCGGATCTCATGGCCGACTGGTGTGACACCCTGAGTATCAATAGTGCCTCTTAAAGATGACAATGGAGACGATTATTGAATAAATTGGAACAGGTGGAGGATGTAGGCTGGTGCCCTCCTTCTGCCCCACATGGCCGGCACCTCGGGTAGTTTCACATCCTCCTCGGTGGTAGAAATCCTCCTTGATGGCTTCCAAGTGCTGTCCATTACAGATGGTTGTTTGGATACGCTATTAAATGACTGTAAAAATCATCAGGTTTTTTATAACAAATCCCTAAAATTTAATGACAGTTGGATGCTGTCTGTTAAAAATGGATGGATCCAAAAAGGAAGAAACTGATATTAATCACCAGTTTTTCATTAACAATTTGGACATTTGTGTGCAGGATCTTTAAAGGGAACCTACCACCACATATCTACCTATAAAGGTAGATCGGGTGGTAGGTACATCTACAGGACGTGAGGATAATCCTCATGTCCCTGCAATATTTTAATAACTTATTTTGCTAATATGTAAATTTTCTAAGGCAGCTACTGGGGCGTGGAGTAGCCGGAGTAGCCACACCCCAGTTGCCTCTTTGTTCCTCCTACCAGAAATCTTCGGTGGGCAGCTCAAGGTAGATGCCGCCCAAGTCTGAGAAATCTGCCGTCTGTGCATGCGCAGAACAGCAGCCCTGCGGCTGTGCGGTCACTTCTCCAAAGCCGGAGCCACTACGCATGTGCAGATGGCTGGTTTTTCGGACGAGGGTGCGGAGCTACAAGGATCTGTGCGCCGAAGATTTCTGGTAGGAGTAACAAAGAGGCTACTGGGGCGTGGAGTAGCTGCATCGTGTAGCCTCAACTCCGCCTACTCCACGCCCCAGTAGCCTCTTTAGAAAATTTACATATTAGCCAAATAAAACTTATCAAAAGATTTGTGAGGACGTGAGGATCAGCCCTTAAAAGGGTTATCCTCACGTCCTTACGGTTATTGAATTGTGTATCGTAGTCTGTACAGAATCTCTTCTTTTGTATTTTCTCGTATGACTTATGGTGTTTTTTTGTGTGTTTTTTTTTTTTTGTTTCATGCTCCAGGTTGTTTCTCATTACAATGAATTATTTGGAAAGAAGTCCCATCATCTTCCTTTACGTACTAAAACTCATATTTGGGGCAAAATTGCATCGACTATTAATTCTCTGGGAGTCGAAAAGCGGAGCATTGCGGAGCTCAAGAAAAAATGGCACGACACACGTCGTAGAAGCAAAGAAAAAATCAGCAAGATGAAAGTCCACCAAACGGCGTCGGGTGGGGGTCCACCCACCGGAGTTATTCTCGATCCTGTGGATGAGTTGGTTATTTCAACATACGACAACAACAATAAACAACAAACCGAAGAAGCTTCAAACCCGGAAATCATGGAATTCAATCCGAGTGGAGGTAGGTTTAAAAAAATATTTGTCGAAAAAACTTTTGGCAAGACATTTTTTTTTTTTACTTGATGATTGTCTAAATTTTAGGTGTGGCCGATTCCTATAAGAGCGAGGAATCGGATGTGGATGAATATCTGCCTCCCCCTGAGGTTGAGAGGATCGCAATGCCCGAACCCGACATAGAACCTGAAAACATTGGTGAAGATTTCCCGTTCTTGCCATCGGAGGCGAATTTCCTAAACCAATACATGGACGGAACATTTTCCTTCTTTAACAATTTAATTTCTACAAATCGTCAGATCTGCGAGGCGATTCTGAGCGTGCAGAATGTGATTAAAGAAGGCTTTACGGCCATTCACTCAGATTTGTCCCAAATTAAACAGGCAATCCTCTCTACAAAGTCTAAAGCGCCTGACGGGCCAATCAGAGATCCTGCAACTGCGTCAGGCCCCTCCTCCTTCGCCCAAATATCTCCATGTGCGTTTTTAGTGTCCCCTAATATTGTTGGTTTGGAAAAATCAACTGCCTCGAATCTAGTTCACACGACAGTCAATGATAACACCCAAAATCTGTCTGCGGTTATTTCGAGTCCCCCCGGGATACCTTTGGTTTCCCTTCCGATTCCTCTTCAGGCTGGTTCTGCAATAATACACAGTGATCTTCCTTCTACATCTGCTGGTGCTGCAAACGATTCTGCCAATGTGGAGGTAGATATCAAAATAGAATCGCCCTCTGTTTCCCCAGTTTCCTCTGAACGTAAGTTACGCAGGCGTAGATGAATTTTATTTTATTTTCAGATTGACCATTTTTTTTAGTCTGAATTGTTGCATGTAAATGTTTGAAATAAAATGATTATTTTTCCTTAGTGTATTTTCTATTCCACTTTTGTATGTTGTGTGTGTTTTGTTTTTTTTTGTTTTTTTTTTTTTAGAATTTGTAGAATTTTTCTTTTAGTTCTTTATGCAGTTGTTCCGGCAGAAAATGTTTTATATTTAATGGGGACTACAGACAGGACGGTGAAAGATCCCTGCCAGCAGGAATCTCTGACGAGGAGCTGCGCGCCGAAGATTTTTGGTAGGAGGAACAAAGAGGCTACTGGGGCGTGGAGTAGCCGTACCTTGTAGCCTCAGCTCCGGCTACTCCACGCCCCAGTAGCCTCTTTAGAAAATTTACATATTTGCCTAAAAAAAGATTGTGGGGACGTGAGGATGAGCCCTTAAAAGGTCTCTCCTCATGTCCTATAGATGTACCTACCACCCGATCTACCTTTATAGGGTAGATATGTGGTGGTAGGTTCCTCTTAAATGTTCAGTTGATAATAATTGCAGGTTTTAACCGTGTTCTGTGGGCAAAACTGCTCGCAACACTTGCTCTGTACCACCCTGTCCGATCAGTAAATCAGAATATAGTGCAATAGTATTGCATGAGTGATCATGCCCCCCCTAGGATTCAAATACCTAAAAACTAGTCATCTAAAATGTAAAAAGTCCCAAAATTTTTTAAAAAGTTTAAAGGGCTCACGGGCTGAGTCCCCTTCATACAAGTGTGGGGGTGGTTGCATATTGCAGCAAACCCCCACCGCTAATAACCGCGGTCGGTGCTTGCACCGATCACGGCTATTAACCTCTCCGTTGCCGCCGCCGGCATTTAAAAGACGGCGGCGCGTGGGGTGACGATCGGCTGCCTTGGTAACCTTGGGTCTTCGTTTGACCCAGGGCTGCATGGTTTCTGCAGAGTCGTTACAATGAGCCAGTGGCTCATTGTAACGGATAACATGCAAAGCTGCCATATATTGCAATACAGAAGTATTGCAGTATATGGTAGGAATGATCTGACTATCTAGGGTTAATGTACCCTAGATGGTCTAAGAAATAGTGAAAAAAAAAAAGTTTCAAAAATAAAAACAATTAATAAAATATTAAAAATTCAAATCACCCCCCTTTCCCTAGAACTGATATAAAATATAATAAACAGTAAAAATCACAAACATATTAGGTATCGCTGCATCCCAAAATGCCCGATCTATGAAAATATAAAAAACGGTTACGGCCGGCGGTGACCTCCGAGACGGGATATGGCGCCCAAATGTCCGAAATGCGACTTTTACAACTTTTTACATCACATAAAAAATGGAATTAAAAATGATCAATATGTTGCACAGACCTCAAAATGGTAGCAATGAAAATGTCGCCTCATTTCGCAAAAAATGACACATCACACATCTCCGTGCGCCAAAGTATGAAAAAGTTATTAGCGTCAGAAGATGGCAAAAAAAAAATTTAGCTTTTTTGTACACATTCATTTAATTTTTGAAAATGTATTAAAACGCCATAAAACCTGTATAAATTTGGTATCACCGTGATCGCACCGAACCAAAGAATAAAGCTGAGGTGTAATTTGGAGCGTAGAGTGAAAGTCGTAAAATCTGAGCCCACAAGAACTAAATTTTTCCACATTTGGAATTTTTTTCCTGCTTCCCAGTACACGGCATGTTAAAATAAATAACATCACAGGAAAGTAAAATTTGTGGTGCACAAAATAAGCCCTCACCCAAAATGAAAAAGTTTATGGATTTTTGAAGGTGGAGAGCGAGAAATGAGCAAAAAAAAACCCTGCGTCCTTAAGGGGTTAAGGTGCAAATACCGGTAGAAGAAAAAAGGGGCCAAAGAGATAATAGATAATGACAAGGGGTCAAAAATGTTGTAAAAAAAAAAAAAATCTACTGATACATCAGGTCCGATGAATATTGTTCATATTACGTCACATGCTTGTGAAGTCAAAATAAGAGATAAGTGAAAAAAATCTATACAGCGTGTCCTATTTTTCCAGTACTTCTGTATGTTCCATAGACGCCTGTGGTAACGTAAAATACATGATGGTTACTGTTGTGCACCATATGCTGCCATACACGTGTAGTATCCAGGGATTTTGAGGGTTAAACAAGCTAGTGACATAATTTGCCAACCCAGAGTATTTTTATACAGATACGTGACATATGTGCACATACGGTTAAAAAAGTCATGTATATATGGTCAACTACACCATTGAAATACGTGAGGGCAGCGGTGGCTCAGTGGTTAGCACTACAGCCTTGCAGCGCTGGCGTCCTGGTTAGCACTACAACCTTGCAGCGCTGGTGTCCTGGTTAGCACTGCAGCCTTGCAGTGCTGGCATCCTGGTTAGCACTACAGCCTTGCAGCGCTGGCGTCCTGGTTAGCACTACAGCCTTGCAGCGCTGGCGTCCTGGTTAGCACTACAGCCTTGTAGCTCTGGGGTCCTAGGTTCAAGTCCCATCCAGGTTGACATCTGCAAAGAGTTTGTATGTTCTCTCTGTGTTTGCGTGGGTTTCCTCCAGGTCTTCTGGTTTCCTCCAGGTCTTCTGGTTTCCTCCACACCCCAAAACATACTGGTAGGGTGATTGGATTGTGGCAGGGCACGACAGGGACTGATTTGGCAAACTCTGTGCAGCGCTGCGGAATCTGTGAGCGTTATATAAATAAAGGAATTACCGTATTTTCCGGGCCATTAGGCGCACCGGAATATAAGGCGCATTAGTCCGATGCGCCTTATATATGTAATAATTCCATATATAAGGCGCATCGGACTATAAGGCACGGGGTCCGGGGGCGTGTCGGAGGTCCGGGGGCGGAGCGGAGATGCGACGGGACGCGACGCGACCCGAAGACGAGACCCGACGAGACGCGGGGAAGGTGAGGGGGAGGTGGAGGAGGGCAGCGGACCATACTTACATAGGTCCCCGCTACCGGAGACAGCAGATCTCCAGCGGGAACTGCAGACCACGCGGCAGAAGTTGTTCGTGCCGCGTGGTCTGCAGTTCCCGCTGGAGATCTGCTGTCTCCGGTAGCGGGGACCTATGTAAGTATGGTCCGCTGCCCAGCGCCATACATAGGGCGCACCGGACTATAAGGCGCACTTTGGATTTCCAAGGAAATCCAAGGCTTTTAAGTGCGCCTTATAGTCCGGAAAATACGGTATATTATTATGATTTAAAGGGGTTGTCCGGAAGTTGAAAAAAACAACTGCTAGTTTTTCGAGACCATGGATTGTTCCGGTGTTGCAGCTGCATAGAGATGAATGGAACTGTAATACCAGCACAAACAGTGGTCAGGTGTGGCAGTGTTTTTGGAAGAAAGCAGCCATGTTTTTGGCCTTTGGACAACCCATTAATAAATGTAATGCAAAGTTTGGAGGAAATTTTCCTAATTACATTGCTTTTACATAAAAGTGATGTTAATATAAAGGGGCACATTTACTTACCGATCCCATTGATGCGGCTGATCCAGAATGTCCGACGAGGATTCAGAACTGCCGCAATTCACTAGGATCGTGCGTCCAATTTCCTGCATGTGTCGCTTCCCCGCTCAGGTCCGCCGGAGTTCACCTTCTTCTTCCTGGTGCATGTAAGTGCTGATCTTGGGACACAATTTCATTTTTAAATTCCGCGGTTTGTCCGAATCAGTCGGGTTGTCCAATGGCCACGCCCCCCGATTTGTGTTGCATGAAAGCCACAATCCGATCGCGTGCACCAAAAACCTGGGCAATTCATTGCAAAACTGAAAAATTTGGTAAACCGGGAAATGCGTCAGACGGACCCTTAGTAAATGTGCCCCAAAGTGTTTCAGTTGCCTTCATGTAAACATCATTCTAACTCGATGCTGTAAGGTAAATATCCTCCCCTCAGTATTTGAATTGGGTTTCATAACACATTGGGGCACATTTACTTACCCGGTCCTGCTGAGTTTCCGAAAGTGCATTGTCCGTGTATAATGCACTGTGCCGCGATTCACTAAGATCCTGCACCCGAGTTCCTGCATGTGTCGCTTCTCCGCTCAGGTCCCTGGAGTTCACCTTCTTCTTCCTGGTGCATGTAAGTGCATTGTCTTGCAACATCATTTTTAAGTTAAATCCTGCAGTTTGTCCGAATCTGTCGGATCGTCCGACAGCCCGCCCCTAGATTTGTGTTGCATGAAAGCCGCAGCGATTGCGCCAAAATCCAATCGCGTGCAACACAATCGCCTGCTAAATACCTGTCCCATCGGCGCAATCCCCAAAAAAGTCGGAGAATGCGGCGGCAAGACCCTTAGTAAATAAGCCCCATTGTGAACGCAGCCTAATATGGAAGTAAAGACAGTAGTATCTAAGGGGAAAGAGGGCCGGCTCTAGCAGTCCTTTGTAAAATATGGAGGTGTGCAGCAGCCCTGTGTAAGTTACACACTTTGCCCCCCGTGGCCCTATATTTTAGGCAGGACTACTGCAGCGGCCTGTATAACATCCCCACCGGAGCCAACATCATGCAGAGGTAACGGGACAGCAACCCGGAGCGGCTGGCTATGATGGCGGCTAGGCCGCAGATGTCACAGGAGCCTAGGGTTATGTTGTACACTTCACCTGCACCCACCTGGGCCAGCAAGGTGAAGCAAGAAGAGGGAGAGGCCATGTGTGTAGAAGGTGTCCCCCGAGGCATCGGTCAGTGTAGGTGTCTATCTCCCCGGCAGATGTTATGTGGGAGGCCATGATGATAGTGCAGGCCAAGGACACACAGTGAGGCAGAGATCTTTAAACAACTCACAGTTCCTTTTGGCTGGACATAACTCCTTACTTTAGAGGCTGGCAGGGCTGTAGATTTGGCTGGCTGGCTGGCCGATAATGAATTTCCATGGCTTGCATAAAGGTCAGCGTTATCCAGTGGTCAACAAATCTACTATGCAGCCAGGTGGGCTCTGCTGCATCAGCAATCTGTAGTAGCAATCTCTAGGGCAACCTTTTGAGCTTGGTGTGTCAAAATTCGCCAAAAAACCGAGCATAACTCGGGTGCTGTGTCACCTTTAGAAAAAAAACAAATTTTGTAATAACATGTCCCCTAATTAAGAACATGTCCAGCAGCGGCCTCCCCTTATTAAGTACATGTCCAGCAGCGGCTTCCCCTTATTAAGAACATGTCCAGCAGCGGCCTCCCCTTATTAAGAACATGTCCAGCAGCAGCCTTCCTTCCCTACTAAAATACCCCTAGCGGCCTCCCTTTACTACTAAAAAACCCCTAGCGGCCTCCCTTTACTACTAAAATACCCCTAGCGGCCTCCCTTTACTACTAAAAAACCCCTAGCGGTCTCCCTTTACTACTAAAATACCCCTAGCCGCCTCCTTTTACTACTAAAATACCCCTAGCCGCATCCCTTTGCTGCTAAAATACCCCTAGCCGCCTCCTTTTACTACTAAAATACCCCTAGCGGCCTCCCTTTACTACTAAAATACCCCTAGCGGCCTCCCTTTACTACTAAAATACCCCTAGCGGCCTCCCTTTACTACTAAAATACCCCTAGCGGCCTCCCTTTACTACTAAAATACCCCTAGCGGCCTCCCTTTACTACTAAAATACCCCTAGCCGCCTCCTTTTACTACTAAAATACCCCTAGTGGCCTCCCTTTACTACTAAAATACCCCTAGCCGCCTCCTTTTACTACTAAAATACCCCTAGCCGCCTCCCGTTAAATATAATATAATAATAAACTTACTGGCAGGTCTGACGATAATGGCGGCTCGGCTCCTCCAGGTTGCACCGCGCGCCTCAGGCACGTGACGAGCAGCGCGCACTGCAGCCTGGAGGAGCCGGAGGAGTTGCAGACGGTGGGCGGACCAACGCGGCGCCGGACAGGTAAGCAGGGGGTGAAACACAGGGACGGGGGTGGGACATTAACACAGGGGCAGCACATTACACAGGGGCAGCACATTACACAGGGAGTGTTCATGTAGTAGGTCTTGCTGCTGACTGGTTTCCTTTGTTGGTTGGTGGAGGAACGTGCTCATCATTGACGGGAGCCTCAAGTTGTTGGACCTTTAGGAGCTCTACAAATCTGAGATAGAAATTGGGGCTACAGTGAAGTTTTATTGAAAAAATAAACTTTTTTTTTTCAGTTTTACAGCCAAAAAATCTTGATAATGAGAGTAAAGTAATCAAAATACTGTCATGTGTTGGGGGGGCGTTCCGCTTTTCTAGTACTTCAGGGGTCCGCAAACTTCATTTCGTAGGAAAATCGAGACGTCTGCACTAAAATCCTCATCGCCGGTCGATCTTCTACTGATCAGAGAAATATGGATAAGACGTTAAGAAGAAACCTCCTCACTAGAGGTCAAGATGCCCCCAGATGTATCACCCACCATATGGCATCTCCGAAACTCGTCATCCCATGTCTACAAGTACCTGCCGAAAGTGGTGGTGAGGGCGGAGTGTGACTACAGGGGGTGGTTGTACCCAGGTCCCGGGTCACATGTCTCTAGTCTTCCTATATGTGGAGACCATTACATTATAGATGAAGGGGGGTGATATAGATATTCTGTATATATCCATCGCTGTGCCAGCCAATCACTGATCTGAGTGCTGTAGAGCAAGGTCAGTGATTGGCTGGCACAGTGATGTATGTACACAGACATCTCCATGTTCATACTCATTACCAGATTTACCCCACTAAACTACAACCCTTTCCGGTGCTTTCCAGAATTCCTTCTTTTAAGTAAAATCTCATCCATTACCTCTAAAAAATCTCCTCCAACCTCATGTGACAAAGAGCAGAGAAGAGTCATATTTTGCCTGCGAAGAATCAATTTTAAAGGCTACAGGGGAGCTTCACTTCAGACGCCCCTATCTTCTGTTCTATAGCACCTAGAAAATTGCTGCTGGTGTCATATTAAAGATAAGAATCTCACATCAGACTTTGTGGTTCTGTGAGATACAGAACTGGAGATACAAGGTGCTGTGAGATACGGGAACTGGATTTTTATGCGCAGTTCGCTTCCTAAACTCTGGCACAGCATAAGAATATCTCGCCTCACTTTTAGACACTAGACATATCCCCTATACAAGAGACACAAACCCATCTGAATTTGTCCCACTAACATTTTTGGTATTTACTCTGGATATGGAGCCAGTATGAGTGCAGCATGGAGTTGTCAGACTTTGTTATTACCACTAGATGGCGACTTTGCTTTTAGAATCTTCTGACAAGAACCGACAGTACAGGAGTTTTTCATAATTTTTTTACTCAATCAATAAGATTGATCTTGAGCAGTTTCTGCTCTGGTTGTATAGATACACTACCTATAGTCTAGATATTTTGTGAAAGTCTTCATACCCCTTGAACTTTTAATAAATTTTATAGCCACAAACTCACATGTATTTTTATTGATATTTCATGTCACTGAGCAACAAAAGTATTCAGTTTCTGTAAAAAAAAAAACCCTGCATTTATAGTTTTTTTTAAAATACGTATTCACCCCCCGCTCCATGAGTCAGGATTTTGTACATCTGCAGTGACACATTTATTTAGTGATGTCTATCCCAGTTTTGCACATCTAGAGGCTGGAGGTTCTCCCATTATTCTTTGTACATCTAGAGGCTGGAGGTTCCCCCATTCTTCTCTGTACATCTAGAGGCTGGAGGTTCCCCCATTCTTCTTTGTACATCTAGAGGCTGGAGGTTCCCCCCATTCTTCTCTGTACATCTAGAGGCTGGAGGTTCCTCCATTCTTCTCTGTACATCTAGAGGCTGGAGGTTCCTCCATTCTTCTCTGTACATCTAGAGGCTGGAGGTTCCCCCATTCTTCTTTGTACATCTAGAGGCTGGAGGTTCCCCCATTCTTCTTTGTACATCTAGAGGCTGGAGGTTCCTCCATTCTTCTTTGTACATCTAGAGGCTGGAGGTTCCCCCATTCTTCTCTGTACATCTAGAGGCTGGAGGTTCCTCCATTCTTCTTTGTACATCTAGAGGCTGGAGGTTCCCCCATTCTTCTCTGTACATCTAGAGGCTGGAGGTTCCCCCATTCTTCTTTGTACATCTAGAGGCTGGAGGTTCCTCCATTCTTCTCTGTACATCTAGAGGCTGGAGGTTCCCCCATTCTTCTTTGCACATCTAGAGGCTGGAGTTTCCCAAATTATTCTTTGTACATCTAGAGGCTGGAGGTTCCCCCATTCTTCTCTGTACATCTAGAGGCTGGAGGTTCCCCCATTCTTCTTTGTACATCTAGAGGCTGGAGGTTCCTCCATTCTTCTCTGTACATCTAGAGGCTGGAGGTTCCCCCATTCTTCTTTGCACATCTAGAGGCTGGAGTTTCCCAAATTATTCTTTGTAAATCTAGAGGCCGGAGGTTCTCCCATTCTACTTTGTACATCTAGAGGCTGGATGCTCCCCCATTCTTCTTTGTACATCTAGAGGCGGGAGGTTTCTCCATTCTTCTTTGTACATCTAGAGGCTGGAGGTTCCCCCATTCTTCTTTGTACATCTAGAGGCTGGAGGTTCTCCCATTCTACTTTGTACATCTAGAGGCTGGATGCTCCCCCATTCTTCTTTGTACATCTAGAGGCGGGAGGTTTCTCCATTCTTCTTTGTACATCTAGAGGCTGGAGGTTCCCCCATTCTTCTTTGTACATCTAGAGGCTGGAGGTCCCCCCATTCTTCTTTGTACATCTAGAGGCTGGAGGTTCCTCCATTCTTCTTTGTACATCTAGAGGCTGGAGGTTCCCCCATTCTTCTTTGTACATCTAGAGGCTGGAGGTTCCCCCCATTCTTCTTTGTACATCTAGAGGCTGGAGGTTCCCCCATTCTTCTTTGCACATCTAGTGGCTGGAGGTTCCTCCATTCTTCTTTGTACATCTAGAGGCTGGAGGTCCCCCATTCTTCTTTGTACATCTAGAGGCTGGAGGTCCCCCCATTCTTCTTTGTACATCTAGAGGCTGGAGGTTCCCCCATTCTTCTTTGTACATCTAGAGGCTGGAGATCCCCCCATTCTTCTTTGTACATCTAGAGGCTGGAGGTTCCTCCATTCTTCTTTGTACATCTAGAGGTTGGAGGTTCCTCCATTCTTCTTTGTACATCTAGAGGCTGGAGGTTCCTCCATTCTTCTTTGTACATCTAGAGGCTGGAGGTTCCCCCATTCTTCTTTGTACATCTAGAGGCTGGAGGTTCCCCCCATTCTTCTTTGTACATCTAGAGGCTGGAGGTACCCCCCATTCTTCTTTGCACATCTAGTGGCTGGAGGTTCCTCCATTCTTCTTTGTACATCTAGAGGCTGGAGGTTCCCCATTCTTCTTTGTACATCTAGAGGCTGGAGGTCCCCCCATTCTTCTTTGTACATCTAGAGTCTGGAGGTTCCCCCATTCTTCTTTGTACATCTAGAGGCTGGAGCTCCCCCATTCTTCTTTGTACATCTAGAGGCTGGAGGTTCCTCCATTCTTCTTTGTACATCTAGAGGCTGGAGGTTCCTCCATTCTTCTCTGTACATCTAGAGGCTGGAGGTTCCCCCATTCTTCTTTGTACATCTAGAGGCTGGAGGTCCCCCCATTCTTCTTTGTACATCTAGAGGCTGGAGGTTCCTCCATTCTTCTTTGTACATCTAGAGGCTGGAGGTCCCCCCATTCTTCTTTGTACATCTAGAGGCTGGAGGTTCCTCCATTCTTCTTTGTACATCTAGAGGTTGGAGGTTCCTCCATTCTTCTTTGTACATCTAGAGGCTGGAGGTTCCTCCATTCTTCTTTGTACATCTAGAGGCTGGAGGTTCCCCCATTCTTCTTTGTACATCTAGAGGCTGGAGGTTCCCCCCATTCTTCTTTGTACATCTAGAGGCTGGAGGTACCCCCCATTCTTCTTTGCACATCTAGAGGCTGGATGTTCCTCCATTCTTCTTTGTACATCTAGAGGCTGGAGGTTCCCCCATTCTTCTTTGTACATCTAGAGGCTGGCGTTTCCCAAATTATTCTTTGTACATCTAGAGGCTGGAGGTTCCCCCATTGTTCTTTGCACATCTAGAGGCTGGAGGTTCCTCCATTCTTCTTTGTACATCTAGAGGCTGGAGGTTCCTCCATTCTTCTTTGTACATCTAGAGGTTGGAGGTTCCCCCCATTCTTCTTTGCAAATCTAGAGGCTGGAGGTTCCTCCATTCTTTTTTGTACATCTAGAGGCTGGAGGTTCCCCCATTCTTCTCTGTACATCTAGAGGCTGGAGGTTCCCCCATTCTTCTTTGTACATCTAGAGGCTGGAGGTTCCTCCATTCTTCTCTGTACATCTAGAGGCTGGAGGTTCCCCCCATTCTTCTCTGTACATCTAGAGGCTGGAGGTTCCTCCATTCTTCTCTGTACATCTAGAGGCTGGAGGTTCCTCCATTCTTCTCTGTACATCTAGAGGCTGGAGGTTCCCCCATTCTTCTTTGTACATCTAGAGGCTGGAGGTTCCTCCATTCTTCTTTGTACATCTAGAGGCTGGAGGTTCCCCCATTCTTCTCTGTACATCTAGAGGCTGGAGGTTCCCCCATTCTTCTTTGTACATCTAGAGGCTGGAGGTTCCTCCATTCTTCTCTGTACATCTAGAGGCTGGAGGTTCCCCCCATTCTTCTTTGCACATCTAGAGGCTGGAGTTTCCCAAATTATTCTTTGTAAATCTAGAGGCTGGAGGTTCTCCCATTCTACTTTGTACATCTAGAGGCTGGATGCTCCCCCATTCTTCTTTGTACATCTAGAGGCGGGAGGTTTCTCCATTCTTCTTTGTACATCTAGAGGCTGGAGGTTCCCCCATTCTTCTTTGTACATCTAGAGGCTGGAGGTTCTCCCATTCTACTTTGTACATCTAGAGGCTGGATGCTCCCCCATTCTTCTTTGTACATCTAGAGGCGGGAGGTTTCTCCATTCTTCTTTGTACATCTAGAGGCTGGAGGTTCCCCCATTCTTCTTTGTACATCTAGAGGCTGGAGGTCCCCCCATTCTTCTTTGTACATCTAGAGGCTGGAGGTTCCTCCATTCTTCTTTGTACATCTAGAGGCTGGAGGTTCCTCCATTCTTCTTTGTACATCTAGAGGTTGGAGGTTCCTCCATTCTTCTTTGTACATCTAGAGGCTGGAGGTTCCTCCATTCTTCTTTGTACATCTAGAGGCTGGAGGTTCCCCCATTCTTCTTTGTACATCTAGAGGCTGGAGGTTCCCCCCATTCTTCTTTGTACATCTAGAGGCTGGAGGTTCCCCCATTCTTCTTTGCACATCTAGTGGCTGGAGGTTCCTCCATTCTTCTTTGTACATCTAGAGGCTGGAGGTCCCCCATTCTTCTTTGTACATCTAGAGGCTGGAGGTTCCTCCATTCTTCTTTGTACATCTAGAGGTTGGAGGTTCCTCCATTCTTCTTTGTACATCTAGAGGCTGGAGGTTCCTCCATTCTTCTTTGTACATCTAGAGGCTGGAGGTTCCTCCATTCTTCTTTGTACATCTAGAGGCTGGAGGTTCCCCCATTCTTCTTTGTACATCTAGAGGCTGGAGGTTCCCCCCATTCTTCTTTGTACATCTAGAGGCTGGAGGTACCCCCCATTCTTCTTTGCACATCTAGTGGCTGGAGGTTCCTCCATTCTTCTTTGTACATCTAGAGGCTGGAGGTTCCCCATTCTTCTTTGTACATCTAGAGGCTGGAGGTCCCCCCATTCTTCTTTGTACATCTAGAGTCTGGAGGTTCCCCCATTCTTCTTTGTACATCTAGAGGCTGGAGGTCCCCCATTCTTCTTTGTACATCTAGAGGCTGGAGGTTCCTCCATTCTTCTTTGTACATCTAGAGGCTGGAGGTTCCTCCATTCTTCTCTGTACATCTAGAGGCTGGAGGTTCCCCCATTCTTCTTTGTACATCTAGAGGCTGGAGGTTCCTCCATTCTTCTTTGTACATCTAGAGGCTGGAGGTTCCTCCATTCTTCTTTGTACATCTAGAGGCTGGAGGTTCCTCCATTCTTCTTTGTACATCTAGAGGCTGGAGGTCCCCCCATTCTTCTTTGTACATCTAGAGGCTGGAGGTTCCTCCATTCTTCTTTGTACATCTAGAGGTTGGAGGTTCCTCCATTCTTCTTTGTACATCTAGAGGCTGGAGGTTCCTCCATTCTTCTTTGTACATCTAGAGGCTGGAGGTTCCCCCATTCTTCTTTGTACATCTAGAGGCTGGAGGTTCCCCCCATTCTTCTTTGTACATCTAGAGGCTGGAGGTACCCCCCATTCTTCTTTGCACATCTAGAGGCTGGATGTTCCTCCATTCTTCTTTGTACATCTAGAGGCTGGAGGTTCCCCCATTCTTCTTTGTACATCTAGAGGCTGGCGTTTCCCAAATTATTCTTTGTACATCTAGAGGCTGGAGGTTCCCCCATTGTTCTTTGCACATCTAGAGGCTGGAGGTTCCTCCATTCTTCTTTGTACATCTAGAGGCTGGAGGTTCCTCCATTCTTCTTTGTACATCTAGAGGTTGGAGGTTCCCCCCATTCTTCTTTGCAAATCTAGAGGCTGGAGGTTCCTCCATTCTTCTTTGTACATCTAGAGGCTGGAGGTCCCCCCATTCTTCTTTGTACATCTAGAGGCTGGAGGTCCCCCCATTCTTCTTTGTACATCTACAGGCTGGAGGTTCCCCCATTCTTCTTTGTACATCTAGAGGCTGGAGGTTCCTCCATTCTTCTTTGTACATCTAGAGGCTGGAGGTTCCTCCATTCTTCTTTGTACATCTAGAGGCTGGAGGTTCCCCCATTCTTCTTTGTACATCTAGAGGCTGGAGGTTCCTCCATTCTTCTTTGTACATCTAAAGGCTGGAGGGTCCCCCATTCTTCTCTGTACATCTAGAGGCTGGAGGTTCCCCTATTCTTCTTTGTACATCTAGAAGCTGGAGGTTCCCCCATTCTTCTTTGTACATCTAGAGGCTGGAGGTTCCCCCATTCTTCTTTGTACATCTAGAGGCTGGAGGTTCCTCCATTCTTCTTTGTATATCTAGAGGCCGGAGGTTCCCCCCTTCTTCTTTGTACATCTGGAGGCTGGAGGTCCCCCCATTCTTCTTTGTACATCTAGAGGCTGGAGGTTCCTCCATTCTTCTTTGCACATCTAGAGGCTGGAGGTTCCTTTATTCTTCTTTGTACATCTAGAGGCTGGAGGTTCCCCCATTCTTCTTTGTACCTCTAGAGGCTGGAGGTTCCCCCATTCTTCTTTGTACATCTAGAGGCTGGAGATTCCCCCATTCTTCTTTGTACATCTAGAGGCTGGAGGTTCCCCCATTCTTCTTTGTACATCTAGAGGCTGGAGGTTCCCCCATTCTTCTCTGTACATCTAGAGGCTGGAGGTGTTGCCCATTCTTCTCTGTACATCTAGAGGCTGGAGGTTCCCCCATTCTTCTTTGCACATCTTGAGGCTGGAGGTTCCCCCATTCTTCTTTGTACATCTAGAGGCTGGAGGTCCCCCCATTCTTCTTTGTACATCTAGAGGCTGGAGGTTCCCCCATTCTTCTTTGTACATCTAGAGGCTGGAGGTTCCCCCATTCTTCTTTGTACATCTAAAGGCTGGAGGGTCCCCCATTCTTCTCTGTACATCTAGAGGCTGGAGGTTCCCCTATTCTTCTTTGTACATCTAGAGGCTGGAGGTTCCCCCATTCTTCACTGTACATCTAGAGGCTGGAGGTTCCTCCATTCTTCTTTGTACATCTAGAGGCTGGAGGTTCCCCCATTCTTCTTTGTACATCTAGAGGCTGGAGGTTCCCCCATTCTTCTTTGTACATCTAGAGGCTGGAGGTTCCCCCATTCTTCTTTGTACATCTAGAGGCTGGAGGTTCCTTTATTCTTCTTTGTACATCTAGAGGCTGGAGGTTCCTCCATTCTTCTTTGTACATCTAGAGGCTGGAGGCTCCTCCATTCTTCTTTGTACATCTAGAGGCTGGAGGTTCCTCCATTCTTCTTTGTACATCTAGAGGCTGGAGGCTCCTCATTCTTCTTTGTACATGTAGAGGCTGGAGGTTCCTCCATTCTTCTTTGTACATCTAGAGGCTGGAGTTTCCCCCATTCTTCTCTATACATCTAGAGGCTGGAGGTCCCCCCATTCTTCTTTGTACATCTAGAGGTTGGAGGTTCCCCCCATTCTACTTTGTACATCTAGAGGCTGGAGGTTCCTCCATTCTTCTCTGTACATCTAGAGGCTGAAGGTTCCCCCATTCTTCTCTGTACATCTAGAGGCTGGAGGTTCCTCCATTCTTCTTCGCACATCTAGAGGCTGGAGGTTCCCCCATTCTTCTCTGTACATCTAGAGGCTGGAGGTTCCCCCATTCTTCTTTGTACATCTAGAGGCTGGAGGTTCCCCCATTCTTCTTTGTACATCTAGAGGCTGGAGGTTCCCTCATTCTTCTCTGTACATCTAGAGGCTGGAGGTTCCTCCATTCTTCTTTGTACATCTAGAGGCTGGAGGTTCCCCCATTCTTCTTTGTATATCTAGAGGCCGGAGGTTCCCCCTTTCTTCTTTGTGCATCTGGAGGCTGGAGGTCCCCCAATTCTTCTTTGTACATCTAGAGGCTGGAGGTTCCTCCATTGTTCTTTGCACATCTAGAGGTTGGAGATTCCCCCATTCTTCTTTGTACATCTAGAGGCTGGAGGTTCCTCCATTCTTCTTTGTACATCTAGAGGCTGGAGGTTCCCCCATTCTTCTCTGGACATCTAGAGGCTGGAGTTTCCCCAATTCTTCTCTGTACATCTAGAGGCTGGAGGTTCCCCCCATTCTTCTTTGTACATCTAGAGGCTGGAGGTTCCTCCATTCTTCTCTGTACATCTAGAGGCTGGAGGTTCCTCCATTCTTCTTCGCACATCTAGAGGCTGGAGGTTCCCCCATTCTTCTCTGTACATCTAGAGGCTGGAGGTTCCCCCATTCTTCTTTGTACATCTAGAGGCTGGAGGTTCCCCCATTCTTCTTTGTACATCTAGAGGCTGGAGGTTCCCTCATTCTTCTCTGTACATCTAGAGGCTGGAGGTTCCTCCATTCTTCTTTGTACATCTAGAGGCTGGAGGTTCCCCCATTCTTCTTTGTATATCTAGAGGCCGGAGGTTCCCCCTTTCTTCTTTGTGCATCTGGAGGCTGGAGGTCCCCCAATTCTTCTTTGTACATCTAGAGGCTGGAGGTTCCTCCATTGTTCTTTGCACATCTAGAGGTTGGAGATTCCCCATTCTTCTTTGTACATCTAGAGGCTGGAGGTTCCTCCATTCTTCTTTGTACATCTAGAGGCTGGAGGTTCCCCCATTCTTCTCTGTACATCTAGAGGCTGGAGTTTCCCCAATTCTTCTCTGTACATCTAGAGGCTGGAGGTTCCCCCATTCTTCTTTGTACATCTAGAGGCTGGAGGTTCCCCCATTCTTCTTTGTACATCTAGAGGCTGGAGGTTCCCTCATTCTTCTCTGTACATCTAGAGGCTGGAGGTTCCTCCATTCTTCTTTGTACATCTAGAGGCTGGAGGTTTCTCCATTCTTCTTTGTACATCTAGAGGCTGGAGGTTCCCTCATTCTTCTCTGTACATCTAGAGGCTGGAGGTTCCTCCATTCTTCTTTGTATATCTAGAGGCCGGAGGTTCCCCCCTTCTTCTTTGTACATCTGGAGGCTGGAGGTCCCCCCATTCTTCTTTGTACATCTAGAGGCTGGAGGTTCCTCCGTTCTTCTTTGCACATCTAGAGGCTGGAGGTTCCTTTATTCTTCTTTGTACATCTAGAGGCTGGAGGTTCCCCCATTCTTCTTTGTACATCTAGAGGCTGGAGGTTCCCCCATTCTTCTTTGTACATCTAGAGGCTGGAGATTCCCCCATTCTTCTTTGTACATCTAGAGGCTGGAGGTTCCTCCATTCTTCTTTGTACATCTAGAGGCTGGAGGTTCCCCCATTCTTCTCTGGACATCTAGAGGCTGGAGTTTCCCCCATTCTTCTTTGTACATCTAGAGGCTGGAGGTTTCTCCGTTCTTCTTTGTACATCTAGAGGCTGGAGGTTCCCCCATTCTTCTCTGGACATCTAGAGGCTGGAGGTTCCCCCATTCTTCTTTGTACATCTAGAGGCTGGAGGTTCCCCCATTCTTCTTTGTACATCTAGAGGCTGGAGGTTCCTCCATTCTTCTTTGTACATCTAGAGGCTGGAGATTCCCCCATTCTTCTTTGTACATCTAGAGGCTGGAGGTTCCCCCATTCTTCTTTGTACATCTAGAGGCTGGAGGTTCCCCCATTCTTCTTTGTACATCTAAAGGCTGGAGGGTCCCCCATTCTTCTCTGTACATCTAGAGGCTGGAGGTTCCCCTATTCTTCTTTGTACATCTAGAGGCTGGAGGTTCCCCCATTCTTCTCTGTACATCTAGAGGCTGGAGGTTCCTCCATTCTTCTTTGTACATCTAGAGGCTGGAGGTTCCCCCATTCTTCTTTGTACATCTAGAGGCTGGAGGTTCCCCCATTCTTCTTTGTACATCTAGAGGCTGGAGGTTCCCCCATTCTTCTTTGTACATCTAGAGGCTGGAGGTTCCCCCATTCTTCTTTGTACATCTAGAGGTTGGAGGTTCCTCCATTCTTCTTTGTACATCTAGAGGCTGGAGGTTCCTCCATTCTTCTCTGTACATCTAGAGGCTGGAGATTCCCCCATTCTTCTTTGTACATCTAGAGGCTGGAGGTTCTCCCATTCTTCTTTGTACATCTAGAGGCTGGAGGTTCCTCCATTCTTCTTTGTACATCTAGAGGCTGGAGGTTCCTCCATTCTTCTTTGTACATCTAGAGGCTGGAGGTTCCCCCATTCTTCTTTGTATATCTAGAGGCCGGAGGTTCCCCCCTTCTTCTTTGTGCATCTGGAGGCTGGAGGTCCCCCCATTCTTCTTTGTACATCTAGAGGCTGGAGGTTCCTCCATTGTTCTTTGCACATCTAGAGGTTGGAGATTCCCCCATTCTTCTTTGTACATCTAGAGGCTGGAGGTTCCTCCATTCTTCTTTGTACATCTAGAGGCTGGAGGTTCCCCCATTCTTCTCTGGACATCTAGAGGCTGGAGTTTCCCCCATTCTTCTCTGTACATCTAGAGGCTGGAGGTTCCTCCATTGTTCTTTGCACATCTAGAGGTTGGAGATTCCCCCATTCTTCTTTGTACATCTAGAGGCTGGAGGTTCCTCCATTCTTCTTTGTACATCTAGAGGCTGGAGGTTCCCCCATTCTTCTCTGGACATCTAGAGGCTGGAGTTTCCCCCATTCTTCTCTGTACATCTAGAGGCTGGAGGTTCCCCCATTCTTCTTTGTACATCTAGAGGCTGGAGGTTCCCCCATTCTTCTTTGTACATCTAGAGGCTGGAGGTTCCCTCATTCTTCTCTGTACATCTAGAGGCTGGAGGTTCCTCCATTCTTCTTTGTACATCTAGAGGCTGGAGGTTTCTCCATTCTTCTTTGTACATCTAGAGGCTGGAGGTTCCCTCATTCTTCTCTGTACATCTAGAGGCTGGAGGTTCCTCCATTCTTCTTTGTATATCTAGAGGCCGGAGGTTCCCCCCTTCTTCTTTGTACATCTGGAGGCTGGAGGTCCCCCCATTCTTCTTTGTACATCTAGAGGCTGGAGGTTCCTCCGTTCTTCTTTGCACATCTAGAGGCTGGAGGTTCCTTTATTCTTCTTTGTACATCTAGAGGCTGGAGGTTCCCTCATTCTTCTCTGTACATCTAGAGGCTGGAGGTTCCTCCATTCTTCTTTGTATATCTAGAGGCCGGAGGTTCCCCCCTTCTTCTTTGTACATCTGGAGGCTGGAGGTCCCCCCATTCTTCTTTGTACATCTAGAGGCTGGAGGTTCCTCCGTTCTTCTTTGCACATCTAGAGGCTGGAGGTTCCTTTATTCTTCTTTGTACATCTAGAGGCTGGAGGTTCCCTCATTCTTCTCTGTACATCTAGAGGCTGGAGGTTCCTCCATTCTTCTTTGTACATCTAGAGGCTGGAGGTTTCTCCATTCTTCTTTGTACATCTAGAGGCTGGAGGTTCCCTCATTCTTCTCTGTACATCTAGAGGCTGGAGGTTCCTCCATTCTTCTTTGTTCCTTTATTCTTCTTTGTACATCTAGAGGCTGGAGGTTCCCTCATTCTTCTCTGTACATCTAGAGGCTGGAGGTTCCTCCATTCTTCTTTGTATATCTAGAGGCCGGAGGTTCCCCCCTTCTTCTTTGTACATCTGGAGGCTGGAGGTCCCCCCATTCTTCTTTGTACATCTAGAGGCTGGAGGTTCCTCCGTTCTTCTTTGCACATCTAGAGGCCGGAGGTTCCCCCCTTCTTCTTTGTACATCTGGAGGCCGGAGGTCCCCCCATTCTTCTTTGTACATCTAGAGGCTGGAGGTTCCTCCGTTCTTCTTTGCACATCTAGAGGCTGGAGGTTCCTTTATTCTTCTTTGTACATCTAGAGGCTGGAGGTTCCCCCATTCTTCTTTGTACCTCTAGAGGCTGGAGGTTCCCCCATTCTTCTTTGTACATCTAGAGGCTGGAGATTCCCCCATTCTTCTTTGTACATCTAGAGGCTGGAGGTTCCTCCATTCTTCTTTGTACATCTAGAGGCTGGAGGTTCCCCCATTCTTCTCTGGACATCTAGAGGCTGGAGTTTCCCCTATTCTTCTTTGTACATCTAGAGGCTGGAGGTTCCCTCATTCTTCTCTGTACATCTAGAGGCTGGAGGTTCCTCCATTCTTCTTTGTACATCTAGAGGCTGGAGGTTCCTCCATTCTTCTTTGTACATCTAGAGGCTGGAGGTTTCTCCATTCTTCTTTGTACATCTAGAGGCTGGAGGTTCCCTCATTCTTCTCTGTACATCTAGAGGCTGGAGGTTCCCTCATTCTTCTTTGTACATCTAGAGGCTGGAGGTTCCCTCATTCTTCTCTGTACATCTAGAGGCTGGAGGTTCCCTCATTCTTCTTTGTACATCTAGAGGCTGGAGGTTCCTCCATTCTTCTTTGTACATCTAGAGGCTGGAGGTTTCTCCATTCTTCTTTGTACATCTAGAGGCTGGAGGTTCCCCCATTCTTCTCTGTACATCTAGAGGCTGGAGGTTCCCTCATTCTTCTCTGTACATCTAGAGGCTGGAGGTTCCCCCATTCTTCTTTGTACATCTAGAGGCTGGAGGTTCCTCCATTCTTCTTTGTACATCTAGAGGCTGGAGGTTCCCCCATTCTTCTCTGGACATCTAGAGGCTGGAGTTTCCCCCATTCTTCTTTGTACATCTAGAGGCTGGAGGTTTCTCCGTTCTTCTTTGTACATCTAGAGGCTGGAGGTTCCCCCATTCTTCTCTGGACATCTAGAGGCTGGAGGTTCCCCCATTCTTCTTTGTACATCTAGAGGCTGGAGGTTCCCCCATTCTTCTTTGTACATCTAGAGGCTGGAGGTTCCTCCATTCTTCTTTGGCGAAGGTTACAAAAGAATTTCTGCAGTACTCGGGGTTCCTAAGAGCACAGTAGCCTCTATAGTCCTTAAATGGAAGAAGTTTGGGATTACCACAACTCCTACTGGGTCTGTCAAGATGCACATTAATGAGCAAAATAACCTGACTTTTTTATCTTACCGATTGGCGACAATGAAACAAAACGTAAAAACTATAATGGGGTCTGAATACTTTGTGTAGTGTAGTCACATGGTCCCTTAAAAATGAGAGTTTTCTTGGATACGACCATTACATGTATGTAAACTCATCTTCATACAGGTAACATCCAACGTCTAGTTGAGGACATGTATTTATATGGTAGATTAATTAAATTAAATGTGAATGTCCAGATGGTAAAACCCCTTTAAGTTGGTGGCTATAACTTATATGAAACAATATTTTTGCAGCCTCCGTTCTGGCTCCAGTTCTGGGAAGAGACTGCGGAGGTGACGGGTTATCAGCAGGAATCAGGTTGTACAAGGTGACAGCCGACGTGATGAGACATCTACAGGGGAAAGCTGAGTGACTGAGACGCCACCAGACATGAGGGCTGCTGGTGGGTGCTGTGTACACATACTATGATGTATGGGGATACAGGTGCACTCACTATCTGTGCACATCAGCACGTAGCTGGGGACTGCCTCAGGATGTGATGGAGGTGGCAGCACTGCCCTATCTCATATGGATAGTACCATACAGCGGCCATAGTGCTATGTCTCTTATAAATAGTGCCATACAGTGCTCAGAGTAGTGGAGCCATATAGTGCCCCTATAAATAGTCCCATACAGTGCACAGAGTAGTGGAGCCATATAGTGCCCCTATAAATAGTCCCATACAGTGCACAGAGTAGTGGAGCCATATAGTGCCCCTATAAATAGTCCCATACAGTGCTCAGAGTAGTGGAGCCATATAAGTGCCCCTATAAATAGTGCCATACAGTGCACAGAGTAGTGGAGCCATATAGTGCTCTTATAAATAGTGCCATACAGTGCACAGAGTAGTGGAGCCATATAGTGCCCCTATAAATAGTCCCATATAGTGCACAGAGTAGTGGAGCCATATAAGTGCCCCTATAAATAGTGCCATACAGTGCACAGAGTAGTGGAGCCATATAGTGCCCCTATAAATAGTGCCATACAGTGCACAGAGTAGTGGAGCCATATAGTGCTCTTATGAATAGTGCCATACAGTGCACAGAGTAGTGGAGTTATATAGTGCCCCTATAAATAGTCCCATACAGTGCACAGAGTAGTGGAGCCATATAGTGCTCTTATGAATAGTGCCATACAGAGCACAGAGTAGTGGAGTTATATAGCGCCCCTATAAATAGTGCCATACAGAGCACAGAGTAGTGGAGTTATATAGTGCCCCTATAAATAGTGCCATACAGTGCACAGAGTAGTGGAGTTATATAGTGCCCCTATAAATAGTGCCATACAGTGCACAGAGTAGTGGAGTTATATAGTGCCCCTATAAATAGTGCCATACAGTGCACAGAGTAGTGGAGTTATATAGTGCCCCTATAAATAGTGCCATACAGTGCACAGAGTAGTGGAGTTATATAGTGCCCCTATAAATAGTGCCATACAGTGCACAGAGTAGTGGAGTTATATAGTGCCTCTATAAATAGTGCCATACAGAGCACAGAGTAGTGGAGTTATATAGTGCCCCTATAAATAGTGCCATACAGTGCACAGAGTAGTGGAGTTATATAGTGCCCCTATAAATAGTGCCATACAGTGCACAGAGTAGTGGAGTTATATAGTGCCTCTATAAATAGTGCCATACAGTGCACAGAGTAGTGGAGTTATATAGTGCCCCTATAAATAGTGCCATACAGTGCACAGAGTAGTGGAGTTATATAGCGCCCCTATAAAAAGTGCCATACAGTGCACAGAGTAGTGGAGTTATATAGTGCTCTTATCACAGGAAGCTTGAACTTAAAGGGGTTTTCCCACAAATCAAGTTGGGCCCTATGCACAGGATTGGGCCTAAGTTTCTGATCAGCGGGGGGTCTCAGTGATGGACCCCATTCGGACACCTCATCGTTCCCCAGGATGAGCGGAGCAGCAGGACACGCATGGCTGGACTGCCCCGTTTATCTCTATGGAGTTCAGCGCTCGGCGATGTAAGGGGCAGCCAATGTAAAATCCATATAGAATGCGCTATGTCTAATCCTGGGGTCGTCTCTAGGGCATTGGGTCCGGGTGGACTACGACCTCAGAACCCCTATGGCTGTCCTCCTGCTAGTACAGGGTCTGTAATGAGGGGCTCAGTATAGCGCTACATCGCTGTGTACGATATTTCTGCTCTTCTCCGTAACCTCAAGACATTTGTGCGGAACTTGGAGAAAACAGGTTCTTCTGGATCTTCATGTATGGACCATTCACCGCGTTGTACATAGCGATCATACCTCACCTCAAATACCTTTTTCTTGAAGAGTGGGCTAACCCTTTACTAACCACCTCCATGTAGTGCACTAAACAATAGTGTCACCATACGTTATTAGCTTATATAATCTACTGTATACATACAGTTACCAGAGAACAGTAATGCAGGAGGTAGATCCTGATCTGACTACAAGCCCTTAAAGAGCCAGACACATGACCCCCAGTATTATCCCCTGTAATAGTTTTAAACAGTTTGCTAACTTTTTAAGCTAATGGGTTAGAAACTCTCATTTAATCTGATTTAAGGTCAGTCTGAAAATGAAGCTTAAACAAGCGTTTCTAACCACATATAAAAACAGAACACTGATAAGCGCACACATACCGACAAGAGATAAGTAAATTGATTTGCTGATTTATAGATATGGTATTTTTCTCAAGAGAGCGGACATTCCTACTCAGTGCCTTACTTATCTCACCTGCAGCAGAGAAGCTTCACTGCTGAGCATGTACATAAAGTGCAGCCACATTATGCAAGTGCAGCAGGCTCCCCACTATTACTATTTGCTTGGAATATATATGGTTGCTGGGGTGGTATTTTGGTGCGGTTGTTGGTGCATCTATGGTGCTGGTTACTGGTGCAGCCTCTTGAGCAGTATAACAATATGTCACTTAGAAAGTTCTTCACCCCAGGTCAGGTTTGAGTTGTTCCATTTTATCACGACTTGGACTTCACCAAAATGGTCACCGCCCCTGACTCCAATATACACTCACCGGCCACTTTATTAGGTACACCATGCTAGTAACGGGTTGGACCCCCTTTTGCCTTCAGAACTGCCTCAATTCTTCGTGGCATAGATACAACAAGGTGCTGGAAGCTCCTCAGAGATTTTGGTCCATATTGACATGATGGCATCACAGAGTTGCCGCAGATTTGTCGGCTGCACATCCATGATGCGAATCTCCCGTTCCACCACATCCCAAAGATGCTCTATTGGATTGAGATCTGGTGACTGTGGAGGCCATTTGTGTCCAGTGACCTCATTGTCATGTTCAAGAAACCAGTCTGAGATGCTTCCAGCTTTATGACATGGCGCATTATCCTGCTGAAAGTAGCCATCAGATGTTACAGGGTACATTGTGCTCATAAAGGGATGGACATGGTCAGCAACAATACTCAGGTAGGCTGTGGCGTTGTACCAAGGGGCCCAAAGAGTGCCAAGAAAATATTCCCCACACCATGACACCACCATCACCAGCCTGACCCGCTGATACAAGGCAGGATGGATCCATGACACCACCACCACCAGCCTGACCCGCTGATACAAGGCAGGATGGATCCATGACACCACCACCACCAGCCTGACCCGCTGATACAAGGCAGGATGGATCCATGCTTTCATGTTGTTGACGCCAAATTCTGACCCTACCATCCGAATGTCGCAGCAGAAATCGAGACTCATCAGACCAGGCAACGTTTTTCCAATCTTCTACTGTCCAATTTCGATAAGCTTGTGCAAATTGTAGCCTCAGTTTCCTGTTCTTAGCTGAAAGGAGTGGCACCCGGTGTGGTCTTCTGCTGCTGTAGCCCATCTGCCTTAAAGTTCGACGTACTGTGCGTTCAGAGATGCTCTTCTGCCTACCTTGGTTGTAACGGGTGGCGATTTGAGTCACTGTTGCCTTTCTATCAGCTCAAACCAGTCTGCCCATTCTCCTCTGACCTCTGGCATCAACAAGGCATTTCCGCCCACAGAACTGCCGCTCACTGGATGTTTTTTCTTTTTCGGACCATTCTCTGTAAACCCTAGAGATGGTTGTGCGTGAAAATCCCGGTAGATCAGCAGTTTCTGAAATACTCAGACCAGCCCTTCTGGCACCAATAACCATGCCACGTTCAAAGGCCACAAATCACCTTTCTTCCCCATACTGATGCTCGGTGTGAACTGCAGGAGATTGTCTTGACCATGTCTACATGCCTAAATGCACTGAGTTGCCGCCATGTGATTGGCTGATTAGAAATTAAGTGTTAACGAGCAGTTGGACAGGTGTACCTAATAAAGTGGCCGGTGAGTGTATATTGTAATATTTGTTATTCGTGGCTTCCTTCTAAAATCAACTTTTATAATTATGCTGATGAGCCAGAAAGGCTCTGGAAACACCCCCAGAGCCCTTCTGGCTCATCAGCATAATTATAAAAGTTGATTTTAGAAGGAAGGTGCCTGAGTAAATGCCCCTGGTTTATCACTATGGAATTTGATCGTTCCGTTAAGATAATTTATATCTGGGGGAAAAAAAATTATAAAAATCTGAGATATTACTTTTTTCTCTTATTTTTGCCAAAACAAAAATGTAAATAATCGAAAAAAAAAAGTTTGACTAAAAAAGCAATGAAAATGGCACCGACCTAATAACACAAAGCACAGGTGATAGAAATAAAGCCAACAAGGGGTTACTCCTTATACAAATAATATTGTAGTGTTTTGGGATATTTTTGAGTGTTTCAGCATATTTTGCAGCGTTTGCGTGAGTGGGGATAATTTTGAGTCATCGGCCGGGATAATTATGGTAAAATCACTCAGACGCTGAGTAAGACAAGTGCAGTCACATGCAAAGTCTCCGCGTGACTCAGCCCCGGAACCAGCATCTCATCAGCCTCCACTATTGCCTCTACTTCCCACTTCCTATAAGAAGAGACACAGGACGCCCTGACATCTCACCGGCGGAAATAGGAGGGGTGTCAGCTCACAGGCCCCAGGCTACACTCCAGTGCTGACAGGCAGGACAATCCCTCATACACTGTGTACAGGAATTATGCAACTAATATATGTGATAGATCTCAGAATGTGCGATTATTAATCACTGAGTACACAGAACCAGCACTGCCCTAATCACACAATACATAGAAGTCACTGAGTACATACATCCTGTATTATACTCCACAGCTGCACTCACTATTCTGCTGCTGGTGCAGTCACTGTGTACATACATGACATTACTTATCCTGTACTGATCCTGAGTTACATCCTGTATTATACCCCAGAGCTGTACTCACTATTCTGCTGCTGGTTCAGTCACTGTGTACATACATGACATTACTTATCCTGTACTGATCCTGAGTTACATCCTGTATTATACTCCAGAGCTGCACTCACTATTATGCTGGTACAGTGAGTGTGTACATACATGACATTACTTATCCTGTACTGATCCTGAGTTACATCCTGTATTATACCCCAGAGCTGCACTCACTATTCTGCTGCTGGTGCAGTCACTGTGTACATACATGACATTACTTATCCTGTACTGATCCTGAGTTACATCCTGTATTATACTCCAGAGCTGCACTCACTATTCTGCTGCTGGTGCAGTCACTGTGTACATACATGACATTACTTATCCTGTACTGATCCTGAGTTACATCCTGTATTATACTCCAGAGCTGCACTCACTATTCTGCTGCTGGTGCAGTCACTGTGTACATACATGACATTACTTATCCTGTACTGACCCTGAGTTACATCCTGTATTATACCCCAGTGCTGCACTCACTATTCTGCTGCTGGTGCAGTCACTGTGTACATACATGACATTACTTATCCTGTACTGATCCTGAGTTACATCCTGTATTATACCCCAGTGCTGCACTCACTATTCTGCTGCTGGTGCAGTCACTGTGTACATACATGACATTACTTATCCTGTACTGATCCTGAGTTACATCCTGTATTATACTCCAGAGCTGCACTCACTATTCTGCTGCTGGTGCAGTCACTGTGTACATACATGACATTACTTATCCTGTACTGATCCTGAGTTACATCCTGTATTATACCCCAGTGCTGCACTCACTATTCTGCTGCTGGTGCAGTCACTGTGTACATACAAGACATTACTTATCCTGTACTGATCCTGAGTTACATCCTGTATTATACCCCAGTGCTGCACTCACTAGTCTGCTGCTGGTGCAGTCACTGTGTACATACATGACATTACTTATCCTGTACTGACCCTGAGTTACATCCTGTATTATACCCCAGTGCTGCACTCACTAGTCTGCTGCTGGTGCAGTCACTGTGTACATACATGACATTACTTATCCTGTACTGATCCTGAGTTACATCCTGTATTATACCCCAGTGCTGCACTCACTAGTCTGCTGCTGGTGCAGTCACTGTGTACATACATGACATTACTTATCCTGTACTGATCCTGAGTTACATCCTGTATTATACTCCAGAGCTGCACTCACTATTCTGTTGCTGGTTCTGTAATCAAACAATGAATACACATGTCCACTACTGCCTTTTACACAGAATTCATTTACTTAAGAAGTTGAGTCTCTGTATACATATGTTATACGGTTTCCCCGGCCACCTCCTGTATTACTGATCCATACAATGTTTGTCTCTCTGTTACTCTTGGCAGTGATTGTGTTCCCCATGTTGCCCCCTCATTAAGCTTCATGTACTGCAGAAGAGGTAGGTGTCAGGTGCATAACCTTTCAGACACCAGTGAACCAACACAACGCTCACCTTTACTTACACAATAGAGCTCTGGGAACATTATTGCTCAGGCTGCCTATAGGTTGGAATTGGTACTGCAGGTGCGATGTTCTAGAAATGGTCTGTTTTACAATCCTGCACCTCCTCTTTAAGACGTGTGAGATCTTCAGGTGCCGCACATGATGAAACAAGAAGGAACACGCCGGATCGTCTGCCCGGAGACCTCGTGACTCAGAAAACTTCGGTTCGTCATTGTGTAACATTTCGGCTGCTGTTACCTTCTCTAGAATTTTAGTGTGAACTCTTGAGCGATCATCCGAAAAGGAGAAGAGATGAAGGCCCCCCCCCCTTCCCCATTATAGTGCGAGATGTTGGATCTTATTCTCCTGTAGAACAAAAAAAAAAGCAATCCCAAGGACCTGAAATGGGTAAAAACATGTAAAAAGGACAATAAGTGAAAAACAATAAAATATTGCGGGATAAGTCGAAATTTATTCTGAAGAATCATGTGATGTGTATAGAGAAGTGAAGGGTTTCTATGGAATTATTATTGCTGCCCGTCCTCGGGATAACAAATCTGTGCCAGCTCCTTGGGGGTTAATTATCATTGGTTTTCCTTTGGCGTAAAAATGTCTCAAAGTAGTCACATTGAGGGTTTTTGAGACTTTTCACTCCTAAAATGTCTCACAGGACTATATACACCTCTTCATGAATCTGTCCTAAACATAGAACTACTGCAATACCGTGCAAAGCCGGAGTCATGACTTGAGACTTTTGCAAAAAGTCTCATAAAAAGTCTCAAACTTACCCCAATCCGTGCTGCTCTATGTGCTGAGACTTTGGGGGATATTTATCATACGCTGGCGCTCGTGTCTCCGCCTTCTGCCTCTTGATGTATCGGGCTGCCAGTTGCGCAGCGTTTATCCTACGCCAGGCAGGGCCTATGAAAAGTCGCCGGCAGCAGCAAGTGCGCAGGCGCGGGGAAAGTAACGCCCCAAGCCGGCCCACTCCCGTCCGGCCGCGCCCTCCACTCGGCCGGCCGCGCCCCCCCCCCCCTTCCCGCTCCTTCACGCCCAACTGGCGTGAAGGTGGCGGATTGGGGAAAATAATCGCAAAAGCTAGCAATAAGCTAGCATTTGCGATTATTTCAGTCCTCTGCGCCAGTGGCGGTGCGCAGAGGTCCTGATAAATATCCACCCTTTGTATGCATCCGAGACTTTTTTGGGACTTTTGGAAAAAAAAATCCCAGACAGAAAATAGACCATAAGAACAGTGGCCAAAGCCACTTTAATGAATCTGAGGGGCAGGGGAGCTCCAAAAATTGACATAGAGCTGTCCTAAGGAGATGGTCTAATGATAAATAACCCCCCTTGTCCCTGTAGTGGCTGGATGGTGTAACTACAGGACATGAAGTCAACAGCTTATGGATTTCTGGCTCTGTGATTACACAACACTACACAAACTATTGAAATAGGGACAATGGGGGTTATTTATCATTAGGCGGCTCCTTGGGTCAGTTCAATAGGGGATATTTATCAGGACCTCTGCGCACCGCCAGTGGCGCAGAGGCCCTGAAATAATCGCTAATGCTAGCTTATTGCGATTTGTGTCGCATTAAAGCCGACGTGATTGCAACTAAATCCGATTGCGTGAGACACAATCGCCTGCTAAATCCCTGTCCCAGCGGCGCAATCCCCGAAAACGTTGGAAAACACGACAGAAATGCGGGCGCATCTTTAAAGGAAATCTCCAAATCAAAATCCATCATGATAAACCAGGGACATTACTTATAGATCCAAGTATAGTAACTGTGGTAATCTTCCTTCCAAAGTCAACTTTTAAAATTATGCTAATGAGTCAGGAGGGCTCTAGGGCTCCTCTGTGCTGTGGCTTCAAAAGCTGTTACACTGTCCTTCCCCCTCCCTCTGTCTGATGTAATCTCATACATTGAGAGGGGGAAGTCCTCCTGCACAGCGTAACAGCCTGTGAAGCTGCAGCACAGTAGGGGCTCTGGTAAGACCTCAAGAGCCCTTCTGTCTTATTAGTATAATTATAAAAGTTGATTTTAGAAGTAAGGAGGCCATGGATAAGACATATAGAAGAAGATACCACAGCCATAGTGCCTGGATCTATAAGTAATATCCCTGGTTTGTCAGGATGGATTTTCATGGTAGATTTCCTTTAAATAAAATGATAATGTTCCAAAAACGTTGCTAGAAATAAACACAAGGGTTAAACATTTATCCATCTTATCGCGGTTTTATTGTCACAAGCGTCAGTTATCCGGAGCGTGAGTCACACATTGTGGCCAGGACACGGCGTTCTCACTGCTTACACATCTCAATCTGCTTTATAATTACTAAAGATAATACAATGGAAAATGTTCTGCTGAATAAACAACAAGATGAGGGCAAAAACTCGCTATAACAATGACCCTCCTCAGCCAATCACTCGCTATAACAATGACCCTCCTCAGCCAATCACTCGCTATAACAATGACCCTCCTCAGCCAATGACTGGCTATAACAATGACCCTCCTCAGCCAATGACTGGCTATAACAATGACCCTCCTCAGCCAATCACTCACTATAACAATGACCCTCCTCAGCCAATGACTGGCTATAACAATGACCCTCCTCATCCAATCACTCGCTATAACAATGACCCTCCTCAGCCAATCACTCGCTATAACAATGACCCTCCTCAGCCAATCACTCGCTATAACAATGACCCTCCTCAGCCAATCACTCGCTGTAACAATGACCCTCCTCAGCCAATCACTCGCTATAACAATGACCCTCCTCAGCCAATCACTCGCTATAACAATGACCCTCCTCAGCCAATCACTCGCTATAACAATGACCCTCCTCAGCCAATCACTCGCTATAACAATGACCCTCCTCAGCCAATCACTCGCTATAACAATGACCCTCCTCAGCCAATCACTCTTTATAACAATGACCCTCCTCAGCCAATCACTCGCTATAACAATGACCCTCCTCATCCAATCACTCGCTATAACAATGACCCTCCTCAGCCAATCACTCGGTATAACAATGACCCTCCTCAGCCAATCACTCACTATAACAATGACCCTCCTCAGCCAATCACTCGCTATAACAATGACCCTACTCAGCCAATGACTGGCTATAACAATGACCCTACTCAGCCAATTACTGGCTATAACAATGACCCTCCTCAGCCAATCACTCGCTATAACAATGACCCTCCTCAGCCAATCACTCGCTATAACAATGACCCTCCTCAGCCAATCACTCGCTATAACAATGACCCTCCTCAGCCAATCACTCGCTGTAACAATGACCCTCCTCAGCCAATCACTCGCTTTAACAATGACCCTCCTCAGCCAATCACTCGCTATAACAATGACCCTCTTCAGCCAATCACTCGCTATAACAATGACCCTCCTCAGCCAATCACTCTTTATAACAATGACCCTCCTCAGCCAATCACTCGCTATAACAATGACCCTCCTCATCCAATCACTCGCTATAACAATGACCCTCCTCAGCCAATCACTCGCTATAACAATGACCCTCCTCAGCCAATCACTCGCTATAACAATGACCCTCCTCAGCCAATCACTCGCTATAACAATGACCCTCCTCAGCCAATCACTCGCTATAACAATGACCCTCCTCAGCCAATGACTGGCTATAACAATGACCCTCCTCAGCCAATGACTGGCTATAAAAATGACCCTCCTCAGCTAATCACTCGCTATAACAATGACCCTCCTCAGCCAATCCCTGGCTATAACAATGACCCTCCTCAGCCAATCACTCGCTATAACAATGACCCTCCTCAGCCAATCACTGGCTATAACAATGACCCTCCTCAGCCAATGACTGGCTATAACAATGACCCTCCTCAGCCAATGACTGGCTATAAAAATGACCCTCCTCAGCTAATCACTCGCTATAACAATGACCCTCCTCAGCCAATCCCTGGCTATAACAATGACCCTCCTCAGCCAATCACTCGCTATAACAATGACCCTCCTCAGCCAATCACTGGCTATAACAATGACCCTCCTCAGCCAATCACTGGCTATAACAATGACCCTCCTCAGCTAATCACTCGCTATAACAATGACCCTCCTCAGCCAATCAGTAGACATTTTTTTGTATTCATCCACTAGACCACCAGTGATAATAATTAGAGATGAGCGAAAATACTCGTCCGAGCTTGATGCTCGTTCGAGCAATAGCGTACTCGAAACTGCTCGTTGCTCGGACGAATACTTCGCCCGCTCGAGAAAATGGCAGCTCCCGCCGTTTTGCTTTTTGGCGGCCAGAAACAGAGCCAATCACAAGCCAGGAGACTCTGCACTCCACCCAGCATGACGTGGTACCCTTACACGTCGATAGCAGTGGTTGGCTGGCCAGATCAGGTGACCCTGTGATAGACTAGCCGCTGCCCACGCTGCTCGGATCATTCTGTGTCTGGATGCCGCTAGGGAGAGAGCTGCTGCTGGTCAGGGAAAGCGTTAGGGTGTTCTATTAGCTTACTGTTAGGCAGGAGAGATTCTCCAAGAACCCAACAGCCCTTCTTAGGGCTACAATAACGTTCTACTTTTTTTTTTTTTTATTTGCAGCTAGTACCATATTGTGAGGAATTTGCAGGGGGACTTGCTACCGCTGTGTTTAGCTCTTAGTGACACACATATCCACCTCAAACACCAAAGTGGGAAAATTTATTAGGGGTTTGATTTCAATTAGGCACAGTCTGCCAGTTTCTTTTTATTTTACGTTTATTTTTTCATAACTCAGTGTCATCTCATCTGGCATAGTAGTGTGCTTTCATACTTGGCTAGAAAATAGCCATAGCAATAGGATAGCATTGTTTGGTTTTAAAAACTAAAAAACACAAAAAAAAAACTAAAAAACACAAAAAAACACAAAAAAAAAGTTAAAAAAAAAATTAAAGTTATATAACTTTCATTTTCAAAATGTTTAACCCGAGGGCTAGGGGTAGAGGACGAGGACGAGGGCGGGGACGTGGGCGTCCAACTACTGCAGGGGTCAGAGGCCGTGGTCCTGGGAGGGGTGAGACACCACCTGCTGATGAGGGAGCAGGGGAACGCCGCAGAGCTACACTCCCTAGGTTCATCATGTCTCAAGTTACTGGGACTCGTGGTAGAGCACTGTTGAGGCCAGAACAGTGCGAAGAGGTGATGTCGTGGATTGCCGACAATGCTTCGAGCAATTTGTCCACCAGTCAGTCTTCCACGCAGTCCACCCATGTCACCGAAATCGGCACTCCTCCAGCTCCTGCACCTCAGCCTCCTCCCCCCCAGTCTGCCCCCTCCCAGGAAAATTTGGCATTTGAACCGGCATACTCTGAGGAACTGTTTTCTGGACCCTTCCCACAGTCACAAACCACTTGTCCGGTTGCTGCTGAGCAATTTTCCGATGCCCAGGTTTTCCACCAGTCGCAGTCTGTGGGTGATGATGACCTTCTTGACGTAGTGGAAGTGTGTAAAGAGGTGTCCGACGATGAGGAGACACGGTTGTCAGACAGTGGTGAAGTTGTTGTCAGGGCAGGAAGTCCGAGGGGGGAGCAGACTGAGGGATCGGAGGATGATGAGGTGACAGACCCAAGCTGGGTTGAGAGGCCGGGTGAACACAGTGCTTCTGAGACGGAGGAGAGTCCTATAGCAGAACAGGTTGGAAGAGGCAGTGGTGGGGCCAGACGGAGAGGCAGGGCCAGAGCAGGTACATCAGCGCCAAATGTGTCACGTAGTGAAGCTCCCGTGGCGAGGGCTCCCGCGGCGAGGGCTAGATTTTCAGAAGTCTGGAGGTTCTTTAAGGAAACACCGGATGACCGACGGACTGTGGTGTGCAACCTTTGCCAAACCAGGATCAGCAGGGGTTCCACCACTACTAGCTTAACTACCACCAGTATGCGCAGGCATATGAATGCTAAACACCCGAATCAGTGGCACCAAGCCCGTTCACCTCCGGCCGTGCACACCACTGCTCCTTCCCCTGTGTCAGCTGATAGTCAGCCCCCTGCCCAGGACCCTGGCACAAAAACCCCATCGTCGCCTCCACGATCCTCCACAGCATCCACCAGCGTTCAGCTCTCCATACCCCAGACGCTGGAGCGGAAAAGAAAATATAGTGCAACCCACCCGCACGCCCAAGCCCTTAATGTCCACATCTCCAGATTGCTTAGCCTGGAGATGCTGCCCTATAGGCTAGTAGAGACCGAGGCCTTTCGCAACCTCATGGCGGCGGCCGCCCCTCGGTATTCGGTCCCCAGCCGCCACTACTTTTCCCGATGTGCCGTCCCAGCCCTGCACCAGCACGTGTCAGACAACATCATCCGTGCCCTGACCAACGCCGTTTCTGACAAGGTCCACCTGACCACGGACACGTGGACGAGTGCTGCCGGGCAGGGCCACTATATATCGCTGACGGCACATTGGGTTAACTTGGTGGAGGCTGGGACCGAGTCTGACCCTGGGGCTGGTCATATACTGCCGACGCCAGGGATTGCGGGGCCTACCTCGGTCCAGGTCTCAAAGGCCTACTATGCCTCCTCCCACCCCTCCTCCACCTCCTCCTCCGAACTACCATCCGTGGGCATGGCGCCATCAGTCGCTAGCTCTAGGCACAGCAGCAGTGCCGTCGCTAAGCGACAGCAGGCGGTGCTCAAACTGCTGAGCCTAGGCGATAAAAGGCACACCGCCCAAGAACTATTACAGGGCATCACGGCGCAGACTGATCTGTGGCTGGCACCGCTGAACCTGAAGCCAGGCATGGTTGTGTGTGACAACGGCCGTAACCTGGTGGCGGCTCTGCAACTCGGCAGACTGACACATGTGCCATGCCTGGCCCATGTGTTAAATCTGATAGTTCAGCGTTTCCTCAAGACATACCCCAATCTGTCAGATTTGCTCACGAAGGTGCGCCGCATCTGTGCGCATTTCAGGAAGTCCAGCACAGATGCTGCCACTCTCAGGGCAGCGCAGCGCCGCCTCCACCGACTGTTGTGCGACGTGCCCACGAGGTGGAATTCAACATTAACCATGTTATCCAGAGTTTACCAGCAGCGCAGAGCGATTGTAGACTGCCAGATGTCAACTTCCACCAGAACTGGTAGTCAGGTCAGTCAGCTTCCTCAAGTCTACAATGAGGAGTGGACGTAGATGTCTGATATCTGTCAGGTGCTGAGTAACTTTGAGGAGTCAACACAGATGGTCAGTGGCGATGCCGCCATCATCAGCCTCACCATCCCGCTGCTTGGCCTGTTGAAAAACTCTCTGATCAGCATGAAGTCGGAAGCTTTGCGCTCGTCACAAGAGACGGGGGAAGAAGATTCCCTTGTTGATAGCCAAAGCACCCTTAGGTCTGTTTCTCAGCGCATATCGGAGGAGGTGGAGGTGGAGGAGGATGAGGAGGAAGAGGAGGAGAATGTTGGCGAGACACAAGAGGGGAGCATTGCTCAGACCTTCACTGTTCAGCGTGTATGGGCAGAAGAAGAGGAGTTGGAGGAGTTGGAGGAGGAGGAAATGGACAGTCAGGCCAGTGAGGGGAGTGAATTCTTGCGCGTTGGGACTCTGGCGCATATGGCAGATTTCATGCTAGGCTGCCTATCCCGTGACCCTCGCGTTCAAAGAATTTATTCCAGCACCGATTACTGGGTATTCACTCTCCTGGACCCACGGTACAAGCAAAATCTTTCCACTCTCATCCCTGGAGAGGAAAGGAGTGTGAGAATGCATGAATACCAGCAGGCCCTGGTGCACAAGCTGAAACAGTATTTCCCTTCTGACAGCGCTAGCGGCAGAGTGCGTAGTTCTGCGGGACAAGTAGCGAGGGAGAGTAGGCGAGCAGGCAGCTTGTCCAGCACTGGCAAGGGTACGCTTTACAAGGCTTTTGCCAGCTTTATGTCACCCCAGCAAGACACTGTCACCTGTCCCCAGTCTCGGCAGAGTAGGGCTGATCTTTACAGAAAGATGGTGAGGGAGTACGTAGCTGACCATACCATCGTCCTAAATGATCACACAGCTCCCTACAACTACTGGGTTTCAAAGCTGGACATGTGGCACGAACTGGCGCTGTACGCCTTGGAGGTTCTTGCCTGCCCTGCCGCTAGCGTCTTGTCCGAGCGGGTTTTCAGTGCAGCTGGTGGCATCATCACCGATAAGCGTACACGCCTGTCGACTGACAGCGCTGACAGGCTGACGCTTATTAAGATGAATAAAGCCTGGATTTCTCATAATTTCCAATCTCCACCAGGTGAAGGAAGCTCAACCTGAATAATTTACCATCCGTGGCCATGGCGCCATCAGTCGGTAGCTCTAGGCACAGCAGCAGTGCCGTCGCTAAGCGACAGCAGGCGGTGCTCAAACTGCTGAGCCTAGGCGATAAAAGGCACACCGCCCAAGAGCTATTACAGGGCATTCCACATCAAACTTGTTAACTTTGTCGCCACCCTGCTGTGTAATCCACAAAATATACTGGAAAACTTTTATCATTTACCAATATTATTTCAGCGCTTCTTGCGCATCTGTTTACATTCCCCTCACCCGCCATATCCCAAACTTATAAGAACGCTACTACACTTGATCTTATACAAAAGGTTCTTAGAAGTGCTGTTTGGGGAGTAGCCTAGAGACAGGGGCTTGGATTGGCGAAAGCTCGCCTGGCAGCGGAGCGCCAGCTCCATGCCAAGATCCAACTAACATAGTTTTAACTGCAGCACCTTTAATCTACTACTAGTTCACTGCCTCCATACATGGTCCCCTTATCAAACGAGCTGTGTCAGGCAGAATTTTGGGTTGTTTTCATGGCTTCCATGTTAACTTTGTCGCCACCCTGCTGTGTAATCCACAAAATATACTGGCAAACTTTTATCATGTACCGATATTATTTGAGCGCTTCTTGCTCACCTCCTTTGGTTCCTCTCTGCCACCCATTGGTTTGAAGCCTGAGTCCATTTAGAGTATGTCGCCATGCCACTCTCTAGCCTGCCGCTACTGCCGCTGCCTCTGCATGCCGTCCCCTATAGTGTCAGGGTCAATTATTGGATGTTTTAGATGCTATCTAGCTTCATTCTGTCACTCTGTCATGGCCATGCTGTTGCCCATAATTTTGGCATAATGGTGCGATTAGGCAGCCTCAGAGGCATCCATGCATGCTGCCCCTGCTGTTTCCTGTCCATTTCCGTGATGTTTCCATCCTTTTCTGAGGTTCCCAGGTGTTTGGCCAAGCTTCCCTGTGCAGAGCCTTGGTCCCCTTGAAAAATGCTCGAGTCTCCCATTGACTTCAATGGGGCTCGTTATTCGAGACGAGCACTCGAGCATCGGGAAAAGTTCGTCTCGAATAACGAGTACCCGAGCATTTTAGTGCTCGCTCATCTCTAATAATTATGGAGTGGCCGCCGCCTTATTATCTTATTTCACTGCACAACCCCTTTAAATTACAATAGTCATTGGGGTTCATTTACTAAGGGCTCCAACTTTCATCGAGTTTCACGATTTTTTCTGTTTTGAGCACGCAATCGGATTTTGGCGCAAACCAGCTTTCACGCGACAGAAACTGGGGGGCGTGGTCGTCGGAAAACCTCACGGATTCGGAAAAAACGCAGAATTTAAAAAACGAATTGTGTCGCATAATCAAGTACTCACATGCACCGGGAACAGGTTGGTGAACTCCAGCGGACTTCAGCGCAGCAGCGACACCTATTGGGCGCACGACCTTAGTGAATCGCCGGAAGACCCGAATGCTCCACTAAGAACGCGCCACTGGATCGCGACAGGACCGGGTAAGTAAATCTGCCCCAGTATCTCAGATGTGCATTTATAGAAGTTTTCTAGAGGGGCCAGGGCAAGAGTTGACATAAAATATAGGGGCTCATTTACCAAGGGTCGCGGATCGCATTTTCGTCGGACTTTGCACCTTTTTCGTGGGATTGCACAGCTGTGACAGTTATTTAACAGGTGTCTGCGCTGGCACATGATTGGATTGTGGCCCGGCTGCGCTGCTTCCATGCAACACAAATTAAGGGGAGTGCCCGTGGACAATCCGACTGATTCGTACTGAGCGCGGGATTTAACTTTCAAATTGTGTCGCAAGACAATGCACTTACATGCAACGGGAAGAAGAAGGTGAACTCCGGGGACCTGAGCAGGGAAGCGAAACATAACGGGAGCACGATCTTAGGGACAATGCACACGGACGGGTAAGTACATGTGCCCCATAGTGTACTTTGCCTTCTCTGACTCCCGTTTCTGGTGTCAGCGATGGATGTTGCCTTGGCAGGGTGGTAGAGTTTGGCAAAGGACAAAGGGCTAGATGCAGCTAATCAGTGGCCTCCATGGGCCCGGATGACTCAACCTGTTCTACACCACTGAGGACACTTACTGGCCACAGTGAGCCCCATAACTACCACTGTGCACCGGAGCAAGGTAGGTGCACCATCATTTTCTTTATTACCCTTCCTGGATCCCATGGGATGTCGATGATTCCTTAAAAACCTTGGTGACAAATGGGACTAGTCAATGCTCAGATCAACACACAAAGAACAGGGCTGATTTAAAGGGGTTGTCCATGTCTTCATTATATAGTTTTCAAATGTCAGGAAAGTTCCAGATAATTGTACCTTGCGGAACAAGATCCTATTTCTTCATAAAAAAGCACCTGACGAGGCTCGTATTACTACACGATCGATTTACCCACAACTTATCTCAATAACACTTAAGACGTCCTCATAATAAGGGGCGGGACGGAGATTTATTGTCCATTTTTCCAGGATTTGTATGTAGGGAGTCCTTATTGTCCTTCTCTCGGGCTTTGACTGTTGCCCTTGGACTGCGCCTTTAAGACCTCCAGATAACCTCCTGCCTATAATACCCGGCTCTGTATTATAGGCACCGCCTGCACCAAGACAAACAATGGAACAATAGTGCGCGGCCAGGTAGTCTACAATTTAGGCTTCCAGGAATGGAATGACCCCCTGTCCTACCGGGGAAGAGATGTGTTATTTTACAACAAAATTACTCAGCACAATGAAGAAAAAAGTATATGTTATACGAGAACACGAAATGACCCGATTGACCCAGAAAATTGTGTGTTTCCTCGCAGGGCAGTATTTTCACAGAGAGCAAAACACCCGTCTAACAGGTTTCCCGACATCCAAGGTTATGTGTAAACATAGACCCGATGTACTGAGTGTGGGCCGCACATTGTGGATTTAGGCCCCGTACTAGAGATTTGTTTTTATATTTTTTTTCTTTATATATATTTTTAAATAAGGATTTTTTTAGGGGGAGTATAATTATGTAACTGACTTTTTATTATTTTTAAATAAAAAATAGGGAATCATTTTGCTTATTGGTTTGATTAGTGTTTTGTGTTCACAGCTCCAATGCAGAACTATGTGTATCCACAGTGTAACTGTCAGGGTTCTGGGTCTGTGGACCGTCTGGACCACCGCAGGAGATGATGGAACTAGCCGACAGCTGAGACCGGAGTCTAAGTGGCACCTGGTCTTCACCAGAGCCGCAAAGCGGGATGGACTTGCTGCGGCGGGGTACCACCAGGTCATTCCACAGAAGTGTTTGAGAGCACAACTGTTCTAGTTGCCTGTGGGAACTAATCACCGCTCAGCTTTCATTTTCCTACAGCTGTTTATCAAATTAAAGCTGAACTCTGATTGGTTTTCCTCAGATACTTATGATTAATCTTCCGAGTTAAATTTTGGGAGTATCTAAGGTAAACCAGTGCTAGTTGCCCACGGGAACCAACCAGAGCTCAGCTTTAATTTGATAAACAGCTGTAGGAAAATGAAAGCTGAGCTCTGATTGGTTGCCACGGGCAACTAGAACAGTTCTGCTCTCAAACACTTCTGATAAATCTCCCCTGTCCCTAAGCTGCTTAGATTTAGGGCTCCAGAAGAAGCTTCCCCATGATGCCAGGTGACCCTAGCTTATCCCTGACCTTATCCATTAGCTCGCAGCTGCATTGAGGTCCCATCTTCATGTTCCTAAAGTTCAGGAACACCACTAGAGACAACCATCATACATGGGTAATGATGGGCAGACACATAAATGAGTATTCGCTAATTTATTCCGACAATTTTGGCAAAGTTCAACAGCCAACAGACAGTGGAGTAACTTGAAGCTTTTGGGTCCCAGCGCCAAATGTGTGCCAGGCCCCCAAATATAATGTATTGTTTATAGTACTGGTCTTCTCATATAGGAAAGGACACCATATGGACCTCCTAGGCCTATAAAGACTGCACCCTCTTCACCCCCTCAGGTTCAGAATGTCCTTGAAATACTGAGAGCTTTAGGGCCCCAGATCTGTAGAAGACACTTCCCTCTTATGCCATATGACCTAACGCTGGCTTATCCCTGGCCCTATCCATTAGCTTGCAGATTCATTGAGGTTCCGTCTTCCTCATCTTAAAGTCCTAGAAGATGTAATCACCACTAAGATATACAATACAAGGATAATGATGGACACACACATAAGATGAGCATTCGCTTAATGATTTCGACAAGTGTTCGACAACTCTTACCCGAAACCAAATTTTGGTGAGTTAAGGATATGGCATCTAATCATCACTATATTTAACCAATTGTTCTCCACAGTGATGGACACAGAGAAGGACAACCTATTTGAAGTTGAGTTGGAGCCGCCTATTGAAGCGAGAAGTGACTCACATCAGGCAAGTTGGGTCCAACACAATGGGGGTCATTTACTAAGGGCCCGATTCGCGTTTTCCGATTTGCGCCGATTTCCCTGAATTGCCCCGGGATTTTGGAGCACGCGACCGGATTGTAGGGGAAATGGCACTGGCATGCACGCGATGGAAACCGGGGGCGTGGCCGAACGAAAACCCGACGGATTTGGAAAAACCGCCGCATTTAAAACAAAAAAAGTGTCGCGGAGCTTGCACTTACCTTCACTAGGAATAGGTCGGTGAACTTGAGTGCGTTCCGATGCTCTTCAGCGCAGCAGCGCCACCTGGTGGACGGCGGAGGAACTACCTTATTAAATCCCGGCCGGATCCAAATCCACCGCAGAGAACGCGCCACTGGATCGCGAATGGACCGGGTAAGTAAATCTGCCCCAATAAATCCACAAAAATCCACAGAAATACTTAATTTTGGAACTGATAACCGTGAAAACAAATTCTGGAGAAGTTCTCCATACGCAACAGAAGAAGACCTCCAATACTCTGGTCATACTTAAGCATAGTCCAGGCTTTATTGTTTAAAATTCCACATCTTCATCAAGGAATATGAAGGTATCGCAGAGGGATGTGTTTCGACATTCATGTCTTAGTGATGATATCAAAGTTCTCCATAAAGGTCTTGGGATGCCGGTGACCTGATCCAACGGCTGGAGTCATGCTCAATATGTGAGAAGACATCACAATATTTTCTTAGCGACGGGCATTACATGGCGAATGAGGTGTCAACACGTTGGCCGCTCGGTTCTTCTACCCTACGGTAGCTTGTGGCAGCCAATGGCGGGAAGAGATCTTATTACAAATTGACTTCAAAAATGGTGTCCAGGGTTCACAGGGGAAACGTGAGATGGTCCAAAAACTAAAAATAGTTGAGGTCAAAGATGCAAGATGTTCGGAAGTATGATAGAGGGTATGGAATTATACAGGCTAGGTCTTCCTTCAGACCTATCATAGGAGGAGTCTTGACTAATAGCTCCAGGGCCCTACAACTGAAGTAAAACAAACAGCTTGTGATTTGTGACTTACATGTTAGCAAACAAATTAGTTTTGGCCCCGAGGTGTGATCAGTTACCATGCCAAAAACTGCCATCTTCAGTCCTTGGTAGAACAAGTTTTATGGAGAGAATGAGCAAGCCTCGAGTTGTTAGAGATGAAGGTATTGATGTGAACAGTTTGACCATCCATGTGGACCTTATGTAACCACCTTTTACACCACCTGGGCCAGATTTGACCTTTTAAGATGACTTCCTTCCAGAAGCTTCTGCAAAATGGGTTGAATGACATTATAAAGAATGGCGGAGATCCATATATTTTGTCCAACAGAGACCTTGGTGGAAGACGCAGAGTTAATATCGGTGTTGATGACTTATACATAGGATACAACACCAATAACACATTGGAGACCTTAGGCCTCCACACATCAAGTCATGTTGTCTGCCTCCAGGACCAAAATCCACACTGACAGCGGAGATGGAACAATAGCTCCATTCGTTATGCAGTGGCCAAATTGAGTTACTGCAGCTCAAATCCTTTTCAGATGTAGTTGCGAGTTATAGGGTGGGAAGATCATTTAATAGAAGTGTCTCGTCCTCTGTTTGGGATCTTTATCAATTGTAAAAAGTGGCCTGGAGGTCTTGTCCTGCACATTGAATTCAAACTATGTAATACTTTGTTATTCCTAAGGGGGCGCTGTAGTGAACACTTACTTCCAGGGTTCTCTATAGTTGACACTTTCAGATGCTTGTTCTCTAAGATGCCTTTCCTAAGTCCCATATTCTACCAGTAATAAGTTACCCCCAAGAATGTTAATAATAATCTGTATTTCTATAGCGCCGCCATATTCCGTAGCTTTACAAATCATAGGGGACATACATATATTATATAACGTATAATATTACATTACAGCGTAATAATAGCCACATGGAGCAATATAAGTGAGGGCCCTGCTCGCCTGATTTATCATCCCCTAATCTTTTCTGCTTCTCTTGTAGTGGGCGTGCTCGCCCTGCCCATGTTTGCCGTTCAGTGTGTGGGCGAGCGCTCGGCTGGCATTCCACAGCCCAGAACATGCCAGGTACAGAGGCCTCAGACACAGAGGGAAGGGCTCTAGGAGCTCTGCAATCGCTCTGTGAGCTCAAAACAGCACAATAATGCACTCTGACGCAATTCACTTAGATTGTGCGCCCGATATCCTGCATGTGCAGTCCCTGTAGTGAGTAGGTAGTGTAGTGAGCCTGTCCTGTAGTGAGCCTGCCCCGTCCTGTACAATGTCCTGCATTGTAAGCATTTCCTGTATTGTAGTGAGCATGTACTGTACTGAGCTTGACCTGTATTGTAGTGAGCATACCCTGTATTGTAGTGAGCATGCCCTGTAGTGAGCATGCCCTGGACTGAGCTTGACCTGTAGTGTAGTGAGCATGCCCTGTAGTGAGCATGTACTGTAGTGAGCATGCCCTGTACTGTGCTTGACCTGTAGTGTAGTGAGCATACCCTGTATTGTAGTGAGCATACCCTGTAGTGAGCATGTACTGTAATGAGCATGCCCTGTAGTGAGAATGCCCTGTACTGAGCCTGACCTGTAGTGTAGTGAGCATACCATGTAGTGAGAATGTACTATAGTGAGCATACCCTGTACTGAGCTTGACCTGTACTGTAGTGAGCATACCCTGTAGTGAACATGTACTGTAGTGAGCATGCCCTGTAGAGAGCATGCCCTGTATTGTAGTGAGCATGCCCTGTATTGTAGTGAGCATGCCCTGCAACCAGCTGTTGATTTACACCAGTCAGAGTGTGAGCAGGCAGTCAGAGTGTGAGCAGGCAGTCAGAGTGTGAGCAGGCAGTCAGAGTGTGAGCAGGTAGTCAAAGTGTAAGCAGGCAGTCAGAGTGTGAGCAGGAAGTCAGAGTGTGAGCAGATACTCAAATTGCGAGCAAGTAGCCAGAGTGTGAGCAGTCAGTCAGAATGTAAACAGAGTGTGAGCAGGCAGTCAGAGTGTGAGCAGATACTCAAAGTGTGAGCAGGTAGTCAGAGTATGAGCAGGCAGTCAGAGTGTAAGCAGAGTGTGAGCAGGCAGTCAGTGTGTGAGCAGGCAGTCAGAGTGTGAGCAGATACTCAAAGTGTGAGCAGGTAGTCAGAGTGTGAGCAGGCAGTCAGAGTGTAAGCAGAGTGTGAGCAGGCAGTCAGAGTGTAAGCAGAGTGTGAGCAGGCAGTCAGAGTGTAAGCAGAGTGTGAGCAGGCAGTTAGTGTGCGAGCAGGCAGTCAGAGTGTGAGCAGGTAGTCAAAGTGTAAGCAGGCAGTCAGAGTGTGAGCAGGAAGTCAGAGTGTGAGCAGATACTCAAATTGCAAGCAAGTAGCCAGAGTGTGAGCAGTCAGTCAGAATGTAAACAGAGTGTGAGCAGGCAGTCAGAGTGTGAGCAGGCAGTCAGAGTGTGAGCAGATACTCAAAGTGTGAGCAGGTAGTCAGAGTATGAGCAGGCAGTCAGAGTGTAAGCAGAGTGTGAGCAGGCAGTCAGTGTGTGAGCAGGCAGTCAGAGTGTGAGCAGATACTCAAAGTGTGAGCAGGCAGTCAGAGTGTAAGCAGAGTGTGAGCAGGCAGTCAGAGTGTAAGCAGAGTGTAAGCAAGCAGTGAGAGTGTGAGCAGGCAGTCAGAGTGTAAGCAGGCAGGCGGAGTGTGAGCAGGTACTAAGAGTGTAAGCAGGTAGTCAGAGTGTGATCAGACAGACAGTGTGAGCAGGCAGACAGAGTGTAAGCAAGCAGGCAGTGTGTGAGCTGGCAGTCAGAGTCTCAGCAGGTACTAAGAGTGTGAGCAGGCAAGCGGAGTGTGAGCAGACAGGCAGAGTGTAAGCAGAGTGTGAGCAGGCAGTCAGAGTGTGAGCAGGCAGTCAGAGTGTCAGCAGATACTCATGTAGTACTCAGATACTTATGTAGTACATACACTCACCGGCCACTTTATTAGGTACACCTGTCCAACTGCTCGTTAACACTTAATTTCTAATCAGCCAATCACATGGCGGCAACTCAGTGCATTTAGGCATGTAGACATGGTCAAGACAATCTCCTGCAGTTCTCCCGAGCATCAGTATGGGGAAGAAAGGTGATTTGAGGCCTTTGAACGTGGCATGGTTGTTGGTGCCAGAAGGGCTAGTCTGAGTATTTCAGAAACTGCTGATCTACTGGGATTTTCACGCACAACCATCTCTAGGGCTTACAGAGAATGGTCCGAAAAAGAAAAAACATCCAGTGAGCGGCAGTTCTGTGGGCGTAAATGCCTTGTTGATGCCAGAGGTCAGAGGAGAATGGGCAGACTGGTTTGAGCTGATAGAAAGGCAACAGTGACTCAAATCGCCACCCGTTACAACCAAGGTAGGCAGAAGAGCATCTCTGAACGCACAGTACGTCCAACTTTGAGACAGATGGGCTACAGCAGCAGAAGACCACACCGGGTGCCACTCCTTTCAGCTAAGAACAGGAAACTGAGGCTACAATTTGCACAAGCTCATCGAAATTGGACAGTAGAAGATTGGAAAAACGTTGCCTGGTCTGATGAGTCTCGATTTCTGCTGCGACATTCGGATGGTAGGGTCAGAATTTGGCGTCAACAACATGAAAGCATGGATCCATCCTGCCTTGTATCAGCGGGTCAGGCTGGTGGTGGTGGTGTCATGGTGTGGGGAATATTCTCTTGGCACTCTTTGGGCCCCTTGGTACAACGCCACAGCCTACCTGAGTATTGTTGCTGACCATGTCCATCCCTTTATGAGCACAATGTACCCTGTAACATCTGATGGCTACTTTCAGCAGGATAATGCGCCATGTCATAAAGCTGGAAGCATCTCAGACTGGTTTCTTGAACATGACAATGAGGTCACTGGACACAAATGGCCTCCACAGTCACCAGATCTCAATCCAATAGAGCATCTTTGGGATGTGGTGGAACGGGAGATTCGCATCATGGATGTGCAGCCGACAAATCTGCGGCAACTGTGTGATGCCATCATGTCAATATGGAGCAAAATCTCTGAGGAGCTTCCAGCACCTTGTTGTATCTATGCCACAAAGTATTGAGGCAGTTCTGAAGGCAAAAGGGGGTCCAACCCGTTACTAGCATGGTGTACCTAATAAAGTGGCCGGTGAGTGTATATTCTCAGCATATTAGGAGGTGCAGTGACAGAACTGAAGAACATTGATAAAGGTGAAGGTTCTCTCATCATTTCACTTCTGACTTAAATTTGATTCATGATGATGTGCAATGACACCGACATGAAGCTTCCTCATCGCATCCACCATGTGGCGCCACTCGTCACTTAGTCAGATCATTTCCATGACTAATAGTTGACATGTTGGTAATTGCTGATGACTGGGATCTTTCTTACGGATATTATTTTAATATTTGCATATTAGGGAACGTTACATCTTGTGATACAACAGTGAATAACTGCGCCCACAAACACAAGGATGAAATTCGTCTCATCACATGTCAAATATTTTGTCTCTGATAGGAACAAAGGTATAAGGTTTTTTGAAATCCAGTTCCTCCACTCGGACATCTCAAGCGTTAGGGTCGGTTGAGTCACATTCCCTGGTTTGTGATGTAGACAAGGGATAAAACCTCAGATGCCTCTCACTTTTCCAACAAGATAGCTATAAAACTTTCTTGGGGCTGGATTTCTCTGCCAGTGATTTGGATGATCTTCTATAGCTTGTTGATACTGTCTGACCTGGATTTGAGTTGTGATCTTCTGCTCGTTTCCTGTCCACCCCTTGCATCTTGACCATATTGCATTGGCATCACATCATGACTTCTTTTGGCACTTTTCGATCTGATGGCGTAGCCTCCCTACTTCTGGAGGATTGCTCAAGGATTTGTGAACCTTCTCCCTATCCGTAGGTCATTTAGTTTAGGGAACATGGCTGGAGGCCATCAAGCAGACAGGGACAGCTGGTGAAGGGGGGATTCGTATCAGGGCTCACCAACCCTTACCCCTCACCATAATCAAATTAGTGTGGGACCCTCCGCCAAAGACCCAACACCAGATGCCTCCAACGCTGCCTCTGGCTGACCATATCCACCATTTTCCACCATATGTTTGGAACAGATTCATGTTAGACTGACCCTAATGTGTATGTAAGTAGGGTCATGGAGGGAATGGTTGAAAAAATGATGGACAATATCTTGGTGGTGTCCTCGCTAGCAGACGGGACAAGAGGAACCAACCCCCTCCAACTATATCCCTTGGGTCTACACCAGGGCTTTATGGCTTTTCCATTACTACTGTACTTATTGTCCTCACTAGTTTCTGTAGAAAGTTTCTGCCCCAATCAATAACCAAAACCCCCTGTGGGTCTACAAAATGGGATCTATCCATATCAAAAAGTTTAGATGGCCACCACTGGTCCTATAGACTAGGACCTAACCATGTTGGGCCATAATCTCTGCCTTCATTATTGTCCCATTGTCAATACTACCTGGGGTTCTGTTGTGAATGAAGGATTTACATTTCAAATGGTGGAGTCTGAAGGAATTGTCCTCATCTGCAAGTGAATTGGTGAAGGATCTAATTGAACATCAATCATCATCTGGTTGAACTGAGAACATTGAGTCCCGTAAACCTTCCAAATTACACACCTAAAGCTTTTCATGGGTGTAGGCAGAGAGCAATGCGTCTTGACTCCCCCCTTCATATGCATGTTTGGTTTGGCCCAGTCTGCAGACGTCAGACATGTATATGTGGTTTGAAATGGCCAAGGTTAAAAATTTGCCAAAATGTGCAAAAATTTTGGTACAGTTATAATGTTTATGTGGTCCTCAACTCCAGCCATTGCCTTGGCCCTGGGCCGAGTAGTAATTGAGGACAAGTGAAGGATGCGGCCATTGATATTGCTGGGCGAGGCCTCCTCAGATCCTGCACCCTGTGGCTACAAGGCTCATTGTCTCATCTCTTTGTACAGTCAGGGTAATTACAGAGAAGACAAGGAGCTAAAAGCTCCGGGAAATGAGGGATTGTGAGACGGCACCATGTCATATAGAACAAATCTGTAACCTCAGGATCAAGGCACCAGCAGAATCCCGACTCTTCCCAGAAGTCATCATCTCACAGAATGTGTAATATGGTAATTAGGGGAAGAACGGTGATGAGCAGGGGACGTGTCAGAACAGGGTGCAGGGTCATTGTCTGCCATTGTCTGGTGGGCAGGACTGGTACTGGCCATTGCCTGTCATTGTCTGGTGGGCAGGACTGGTACTGGCCATTGTCTGCCATTGTCTGGTGGGCAGGACTGGTACTGGCCATTGTCTGCCATTGTCTGGTGGGCAGGACTGGTACTGGCCATTTTATACCATTGTCTGGTGGGCAGGACTGGTACTGGCCATTGTCTGCCATTGTCTGGTGGGCAGGACTGGTACTGGCCATTGTCTGCCATTGTCTGGTAGGCAGGACTGGTAGTGGCCATTGTCTGCCATTGTCTGGTGGGCAGGACTGGTAGTGGCCATTGTCTGCCATTGTCTGGTGGGCAGGACTGGTAGTGGCCATTGTCTGCCATTGTCTGGTGGGCAGGACTGGTAGTGGCCATTGTCTGCCATTGTCTGGTGGGCAGGACTGGTACTGGCCATTGTCTGCCATTGACTGGTGGGCAGGACTGTTACTGGCCATTGCCTGCCAGAATTCATTGATTGCAAAAACAGTGCCACCTCCCTCCGCAGGTTGTGTGCGGTATTGCAACTGCTCTCTTTTTACTTTATTGAAAATTAGAGCAGGACCTGACAGCAACCATAGACAAATATCCCTAAATCCTCATCAAATCTGCAAAGGTCCTGCGCCAGGGCTAAGGGTTATTTTATGTAAAATATATCGGTCCATATTTTGTACGGGCAAAGTCTACATGTAAAATGAGAAGACAAGACCCTGATTGGCCCTATGTGTATTTACCCCATTGCATTGTGTGATACAGATGCGCATCAGAGGTCCAAGTATCAACCTGTGGATTATCTAGGAAAGATACTTTGGAATTTCCATGGGCAATTTTTTTTTTGATGCAAAGATAAAATTCCTATATTTAGTGCTGCTGGTGCTTATATATAGAAGGGTAATGATTCCACATCTTATCCAGAGTCTTACGTGATAAGGATTGCGGGAAGGTCCTTATCCTTACGGCCCAGAGGTCATGTTTTTCTCTATTTAACCTTAGAAACAATATTTTTTGACATGTATTTCCTTATTCATGATATGATCCTAGTGGAGATCTGTGTAGTCCATGTCCTTTTCCTCTTATTTTAGTTTATTTGCATTTACTAATTTCCACATTTTTCTTGGTACTATACCTATTGAAAATAATTTAAAGGGAGCAACCTAAGAAATTGGGTCCAACTTGCTACAATGTCTCCGTAATGGCACATATTAAGCATAAAAGTCGCCCAATATCCAAATTTCCCAATGGGAATCCTCAGTGATGGACATTACCGGACCCTCCCACTTCTTTATTGGAATGGGTGTCCATTGGGTGGAATGTTATCTATTAGATGTCTACTTCGTCCTGTTGAGGTCAGTAGATTCAGCTAATATGGATGAGCACCTCAAAGGTTTTTTTTTTATTATTTTGTAAAATTCCCTGGGACAGGTTGGGTTCCCAATTTTTTTGCTGACTCTTTTGGCTGTCTGGACTAGTATTAAGGTCATGGCACCCTTGGAGCCCATTGGTGGCCTCAGTGGACATCAGGGGTCTGCTGATGTCCTATGACTTCTGACACTTTTCGTCACACACTTTGTGGCTTCGCTGAGAAGCCACAAAACTAGAACCAAGAGCAACATCAGGGTAGAGATACTTTAATTAAGTTTTACTTCTACACATGCCCCTACAAAGTTCTCCACTATCACCTGAAGCCCCTTCACTACTCAAAAGTAATTACCCTTGGTCCTCCATGACATTTAGGCTTCTCAGTCCCAGATCCCTCTTTCCCATTCTAGAGAAGCCATTGTTATACAACAATAAAAAAGTTAGAAATCACTGCCATTCATCGGATCCAGGGACCACATAAATGTCCCCTAACATTGGACCTTTTTAAGAAAAATTCGGGATATGTGCAGATAAATGACAACCTTGGGTTAATTTTGGTCATTAGAGTCTACTCAACCCATCAGGAGATGTCCTTCAAAAGTTGCACAAGAAAAGTCCCTTCAATGGGTTGTAAATATGAGCCGAAAAATGTAATTCAGTGATTTAGAACGTTCTAGTTATTGTTCCCCGGATGGAAGAGTAACCTGTCTATCCAGTCTGGGCACTATCCATTCGAGGACAAGCCAAGGAACGGAGAGCGATTTGGCAGAAGACCAAAAAAAAAAAAATCTGAGCACACAATGGATTTTGTGCTTTCAGTCAGCGCAGATTTATGGCTTCTAAATGGATTCAAACAAAGGTGTCCCATTGAAAAACCTAGTTACCCGCCCATGCCGAATGGCTGTCCTACAGCTCAGGTGTCAGGTACGGCAAAACAAGAGATTATACAAGATGAATGAGGGATACAGAATACAGAGGGGGCTTTATGGGGGAGATTTCACTCCTCCAGGAAATTTTTTTGTGAATTTCCCATCTAGTATCCCACCACGAACAGAAAAAGATATAACCTCCCTGTGTGTAATGGGGATGGATATTTGGCAGTGATGGAGCAGTTTGTAATTGTGGGGTTGTTTTTTGGGTTTGAAAGGGTTCATGAACTTTTCGGTGGTGGAGGACAATCAATGTGGACCAGTGTATGACGACTAAGGATCACCACAGTTGGCAGAACACTAATCGTCCCAAACGTGTCTCCTGCTGGCTCCATCGTGTGCACCCACAATCAGCTTGGATGACAATGGATGTGTAATAGGTTCTGACAAGACGCTAGTATGGGCTGAGCTCCTCAGACTAGAAGGATGGGGCAATTGAATTCTAACTTACTAGATCCTTAAATTCTCCGGAGATAAGCTGTTGCTTAGCCAGGGACAGGCTTTTACATGAGGTAGTAGGTAGCATTCTGTAGCCGCAAGTTACCTCCAGATCCTGTCTTACTCTCAGTTAAGAAGTGGCCTGTATATAGGACCTTATGCCAACTTCACTTGACCTTGAGTAGAGCGTTGGGGGCAGATGTTGGACCCCACTGATCTGATATTGATATCTTATCCTAAGAATAGGCCATAGGTGTCAAATCTTTGGAAAACTCCTTTAATCCATTATGCGGATGATCTTGTAGACAACCACCTTTGTTGTTCTCCAGAATCCCCTCAATGGTCCACCATGACCTAATGCAGAAAGAAGCTCAAATGCTCCGTCCATCTGAATTTATAATAGTTTTTTGTGGTGCTTTGCACACCCCTGACTTTTCCGCTCTCTCACACGATAACTCGTACTACTAGAGAGCCCGGAGCACAGGACACCACACGGTCTGTTTTGTCTACAAGTCAAATTTTCTCATTCTTGTTCCCGTCATCGAGAAAACAACCGTGACCCTGAAAATATTCAAATCTGGGTGAACCATGAGAACTTTGCTTAGAATTCACCTCTGTCTGTGTTGATAGAAAATCTCTACAGTTTGGAAGATTTCAGCTTCAATTTCCACAACTCATATGGTAACCTATGTGTCTCCACGGTTACAGACTACAAACAGACCAAGTGTTGTCTGATCCTGTAGTCATGTATTATTATCTGCTTCCGTGGAAAAGGGGCTAAGAGGAAGAGAATAACAGAATCAGACTACGCAGGGTTTGTTTGTAGTCTGTTACCATGGAGATGCATATGTTTTTGTAGGAGCTGTGTACACAAAACAGTGGGACATTATATATATGAGATAATTTACTTTATTAGTTCAATTATGAACTTAGATTCATTAGAGAATACACTTGATAATCTCCGAATGTAAAACCCATGCCAGGTCCCTGGACCTTAGGTGTGAATACTGTCCTACGTATCCTCCAGTGACCCCACAAATGGATTCATGATATCATGTTGTAGGGGGAGTATATACAATAAAATAATGGGACACTTATATAGGAAAGATAGAATAGAAGCTCCAGCCCCCCGGGGGGGGGGGGGGGGCTTAATACTTAAAAAATGACCGTGAGAAGGTGCCACAATACTGAGGTTTTCTATGGCATCTAAGCACCCTGACCCCTCAGTGATATCTGTGAGAGCCTTGGGTGCTATGTGATCCTCCCCATGTATTATACATATTAGATATTAGACTATTGTTTGCATCGATGTGTGGAAACCTGATCCGCAAGAGAACCTGGCCCTAACCCCTGGAGATATAGAGGGATCACATGAGGACACCAGGGAAGATATATTGTACCGAGTATGGGAAATACATCTCTTACACTGATCTACAGGTGGGGGGTGTCACCCGATTGTCAAAGCAAAGAAATGGATGCCTCCTTCCAGAAATAGCACCACGCCTGTCTACAGGTCATGGATGGTAATGTAACTATGGACCATGACCGTGTGAAGAAGCAGGAGATGAGTGAATGGAGTGGAAATGGATAGCACTGGGTAACTTTTGGCCATGGTGGCTACTTACTCCGACACTTAGTCAAGCTTGGTGGTTACACATCCATTAGATGGAGGCACAAACTTCTTCATGGTTATGGGTCCACTAAGGGAATATTGTGCTGGAGTGGTATCAGAAGCAAGTCCCAACCTAAACGCTATCTTCACAGTGGTGGAGCAGAGGGCTCCCTGCTCCACTATTTACCCTTGGTCACAAGCAATACCAAATTTTGGAGAGATGTGGTTGAATGCCACCTGCTTTTTTAGTCAACATAATATACTGTCCATGAAGTAATGGAAATAACTTTTTATGCCATTTTGGGAGGTGTCCCTCTCCGCAGGTCCCATAATAGGACCACAGTGCACGTCCATTGGGTTCTTCATAGGTTCCTAATTGTTATCTTGCCAGTAAGCAGAGTAGTAGACAAGTTCCTAAAAGATTGTAATGTAAACCGCAGGGTGTAATACAATCCCCACTAGACGGGGCCAAGATGGCGCAGACTGTTTGCATTGCCAGGTCACAGCGCGGAGGACATGCCCTTCCCACGAGATGGAACAATGCCACCTTCTTCTTAGCGAGGGGAAGAGGTGAACATGACTCAGACTACGGAGTGTTTATATTGTTACAGTAAGTACAAGGCGGCTGCACGCCCGGGCACCTCACTCCTGCCTTATCACCAGTACAGTACATGGTGCCAGACTCAACACTGTGCCCGGCCTGCCAAGAAGGAGAGGCCTCCGACTACCAAGGGCAAGAGCCAGAAGACTCTTCAACATGAGGGGCCAATTACTGAGGGATCATGTGAGACATTTTAGGGGCGATTAGTGGGCACGGACAATAGAAGAAAAGGCAATGAGTGTTATTGTTTAATAGGTCAGATTGGCACCACTCATAGGGCTGCAGGGAATGAAACTATTCATGATGCCAGGCACATAGCCCATATAAATAGTGCCAGCCATAGAAACCATCATCAGTAATGTCAACCACTTTGCCCCCATGGATAGTGCCAGCCACAGTGCCCCCATTACTATCACCAGCCATAGTGCACCCATGGATAGTGCCAGTCATGGTGCCCTCATGGATAATGCCAGCCACAGTGCCACCATTACTACCGCCAGCCATAGTCCCCCCCTGGATAGTGCCAGCCACAGTGCCCCCATTACTATCACCAGCCATAGTGCACCCATGGATAGTGCCAGTCATAGTGCCCTCATGGATAATGCCAGCCACAGTGCCACCATTACTACCGCCAGCCATAGTGCCCCCATTAATATCGCCAGACATAGTCCCCCCCTGGATAGTGCCAGCCACAGTGCCCCCATTACTATCACCAGCCATAGTGCCCCCATGGATAGTGCCAGCCACAGTGCCCCCCTGGATAATGCCAGCCACAGTGCCCTCATTACTATCGCCAGCCATAGTGCCCCCATGGATAGTGCCAGCCACAGTGCCCCCATTACTATCACCAGCCATAGTGCCCCCATGGATAATGCCAGCCACAGTGCCCCCATTACTATCAACAGCCATAGTGAATAACACCAGCCACAGTGCCCCTCTTGTGCTTAATGCCAGCTACAGTTCATAGGGTACTGGGGTTGGTACTATTTATGAAGGTTCTGGTTGCCGACATTCATGGGGGTCCTATGGTTGGCACTATCCATTGGCGCAGTTTGGGCAGTACAATACCTATGGTGGCTCCCCCTATGGTTCCCATTGGATCCCTGCATCTACTGGATTATCAGGCTATTAATAAAGAGAGAACATTTCTAATAACAACAAATCGGCTCAGTGGGTAAGTGCTCCCAGAAATGTGACTGTCAGCAGACAATTACTGTCAGAAGAATCCACTTCAAAATATCCTAAGAGGTGACTCAGAGGATCAGACAAGGGGCTGCCGGCCACGAGTCGCGTCTGGTGCGTTGTGTACACAGCTCTGCTGTGTCACCGGAGGAGGAAATACTTACCCTCAAGAGCCGCTAACTACATCACAATAGTATCCCGAGGAAAGGGCCACATACTCCAAAACCAGCGCCACACACTGACTCCTGACTGACCCGACTCACCCCACTACTCCTCATGTATCACCACTGCAATGTCAGCACTGCTACATCAACCTTGGCTCCAGGTAACTTCCCTACTGACTACCGCAGAAGTACCGCATGCCTGGCCCTGCTACATCATCAGAACTGAAACATGACTGCAGAGCTCTGCTACATCACTAGGGACAGATACCTGACCTGTGTCACTATGCATCTGATTACTACTACCGTACTGCATACCCAGCTCTGCTACATCACTAGGGACAGATACCTGACCTGTGTCACTATGCATCTGATTACTACTACGCTACCGCATACTCAGCTCTGCTACATCACTAGGGACAGATACCTGACCTGTGTCACTATGCATCTGATTACTACTACGCTACCACATACCCAGCTTTGCTACATCACTAGGGACAGATACCTGACCTGTGTCACTATGCATCTGATAACTACTACGCTACCACATACTCAGCTCTGCTACATCACTAGGGACAGATACCTGACCTATGTCACTATGCATCTGACTACTACTACGCTACCACATACCCAGCTCTGCTACATCACTAGGGACAGATACCTGACCTATGTCACTATGCATCTGATTACTACTACGCTACCACATACCCAGCTCTGCTACATCACTAGGGACAGATACCTGACCTATGTCACTATGCATCTGATTACTACTACGCTACCGCATACTCAGCTCTGCTACATCACTAGGGACAGATAGCTGACCTGTATCACTATGCATCTGACTACTACTACGCTACCGCATACCCAGCTCTGCTACATCACTAGGGACAGATACCTGACCTGTGTCACTATGCATCTGATTACTACTCCTGTACTGCATACCCAGCTCTGCTACATCACTAGGGACAGATACCTGACCTGTGTCACTATGCATCTGACTACTACTACGCTACCACATACCCAGCTCTGCTACATCACTAGGGACAGATACCTGACCTGTGTCACTATGCATCTGACTACTACTACGCTACCACATACCCAGCTCTGCTACATCACTAGGGACAGATAGCTGACCTGTGTCACTATGCATCTGATTACTACTCCTGTACTGCATACCCAGCTCTGCTACATCACTAGGGACAGATACCTGACCTGTGTCACTATGCATCTGACTACTACTACCGTACTGCATACCCAGCTCTGCTACATCACCATCAATGAAACTTGACTCATTTAATTCCGATGACTCTTACCACACATTCACTATTGCTGTCTGGGCCATTTTGACAAATTTGTGGACCCAATGGGGACACAGGTGACACCCCCAGAACCAAAGTCACTGCCTAGATATAAAACCAGACCCAAGCTTACTTTTTTAGACCGAAAACAGCATAGCAGACCGATTTGACATGCTTTGTGCATCGCTGCTCAATCTGTGTGCGCTATATAAATAAAAGAATTATTATTATAGCAGGATGGTGACAGTAGTACATTACTGTGTCCGTATATACAGGATAGGAGTAGTAGTACTGTGCTGTGCCTATATATACAGGATAGGAGTAGTAGTACTGTGCTGTGCCCATATATACAGGATAGGAGTAGTAGCACTGTGTTGTACCCATATATACAGGATAGGAGTAGTAGTACTGTGCTGTGCCCATATATACAGGATAGGAGTAGTAGTACTGTGCTGTGCCTATATATACAGGATAGGAGTAGTAGTAATGTGCTGTGTCCATATATACAGGATAGGAGTAGTAGTGCTGTGCTGTGCCTATATATACAGGATAGGAGTAGTAGTAATGTGCTGTGCCCATACATACAGGATAGGAGTAGTAGTACTGTACTGTGCTCATATATACAGGATAGGAGTAGTAGTACTGTGCTGTGCAGATATATACAGGATAGGAGTAGTAGTACTGTGCTGTGCCCATATATACAGGATAGGAGTAGTAGTACTGTGCTGTGCAGATATATACAGGATAGGAGTAGTAGTACTGTACTGTGCTCATATATACAGGATAGGAGTAGTAGTACTGTGCTGTGCAGATATATACAGGATAGGAGTAGTAGTACTGTGCTGTGCCCATATATACAGGATAGGAGTAGTAGTACTGTACTGTGCTCATATATACAGGATAGGAGTAGTAGTACTGTGCTGTGTCCGTATATACAGGGTAGGAGTAGTAGTACTGTGCTGTGCCCATATATACAGGATAGGAGTAGTAGCACTGTGCTGTGCCCATATATACAGGATAGAAGTAGTAGTACTGTGCCATGCCCATATATACAGGATAGGAGTAGTAGTATTGTGCTGTGTCCGTATATACAGGATGGGAGTAGTACTGCATAGATTTTGTATGTTCTCTCTGTGTTTGCGTGGTTTTCCCCCGGGTCCTCCGGTTTCCTCCCACACTCCAAAAACATACTGGTAGGTGATTAGATTGTGAGCCCCATTAGGGACAGGGACTGATTTGGTAAGTTCTGTGCACCACTGCGGAATCCGTGTATAAATAAAGAATTATTATTATTATAGTACTGTGCTGTGACATTATATTTAGTATAAACGTAGTAGTAATGTGCCCCAAAGGCATAGAAAGAGTGGAAGTTATGACTAATGGGGACCCCCTGCCACCATAATGCCCTGTACAACTGCACCATTTGCCCACTGACTGATACTTGGATTGACACTTTTCACCCTCATCCTCTTTGTATTATAGGCTCATTCTTCTATAGACTGTCATTTGCATTATCCACAGCTCTTGTCTTTCCCTTTAAGGCTGGGTTGGTGCCATGCTATTGTGTTAGACCCACCATCAATACCAAGCCACCGGGTGAGAGATGTCTACACTAAGACAACATCTCCCTGACCTCCATGTCAGACCCTGCAGCAAATCCAACTCAAGAGTCATATTATGATTCAGTCATAATCAGGGAAAGAATCAGCAGAGAAACACAATGAGCGTTCTCTAGGCCTGTAATCGCTGGGCTCAGGTAAACATGAACACTGAGTTACCGCTACACCTCTGCAGGTTATACAGAGAATACATTAGCTCTCCTCCAGAAGGAAGAGAGCTCCTTATCTAGTAACTTCTACCCTGTAAGCCTGACTCATTAAAGTTATTCTGGTTTCAAGGCTCTTTCATGGGTAAAACATTCACTTACCTATAGGTGGCACCAGAGACACAATGGGGGTCATTTACTAAGGGCCCGATTCGCGTTTTCCCGACGTGTTACCCGAATATTTCCGATTTGCGCCGATTTTCCCTGTATTGCCCTGGGATTTTGGCGCACGCGATCGGGCAGATTTACTTACCCGGTCCGTTCGCGATCCAGCGGCGCGTTCTCTGCGGTGGATTGGGGTCCGGCCGGGATTCACTAAGGTAGTTCCTCCGCCGTCCACCAGGTGGCACTGCTGCGCTGGAAGCATTGTTCCGCACTGGAATTCACCGGGCCGGACCAAGTGAAGGTAAGCGCGTCCCAAGTGACACTTTTTTTGTTTTAAATGCAGCAGTTTTTCTGAATCCGTCGGGTTTTCGCTCGGCCACGCCCCCGATTTCCGTCGCGTGCATGCCAGCGCCGATGCGCCAAAATCCGATCGCGTGCACCAAAATCCCAGGGCAATACAGGGAAAATCGCCGCAAATCGGAAATATTCGGGTAACACGTCAGGAAAACGCGAATCGGGCCCTTAGAAAATGACCCCCATTGTCCCTCCTTTCAGAGGAGAGCTCATTTTCATACTTTTACCCAGTTACCATTGCCTTCTCCAATGGTTATCACTTCTCCGTGCAGACGGCGGTGAGCCTCACTACTGTCTCTTCTTCAGTCTTCCCAAAGTATGACTTTACAGGGGTTCAAGACCTCCAGTTCAACCCAAACTTCTGTCACCATGACACAACTCCGTGTATCTTGATGTAGGGACTGTATTAGGGCACATCTTGCCGTGCTCCACATCCAACATTCTTATAGGGACAAGTTACAGTTCACATCATATTGAGTTGTCAGGCCCATCGGCTCCCAACAACCCATTGGGCGTGCGTGGCACTTCATCCATTACAACATAGTGGGGCTCATTTACCAAGGGTCCGCGGACCGTGATTCTGTCGGGTTTCCAGAATATTTCCTTTTTGTGCCAAATTGCCCTGGGTGTTTATGGTGCACGCGATCGCATTGTGGTGCATCGGCGCCGGCTTGCAAGCGACGGAAATCAGGGGGGGGGGTGTGGACGTTGGACAACCAGACGGATTCGGACAAACCGCCGAATTTAAAAACGAAATTGTGTTCCAAGATCAGCACTCAGCGGGGAAGCGACACATGAAGGAAATTGGACGCACAACCTTAGTGAATCGCGGCAGACCTGAATCCTCGTCGGACAACGCACCGCGGGGATCGCGACAGGATCAGGTAAGTAAATCTGCCCCAGTGTGTTTGGCAGGTTCCATGGAAAAGCGTAAGGATCCACCAAGGAAACCCTTGTGTTTGGAGCTATAATGTTCAGTATTGTAATATAACTCACAATATTATGTGCAATCCTCTTCTTCTTCTTCTTCTGCGGCGGCTCACACGACACGGAGTGCGATTAGTGACTCTTCAGGATTATGTAACGATTAGTCAGGGAAGAGAACGGTAATTGCTCGTCGTGAGGCGCCGCAGTGTTTTCATGTAAATACTCACCCATCAACATCACCCGGTTACTCCTCTGGGTCAGAGGACGGGGCTGAGCTGGTGCCAAACTTCTGCAGGAAGATTAACTTTGTCTTGCCAGTTCCATTTTCAACCAACACCAGTGATGGGACTGGTGGCCACCCCTGACCCTGAGACGTTTAGTAGGGGGCACCTACACATGATTATTAGGAACCTTTCAATATAGAAGTAAGGATAAAGATAGTCCAAGAAAACTTTTCATATTTAACAAGCATTGTTGAGGAAATTTTTAACAAAGTGATCTTGAAGGGGATGTCACATGACAAAGTTTGTCCAATTACTACGACTTTTTCATTATTGAAGAATTAGGTTGATCACATGGCCACCTACCTATAAGGACATACCTGGGCACTGCCCTCCTCTCTCTGTACTTGTAGGACCCCGCATCCTTCTCGTCAAGGGAAGTCAAGACTTTTACTGCCTGGTTTAGGGTTTACATTAACTTTAGGGTCTAAATGACTGGATGGGTCTAGTCCGGGGGTCTGAATTATCTTTAATATCTGGTCTGAGGTCAGAATGAATTTACATTCTAGATTTAGGAATCTTTTTGCCTGGAGAAATGAATTATTGTGAATTTGAAATGTTATTTTTAGGGGCTGATCTTGGGTTGAATCCTCCCGACTAGAAATGATCAGAACCGATGGTCGAGTTGGCCCGGCCGACCCTGACCAACAGCCAATCTGCCAACTTGACACCCAAAGCAACTAGCCCTGGCTACGACTGACCAGGGAGTGCCCCCCACCCCACAAATCATGGCTAGTTGCCCGATTGACTGTTCAACCAACAATGCGGCAATATGTCCCGGGTCAAGCAGCCAAACCGTCGAACCCAACCATCGGGTCCGCTCATCTCTTCTCCCGAAATATCTTTACAACGGAGGGAAAAAAGGAGATGCGAATGTAGCCTAAAGGAGTAAAGATCTGGCATTGGTCTGAATTATTTTTAGGATCCATCTTCTTGGGTCTCTTAAATTTTAGGACTTTGGTCTGGGATCTGAATTATTTTCAGGGGTCCGAATCAGATGAGGGATATGGGGTCTTAAAAAACTTCAGGACTGAATTAACTAAGGGATCTGGTCTGATTTTCCAACTCCAGAACATTTCTTGATGAAGAGAGTGACTAGAAGTTACCAGAACGCAGACCCAGACCTTTGCTAATACTGGAGCACCCCAAGTATCACTAATTAGAGGGCAATATCACAGGTGAAGCAGGGGGCGTCACCCAATAACAGCCCTCAGGGGGTTTATCGTAAAAGATATTTAAGCAATGAAAAGAAGTTGCCCGAAGCCTTTAAAACTAAATTATCCTCATAGTTTCCGTCAGATCGTCACAAAGGACCCTCCCCACATTAGAGCTGTCACACCTACGGACTCGCAGCACAATTAGTGACCTATTCGGAAATTTAGGAAACATAAGACGATGACAAAATACCTTTGGGGTCAGAGTTGGGCCGTACACAAGGATGTGACACCGTGTGATGAGTCCTGACAGCCTGTTATAGCGGTATTATAGAATAAACACGTAAAAAATTTAAATTTTGCATGATAAAAATATTTCCTTTCTGGATCACTTTGTGATGGTATTCAATAGCTCTGCTTGCTGCCGTTCGGTAAGAACCTTTTATCTTTACATCCAATGGATAAAAATCTCTTCTGGTCATGTCATGGCCTGTTATAAATTCTGACACTACAAATTTATGCAGACATTAGAGGAGACACCTAAATATAATTTAAGCCTTCAAACTAGTACCCTATAATATAAAATAAATATTGTGTCTTGGGTTTCTCAGGTGGTCTACTGAGAAAGCCCTACAATAATCACGTCAAAGTTAATCAAAGCAAGAGTACAACTCGTGATTAGTAAATATGATAGTGCTCGTTTATTTACAGCTATTTACAACAAAATGTGTATTCGAGTCTTTTGCATTGCATGTAGAGGTCCTCGGCATCAGTGATCGATCTGAAAGATGAGATAGATCAAAGGGTATGAGGGTCGGCTAGGGGTGGCCTGAGAGTTATAGTGTATGATGAAAAAGTGGGCTCACCTCCAGGACTGCGTACATCTCAGTAACTTCCGAATGTGGACTCTGCGGGGCTCCTTAAAGTATTGCAGGATCGGGCTGCCCCAGAGTCAGTGAAAAGATGGTAAGTGGTCAAAGTGGGGTAGATCGGTAATCCAGAAGGGGTCCAGGGTTTAGATTAGGAGCTGATACCATACTCCCTAAGCCCACCCTGCCTGGCGATACCGCCTTACCTGTGAAGTTGCCCCCACAAGGGACAAGGACGCCTGCTGGATGAACCCATTTATCCCCTGACGAGCCCCATAGGGCGAAACAAGCCTTGTCGGGATTCGGGTTTTCATACTCCTTTCAGGACTTGCATCCCACAGCACAGGAGCCACAATTCTCTTTGTTGGCACCTCTGTGACACTATAAAAGACCTTAACCTGACTCTACCTGCCGATTAGGTCTATAACAGGGCCAGTCATTGTAGGGTCAGGTTCCAGTCGGGCCTATGGTTAATTAGGACCATAGTCCCGAGGCTAGGCTACCAGGGTATACTAGATTTGCGTCCAAAATTAGGGTTTAATAGGGACTTTTTTTGTGACTACAGTGTCATTTAAAACCCTAACCCACACGAACATAACGCTTATCTTCTCACCCTTTACTTCTCGTTCTCTGTGCACTCCTTCTGGATTACCGATCTACCCCACTGTGACCACTTACCATCTTTTCACTGACTCTGGGGCAGCCCGATCCTGCAATACTTTAAGGAGCCCCGCAGAGTCCACATTCGGAAGTTACTGAGATGTACGCAGTCGACGCAGTCGAATACACATTTTGTTGTAAATAGCTGTAAATAAACGAGCACTATCATATTTACTAATCACGAGTTGTACTCTTGCTTTGATAAACTAGTACCCTAGAAATATTTCAGACCAGACATCACATTCCTTAAAAATAATTCAGGCCAGAACCTTATTCCAACCCCAGAACTTAATTCAGACCTTAGGTCCAAGAAAATATTATTATTATTAACAATAATAATAAATAAGCCACCAAACCAAATGCCTAAAAATAACTTAGACCTCAGACCCCCAAATCCCTGAAAACAATCTAAGGATGCCAGAGCAAAATAATTCAGATTCCAACCTAAACCCCAAAAATAATTCAGACCAGGTTCTGAGCTCAAAAATAATTCAGTTCCCAAACCAAACCCCAAAAATAATTTAGATCCATATCAAAGCTCAAAAATAATTTGGTCCCCAAACCGAACCCCAAAAATAATTCAGTCCCCAAACCAAACCCTGAAAATAATTTAACCCCAGATCAGTCTTCAAAAATAATCCAGACCTCAAATCCAACCCCAAAAATAATTTCGACCCTGAAAATAATTTCGACCAAGATCAGTCCTCAAAAATAATCCAGATCCCAAACTAAATAAGAGAAAACAGAGAAAACTTATACAAAAAGTCAATATATTCTGTATATTCTTCTAAAATATAGCGCCCCACCTGTCCACAGGGTAAGTGCAGTATTGCATTTTATCCCTTTTCACTGTAATGGAACTGCAATACCACAACTCACCTGTCAGAAGGTGTGGCGCTGTGTCACACATCTATATAATTCTTGAATACATTTTATTAATAACATTCTAAACAAAGTCTTCTGCCTCCAATGGCCTTGGACCTCAACTTCATCAGCTTAAAACAGATTTTACATGGACTTTTTTCATGTGTTTTTGAGAGAATCATCAATGGCAGTGGTAAATATAACCTGGACTATGACCATGGTGGCCCATGACCCAGAAGTGTGTCCTTCTGTATGTGGTGTTATGGGATCTGGTAATCCGGGTAAGTGATCCGCATGGTGACGTAAGACCTCAGCCGTCCACAATTCACTTTTATTGCTCCTCCATGGTTGAGGTCTAGTTAATCATTCTATTCCTTTACCTGGAGAAAAACAACCTCAGCCTGTAACAGTGTACAACGAGGGTTAATCAATAGAGGGATGAGGGGTTAATCATTATAATGTGGACTATTTATGGGAAGTATAAGAACAACCCATTAACCGCCACATTAATCTGAATGTGCATAGTGTAATACTTCAATTCTCCTCTGGGGGTGCTGTAGGGAAATGCAACTCTTACACACAGAGACCACCACAGATCACGGGTGATTAATGGAAATCCACACAAGATGCACTGGTGACTTTGATTAGTGCGGACCTAACAATGCCCTACTGCCATGAAGTGACTTTACAAGTATGTATATTTTTAAAGCAGGAAGGGGGCCCCATTCAGGATCCTCCTCTCCTAATTACGCCCCTGCTTGATGGGCTAAAGAGCAGCCAATCAGGCTATTTTATGGCCCAAGCAACTGGGCTTGGCTGTGATTGGCCATATGTTTCTATCAAGTTTTCACCTGGCCAATTACAGCCAAGCCTAGTTGCTAGGGGCGTAAAGTTGCCTGATTGGCTGTTCTGCAGCCCATCACATTGGGTTACGCAGAACTGCTGAACGGAGGATGCCGAACCAATATTTTGGGTCTGCTCATCTCTACTTGCAACCAATGAGCTTGTTGCCTAGTGTAAGACTGTAACCACCAAGATTACAGTATCATTTTGAACTGAATATTGTCACGTTGACCTCCTTCAGCCCCGACCCCAAAAAATAACCTTTCACCTCCACCATGTCTGGTAATCTACCCCCCAAGATCACAATAGTCATCTTCCCACGGCCGGCACAGGCTTCAGCTACAGATGGTAAGAACAATGGGGGGCATTTACTAAGGGTTTGCGGCGAATTGCCCCAGGTTTTTGGCACACGCGATCGGATTGTGGCGCATCGGCGCCAGGTTGTACGCGAGAGAAATCGAGGGGCGTGGCCATCGGAAAACCTGACAGATTCGGAAAAAACGCGGTATTTTTAAAAACCCGTGACACGCGCTTACATGCACCAGGAATAGGACGGGGAACTCCGGTTGACCTCGCGCAGCAACACCTGGTGGACATCCAAGGAATTCGTCAAGGCAGACGCCTGCTGTGACCCACTTTGGTAATGAAGCTACGACTCCCTACATATAGAGTAGATCTATATGGAAACATTGTACTAATTGTCGAATATGATGTAACACGACAGAAATAACTGTAGCATTGCACAAACCCAACACTAAGGCCCAGATCATGGTGAACTGGGTCACATTTCATCAATATCTGGTACATGGTGATCATATCTAAGGTGTCCGGACCATGGCACATATATTCCTATGATCTCATCCATTCTGTTCTGCCTCTGTCAGGTAACACTCCGGGATCCTCCTACATATTTCCATAATTACCCCATGCCAGCCGTATCCCTGTACTGCCAGTTCCCGCTTCTGAAGTTGATAATTACCAATTATGACTGTGCTTGGAATTTATGAAACACAACCGGAATGTTCTGCGGGGTGAATTACAAAAACAAACACAGTCATTGGTTTAATCTATTACACCAAAATTATTTATAGCAACGTGGACTAATTACAGGTAAATTACCATCGGGACCAAGAGACAATATAATTTGCATACTTTGCACTTGTGGTAAATTCCAGTCCGGTATTGGGGACTCTTCATCAATTATCCATTTTTTAGGTTTAAAGGGAATCTGTCACCAGGGACCTCATTTTCACTAAAGACAGGTTGCAGAGGAGCTCAAAGGTGGGGGCTGAGGAGTCTGCAGCACAGACAAGTTACATGTTGTTTTTTTGAAATGCATCCAAATCAAAGCCCAACCCCTGGGACTACACAGAGGATTCTGTCCCGGTGCAGGGTAAGTTATAACACACCATTATATTGTAATGCAAATGCTAAGAGAAAGCAGAAAGGCAGATGTGCACTGCAGGTGTCATGGGCTTCTCCAACCTGTCTTTAGTGAAAATGAGGTCAGTGGTGACAGGTTCCCTTTAACTTACCTTCTAAAGAAGTGAAAATAAGCACAATTTCTGTGATCTGCTGCAAAGTGTGGTAATCAGGGTGAATAAAACCAGCATAAATATCAGGACAAGTAGATCAAAGAGCCAGTATAGAAGTGTCGGATTGGCCCATCGGAGAATCGGAGGATTCTCCGGTGGGCCCTCAACACAATACTGGACCATAGCTGTTGAGTGGAAGATAAAACAATTTGGAGGCTACTAAGGTCTTTTAACTAGGGGTTGTTGAAGGGTGGGCCACAAAAATAAATGTATCTGGTGGGCCCAAGAGACAATTTTTTTAAAAAAAAACTCTTACAAAAAAGTTTGAATTTTAATTCTGAAATAAAATTATTAGAAAAAATTTTTACAAATGTATTAGATGGCGCCTGATGAACACCTTAAATGTGGAGAGAACTTTTCATAGATATAATGTCAGAATAATAAGAGAAACATTTTTGGGGTGTGATCCGTATATTTTTAACCTTAGTCTAGAAACAATTTCAATTTCTGAGAGACGATGTTAAAAAGTGAAAAATGTATGAGAGGAAAATGACACGTTCTGAGCTGTGCAGCAAAAACATTACAAAAAAATTCTGTGATCTGAGATAAGGTCAGAAATCTAAAAATAAACTAGAAAAACTAAAATTCCATATGAAAACCCTAATGTTAAGACGAAAGGTCAAATTTGTGAGATAAACCGTGAAAAATGTGAGACCTAAAGATAAAGAGTCAGAAATCCTTTTATCCGTGTTCAAAATGAGCAAAAAGAGAAAATTCCATAGTATGCGACAAAATGGCGGAATTCTGGAATAAAGTTAAATTCTTTAAAAAAATACTCAGCAAAACAAGTTATAGGGGCTTCTGCAGCACGGCACAAAGCCCTGAAATAATCGCATATGCCAGCCCAGGGGGCATAAAGGTTGACACGCCCGGAAGGGAAGTAATCCGGTACAGGGCTATCATGTCTTTCGCTGTGACATTTCACTAACAAATTTCGGTGCACATGTGCCCCCCTAATGTCTGTAAGGGGAACAAGATGGGAGGTGAAATTTCAAGTCTAACATCACATATCTAGAATAGTGAGTGCGGCTCTGGAGTATAATACAGGATGTAACTCAGGATCAGTACCGGATAAGTAATGTCATGTATGTACACAGTGACTGCACCAGCAGCAGAATAGTGAGTGCTGCTCTGGGGTATAATACAGGATGTAACTCAGGATCAGTACAGGATAAGTAATGTCATGTATGTACACAGTGACTGCACCAGCAGCAGAATAGTGAGTGCAGCTCTGGAGTATAATACAGGATGTAACTCAGGATCAGTACAGGATAAGTAATGTCATGTATGTACACAGTGACTGTACCAGCAGAATAGTGAGTGCAGCTCTGGGGTATAATACAGGATGTAACTCAGGATCAGCACAGGATAAGTAATGTCATGTATGTACACAGTGACTGCACCAGCAGCAGAATAGTGAGTGCTGCTCTGGGGTATAATACAGGATGTAACTCAGGATCAGTACAGGATAAGTAATGTCATGTATGTACACAGTGACTGCACCAGCAGCAGAATAGTGAGTGCAGCTCTGGAGTATAATACAGAATGTAACTCAGGATCAGTACAGGATAAGTAATGTCATGTATGTACACAGTGACTGTACCAGCAGAATAGTGAGTGCAGCTCTGGGGTATAATACAGGATGTAACTCGGGATCAGTACAGGATAAGTAATGTCATGTATGTACACAGTGACTGCACCAGCAGCAGAATAGTGAGTGCAGCTCTGGGGTATAATACAGGATGTAACTCAGGATCAGTACAGGATAAGTAATGTCATGTATGTACACAGTGACTGCACCAGCAGCAGAATAGTGACTGCAGCTCTGGGGTATAATACTGGATGTAACTCAGGATCAGTACAGGATAAGTAATGTCATGTATGTACACAGTGACTACACCAGCAGAATAGTGACTGCAGCTCTGGGGTATAATACAGGATGTAACTCAGGATCAGTACAGGATAAGTAATGTCATGTATGTACACAGTGACTGTACCAGCAGAATAGTGAGTGCAGCTCTGGGGTATAATACAGGATGTAACTCAGGATCAGTACAGGATAAGTAATGTCATGTATGTACACAGTGACTGCACCAGCAGCAGAATAGTGAGTGCAGCTCTGGAGTATAATACAGGATGTAACTCAGGATCAGTACAGGATAAGTAATGTCATGTATGTACACAGTGACTGCAGCAGCAGAATAGTGAGTGCAGCTCTGGGGTATAATACAGGATGTAACTCAGGATGAGTACAGGATAAGTAATGTCATGTATGTACACAGTGACTGTACCAGCAGAATAGTGAGTGCAGCTCTGGGGTATAATACAGGATGTAACTCAGGATCAGTACAGGATAAGTAATGTCATGTATGTACACAGTGACTGCACCAGCAGAATAGTGATTGCAGCTCTGGAGTATAATACAGGATGTAACTCAGGATCAGTACAGGATAAGTAATGTCATGTATGTACACAGTGACTGCACCAGCAGCAGAATAGTGAGTGCAGCTCTGCAGTATAATACAGGATGTAACTCAGGATCAGTACAGGATAAGTAATGTCATGTATGTACACAGTGACTGCACCAGCAGCAGAATAGTGAGTGTAGCTCTGGGGTATAATACAGGATGTAACTCAGGATCAGTACAGGATAAGTAATGTCATGTATGTACACAGTGACTGCACCAGCAGCAGAATAGTGAGTGCAGCTCTGGGGTATAATACAGGATGCAACTCAGGATCAGTACAGGATAAGTAATGTCAGGTATATACACAGTGACTGCACCAGCAGAATAGTGAGTGCAGCTCTGGGGTATAATACAGGATGTAACTCAGGATCAGTACAGGATAAGTAATGTCATGTATGTACACAGTGACTGCACCAGCAGCAGAATAGTGAGTGCAGCTCTGGAGTATAATACAGGATGTAACTCAGGATCAGTACAGGATAAGTAATGCCATGTATGTACACAGTGACTGCACCAGCAGCAGAATAGTGAGTGCAGCTCTGGAGTATAATACAGGATGTAACTCAGGATCAGTACAGGATAAGTAATGTCATGTATGTACACAGTGACTGCACCAGCAGCAGAATAGTGAGTGCAACTCTGGGGTATAATACAGGATGTAACTCAGGATCAGTACAGGATAAGTAATGTCATGTATGTACACAGTGACTGCACCAGCAGCAGAATAGTGAGTGCAACTCTGGGGTATAATACAAGATGTAACTCAGGATCAGTACAGGATAAGTAATGTCATGTATGTACACAGTGACTGCACCAGCAGCAGAATAGTGAGTGCAGCTCTGGGGTATAATACAGGATGTAACTCAGGATCAGTACAGGATAAGTAATGTCATGTATGTACACAGTGACTGCAAAAGCAGCAGAAAAGTGAGTGGAGGTAACTAGGCTCATGGCAGGTATAATATGAGATGACATGCAGGATACATTGTGTAAGAACATAATAGACGCTTTGTTACTCATCACATGAGAATGTTGGACGCTGCAGTCACATATTTGTCTCCTGGTTATTAGTGGTGGCTTGTGGCACAGACTCCCCAGGACAGGACACACCAATAATTGTACTATTTATATCTTGCGCCTGATATAGTGACACGATGATCATAAGACCGTCCCTAAATATTACATAAACCACCACATCTAGGTCAGCGCTGGATGACGACCTTGGTGACGTGTGACATCTGCACGGTGGCCTTCAACTGGTCATTACCGGCGGCCAAAGGTCACCAAATCCCACAATACTTCACCAGAGATCGGCCGTGGCAGGTTATCTCATGCAATAATATAGGAATGGACAAGATGAAATCCAACATAGTATCATAGTATACAAGGCCAGAAAAAGACGCAAGTCCATCAAATCCAACCTCTAAGAATAAATGTTTTACCCCCATAACCCGTGATATTTTTTCTCTGCAGAAAGGTATCCAGGCCTCTCCTGCACATGTACATAGAGTGCGCCATAACAACCTCCTGCGGCAGAGAGTTCTATAGTCTCACTGCTCTTACAGTAAAGAATCCCTGTGATGGTAGAACCTCCTCTCCTCTAGGTGTAGAGGATGCCCCCTGTCTATGGTGATGGTAGAACCTCCTCTCCTCTAGGTGTAGAGGATGCCCCCTGTCTATGGTGATGGTAGAACCTCCTCTCCTCTAGGTGTAGAGGATGCCCCCTGTCTATGGTGATGGTAGAACCTCCTCTCCTCTAGGTGTAGAGGATGCCCCCTGTCTATGGTGATGGTAGAACCTCCTCTCCTCTAGGTGTAGAGGATGCCCCCTGTCTATGGTGATGGTAGAGCCTCCTCTCCTCTAGGTGTAGAGGATGCCTCCTGTCTATGGTGATGGTAGAATCTCCTCTCCTCTAGGTGTAGAGGATGCCCCCTGTCTATGGTGATGGTAGAATCTCCTCTCCTCTAGGTGTAGAGGATGCCCCCTGTATATGGTGATTGTAGAACCTCCTCTCCTCTAGGTGTAGAGGATGCCCCCTGTCTATGGTGATGGTAGAACCTCCTCTCCTCTAGGTGTAGGGGATGCCCCCTGTCTATGGTGATGGTAGAGCCTCCTCTCCTCTAGGTGTAGAGGATGCCCCCTGTCTATGGTGATGGTAGAACCTCCTCTCCTCTAGGTGTAGAGGATGCCCCCTGTCTATGGTGATGGTAGATCCTCCTCTCCTCTAGGTGTAGAGGATGCCCCATGTCTATGCCGATGGTAGAACCTCCTCTCCTCTAGGTGTAGAGGATGCCCCCTGTCTATGGTGATGGTAGAGCCTCCTCTCCTCTAGGTGTAGAGGATGCCCCCTGTCTATGGTGATGGTAGAACCTCCTCTCCTCTAGGTGTAGATGATGTCCCCTGTCTATGTTGATGGTAGAGCCTCCTCTCCTCTAGGTGTAGAGGATGCCCCCTGTCTATGGTGATGGTAGAACCTCCTCTCCTCTAGGTGTAGAGGATGCCCCCTGTCTATGGTGATGGTAGAACTTCCCCTTCTCTAGGTGTAGAGGATGCCCCCTGTCTATGGTGATGGTAGAACCTCCTCTCCTCTAGGTGTAGAGGATGCCCCCTGTCTATGGTGATGGTAGATCCTCCTCTCCTCTAGGTGTAGAGGATGTCCCCTGTCTATGGTGATGGTAGAACCTCCTCTCCTCTAGGTGTAGAGGATAACCCTGTCTATGGTGATGGTAGAAACGCCTCTCCTCTAGGTGTAGAGGATGCCCCATGTCTATGCCGATGGTAGAACCTCCTCTCCTCTAGGTGTAGAGGATGCCCCCTGTCTATGGTGATGGTAGAACCTCCTCTCCTCTAGGTGTAGAGGATGCCCCCTGTCTATGGTGATGGTAGAACCTCCTCTCCTCTAGGTGTAGAGGATGCCCCCTGTCTATGGTGATGGTAGAGCCTCCTCTCCTCTAGGTGTAGAGGATGCCCCCTGTCTATGGTGATGGTAGAGCCTCCTCTCCTCTAGGTGTAGAGGATGCCTCCTGTCTATGGTGATGGTAGAATCTCCTCTCCTCTAGGTGTAGAGGATGCCCCCTGTCTATGGTGATGGTAGAATCTCCTCTCCTCTAGGTGTAGAGGATGCCCCCTGTATATGGTGATTGTAGAACCTCCTCTCCTCTAGGTGTAGAGGATGCCCCCTGTCTATGGTGATGGTAGAACCTCCTCTCCTCTAGGTGTAGGGGATGCCCCCTGTCTATGGTGATGGTAGAGCATCCTCTCCTCTAGGTGTAGAGGATGCCCCCTGTCTATGGTGATGGTAGAACCTCCTCTCCTCTAGGTGTAGAGGATGCCCCCTGTCTATGGTGATGGTAGATCCTCCTCTCCTCTAGGTGTAGAGGATGCCCCATGTCTATGCCGATGGTAGAACCTCCTCTCCTCTAGGTGTAGAGGATGCCCCCTGTCTATGGTGATGGTAGAGCCTCCTCTCCTCTAGGTGTAGAGGATGCCCCCTGTCTATGGTGATGGTAGAACCTCCTCTCCTCTAGGTGTAGATGATGTCCCCTGTCTATGGTGATGGTAGAGCCTCCTCTCCTCTAGGTGTAGAGGATGCCCCCTGTCTATGGTGATGGTAGAACCTCCTCTCCTCTAGGTGTAGAGGATGCCCCCTGTCTATGGTGATGGTAGAACTTCCCCTTCTCTAGGTGTAGAGGATGCCCCCTGTCTATGGTGATGGTAGAACCTCCTCTCCTCTAGGTGTAGAGGATGCCCCCTGTCTATGGTGATGGTAGATCCTCCTCTCCTCTAGGTGTAGAGGATGTCCCCTGTCTATGGTGATGGTAGAACCTCCTCTCCTCTAGGTGTAGAGGATAACCCTGTCTATGGTGATGGTAGAAACGCCTCTCCTCTAGGTGTAGAGGATGCCCCATGTCTATGCCGATGGTAGAACCTCCTCTCCTCTAGGTGTAGAGGATGCCCCCTGTCTATGGTGATGGTAGAGCCTCCTCTCCTCTAGGTGTAGAGGATGCCCCCTGTCTATGGTGATGGTAGAACCTCCTCTCCTCTAGGTGTAGATGATGTCCCCTGTCTATGGCGATGATAGAACTCCCTCTCCTCTTGGTGTAGAGGATGCCCCCTGTCTATGGCGATGGTAGAACCTCCTCTCCTCTAGGTGTAGAGGATGCCCCCTGTCTATGGTGATGGTAGAACATCCTCCCCTCTAGGTGTAGAGGATGCCCCCTGTCTATGGTGATGGTAGAACATCCTCCCCTCTAGGTGTAGAGGATGCCCCCTGTCTATGGTGATGGTAGAACCTCTTCTCCTCTAGGTGTAGAGGATTCCCCTGTCTATGGTGATGGTAGAATAGCCTCACCTCTAGGTGTAGAGGATGCCCCCTGTCTATGGTGATGGTAGAACCGCCTCTCCTCTAGGTCTAGAGGATGCACCCTGTCTATGGTGATGGTAGAACCGCCTCTCCTCTAGGTCTAGAGGATGCCAACTGTTTATGGTGATGGTAGAACCTCCTCTCCTCTAGGTGTAGAGGATGCCCCCTGTCTATGGTGATGGTAGAACCTCCTCTCCTCTAGGTCTAGAGGATGCCCCCTGTCTATGGTGATGGTAGAACCTCCTCTCCTCTAGGTGTAGAGGATGCCCCCTGTCTTTGGTGATGGGAGAACCTCCTCTCCTCTAGGTGTAGAGGATGCCCCCTGTCTATGGTGATGGTAGAACCTCCTCTCCTCTAGGTGTAGAGGATGCCCCCTGTCTATGGTGATGGTAGAACCTCCTCTCCTCTAAGTGTGGAGGATGCCCCCTGTCTATGGTGATGGGAGAACCTCCTCTCCTCTAGGTGTGGAGGATGCCCCCTGTCTATGGTGATGGTAGAACCTCCTCTCCTCCAAGTGTGGAGGATGCCCCCTGTCTATGGTGATGGTAGAACCTCCTCTCCTCTAGGTGTAGAGGATGCCCCCTGTCTATGGTGATGGTAGAACCACCTCTCCTCTAGGTGTAGAGGATGCCCCCTGTCTTTGGTGATGGTAGAACCTCCTCTCCTCTAGGTGTAGATGATGCCCCCTGTCTATGGTGATGGTAGAACCACCTCTCCTCTAGGTGTACAGGATGCCCCCTGTCTATGGTGATGGTAGAATCTCCTCTCCTCTAGGTGTAGATGATGCCCCCTGTCTTTGGTGATGGTAGAACCGGATGTAACAGGATGTAACTCAGGATCAGTACAGAATAAGTAATGTCATGTATGTGCACAGTGACTGCACCAGCAGCAGAATAGTGTGTGCAGCTCTGGAGTATAATACAGGATGTAACTCAGGATCAGTACAGGATAAGTAATGTCATGTATGTACACAGTGACTGCACCAACATCAGAATAGTGAGTGCAGCTCTGGAGTATAATACAGGATGTTACTCAGGATCAGTACAGGATAAGTAATGTCATGTATGTACACAGTGACTGCACCAGCAGCAGAATAGTGAGTGCAGCTCTGGAGTATAACACAGGATGTAACTCAGGATCAGTACAGGATAAGTAATGTCATGTATGTACACAGTGACTGCACCAGCAGCAGAATAGTGAGTGCAGCTCTGGAGTATAATACAGGATGTAACTCAGGATCAGTACAGGATAAGTAATGTCATGTATGTACACAGTGACTGCACCAGCAGCAGAATAGTGAGTGCAGCTCTGGAGTATAATACAGAATATAATTTGGGACAAGTGCAGTCAGTAATATTACGTATGTACAGTGACTACTCGTTATATTTATTCTTCTTACATCCCTTTGCATTTGATTACAATGTTATTTTAAGCCTTAATAGACAATTATGAGTCATAATAATTAGTTCATGTGAAATGCTCCTCATGAGAAGGTCGTTAGTGTCTGTACACATTGGGCAGCGCTGGGCAGGAGTCACATTGCAGATATGTCAGTAATTACAGCTTAGAGGAGCGGCTGCGACAATGTAAACATTCTGTGGCGGCCGAATCATCACCACCGGCAACAAGCTGGATGTGACGCCTCCTGTCAATGGCAAATAGATGTGACTCTGCAATAACCAGGCGCATGCGAGCTCACGGCCCGACCATTCTCTTATGCAACAAGGTGGAAAAAACCTTTGAAGGAGAAAATGGAGGATAGAAAATAGGTCACAAATGGGGAAAAATGACTTAAGTGACTTCTATACAAACATGGTTAATATTAAAAGGGGATGATTTTGTTTTGTTGTACTATTTTACCCTTACAGATTGCTGAATTGTGGTGAAGGTTCCCGGGGTGCGTGCCCCAGGGCCCCCACCACAATACTCACAAGTACATTGCTATTGACAAATAAGTGGATTCCAGGTTGTGTTCCTCGGACCCACCATCTAAATTTATTTTAGATGCCCAACCTCCATCAGCCACAAGCCTAGTAACCTCCAAATTGAGTTTATTTCAATGGTCCAGAATTGGGTTGGAGCTTGGTCCCCCCAGTAGATCCTTGGAACTCTGATGGATCAGTCCAACACTGGTCGTAGGAGGTTTACGTTCACCAATCACACCAGACATGCTCAGACTATGGAGACCAAAGGGTCCCCTAGAGAAAGGTGGCCCAGTCCCTAATTAGGGAACTTCCAATTCCCTAAGAAATAAAGGCCATGAATCTTGAGGAGCAGTAGGTGTGGGCACAAGCCCCAGGAGATGGTCATAGGGTGTTCGGTGGCTTCTCTCCAAGCAATTCATTAGCTCTGTGGGAAGAGGATTGGGAGGAGCAGCTCCTCTTATGTGAATTCCACCCCATACTGAGCCGTCGCCCCGGGGAAGGGAAGGTGCGGGGTGAACTTCTATTCTGGAATTCTATTAAGCGAAGGAAAGACTTGTCCTACCATAGATTGTATGTTAAAGGGAAATTTCCACTTCAATAGGATAAGCCGGAGAGGTAGGTGGAGAGTGGGATTGGATGAAGGAAAGTAGTAGGAGACTAGAGGAAGCCGCCATCATGTGTGTATGAGCTCAGTCATGTCTATAGGAACTCACCGAAATACATGGGAGTTACATCCTGTATTATACCCCAGAGCTGCACTCACTATTCTGCTGCTGGTGCAGTCACTGTGTACATACATGACATTACATATCCTGTACTGATCCTGAGTTACATCATGTATTATACCCCAGAGCTGCACTCACTATTCTGCTGCTGGTGCAGTCACTGTGTACATACATGACATTACTTATCCTGTACTGATCCTGAGTTACATCCTGTATTATACTCCAGAGCTGCAATCACTATTCTGCTGCTGGTGCAGTCACTGTGTACATACATGACATTACTTATCCTGTACTGATCCTGAGTTACATCCTGTAAATCTTTTATTTTATATATAAAAATGAAAAACATTACAACAATAAACATAAATCAAGCCATAACTTCTGGCAAAACAAAACAATAATAATAATAACAAAACAATAATACAAACTAAAAGAGACTTACGAAAATCTCCTGGCCCAGCCACACACACACCACACAATCAGCATTATAAAACAAAACCTTCACCCAATCCCACCACCTAATTTTTTTTTTTTTTTATATAATTTTTTATAATAAATTTTTTTTTTTTTTTTTTTTTCCATAAATAACTAAAGGATACACAGCAAAAAAAAGACAAACAGGAAATAAAAACATTAAATATAAACTAACTAAATCCCACGCCCATCACCCTCCCACCCAGACACTGGTCTAACGTCCAAAGTCCGCGCTATATAGTCCAGACCAGTGCCCAGGATCATATTGTCCGAATCCCGTCCACCCCCCTCCCAACCTAACACCCTAACACCAACACCCCAAAACCAACCAAGCTATATACACATTAACTATAACTACATAAATACACACTGTACACAAAATACAAACACATTAAACATATCAACATATAACAAACCAACCACATAAAGCCCAGGATCGGCGCCTGCAAGCCCCTACATCACTATAACCTCAGATACAAAACAAAAATCTACAGTGTCAGCTTCAGCCCAACACCAGGAGCGGAGATGACAGACTAAGGGACACTAAAGGAGAACCCCCTCCAAAGGAGAGAGGCCCTCCCCGTGCCCAGCCTCTCATACTCCAGAGAGCGCACCTTCACCAGGTCACCCAGAATGTTCCTAACCACCTCAACCACCGGGAGGATTTTACGCTGCGTCGATACTAAACACCGTGCGTTCCACGTGTGGTACCTGACCACTAGACTAACTAGGAATAACGTGCAGCGGTCCCGGCCACCCAGGCCTCTGAATGCTCCATAGGCCCACTCCGCATAGGAGAGACCGGCCAACCCGGGCCAATGGATGGAAGCGCCCACCCGGTTGTACACCTCTGTGTTAAAGGGGCACTGAAGCAGGAAGTGGTCCATGCTCTCCAGCAGACCACCGCACTCCTCCCGGGGACAACCCCTTTCCTCAGAGCTCCTACACTTCAGATTGTCCCTCACACACAGCTTTCCATGGAAGCAGCGCCAAGTCAAGTCCCAAAACTTCAAGGGGATCCTGATGGAATTCAAAAGACCTAAACCCACCCCAAGATCCCGACTTGGGCAATCCCTGAGGGCCAGAGGCTTCTGGAAATGGGTCAACAGAACCCTTTTGTCAAGGATTTTCCTCGACATGGTCCTGATCTCCCACATTCCCAGACCCCACCGGCGAATCACCTTCAGAACCGGGGTAGCGTAAGCCGGAAGATGCCCATGTGGTGTACGGAGATCCTTCACTCGCCCTCCTGTCTCCCATTCCTGGAAGAAAGGCCGAAACCATCCCCTGCAGGAGTATACCCACGGAGGAGCCCTCTCTTTCCAGAGGTTTGCGATATTGATCTTAAGAAAGGTATTCACTAGGAACACCACAGGGTTGACCATACACAACCCTCCTTGTCTCCTCGTGCGGTAAGTAACCTCCCTCTTGATTAGGTTCAGCCTATTCCCCCATAACAGCTGGAAGAACAGACTGTAGACCCGAGTCCAGAGGGGTTCTGGCAACATGCACACACTGCCCAGATATATCAGCAATGGGAGCAGGTAAGTTTTAATCAAGTTCACCCTTTCCCTGAGGGTCAAAGACCAACCCTTCCACTGGTCCACCTTCTGGGCGGCGATCTTAAGCCTGCCGTCCCAGTTTTGCATGGGGTAATCCCCCTGGCCAAATTCAATGCCGAGAACTTTGGCAGAGTCTTGGGGCCCTGGAAGAGTGTCCGGGAGATCAAAGCCTGGATCCCCCTCTCCCAGCCAGAGACTCTCACACTTATCCCGGTTGATCTTGGACCCAGAAGCCTCTGAGTAGCGGTCAACCTCTGACATCACCCATTGCGCCTCCCCTCTCGAGGACACAAAAACGGTGACATCATCAGCATACGCTACCACCCTTAGAGTGGCTTCCGGTGCCGCCTGGTCCATCCCGACTCCCACCAACGGCCCACGATCAACCCTCCTAAGGAATGGGTCAATCGCGAACACGTATAAAAGTGGGCTCAGAGGACAACCCTGGCGAACACCAGACCCGACCTCAAAAGAGCGGCCAATCCAACCGTTCACAAGCGGGAAACTCTCTGCCCCTGCGTACAAAACCTTTAGCCAATTGACAAACTCCCCCGGCAGGCCATACCTCAGAAGGACAGACCAGAGGTACTCGTGGTTAACCCGATCAAACGCTTTTGCCTGATCCAAGGACAGCAAGTACCCCTTCCAGTTACCAGCCCTGCCCTGCTCCACTGCCTCCCGAACACAAAGCACAGCACTAAATGTACTGCGGCCTGGAACAGAGCAGTGCTGGGTCCCCGAAAGGAGCCGGGGCGCAAACTGCACCAGCCGATTAAACAGCACCTTTGCCAAAACCTTTCTGTCCGCATTGAGAAGCGCTATGGGACGCCAGTTCTCAATACGAGATCGGTCCTTACCCTTTGACAGGATGATCAGGGCAGACCTCCTCATTGACTTCGGCAGAGCGCCCGAGGAAAGACACTCATTGAATACCTCAGTCAAGAGGGGAACCAAGGCGTCCTTAAAGGTCTTATAAAACTCGGATGTTAAGCCATCCGGACCCGGCGATTTCTTGAGGGCGAGCCCTTCAATCGCCCGGCTGACTTCCTCTTCCCTGATCATCTCTGTCAAAACATCAAGAGAGGGGTCTACTCCTGGCTCAGGGACAGTTTCAGCCAGGAAAGCCGACATCACATCCCGATCTAGATCCTTCCTGCCCAAGAGGTGCGAGTAGAAGGATCTGACGACCTCCAGAATCCCTGATCTGGACCTTTTCAGGGATCCCGTACTGTCAACCAGTCCTGTGACAACTTTACCATTCACTGACATCTTGCAGTTTCTGTAAGGGTCGGGCGAGCGGTATTTCCCGTAATCCCTCTCAAAAACCAAAGATGCGTGTCTATCGTACTGACACCTCTTCAGCAAGGATTTCACTCTGGAGATGTCCTCACGACTACCTCCAGTCGAGACGAGATGCTCGAGTTTCCTCCTCAGGCCCTGATACAGGCGGTACCTGTCCAGGCTCCTGAGGCTCGAGAGCTGGCGGAAGAATCTCGCCACCCTTTTCTTGAGCATCTCCCACCACTCTGACTTACTGCTACAAAGGCCCAGCAATGGTACCTGGCTCTGAAGAAAGTCCTCAAAGGATTGTCTTATCTCTGCTTCTTCCAGGAGAGACGAATTGAGCTTCCAGTAGCCTCTTCCCATCCGGGGGGTCTCTGTAACATTCAGAGAAAACAAAATTAGACAGTGGTCGGAGAACTCCACCTCAACAACGGACACTGCTGAAGAAATGGCTTCCTCCTTTAAATAAAACCTGTCTATTCTAGACCTGCAGCTACCCCTATAATAGGTGAACCCCGCGTGGCCTGGGGTGTGCCGGATGTGGACATCCACCAGGCGAGCCTCACTAGCTATGCTATTAAGAGCGACGCTATCATAAGTCAGCTTGTCTCTGGAACCTCCCCTATCCTGGGACCTCGTGACAGCATTGAAGTCCCCTCCAAAGACCACCTGCCGACTTGTAAAAAGGTAGGGCTTGATCCTCATAAAGAGACACTTCCTGTCCCACTTGGACTGGGGACCATAGATGTTAATTAGGCGCAGTTCTTGTCCCTTCATGAGGACATCCAGGATCAGGCACCTCCCCATTTCTAACTCAATAACTCGTCGGCATTCTACCGGCGCGGTAAAAAGGACCGCCACTCCGCTATACGGCTCGGCCGCAAGAGACCAATAGGAAGGCCCGTGTCTCCATTCCCTCTTAGCTTTAAACACGGCCGCCAAATCTGGCAGCCTGGTCTCCTGCAAAAATAAAATGTCGGCTTCAACACGGCCGAGAAAATCAAAGGCCGCAAATCTAGCCGCATCAGACTTAATGCTGGCGACATTAATGGACGCCAGCGTCAACGGAGTGGGTGCCGCCATCATGAGTGATTGAGTTAGACGGCTTTTTTCTTACTGCCTCCCTTCCCTCTACTGTCCTCTGAGGATGATCCCTTTTCCCTTTTACCTTCAGAATTGGGGCAGCTTCTCTTTAATGAGATTGTGGTGTCCATATTATTACTGGCCCCCAAGGACCCACCCGGACCACCCTCTCCTTCGTCCTTGTCTCCTGACTCTGAGTCAGTCTCCCACTCTGAGGACCCAGCTTCCCCAGAGGATAGAGACTCGGCGCCCCCTGCAGGCTGCTCCGCCGCCACCTCCAGAACCCCACCCTCAGCCTCTCTTCCCGAGGAGGCGATCTCATCGAGGGTGAGGAACCGGTTGGAAAGCTCAACCAGAGGGGAGGAAGTTTTCCCTTCCTTAGGTACCTTAGATAGGCCGCGTTTTTTCTTTTTCTGCTTGCGCTTATTTTCTAGCCAAATCCTGTTATCCTCATCCATACTCTCATAATGGGAGGACGTGGAGGACATGGCACCTTTCTCGCGCTCCATCCTCCTGACCTCCTCATCCAACTCATCATCCCTCAGGGCCTCAGTAGCATGACCAGCCTCTGAGGAAGGACCCAGGGTCACCCCAGCAACCTGAGGCTTCCCCAGGTCTCTCCCTTTTTGTCTGGCCTCAAGCCGCCTCAACTGAGAAGGTGACTTATTCTTGCTTTTCTTCACAGGCCCCTTAGCTCCTCCACCTCTGCTGGTACCTTCCCCAGCAGAAGCAACCTCATGGCTCTCCTCCACTGGGGTCACAACCGCATTGGCAAAGGAGCGAGGACAACGGCTGAAAGGGTGACCGAGCTCACCACACAGGTTACACCTAATGTCCTTACAGGATGCAGCGAGATGACCTAGCCCACCACACAACGCACACTTCTGCACTTGGCAGCTGGCGCTAAAGTGTGTGGGGTCACCGCACCTGTGACAGACCTTCGGCTGCCCCTGGTAGAAAATCAGGATTCTGTCTCGCCCAAGAAAGGCTGAAGAGGGAATGTGGGCGACTGTGCCGCCTGAACACTTCAACTTCATCATGAAGGTCCAGGCTCCAGACCAAATGCCAAATTCATCGCGGTTTTTCTGAGGTACCTGTACAACCTCACCATAACGACTTAGCCAAGTCATGATGTCCATGCAAGAAAGTGACTCGTTACGGGTCAAAACGGTCACCTTCTTGACTGTGTTTTGGCGAGACACTGCTTGCACAGCAAAGTCTCGCCATGCGGGCTCGTTCTTTGCCAGCTCATAATTCGACCAGAAGAGCTCTAAGCCCTCCGGCCGAACAAAGCTGACATCGAACTCCGGAGTACCATAAGGATGTATCAGGGCAAAGATGTCACTAGCCCTGAAGTTCATCTTCAGGAGGAGCTCCACCACCCTTGACCTGGGTGGGCATGCGTCACTGCCCCTCCAGCGAAGACGAACCACATTCCTACGGGCAGCTCCGGGCCCAGTTGTGGGTAAAGACCATACAGTCTCTCCCCCCCTTTTCTCTTGGAAGGCTGCCAGGCCATGCCTGTCTGTCCAGAAGGACAGATCAACCTCTCTCCCCTCTACAGTGATTGACTTTTCCCCTCTCCTGAGAGCCTCCAGAAGACGCCTTTGCAAAACGCTGTTCCCAGAGCCAGGAGACAAGGAGTTAACCCCACTTGCCCCAGCGGTGACACTCGCATAGCTCCTTATGGGAGCGGCCACCACTGGGGGTGCAGATGGTCCAGCACTCACACCAGGATCCCCCTCAGCGCCATTCACCACCCCAACATTCACCACACTATGTACAATACTGCCTCGCTTCCTTGCATCACTCACACCAGCTGGGCCAGGAGGACCTGGGGTTGCCTCGGCGTCACTGGGCACTGGGGGTAGAGCCACCTCCATAGCTGATACAGCCTGAGAAGAGGCAGCTCCAACCCCGATCTTATTTGTGCCCTCTGCCTCATTGGCATTAACCCCTTGTTGTCCAGCAGTTTTTATGATGTTTGAGCATCGCTGCTCGATTGGTGGTAGAGGCCTCTTGTCCTTACAGACTCCAGACAGTTTTTTTGCCCCTTTTATGTCTTCAGAGTTTGATGCACCAATACAGAATAATACTTTTTCTGCGCCTTTCTCTGCAGGCTGCACGGGATGTTTGGGAGGCGCCGCACTACAAGCCCCAGCAGCCCCATCACACTGCCGCTGCTCACCGGAGCAAGCAACAGCGCTAAGGGCCACAGGAGCCACCGCCACTGCCCCTGGCACTGGGCCACCCCCCCCTCCCACTAGGGGGCGGCGCACAGTACCAGGACCTGCTGGATCGCCCTCACTGTCCGGCCTTTCGGCCGATGCCTTCCCTGCACCATCCTTGCTACTACAAACAAGGCTGGTGCTCTGCGCCATGATGGAACGTGGCTTTGCACTCTCCCCGCACCCTGGCACCGGGTCCACTGCAGGACTCGTGCTGGGCTGGGCAACGGGGCCTACACGACAGGCTGGCACTGCTGCCCGCCCGGAGGGAACAGGGAGGGGACGAAACACCAGATTCACCTCCTGAGACGTCTTGGTCTTCTTGGGTCTCGTCTTCTTTCTCTTTAGGTCGTCATCTGGCATATCATCGCCGAAGGAGAAGTTCTGGAGGTGAACTGGGGACTCAAGCTGACGGATCTGAGCCATTAGCGCCCCCCCCTGGCCGCTGTCATCACTTTCCTCCTCCAGGTTGGCAGAGCCGCAGCCTGATGGTAATGGCGCTTGCTCCGCAGGCAGCCTGTCGTGCGAGGCCTGCTGGTGTTGGTGCAGGCCACCAGACGGACACGGCAGGTCTTCCTCATCCTCCTCATCATCGCCATCATCCGCCTGGATCTCAAGCCCCTTCAGCTTTCTCAGCTGCTCCTGGCGCATTTCCTCAAACCGGGCGTCATTCTCCAGCTTTTCACGAAACGGACCGCTGTGCTCACGGATAAGATGACGCTTCTCCTGCAGAGCGGTGACCTCGGCTTTAAGCCTGTTGATGGTGGTAAGAAGATCAGGCTTCTTCTTCTTAGTGGCCACCCCCGCTAGGGCCACGGTCTCCCTTATCTCCTCCTGGAGCCTCCTCAGCGCTTTTCCAGCTTCCTCGTACTCACGGAGGTGCTCAGCAATCCGGGAGCCATAGATGGAAGCAGACTCCCGGGCCTTAAGATCACCCCATGCTTTTTGCACACCCCCGTGAGCACCCAGCTTTTCAGCTGAACCACCCAGCTTTCCCGCACATACATCCAGCTTTCCAGGAGGAGCACTTAGGCTGATGTCACTTGCCTTGATCTTCTGTGTTCCGGAGACCTTGCGGCTTCCCTGGGTCTTGGGGGTGGCAGCCGAGGTCACATCGCTGCGTCCTTGGCTCCGGGCAGATCTTCTCACGCCATCAGTTTTGGCCGGTAACTTGCTTTTCCTGCCTCCCGCCGGCCTGGTCCGGGAGACAGGAGCCTGGGACTTTCCAGCTTGATTCATCCCAGAGAACCCACTCCCTCCCTGGGGAGGAGAGAGCAGGCCTGGGTGGATTGGGTTTGCTCCAGGTGGTGCAGGAGCTCAGCAGCACACAACCACACCCGTCAGTAGCTCACAGCAGAATGACAATGCACGCACTATTCTGCTGCTGGTGCAGTCACTGTGTACATACATGACATTACTTATCCTGTACTGATCCTGAGTTACATCCTGTATTATACTCCAGAGCTGCACTCACTATTCTGCTGCTGGTGCAGTCACTGTGTACATACATGACATTACTTATCCTGTACTGATCCTGAGTTACATCCTGTATTATACTCCAGAGCTGCACTCACTATTCTGCTGCTGGTGCAGTCACTATGTACATACATGACATTACTTATCCTGTACTGATCCTGAGTTACATCCTGTATTATACCCCAGAGCTGCACTCACTATTCTGCTGCTGGTGCAGTCACTGTGTACATACATGACATTACTTATCCTGTACTGATCCTGAGTTACATCCTTTATTATACCCCAGACCTGCACTCACTATTCTGCTGCTGGTGCAGTCACTGTGTACATACATGACATTACTTATCCTGTACTGATCCTGAGTTACATCGTGTATTATACTCCAGAGCTGCACTCACTATTCTGCTGCTGGTGCAGTCACTGTGTACATACATGACATTACTTATCCTGTACTAATCCTGAGTTACATCCTGTATTATACCCAGAGCTGCACTCACTATTCTGCTGCTGGTACAGTCACTGTGTACATACATGACATTACTTATCCTGTACTAATCCTGAGTTACATCCTGTATTACACTCCAGATCTGCACTCACTTTTCTGCTGCTGGTGCAGTCACTGTGTACATACATGACATTACTTATCCTGTACTGATCCTGAGTTACATCCTGTATTATACCCCAGAGCTGCACTCACTATTCTGCTGGTGATGCAGTCACTGTGTTACATACATGACATTACTTATCCTGTACTGATCCTGAGTTACATCCTGTATTATACACCAGAGCTGCACTCACTATTCTGCTGCTGGTGATGCAGTCACTGTGTTACATACATGACATTACTTATCCTGTACTGATCCTGAGTTACATCCTGTATTATACCCCAGAGCTGCACTCACTATTCTGCTGCTGGTGCAGTCACTGTGTACATACATGACATTACTTATCCTGTACTGATCCTGAGTTACATCCTGTATTATACCCCAGAGCTGCACTCACTATTCTGCTGCTGGTGCAGTCACTGTGTACATACATGACATTACTTATCCTGTACTAATCCTGAGTTACATCCTGTATTATACTCCAGAGCTGCACACACTATTCTGCTGCTGGTGCAGTCACTGTGTACATACATGACATTACTTATCCTGTACTAATCCTGAGTTACATCCTGTATTACACTCCAGATCTGCACTCACTATTCTGCTGCTGGTGCAGTCACTGTGTACATACATGACATTACTTATCCTGTACTGATCCTGAGTTACATCCTGTATTATACCCCAGAGCTGCACTCACTATTCTGCTGGTGATGCAGTCACTGTGTTACATACATGACATTACTTATCCTGTACTGATCCTGAGTTACATCCTGTATTATACACCAGAGCTGCACTCACTATTCTGCTGCTGGTGCAGTCACTGTGTACATACATGACATTACTTATCCTGTACTGATCCTGAGTTACATCCTGTATTATACCCCAGAGCTGCACTCACTATTCTGCTGCTGCAGTCACTGTGTACATACATGACATTACTTACTACAGTATGTCAGTGTGCTTGGTTTACAATTTCTTGGTGGTAAAGATCCTTTAATCATCTCAGATGGAGATATATGAGACAGGGAAACCCAGTGATTTCCCGAGTAAACTCTGTAGGAGTCAAAGCTTTCCTTCCTGCTGCGCTCGCACATCATCCTGTGCATCATGTCACATATAGGTAACAGTCAGTGCCATCTCCTTAATCCTTCTCCATCACACAATTCAGCATGGTAACTTTTTAATTCTATATCAAATTATCCAGAACACCTGATTTTGGTAATAAAGGAATAAAAAAAATAAAAAACTTTTTGGTTCAGCGCCCTGCAGGAAAAATGGTGCAACATTAGGAACAATACTGGGGTGTCGCAGCCTGAGGAAGGAGTAAGTAAAAGTAATTGACTACAATGACAGAAGACGCTGACAGACGAGACGTGATCTTTGTGAACATCATGAAGATTTTGTGACTGTTCATGGGCAAAGCCTCAGCCCTGGGTGGTTACAACCTGCTGCTTGCTGTGACTTGCGCTGTGACAGGTGTTACTGACTAAACCCATAGGAAACTCTCCCGCAGCAGGTATAACCGGGCATATGCCAAGCGCCCTGTCCTACTGTCATCTATAAGTCATGCACCCAAACAAAGTAATGTGGGCGGAGACTATGATTAACATATCTCCGCCTCCAGTATACAGCTGGAGTTATATATATATAGATATATATATGTAGATATATAGATAAATTTGCCCATGAAAAAAGCTCTCAAATTATAATCCCCTAGTGATGTTTACACAATAAAGATCATTTTAACCCCTTACTTTTCCGTGTTACTCAGGGTTTATGCTGTTTTAGCTTCTATCACTTAGTGATGATCAGTGTAAGATTTCAGAGTGTGAGTGGGCACTCTCTCAGCAGATACTTCATGATCTCTCTAGTGCTGTGAGATGCTGTGTGCTGACAATGTGCTTAGATTATCAGGGTTGAGGTTTATCTACACTTTCATTTAGCTTCTAAACATTCTACAAGTATCTGACATATAGAAAAAGAGCGATGAGACAGATAATGAGATCCACAAGATGCATATAAAGCACAATGACACTCTCAGCTCTGCTAACTCACCTATAACATACACTGTCAGCTAGCTCTGCTATAAAGACCTTAGCTGTCTATAGCTTGTAGAGCAAGTCTCTGCACACTGCTGCTTGCTGGCAGGAAGTGCCTGTGTCTGAGCTGGTCTTGTAATGCAAGGGGGAGGGGCAGGAAGCAGAGAGCACTACAGTGTGCAGAGAAGAGAAGCGATTTATGAGAAGAATTCAACCATAGTCAGAAGATCTACGGTCGGATCGAGGTACAACCAAAATGATCAACACCAGGACTGATACAGACGGATTGGAATTATATCTTTGAAATGCTGTATTTTTGTTAATAACAGTCAATTAGAGAATGTTTTATTTTGTTATCCTGAGTATATTTAAGAATGTTGTTTTCACACGAATACCCCTCTAAGGTACAATTTGGGCACTATGAGGTGGTATTATGTGTTCAGGAGACAATGTGCTGATAAATTATACTCCGTTTTAGTGGGGGGCATCTAGGAAATTTGGCCCAATTTGACAACCCCCAAAAAACAGTCCTACATCCCACGTACATCCCACGTCATAGTGAGACCACCTTTAAATGAACGTGGACCCATATGCCATCATATATTGCAACAAGATGTCTCCTTTGTAAAGCTTGTGTAAACATTGTGAAATGAGTGTAGTATACTGATTGTCAAGGCTATACCCTAGTGATTGTCTACAGCAAAATGGCCGCCTCCAGCAGTGTTTTAGTTTACTTTTTGTAGCCTCTAGGAACATGGGCCCATTATCTCACACCCTAAAAAGAATCCTGTGTCCCAGTTGCCTAAGATCATTCTGGAACATTTTATGGTAATCAGTACATGCCAATAAGTGTCCCTGCTATAAATCAAAATGAATGGGGAACTAGTCCACATATAGTCGATATATTACAGTGAGACTGTGCGGCCATGAAGCTCTAGCGTCAGCCATAGCATCCATAATTTAAGATAACAAAGACCAAAAAGGTCCGATGTGCAACTCTTGTAACTGTCCACAGTAAAATGGCCGCCTCTACCAGTGATTTAGTTTGGTTTTACTGGTCCTCTACAAAATGGTGTCCAGTTTATTACACACAAAACAAGCCCCAAGGTTACTCTGGTACATGTTATGGCAGATAATCCTTATAAGTTTCTCCACTACGAGGCAGGATATAAATAGGCCCAGCACATCCATATATTATAGTCGAATTATATCGCAATAAAATCACATGTAAAGCAACCAAATCTTGGCAGCTTATTGTTTGTCAACAGTAAAATGGCCACACAAAATGGGGGAGATTTATCATCAAGTTTCTGAGGTAAAACTGTTCTAGCTCAATCAGAGCTCAGCTTTCATTTTCTAAACAGCTGTGGGAAAATGAAAGCTGAGCTCTGGTTGGTTGCCATAGGCAACTAGAACAGTTTTGCTCTAAGAGACTTATGATGAATCTCCCCCAATATCTATAATGATTTTATAGTTGTTGGGATTTGCCCTGTGCCTGTTCAGTTTCTATAAATATAAGGCACTTCCGCCGCCGCGATGCTGACACGGCCCTTGCTCAGCGCTCCTGAGAAACACGACAGTGTGGGAACACGTGAGGAGGCAGTGCAGGCTTGCAGAAACTTGCGTAAGGATCAACTTCCAGCATCTAAATGAGCCATCAGTAGACAAGCAGCTGCACCTCCCTGCATAAATATCTCCAGAATAGCTCTCCGCTCCGAAATCCTCCCCACAGGCCTCACCGCTGCCTGCAGACATCGGGAGGTTATCTCACATGGCAGGTGACGCCGCCAGGGCCTGTAAATCTAGAGCAGGAGGAAAAATCCAGGGCAAAAACATTCGATAGAGATCAGCTGATAGTATGTGTTTGTATTCCCTGCAGCGCCCCCACAGGGGAAAGTTAGTATTACACAGCGTCCATTCAGAGCAACTGTTTCCTGTGTAACACAGAACCGGACAGGTCCTCCAGAGCATGTGAAGCTCTTTCTACCCACTCTTTTTTTTGGCAAAAGATGAGGCTCCGGAACAGAAGACAGAAGAAAAATCTATTAATTGACTTTTTTTAGCATGTTAAAAAGGTTTTTTAAAAAAATTTAGCAAAATTAAAATGAATCAGTCAGGTTTTACCAGACGGTAAATAGTGAAGAGCATGTTTATTTTCCAGGATTGTAGCTTCTCCAAGTGCACTGGGGGTGTGTCCTCACACTGCTGTGCTCTTAGCATTCTGCTGCGCCACGCCCCTTCCTTTTTGTCATGAGTGAAAGAGCAGGTTTTAGGTGGAACAGTCACAGAGGTGAGTAGCTAAATGCAGAGAGCTAAGAGCAAAGCAGTGTGAACAGCACTCAATCCTGGAATATAAATCCGTATACCACAGTCCTGCTTCTACTAACAACAAGAGGATGATCACACATCTCTCTAGGGACAATACCTAACCCTTGCCCAGTGCTGAATCCTCAATGACTTTAAAACATTACCCTTAAAGGACATCTACCGCCAGGATGAAGGATTGTAAACCAAGCACACTGACATCCTGGTGTGTGCCCCCTCTGACATAATCTGATCTTCTTTTAGTTGCTTATTCCCAGTTTTTTTTTTAAGCCTTTTAGAATTATGCAAATGAGCCTCCTATAGGGCTCCAGGCACTATAGGTGTTAATGGAGCCTGCAGCCCCTTGGGCTCATTTGCATATTTTTTTAAAGTCTTTTTTTCTTAAAAACAAGGGCATAAGAAGCATAAAGAAGAACAGATTCTGCCAGAAGGGGGCGCACACCAGTATGTCAGTGTGCTTGGTTTACAATCCTTGAACCTGGTGGTAGATGCTCTTTAACCCCTTCACGCTCTGTGGCGGCACTTAACATTTGGCGGCGCATGGGCTCCCTTAAGGAGTTTTCCCACAAAGACTTGCTGATCAGTGGGGGTCCCAGTGCTGAGACCCCCGAAGATCGCGAGAACGAGGAATCTGACGTGGATAGGGCCTAACTTGTCTTCGTAGGAAAATCCCGTTAAAGTCTACTTTTGGTGGTTGCCTTTAACTTTCTAAAAGCCTTGATGTCTCCTCAGATTAGTGAAGAGGCAACTGACCATAAACACTTGTTTGAGTGTGAATAAAGTTGGTTGAAAGCCAAATTGGCGGCCATGACACGTCCCAAATAATATGAAACATCAGTAGAAGTGGTAGATTTGGGAATCAGGTGCTCGAGGTTGGGCGACAACCTTAGTGGTAGCCGTATGCTGTCCATATCAGTTGTCAGTCCCTCGGGAATAGGTAGAACAAATTATGGAGACGGTTTAAATCCACAATAGTAAAATAGTTTATTTGTAAAAAATGACTATAATACAATGCAGAAAAGATGAAAAAATTTTCCATGAGTGTACTAAAACATACACGACTCATCCAGTCCACAATACAGTTCTGTCACAGAAAGAGTTCCATGCGGGTTACATGCCAGAGACGGGTTACACGTGATATACACAGTATATTCATAGCGTCTGTGTACATAGCATACAGTCCTATATACAAAAGTAGTAAAAAAAACATAAGAACAACATACGAGGTGCAAAGAAATCAAAAACTATCGGGATTTGCAATAGCAAACAGACATGTGACCTCCCAAATCAGAGCAAGGTAGGAGGCACAGTAATGGGCGAGGTCTTAATCTATAATTTGGTGATAGGGTGTTCCCCGGGCACAGCGAGCGAGCTGCCCAGTGGTATCCTTTAACTATTGCTGTACCAAAAACATTAGTAGGCAATGGTGTGGATACTAGAGGATTACAGTCACTGCGCAGGACATCCAATGGGATGTTGGGGGTACATCGGGAGGGGCGGATGTGTTACATGGAGTGTGAAGAAGAAGAGGGAAATGGGTAAGGGGGCAAATGGACAAATGTTGGTGGAGCTGCACTACCACGACCAACCTGAGGACAGGGGCAGCACTATTTTTGCATAGTTGGTTGCCATACTTTTCTAATTCTGGAGCACAAAACTTTGAGGACATGGCGTTTTTTCAGGAAGACAAAAATACTTCTGTACTAACCCCATAAATCAGAGCAAAACCTAAAATGTATTTCAGGTTTTTTTCCTTAAATAACATCAGCTCATGAGTCCAGTGTCTCTTACCCCACCACAATCTCTCATAAGGTAAGGCCTTATCTTTATGTGTAGGACAACTGCGGCATTACAAGATGGACATTCAAAAAAAACCATGGCTGTCCACTAGAGGTCCACCATTGTGGCTCTCACCAATCTCGACGAGCTTTGTATGTCCTAACAAGACTTATGGACAAACCTTGTTGTCCCGAGTCAACCCATGAATTAATGGAGATAATAATCTTGTGTGAATCTGGTCTTATAAAACCATGAACCCTGGAGAGATATCATGACTCACCAATGTAAACATACAATGAGGTCAGACCGATATCAAAGCTACTTGAGTAACTACCATATCAAGGTAGAACCCATAGACACATACCAACAAAACACACGGTGGGTTGCCCCATAAGGAGGAAATTGATGGGATGACCCACCTTTGTTTTGGATCAGGTCTTTCTTTAACCAAACTTGGGTCTCATTACCCATTTCGTTGGGTCAGGGCAATGCTTGACGAATATGTTTAGTGACCAGATTTGTAGAATAGCTAACCCGTGCTTCATAAAACCAAACCTGAGGCAATATACAAGTCAACCAAATCATGTAAGAGATCTCCAATGCCTCCATTAGCCTAATACCCCCTCACCCTTCACATAGGACAACGGACACAGGTAATACGGATCAACATGTAGGGGTTTGCAGTGTAGACGATGTTGGGCACCTGATAGTGGTCATTGACCATACAAGTGTTGCATATTTGTTCATATATTACATTTGTTGAAGGCTCTCAACCCCAACATAGAAAAGTCCATGTGTTCACCGTCCAGTTACAACTGAACAATTCAGAAATGTTTAAAACAAATCAATATCCACCCTAAAAAACAGGACATTGTAGAGATCAAAACAAACGGTCCATTCATGTACAGATTTATGTCCATGTGGTCAATGACCCATTTGTAGGTAGCAACGTGAATATGTTATTTCCACCAAGATTTAGAACCAACCAAATCCAAACAAGATGATCAGTGATAACTTGGTTCCCGATTGAAATAATTGAGGAGAAGTGATCACCTTGTTATGGAACCCAAAAGGATTTTTATCAACCCTTCCATTTCATGTCATACATTTTCCTCAAATAAGATGGTATCCTCGCCACTGGGTTCTGATTTTGCATCCATCAGAAGTTTCAATGCAGAATAGTGGCGGTAGTGGCAGGCCAGGTCTAGGGCGGTATAACCCTCGGCTGTAGCGGCACGGATGTTGGCACCATGAAGGATGAGGAGCCGGGCCGTGCTGGTGTGACCTGTCTCGGCAGCAATGTGTAGAGGTGTCTTCAACTGCATGTTTGCAACATTCACATCACAACCAAGATCTACCAAGATCCGAGCCACTCGGTAGTGTCCTCGTTGTGCTGCTAAATGCAATGGTGTTCTTCCATCAGACGTCTGGCAATTGAGATTGGCCTTGCATTGCTTGGCGAGAAGCTTGACAATATTTAAATGACCTTGCCAGGCAGCGTAGTGCAAGGACACCCAGTTCTCCAGGCCCGGTACATTAATATCTGCACCTCGTCGGAGAAAAAGCCGGACAACGCTCTCCTGGCCATGTTGGCAAGCAATGTGAAGAGGTGTTCGACCTTTACTGTCAACCTCACTTAGAGAGGCATTCTTCTCCAAAAGCAATCGAGTTATGACCTCATCTCCATTCTGGGCAGAAAAGTGAAGAGCTGTGAAGAGATCTTCATCCTTGGCATTGATGTTGATCTTCTTTGACAGGAGAAGTTCCACGATGCCTTTAAGTTTCTTTTCGGAAGCAATGTGAAGTGGGGTGGAACCCTTTAGGTTGGTCATGTTGGGGTTTGCATTGTAGAGGAGAAGCATCTTGGCACATTCCTCCTGTCCAGCCTCAACTGCTAAGTGAAGGAGACTGGACCTTCCTTCCAGGATCAACTCAACATCTTGAGGTTGGAGAATCTTCAGAAGCTTGGCATTGTCACCGTTCACAATGGCATCAATAAGTTTCTTCTTCTGGATCTCTGTGGTACTAAGGTCTAAATTTGGATAGGAAAAAAATATATTTAAGAAAATATTTTAGCAAATAATAACATTCCAATAAATTAATTTATGGCAGGACTGCAGAAGAATTCAACCCAAGCCACCAGGTGAGCCTGTAGAGCTGGCCGAATCTGCTGTGAGGAACTATGTAATCAACATATCAAAGGAGGATCAATTTAAATAATATAGTCCAGATTGGAAAATTCCTTTAAGAATGGAGACCACCGTAGCAATTAAACAATCTCTATAGGTCCAGCTTGACCAACGGTAGCCAGACGCATTTGATGGACGTCCATCCACTTGGGACCACTCGGCCAGGATGTCAATGGACTTTGCTGTTGTGGCTCATACAGTAAGTCTATATTTTTGGGGTTATCCCTATCACGAGCATGAAATGTTTTGCATTGTCACAATTTGGAGGTCCATACTACGTCATTGCCAACATACCACATCAATAATGTTATTGTCTACACCAACTTACCTTCTACTGACCCATCTTTTTCAAAGGACAAGTTGAGGGAACCTCTGGATGAGAAGGCAGAGTCAATGGAGGAGATTCCGGATAGGCGCTTATCACTGGGTGCAAGCTCTGGCTCCGAAACGCTGTGACATAAGCTCTCTGGCTCTTCCATAGTTTGTGAAATCCCAGAATCCAGTTGAGACAACAGCTCGGAGAGACTGTAGTCTTTATCATACATTGGATATCCTTTCGGTTCTGACTGGTTGCCCAAACCCTTAAAATTTCCAATAAAAAACCAAGAAGAAATTAGTACGGAATGGATTAAAAATTTGCAACTTTATGGCCAATTCTACCAAGTAACACTCACAATCCACACCCCCATTATAGGCACATTTGCATAAGCCCCTCCTATTTCAAGTCTATTTGATGGGACAATCCCTGATCATACCTGTTCTTTCGTGTTTGCTGATGCCTGGTCCACCGATTCTTGACCCGTCCCTGAAATGGCTTCATCTTCATGTTTTGTACATAACATCTCAGTCTCGGATGTGATTTCTAGTGGAAAAAAATAGGAAATACAATGGCCATAAACTCCCGGTGTCCATTATTTTTTCAGGATGTATTTATGACTTGTGACATGGAGGGAGTGCTCAGTACTCCAGGGTATTGGTGTTGGGTATGGATATGGGAGAGGGTCATGGGTATGGGTGTTATCAATAGGCTGTTTGTTGGCCAAGGCCATGGAGGGAACTCAAACCTATCACTGGAATCCAACTTTCATCCCCCTAACTCTCTGACAACCTCGCAAGATAAGGTTGAAGATGACCCATTGTCCACACTTGCCCAAAAGTTGGTGATCCGATAACAGAGGAAGGAAATTTTAGTCACCCTGATAACCCCTTTAGAAGAGGCATTTGTAGACTTTTGCAACCATTTGTTAATGAAACACTGCAAAAACTTTACCGTTTTGTGTACACAGCTCCAAAGCAATGCCTAACATCTCCACAATTACAGACTACAAACCCCTTTAAAGCCAAATTCTGAGATTATGCGTTACTCCATTCTAAAGAAAAGTGGAAGAGGGAAGAGAATAACTAGATCAGACTACACCGGTTCACTTTGTAGTCTGTAACCATGGAGATGCAACCATGTGATCCGTATACAAGAAACGGTAAGAGATTTGAAAACAAGACTATTTGCAAAGTTGTTATATATTTTTTTTATTGTAGACCTAGTTGTCTAAGTACACATACCCTTTAAGAAGGGCTAAGCTATGTGTAAATTACAACCTTTCAGCCTGGCTGATCAGTAAGACTTTCAGAACATGTCGCTGAAAACTTTAGACTATTGCAACATGGACATTCCTGAAACACAAGAGGCGCACTGTCAGGACTTGTAGTTGTGGATCCGCCACATTCCGGACTGTGAGAATCAGATACAAAAGTTCAGCCTTAAACTTCCTGCGAGTGCGAAAAAAAAACATGCAAAAAAAACAACAATGCAGCGACCGCATCCAGCACAAGCTATATATATTTATACATACTAAACAAACTCCAGAGGTCAACGTGAAGAATGTCTATACTTTGCTCTGGTTAGATGCCAGTCACATTTATTTTTCCCTCAATACAAGGAAATAGGAAGACATGATGTGATTGGGTAATCTGCTGTACGTAGTGCCCTGCCAGGACCTTTCTCTTTAGTGACATGAACACATGGGGCCCATGAAACACGAATGCTTGTAGCCTAATCTGCTGACTGATATGACATCTACATGACTTATCAAGATTGATAGACATTACTTGGTCACATATGAACCAAACTGAGAAAGTTCTGAGCGAATAAAAACAAAAACTTTCCGGTTATTGAGCAACAATACAAAATGATAAAATACTGGCTGCCCATTGGTTAGATCGTAGGAAGGTGAGTACATGATTGCGTGGCTTTTTGCAAAAAGATAGAGGAAGACCTTAAAATTTGGTAATGTAGGTAGTGTCCTGCCAGGACCTTTCTTCTCAATTACTTTAGCAGAAACGGGTATAGGAGGAGAACATGAATCATGCAGACTTGGCCAAGTTTGATACAGCCTTATACATATCCAAGTCTGCATGATTCATGTTCTCCTCCTATATCCGTTTCTGCTAAAGTAATTGAGAAGAAAGGTCCTGGCAGGGCTCTACCTAATTCAGTTACATTGTCTACATGCACTTTCTTCCGGTAACTTTTTCCACTTTCATAGGAAGATTTCAAGTAGGAAAAACTTGGATAGGTATAAGGCTGCATCAAACTTGGCCAAGTTTTTCCTACCTGAAACCTTCCTATGAAAGTGGAAAAATTTACCGGAAGAAAGTGCATGTAGACAATGTAACTGAATTAGGTAGAGCCCTGCCAGGACCTTTCTTCTCAATTACATTAGCAGAAACAGGGGGTAGGAGGAGACCATGAATCATGCAGACTTGGATATGTACGAGGCTGCATCAAACTTGGCCAGGAAGAAAGTGCATGTAGACAATGTAACTGAATTAGCTAGTGTCCTGCCAGGACCTTTCTCCTCAATGACATTATCAGTAATGGGGTATGAATAACCCACGGATCATGCAGGCTGGGAAGATATCTGTGAGAGCTGCAGCTACTGGATGAGGTATGGCAAGTCATACATAAAAATACAAAAAAAAAAAAAACTTTACGGTTACAGAGTCCCGTAAAAATTCTTAAAAAAATTACTTGTGTATCCATTGTATTTGTAGGTGCAGATGTCTCCCAAATATCTATTTTTTGGGGGGGAAAAAATCTAGCCTATTTTGTGAATTTTCCTCTTGGGCGGGGCTTAACTCTGTTAAAGGGGATGGTCTCTTTGTGTTACCTTGCGTTCCATGACAGCCAGTCCTTCTTCAGAAACCCCGACCATGCATAAAATTTAGTGGTGGTCATTACGCCCAAAATGTAGTATTGTAAGATGGGAATTTCAATTAATGATGGGTTAGGTCCTCCAATGTGGACTTTACTTTCGAGAAACCAACCCTTTGGATAACTTAAAACAATGGGGTCCAGAGCAGGAGATCATCACATTTCATGACCGATTTGGACATAGAGGATGAGGTTGGTTCGATGAGACCTCCTTGATATGAGAACCATAGTCCTGTATGAAGTCCTGTATACACCTTAACCCCTCAACTTTGGCATTGTCCTACCTTGAAATGTTGGCCGTTTGTTGGGCTTGTCCTGCCAGCACTGCTGCATCAGTTTTATCATGTCCTCACATTGCTGGGGCCGAGCTCTGGGTATCTGTGATAGGTCGGGACGTAGACCACCTCCCACTTTCACCATGATATGCAAAATGTTTTTCTCGTCTACAAAAGTAAAAATAAAAAAAAAAATTAATAAAAATGTAAAAACAAACTCTAAAAATTTCACAAAAATCCTCACAATCCGCCAACACATCTCCTGCCCACGCACAACACGTAAAATCTCCCTGCGAGTGCTATGTGCCTCGGCTTGTAGATACACGACCTGTGCAGGGTGTCACTCTACACAACTAGGTCAGCTCCACAATCTTTGGAGACTAAACAAAAAAAAAAAAACACAAGCACAAAAAGATCGTAAAAGCAAACAAAAACGCTACAAAAATAGAAAAAAAATTTGTGTTTTTATAGCCTGTCCCTCTCATCTTCTACTGTAGAGTCTGGAGATATCTGCGCCTGATTCTTATCAACTAACATAACTTGTCGGAAGATGATGTCTCAGATTGTTTGTCTAAGGGTCTTAATACCTTATACACTCCTTGGAAAAATTTCCTTGGGTTTAAAGAGTCACCAAATCCAAAATCCTGACTAGCTCACATGATTCCTGCTGTGCCCCCAATCAATTTGGTGTCCGTTTTATAAAAATCCGTCCACCCGTTCAAAAGATATGACCCCCAGAAGTTTGTACGTGAGTTAGTACTTCTGTGTCAAATGGGCGGTAACCGTTTATTTCGACTTTAGAAAAGGTTACTGCCTTCTTGGCTAATATGAGCTTATTCATACAAAAACTTCCGGGGGCAATATCTTATGAACGGTTAGTCGGATTTTAATAAAACAAACACCAAATTGATCGGGGGGACCGTGGCAATCAGATAAGTTATGTCATTAGGTCGTTTGCACATGATGAATCTAAAAGCTCTAACACTTTGTAATGTACTTGGTGTTTCAATTCTTCAGGATTTATATGAATTGCCTGATTTGCAATTGTAGATGCAGCCACTGGACAAGGATGGCTAAAATAACATTTCATATATGTTTAGACAAAGATCTAGGTGCAATGACTTACCTGCAAAGGGCTTCTGCTGTGTGAGGATGCCCCAAACGACAATGGCAAAACTGAAAGTGGAAAAAAAAAAAAAAAATCATGAAAACTTCAAAAAACCCAAAGATTAAGAAGTAGGAAATGACTGCACATGAAACATGCCTCCAAGTATCCGCCAAACTAAAACTAAAAATAAGTTTGGAAATTTTTGAAAAAGTTTATGTTAACAGATGACATAACCGCCTCCCAAGAGACATCTATGACTGAACATGAACATCTATGACTGTATGTAAGAGTCGGTGTGGAAGGGTTAAAATAAATTAAAAAAAAAAAAAAAATTTATGCCATTTTGGGGCCACTCAGCGATTTCAGGAAACATATTGGGCACTCACCTGTACACGTCGTGCTTGGTGTCGAAGCTTCTGTTCTTCTCCTTGAAGCGCTCGGGTGGGAGGTAAGCGATGGTTCCACAGATCCCGTCCAAGCTCAACTCATGGGAATTAGAGAGGCCGTTCCACTTGGCCAGTCCGAAATCAGAGATCTACAATGACCAGAAGAGGAGTTATATGAGAAGGACAATCCAAAAAGGTGAAACGTAACAAGTTCAGTAGATTCAAGATGTTGTTTGATAGCTCAAGAAATTAGACCTTGTACAACCACCAAATCCTTACTAGAGGATCAGTGATTAAGGCATGTCTGTAGTAGACAACCAACACCCTATTGCCCGACCACCCTGGAAGCAGAGCCCCGGACACCCTGGAAGCAGAGCCCCGGACACCCTGGAAGCAGAGCCCCGGACACCCTGGAAGCAGAGCCCCGGACACCCTGGAAGCAGAGCCCCGGACACCCTGGAAGCAGAGCCCCGGACACCCTGGAAGCAGAGCCCCGGACACCCTGGAAGCAGAGCCCCGGACACCCTGGAAGCAGAGCCCCGGACACCCTGGAAGCAGAGCCCCGGACACCCTGGAAGCAGAGCCCCGGACACCCTGGAAGCAGAGCCCCGAACACCCTGGAAGCAGAGCCCCGGACACCCTGGAAGCAGAGCCCCGGACACCCTGGAAGCAGAGCCCCGGACACCCTGGAAGCAGAGCCCCGGACACCCTGGTCCCAGAGCCCAGCCCATGTTAGAGGTGTAGCTGGTTTGGGTGTAGTAGAACTGTAGCCCAAAACTAAAGAACTCTACTAAAAAGTTGCAAAATTATAGAACCTCCATTATAGGCCCCACCTACCAACCCCTCCCCAGTTGTATAGGGTCTACAGTCTACAATCTTTTAGGTTGATCCCATATTTATACGGAGTATTACTGACAAGTTCTCTGCTCCGTTACCGATGTTGTAAGTTGTTCTACCAGGAAAAGTTCCTTTCCAAACTGCTGATAGGTATGAAGGTCACAGAGGCCGCGGTGTGTACAGGGCGCCCAGGACCTGCAGGGACAAGTCTTATCACAAGCGGAAGAAGGTTGTTTTGTGTTGCAACACAAACTAATTCTGACCCCAAGAGTTGTGACTACACGGGCATAACAACAGGGCGAGACGGGTCACCGAGGGGAAAAACTGGTAGGGCACCATGAAAACAGCGCCACATCTGTCCACAAAGTGTGTGCATCCAAGCTCAGTGCACTTTCATGGAGCTGCAGTACCAAATGCAACCAACACACAGGGGTGGCGCTGTGTTTCCAAATGTGCCAGTTATGGTGGGGGCCAGGGGTTCTGATGCCAATGCTCTGAGCAGAATTGTGAGTAGAGGTGGTTGTCATTTCCCTTCTCTAATGCACAAGGAAGGATCTGGGGAGACCTCAAGACTTGAAGAAGGTTAAAGGAAACCACCAAAAATCTTTATAAAGGCTTGACCATACAGTACTGCAGCCAGTGTTCGTTATAGGCCCTGGAGAGCTGTGCACCTTCCTCCACATTGTACTGAGGGTGCGTCCTCACACTGCTGATCTCCTAACCCTTTGCATTGAATAGAATCAGCTTCTTACTTCGCTCTGAGTAAAAGCTGCATCAAACTTCTGGTTGGATACTACAGCATGGGTCAGATGCTGTGGAGTAGTTAAGTGCAAAGAGCTCAGACTACAACAGTGTGAGGACACCCCCCCACTGCATTTGGAGAAGCTATAAACCTGGAATAAAAAGAGAGCACAGAGCACAGCAGTGTGAGGACACACCCCCAGTACAATTCTGGAATATAAATATACTTATAATTTTCACAGTTCTGCTGCTACTAACAACATACACAAAGGTCTGTTTACACATCTCTCCAGGGATAATACATAAAACTGGCTGCCATCTGCATGGTCACACCTACTGTCAGATCCCTTTAAGGGAGCCTGCCCCTTGCCCTCACTACTTGTAGTGACTCATTACCCGGTTATTAAGTGGAGTGATAATTTTGAAGCATTCCTCTCATACCGATCTGGTTATAAAGCAGAGCGGCCGCCAGGACATGGCGTTACGTAAAAGCCAATATTACTGAACACAAGCAGAACTTGTCACTACACCGAGGGTTAGGGGTGCACAACCTCAACACAACTGGTTAACAAGGTCTACTCGTCTGGAGGCCGAAACCTGAACCTAGTACCAGGATGCAATACCGGACTCAGGGGAACCAAGGACCATGTGGTCAATTTTCCCCACAGTGACCCATCGAAGACCTTAGGTATAAGGTCCTCCAAAATTGGAGATGCTCTTTGTAAACATTCAGCACTATGGCCAAGAGATGAAGATCCTGGATAGAAGATCCACCATCTACTGAATCAACAGGACACAAACCATAAAGAAGGACCATTCCAGAAGCTATGGTCACCAGGCTTCTGAGATATGGTCACCAGGCTTCTGAGATATGGTCATCCTTGACCAGGAGACCCAAGATGAAGCATCTGGCCAAGTCTTTGTGAAAGATGTACAAGAGCTGAAGGTAGAACCCAAGACAAGACTAGTAACAAGAGGATAGAACTAAAGACTCCATAAATTGTGATGAGAAGACCAAGAGCCCCTCCAACCCCATTGACTAGAGAACAACATCAAAGAACCAAAACACTGTAATCCCAAGATCCTTGAAGAGCAGGACGAGACACGTCACCACCCTACATCAAATACGTTAAAAAGTGACGCAATAAGACCCTCAAAGTTCCTATTAGCAGCAACAACAAAAATCTGCAATTCAAAGCAAATATTATAAGCAATTATGAACTTCACGGCCTTGAGCTAGAAGATATTTAAAGGGATCTTTCACTTTTAACAACACACGTGCTGTAGGTGCCTCCATCCTGGAGGACACAGTGGAGGAGATAAAAAACTACACCATCAAAATAGGTGGGCCTGGTCTACATGAAGTGCCAGCACCTCCAGGGCAAGATCCTATTTGTAGACAACCCCTTTAATTTACTCCTGATGAAGACTAAAGACTCTCTTAAAACTGACACGTGGTCTAGTGATGATTTAGCTTATATAAAACCACCCTCGAAGGGTCCATAAGGGTCATTAAGAAGGAGGTTCATAGCTCATAGTTGATCCTAACCCCCTGTGAAATGTAGTAGAGCCCTAGAGACATAATTTGGAGCTCCTACAAAATTCAGGTTGTTTGAACTATGTATTATATTGGTATCTAGTATGTGGACCTGGCCTGGTTCTCGCCCCTGCACTTATTCTAGCCCCGCCCCTGCGGAGCTCAACTCCTTAGTTTTTGCTTAAATAGAGAGATAGCAAACAAGGTAAGTAGCAAAGGTCTTCAGCAGCTTCAGGCTACAATGTACAGACCCTTATTTTAACATTTTGTTTACACCCCACACCATGGTCATAAAGTTTTTGAAATCCAGCATGTGAACAGACCCCTTACCTTGACATGGTAATGTCCATCCAGCAGTATATTGGCGGGTTTCAGGTCAAGATGAAGAAGGGGAGGGTTCATACAATGGAGGAAGTTCATCCCCACCGCTGTCTCGTGAATTATCCTAAACCTCAGGTCCCATGGAAGACGTTCCGAGGCCAGGAGCTTCTCCAGAGATCCCGCCTCCATATACTCCATGACGAGACCGACTGGGTCACTGCAGATCCCATACACTGGTAAGATGCAACGAAATTTGGCCATCTCCATCTTCTTGGCCTCTTCGACCAGCTCAACACGTTCTCTGTGGGGTGGGGGGAAGAAGAAAGTTGAGGATTAAATAAACACGAAAATAATCTCTTTATTTTGGGATTTTTGGGGGGAATTTTTGTTTTCAAACCTGATCCCATGATACATGTTCCCCTTTTCAACTTTAAAAATCTATAATCGGCACAAAATATTGACAATTATAAAGGTTCATTGTCCCTTTAACCACATCAGGGTCAGATCATCTGTATATTTTGGCCGTATGTGACAGCTGCACGTCCTCCCATAGGTTCCCGTGGTGGATCTACAATCATCTCCAAAGCCCAAGGCTCTTTAAAATATTCATCAGCCAGGCAGGGCAGGTACAAAAAGTAATACTGAGATCCACCCAAAACACTTTCTCCCGGACTGCAAATAAAATTTGCAAACATTATTGGAAAAAAAAAAAAAAAACTTTGCATCTACAGCTCCCGTGCATCCTTATGGGTTCCCTTGGCAACAGACTACAAATAAAACCTGCAGTCACACTTGTATTTGCATCCTATCGTCTACCTAACACATATTCTGTAAGTTAGAAAGGGACAGAAAAAAAATGAGTATAAGGGGGAGGACCAGACTACATATTGTTTGCTTGTTGTCTGTTACCATAGGGACAACTTGGATACAACAAATCTGCCTGTGAGAACATGGACTCCTGCAGAGAGCGAATTTGGAAGATAAAATCCCATTTACTTGATTTAGAAGCAGTGATATGGCCTCATATCTTATGGTGGTACAAGGAATTTCATAATGTATAGGGTCCTGGGGGCCCGGGGGGTGTTAGGTTCTAAGAGAGGTCATTGTGGTGGTCACCAGGGCTCATAGTGACTGATATCTACACAAGAAGCAGGACGCTCCTGAGACGTCAGTCACAGGGGATGTTTGGGTCAGCAGAGGCGCCATCTAGGTGTGAAAATATCTGAAGATCATACAGGAAGCCTCTGCAGCGAGCTCCAGCCCGTATCTAACTGCTCGGATACATCCCGTATTCAGTTTACAAGGTGCAACTAATAGAGGATCAAGTGACCGTTACAGAACTACTAGAAGGAGACAAAGGAACGGAAAGCGGATAGATTACACCGCGCTCACAGTCACTGATCCGTACACGGTTACTGGAAGTCTGCGGCTCCTGGACACAGAGAGGTCACATGATGTCCCCGGGCCCCAAGCTAAAGCAGCACCAGACGGCACAGAGGTGTCACATGAAGCTCCAGGGGCCCCCGGACACAGAGGTGTCACATGAAGCTCCAGGGGCCCCCGGACACAGAGGTGTCACATGAAGCTCCAGGGGCCCCCCGGACACAGAGGGGTCACATGAAGCTCCAGGGGCCTCCCGGACACAGAGGTGTCACATGAAGCTCCAGGGGCCTCCCGGACACAGAGGTGTCACATGAAGCTCCAGGGGCCCCCCGGACACAGAGGTGTCCCATGAAGCTCCAGGGGCCCCCCGGACACAGAGGTGTCCCATGAAGCTCCAGGGGCCCCCCGGACACAGAGGTGTCCCATGAAGCTCCAGGGGCCTCCCGGACACAGAGGTGTCCCATGAAGCTCCAGGGGCCTCCCGGACACAGAGGTGTCCCATGAAGCTCCAGGGGCCTCCCGGACACAGAGGTGTCCCATGAAGCTCCAGGGGCCTCCCGGACACAGAGGTGTCCCATGAAGCTCCAGGGGCCTCCCGGACACAGAGGTGTCCCATGAAGCTCCAGGGGCCCCCCGGACACAGAGGTGTCCCATGAAGCTCCAGGGGCCCCCCGGACACAGAGGTGTCCCATGAAGCTCCAGGGGCCTCCCGGACACAGAGGTGTCCCATGAAGCTCCAGGGGCCTCCCGGACACAGAGGTGTCCCATGAAGCTCCAGGGGCCCCCCGGACACAGAGGTGTCCCATGAAGCTCCAGGGGCCCCCCGGACACAGAGGTGTCCCATGAAGCTCCAGGGGCCCCCCGGACACAGAGGTGTCCCATGAAGCTCCAGGGGCCTCCCGGACACAGAGGTGTCCCATGAAGCTCCAGGGGCCTCCCGGACACAGAGGTGTCCCATGAAGCTCCAGGGGCCCCCCGGACACAGAGGTGTCCCATGAAGCTCCAGGGGCCTCCCGGACACAGAGGTGTCCCATGAAGCTCCAGGGGCCTCCCGGACACAGAGGTGTCCCATGAAGCTCCAGGGGCCCCCCGGACACAGAGGTGTCCCATGAAGCTCCAGGGGCCCCCCGGACACAGAGGTGTCCCATGAAGCTCCAGGGGCCCCCCGGACACAGAGGTGTCCCATGAAGCTCCAGGGGCCCCCCGGACACAGAGGTGTCACATGAAGCTCCAGGGGCCCCCCGGACACAGAGGTGTCACATGAAGCTCCAGGGTCCCCCCGGACACAGAGGTGTCACATGAAGCTCCAGGGGCCCCCCGGACACAGAGGTGTCACATGAAGCTCCAGGGGCCCCCCGGACACAGAGGTGTCACATGAAGTTCCAGGGGCCCCCCGGACACAGAGGTGTCACATGAAGCTCCAGGGTCCCCCCGGACACAGAGGTGTCACATGAAGCTCCAGGGGCCCCCCGGACACAGAGGTGTCACATCATCCCATAGGCAATAATCAGTATCCCCCTATAGACAGGCAATGGCATTCTCAACATCTCTGCTTGCTGTCTACGAACAGAAACCATCTTGAAACTAATCAAAATGAATCCAGACCTAGTATTTATCGCAGCAGATATTTCGTTACAATGGCGTCTGGTCTGCACAATCCTTTGTAAACTGAACTATGTGGTGTGAGACATTCTACCTGCGCTGACACACTGTAGCAAACGATGAGGCTTAGGATTGTGAAAGGAGTAAGAACATGCAGAAGGGTGAGGGTTTCACATCCGCTGACAGCAAGCGGAGGTGGTGGAGAACAGATTGACCTTGCGGAACTTGACAAATTTACATATAATGGATACAATTTGCATAACAGGAGAGTGCTAGTCCCTGGGGGTCAGAGCATCTGCATTATAATCGGGACATGTAAATCTCTCTGTGTATGGGGATCACATCTCAGCAGGAGATTTAGGAAATTTGTGCCCCCCCCCCCCTCCTGTGCTTGCAGCCACATGCATCATCTGTACAGACGGGGAACAAGTCCGGACAGCCACCGGCTCCGTCATAGGAAGCTGTGCCACAAGGTGCCGGGGTCCCCACTATAAAATATATGGGGGATATCAGGGCCCATTGTATTAAATTGAGCCAAGCTGTAATACCACACACAACCTGAGAGCGGAGGTGGCGCTGTTTATTGACCGCTTTGTTTTTCTAATCTCGGATCACCCCTTTAAAAGTGTACAGAAGGTAGGGACTGGCGCCCCAAAAATCAAATGTTCTCTGGTGTTATCGCACGACACCAGGCAGTGAATGGAGTCATAGGATGCACGCAACACCAAATACGGGCACTGCTACCCCATTCTCATGATTAGTGGGGGTCCCAACAAACACCCAATGTCATCACAGAACTCTCCAGCGCTGGTAGTTTGTTACAATGTATTAGTTCATACGCCCCCAGAGCAGATAGATAGAGCACCAGCCCTCCCCTCCCCCTGATCATGGAGTAAGAAACATGAAAGTCTTCCAGGGAATTTGGCAGCGCTCCGGGGCACCAGCAAATCTGAAAATGACTTAATTGCTGCGGAGAATATGAGCTGCGGCACGAAGAGGAGCAGAATCCTACTAATTATCATCTTATAGACATCAAGGGGAGAGGGAGACACAATGGAAATACAAGGATAGCGCCCCCTCTGCTAGAAGAGGACAACACACATCACATGGGGGGTTACCAGAGCCCCTCCAACACCCTCCGAGAGATACAGTGTCTATACAAAGGCTTCATTCCACATAGGGAACCTATCAGCAGGTGTGACCATACAGACCGCACCCAGTGCTATGTATTGTCCCTGGAGAGATGTGTACTCAGACCTATGTGTATGTTGTTAGTAGCTGCAGGACTGTGATATATATATTTATGTTCCTGGATTGTACTGGGGGGTCCTCACACTGCTGTGCTCTGTGCAGCCAGAGTTAAGCCAGAGTAATCATCATACCTTGGATGTGTGCTGTTAGTAGCAGCAGGACTATGAAACATTGATTTATATTCAGGGATTATAGCTTCTAGGGCAAAACCAAAAAATACCCCAAAATAGAGCCTCTGCAACAACACATTCAGAATACCAAAAAAGAAAAAAACCAGAGGAGCAATGAATTCATATATATAAAATTAAATAATCTTTATTGAAAATACAAAGTTACAGCATATATACTCCCGGAATGGGAAAAAATAGTAAATATCATGTGAAGGGGACACGAGTAGCCCTAGATGGAAAGAGGGCAATACAGGAGACCAGTGGCCACCCCCGTAAGTGCAGAGTCTATATCATCTAATAAAAATTTACATGTGGTATAGTCATAATATTGGACTTAAGTACACTTTGGGCAAGAAAGTGGCAGTAGTGCAGTAAAAGGGTAAATACACCGCACACAGCGCTGGAGGTACCATCCAGTGCTGGTGAAAGAACGTCACAAACCTATTGCACACTTACCCGAGAACATACTGGATAGACACTAAACACTCCAGGGGAAGACCAAAGGACTTACATACAAATTCAACTTAAGAACAAACCTCCGGAACCTATCTTGTATGTAACCCGGGGACTTCCTGTATAGTGTCTCATGGCCATAATATATTCAATCCATAGGTGTGATAAGGTCATAGGGGTGTAAAAGTTGGGGGTCCCCAATTAGTTAGACAGAGGGGCCCAAGTTCTTGTCCTTAACCATGAGAGAGATATCAAAATATCTCTGCGCGGACTCCATTGCCCATCAAAGGACAAACTCAGCTCTGCTACACGTGTGAATATATAAAATGTATCTTATAAGATATTAATTAGCATTGAATTCTGGGAAATCCACGTCCCATCTGACTGCAGGTGTGGCAGGAACCACTAGTCTCAGCATGCCCCATCCTGAAGACTGACACCTCACGTTCATCCAATCACAGAGCTCTAAATATTCTAAGCCGCACCCACAGGATCTCCATATATGGTCATTTTTTTTTTTTCATTTTGGCTTTATTTACAATTACACAAAATCAACGATAAGTAAAACAAAATATTTATAATTTAGTTTCGAAATCTCTGAAATGATTGTAACGAACAAGTACAAATATAAGGTACCGTAGGTAGTGGGTAAAAAAGTTTTTATACATTAAGTTTTTTATACAAGTCAATTTAAGATAAAAAAAATTAAGTAAAAATTGAGGAGTTTTAAAAAAAAAAGTTATAAAACTATTAAAAAGAAGGAAATACATTCATAAAATATAAGTATCAATGAATGGAAAACATTCTAAAATAATAGAGAGAATAATATAATAAATAATATAAATGAAAACATTTCTATGTATAAAAATCTATAAATATGCAACGATTCAACTAGAAATAGGAAAAAATACATATTATGCAAAATATATAAATTTTTTATGTCTAATTATTATATTTTAGCTCCCATGTTTTGACCCTGGTCACGTCTGCGAGAGGCAGGTAATAGTAGAAGGGCAGAAGAAAAAACGCCGGATTTTACAATATACGTAATATTGATATTGCATGTACAGATGTAGCAGAGCTGAGTGCGTCGGTGGTCATGTATCACAATATTTGGTTTTCTGTAATAAGATTGTAGGTAAATAGATAAAACCGCAATAAAGGTTGGATGACAAACTCAGCTCTGCTACATCTGTGTCCTGATCGCTGCCAGGAGACCAGGACATAGTGCGGCTGCGCTTGTTTACCTTCATTACCTGACAGCGACAACATACCCCGACCTGGGAATAGCACGCGGCGCTAAACCTGGGGGCTGCATCAGGGTCTCACTGACTCATAGCATCGCCTGCTGCGGGACAAGCTCGGCTCTGCTGCGGGACAAGCTCGGCTCTGCTGCGGGACAAGCTCGGCTCTGCTGCGGGACAAGCTCGGCTCTGCTGCGGGACAAGCTCGGCTCTGCTGCGGGACAAGCTCGGCTCTGCTGCGGGACAAGCTCGGCTCTGCTGCGGGACAAGCTCGGCTCTGCTGCGGGACAAGCTCGGCTCTGCTGCGGGACAAGCTCGGCTCTGCTGCGGCACAAGCTCGGCTCTGCTGCGGCACAAGCTCGGCTCTGCTGCGGCACAAGCTCGGCTCTGCTGCGGCACAAGCTCGGCTCTGCTGCGGCACAAGCTCGGCTATGCTACATCTGCTCAAATTTATGACATATCATAACAACCCAGGCATAAACACGATCCTCGCTGACAGCCAACCAAGCCCTTAAAGGGGCCATGGCATAACCACTACACCACTTAGTGTAAAAGGGATCGGAGGGTTAATGATCCCTTTTTCGGATCTTCTCTAGTCGCCGTTCACAAAAATTCCAACAATTGCTCGATATTAATAAATTAACCAAAGTCCATCAAAACCACCATCAGCACAGCCCCTGCTCCAAACCCTGCCAAAGCTGCACCCTACTCCCCCTGCATGTAACGCATCTTTTCCACAAATACAATGTTGCGTTGCACAAATAGTAACAAGCAGTATTAACCCCGCGGCTGCCACTCACTTCTCATCCACATGCAGGCTGGGGGGGCACTTGATGGCCAGCCACGTCTTCCAGGAGATGTGTTTCACCTTGTAGACTTGTCCAAAGCCTCCGGATCCGATCTTCTCCCATCCACAAAACTCTTTGGAGTCAAAGGTCCTGAGCAGCCCCATGTCCCAGGGGGAAGAGGCCTCCTTGTCCATGGTGCTGCTCCCTGCGTCCCCCCTGTGTGTGTGGAGCCCTCAGCTCCTGCCCAGGTGAATAAGGTGTGTTCTGGGCCTGACATCATTTCCTGACTGTCTCTACCTTTACTCCTCTAGGGCTCACAGGAGTTTGATTCCAGGGGTTTGGTGCTGCCTCCTAGTGGGGACTCTGCGCCGCTGCATCTGATATTGTTACATTGTTGCAAGTTAATCAAAATATGGAAACATTTTATAAAGATTCTGCTGCTGTCCAGCTACAAACCCAGAACTACATGTGTCAGATCTGTACCGGACCCCCAATTATAATGTATTGTCTATAATATTGGTCTCTTCATATTTGGTGGCTCTGCTGCACCCCATGAGTAGTCATGTAGTAGACAGGGGATATGGACCTGGTTCTGAATGTCACTGGTGCGGGGAGCAATAGGACAACCCATCCATACACCCCATTAAAGGGATACCCCCATGTATGGATATGCCCTCGCCCCATGATAAATGAGGGTCTCCCCTCTCTATGTATCCGCAGGGCTGGGCTGCAGTTCTCTGCTCAGCAGGTTTGGGGGCGCCATAGATTCTCACAATCAGTGGGAGACCCAGGGATCAAATCCCGACACATTGGAAGATGCAAGATGGAAAAACCATTTTAAGGGATAAGCCCACCATAGAGGGGTGTAGCACAGCTTTAGACCCCCCAGTATTAGAACCAAAGTCAATTATAAGGGAGACTTCTATTAGGTAGACAGTGCCGTTCTCTATGTAGTGGTCAGACCAGGTTACTGCACATCAGCTATTTCTTTGAGATGCAATGACTCAGTTCAGCCACTACACAGAGAGCGGCGCTGTCTGCTACCTGTTCCATTCTCTGTTTAGCAGAGAAAAGCAGAATTTTGGCGCCGCTGGGTGTCGGACCCCACTAATCAGATATCAATCATTATATTTTGAGTCTGGTAAATTCCTTTAAGCCATAGAGACAAGTATCTTCTTATATAATGGTCATCTATGGCCTCAGCTGCACAGTCGGGGGTAACTATAGGTGAAGTCGGGGTAACAAATCCACCCTCTACCCTATAAGAAGATCACAGTAATCAGGGGACCCCATATTTCTGGTAAATTTGGGTCCCAATGCAGTGATAGTGACACTACAGATAGGGGGCGCCACTACGGGAAAGTGAGTTCATCAGGGACATGAGAAGAAATGTTATCAGGAGGATGTGACAATGGGATGAGACGCCTCATCTCCACATCAAAGCCTCCACTTCACTGACAACAAGGAGGACAAGTGTCTGGCTGAGGAGCTGCGAACCCATAACGAGTGTCTGATAGATCCTGTGCCTGACTACAATGGTCACACTCCCTCCCTTGTCCTGATCCGAGGGGGGGGAAACCTGATCAACTCCACTAATTGTCCTCCGGAGCGAGCAAACAATGGAGTGTGGCGCTGCGTACAGGTTACATGAGGTCACACAGAAGGATAAGATTTGTGTTTGTTTCTAGGAACAGCGCCACTCTTGTCTACAGGTCGCATCTGGTATTGCAGTTCGGTGTCGCCAAGTGATACAAAGGCTCCACAAAATAGCCAAAAAAATACTCATAAAACTGATAAAATACATTTTGCACATTGCAGATTGCAGCGCCACCCCTGACTATGGGCTGTGTGTGGTATTGCGGATCAGATTGTATGCAGCGCCACCCCTGACTATGGGCTGTGAGTGGTATTGCGGATCAGATTGTATGCAGCGCCACCCCTGACTATGGGCTGTGAGTGGTATTGCAGGTCAGATTGTATGCAGCGCCACCCCTGACTATGGGCTGTGTGTGGTATTGCGGATCAGATTGTATGTAGCGCCACCCCTGACTATGGGCTGTGAGTGGTATTGCAGGTCAGATTGTATGCAGCGCCACCCCTGACTATGGGCTGTGTGTGGTATTGCGGATCAGATTGTATGTAGCGCCACCCCTGACTATGGGCTGTGTGTGGAATTGCGGATCAGATTGTATGCAGCGCCACCCCTGACTATGGGCTGTGTGTGGTATTGCGGATCAGATTGTATGCAGCGCCACCCCTGACTATGGGCTGTGAGTGGTATTGCGGATCAGATTGTATGCAGCGCCACCCCTGACTATGGGCTTTGAGTGGTATTGCGGATCAGATTGTATGTAGCGCCACCCCTGACTATGGGATGTGTGGTATTGTGGATCAGATTGTATGCAGCGCCACCCATGACTATGGGCTGTGAGTGGTATTGCAGGTCAGATTGTATGCAGCGCCACCCCTGACTATGGGCTGTGTGTGGTATTGCGGATTAGATGGTATGCAGCGCCACCCGTGACTATGGACGGTGTGTGGTATTGCGGATTAGATGGTATGCAGCGCCACCCCTGGCTATGGGCTGTGTGTGGTATTGCGGATTAGATTGTATGCAGCGCCACCCGTGACTATGGACGGTGTGTGGTATTGCGGATTAGATGGTATGCAGCACCACCCCTGACTATGGACGGTGTGTGGTATTGCGGATTAGATGGTATGCAGCGCCACCCCTGGCTATGGGCTGTGTGTGGTATTGCGGATCAGATTGTATGCAGCGCCACCCCTGACTATGGGATGTGTGGTATTGTGGATCAGATTGCATGCAGCGCCACCCCTGACTATGGGCTGTGTGTGGTATTGCGGATCAGATTGTATGTAGCGCCACCCGTGACTATGGACGGTGTGTGGTATTGCGGATAAGATGGTATGTAGCGCCACCCCTGACTATGGGCTGTGTGTGGTATTGCGGATCAGATTGTATGCAGCGCCACCCCTGACTATGGGATGTGTGGTATTGTGGATCAGATTGCATGCAGCGCCACCCCTGGCTATGGGCTGTGAGTGGTATTGCGGATCAGATTGTATGTAGCGCCACCCCTGACTATGGGCTGTGTGTGGTATTGCGGATCAGATTGTATGTAGCGCCACCCCTGACTATGGGCTGTGTGTGGTATTGCGGATCAGATTGTATGTAGCGCCACCCCTGACTATGGGCTGTGTGTGGTATTGCGGATCAGATTGTATGCAGCGCCACCCCTGACTATGGGCTGTGAGTGGTATTGCAGGTCAGATTGTATGCAGCGCCACCCCTGACTATGGGCTGTGTGTGGTATTGCGGATCAGATTGTATGCAGCGCCACCCCTGACTATGGGCTGTGAGTGGTATTGCGGATCAGATTGTATGTAGCGCCACCCCTGACTATGGGCTGTGAGTGGTATTGCGGATCAGATTGTATGCAGCGCCACCCCTGACTATGGGCTGTGAGTGGTATTGCAGGTCAGATTGTATGCAGCGCCACCCCTGACTATGGGCTGTGAGTGGTATTGCGGATCAGTTTGCATGCAGCGCCACCCCTGACTATGGGCTGTGAGTGGTATTGCGGATCAGATTGTATGTAGCGCCACCGCTGACTATGGGCTGTGTGTGGTATTGCAGGTCAGATTGTATGTAGCGCCACCCCTGACTATGGACGGTGTGTGGTATTGCGGATCAGTTTGTATGCAGCGCCACCCCTGGCTATGGGCTGTGAGTGGTATTGCAGGTCAGATTGTATGTAGCGCCACCCCTGGCTATGGGCTGTGTTTGGTATTGCAGATCAGATTGTATGCAGCGCCACCCCTGACTATGGGCTGTGTCTGGTATTGCGGATCAGATTGTATGCAGCGCCACCCCTGACTATGGGCTGTGTGTGGTATTGCGGATCAGATTGTATGCAGCTAATGGGAAGCTGTGACCTGCCAGACAGAATACAGAACACCACAAGTTTAGTTACAATGTAATTCAGAAGCAATGGCACCACGCCGGATAATCAGATTCTGGATAACTGGACGGTCACAGGACGTTCAGGGAATATGTGAGACTTTCCGGATTACTGGATGGACAAAGAGATGTATAGAGGATAGATGATGGAGCCCGGTGCTGATCACGTGCCAGACTTTCTGGATTACTGGATGATCATAGAGAAGACTATGGGCAATAAATTGCAGTTATGTGCTGGAAACATAACAGATTATCAGATTTTCTGGATTAGCAGATGGTTATAGCAAATGGTTTGGATAATTATGTGCAGGAAACAGACAGACTATGAGAATTTCTGGATTATTGGATTATTATAGAGTGGAAATTTATACTGTAGTTTTGTGCTCGTATCAGACTCTCTGGATTATTGGATGGTTATAGAGAAGTATAGAGACAATACGTGTCTGCGGAGGTGCCGGACTATCAGACTCTCTGGATTATTGGATGGTTATAGAGAAGTATAGAGACAATACGTGTCTGCGGAGGTGCCGGACTATCAGACTCTCTGGATTATTGGATGGTTATAGAGAAGTATAGAGACAATACGTGTCTGCGGAGGTGCCGGACTATCAGACTCTCTGGATTATTGGATGGTTATAGAGAAGTATAGAGACAATACGTGTCTGCGGAGGTGCCGGACTATCAGACTCTCTGGATTATTGGATGGTTATAGAGAAGTATAGAGACAATACGTGTCTGCGGAGGTGCCGGACTATCAGACTCTCTGGATTATTGGATGGTTATAGAGAAGTATAGAGACAATACGTGTCTGCGGAGGTGCCGGACTATCAGACTCTCTGGATTATTGGATGGTTATAGAGAAGTATAGAGACAATACGTGTCTGCGGAGGTGCCAGACTATCAGACTCTGGATTATTGGATGGTTATAGTGAAGTATAGAGACAATACGTGTCTGCGGAGGTCCCGGACTATCAGACTCTGGATTATTGGATGGTTATAGAGAAGTATAGAGACAATACGTGTCTGCGGAGGTGCCAGACTATCAGACTCTGGATTATTGGATGGTTATAGTGAAGTATAGAGACAATACGTGTCTGCGGAGGTCCCGGACTATCAGACTCTGGATTATTGGATGGTTATAGAGAAGTATAGAGACAATACGTGTCTGCGGAGGTGCCGGACTATCAGACTCTCTGGATTATTGGATGGTTATAGAGAAGTATAGAGACAATACGTGTCTGCAAAGGTGCCGGACTATCAGACTCTCTGGATTATTGGATGGTTATAGAGAAGTATAGAGACAATACGTGTCTGCGGAGGTGCCGGACTATCAGACTCTCTGGATTATTGGATGGTTATAGAGAAGTATAGAGACAATACGTGTCTGCGGAGGTGCCGGACTATCAGACTCTCTGGATTATTGGATGGTTATAGAGAAGTATAGAGACAATACGTGTCTGCGGAGGTGCCGGACTATCAGACTCTCTGGATTATTGGATGTATTTGCACTGTATATATGAAGGGGTTACAATGTTTGATGAGACTGATAATCTGTAATTTATTTAATCACTAACAATACGTTGAGGGGCATCAATCATTACCGGACCCCCGGACAATGGCGAACTATCAGATTGGACACAATGCATGACTGCGGGGGCAATCTAGATGTGGACAAAACCTTGAAGGATTGAATTAGTTGTCTACAGGAGAGGAGAGGGGTCATAACTTATTTGTGTATTGGATAATCGGGGTCTGTATTTTGGAGACTTCTTGGGGGGCTTTATACTCTATATTAAGGGATTTTTTTGGGTTTGTTATAGTTTAGGGGGTCTGTACTTTATACTGGGATCGGGAGGTATTTAGTTATAGGGTCTCGTGTCCTCTCTGTTTATTAATGGACATCTACCATTCGGATGAAAGACTAGGAAAATGAGTCTGAGGGGCTTCAGTCTCTATTAAAACCTATGGAGCCTGGAGCCCCTCAGGCTCATTTGCATACAGCCCTTCATCCTTGTGGTAGACGCCTTTTAATGGGGGGAACATGAAGAAGGGGGTTATTTCTAGTAATTCAGGTTCTTGAGGGCGTGTCCTAAGTAAATGGGCGGGGCATTAGACATATATAAATAGATGATATACACAGCAGATGTGATGACAGGAAGCAGAGGTGTCATAATACCGGGCACCAGGTTCTCCGCCGCGTCCTGTCTGATGCTTCAGTATTGGAAATTCCCGAAGCGACAGTCTGCAGGGTGACAGTCACCATGACAGGAGCCGTCGCCTCGGGGACCAAGGACCAGAATAGAACAGAAGGCGAAATCTCTCCTGTGTTTGTTACAATGTATCAGTCTAAGGTTCTAGAAGATGATCTAGAAGGAATATAAAAGGTAGCAAACCCCCAGCTATTAAAAGCATTCTGCAGAAGTTTATACATGGCAAATACTGCAGCGTCTCCTAATTCACCTCAGCTGCTGCAGAACCTCATGCTGCAATATAGAATACGCCACAAATAATGTTACTGTAAAAACAAGACTGAAGTCTCACATTAAGAGATAGTGGTGGTGTATAGAGATGAGCGAGCACTAAAATGCTCGGGTGCTCGTTATTCGAGACGAACTTTTCCAGATGCTCGAGTGCTCGTCTCGAATAACGAGCCCCATTGAAGTCAATGGGAGACTCGAGCATTTTTCAAAGGGACCATGGTTCGGGAATAAAATGTGTTATTTAATTGAAAAAGAATGTCTTCTGATAAGTGATCAGATGTATGCAAACATCTGCAATCTATTCTTCACTGTTCCGCGCGTATATTATCTCCCGACAAGTTAACAGATGTGAAGAACAGTGAAGAATAGAATAAAAACAGTGAACACAGGATCATTTAAGTGAAAAACACAGTGAAGAATAGATTACAGATGTTCGGCACATCTGCTTACTTGTCGGGAGAGGAGATACGCTGTCCCGGGATCCGCTCCTCTTCTTCCACTGAAGTCTCCCCGATGTCTGCCTGCTGCCCAATGTCTGCCTGCTGCCCGATGTCTCCCTGGTGCCCGCGATGTCTCCCTGCTGCGCGCGATGTCTCCCTGCTGCGCGCGATGTCTCCCTGCTGCGCGCGATGTGTCTCTGCTGCGCCAGATGTGTCTCTGCTGCGCCAGATGTGTCTCTGCTGCGCCAGATGTGTCTCTGCTGCGCCAGATGTGTCTCTGCTGCGCCAGATGTCTCCCTGCTGTGCGATGTCTCCCTGCTGCCGTTCCGCGTGTATCTTCCGACAAGTAAGCAGATGTGCCAAACATCTGTAATCTATTCTTCACTGTGTTCTTCACTTAAATGATCCTGTGTTCACTGTGTTCACTGTTTTTATTCTATTCTTCATTGTTCTTCACTGTGTTTGTTTAATTAAATGCTCGATCTCGAGCAGGGGAAATACTCGTCCGAGCAACGAGCCGTTTCGAGTACCTTAATACTCGAACGAGCATCAAGCTCGGACGAGTATACTCGCTCATCTCTAGTGGTGTATAATGTGTATGTGGTGATCTCCCCCTAGTGGTGGTGTATAATCTGTATGTAGTGATCTCCCCCTAGTGGTGGTGTATAATCTGTATGTAGTGATCTCCCCCTAGTGGTGGTGTATAATGTGTATGTAGTGATCTCCCCCTAGTGGTGGTGTATAATCTGTATGTAGTGAGCTCCCCCTAGTGGTGGTGTATAATGTGTATGTAGTGAGCTCCCACTAGTGGTGGTGTATAATGTGTATGTAGTGATCTCCCCCTAGTGGTGGTGTATAATGTGTATGTAGTGATCTCCTCCTAGTGGTGGTGTATAATCTATATGTAGTGAGCTCCCACTAGTGGTGGTGTATAATGTGTATGTAGTGATCTCCCCCTAGTGGTGGTGTATAATGTGTATGTAGTGATCTCCCCCTAGTGGTGGTGTATAATATGTATGTAGTGATCTCCCCCTAGTGGTGGTGTATAATCTGTATGTAGTGATCTCCCCCTAGTGGTGGTGTATAATCTGTATGTAGTGATCTCCCCCTAGTGGTGGTGTATAATGTGTATGTAGTGATCTCCCCCTAGTGGTGGTGTATAATCTGTATGTAGTGAGCTCCCCCTAGTGGTGGTGTATAATGTGTATGTAGTGAGCTCCCCCTAGTGGTGGTGTATAATGTGTATGTAGTGATCTCCCCCTAGTGGTGGTGTATAATCTGTATGTAGTGATCTCCCCCTAGTGGTGGTGTATAATGTGTATGTAGTGATCTCCTCCTAGTGGTGGTGTATAATCTGTATGTAGTGAGCTCCCACTAGTGGTGGTGTATAATGTGTATGTAGTGATCTCCCCCTAGTGGTGGTGTATAATCTGTATGTAGTGATCTCCTCCTAGTGGTGGTGTATAATGTGTAAGTAGTGATCTCCTCCTAGTGGTGGTGTATAATGTGTATGTAGTGATCTCCTCCTAGTGGTGGTGTATAATAAGTATGTAGTGATCTCCTCCTAGTGGTGGTGTATAATATGTATGTAGTGATCTCCCCCTAGTGGTGGTGTATAATGTGTATGTAGTGATCTCCTCCTAGTGGTGGTGTATAATAAGTATGTAGTGATCTCCTCCTAGTGGTGGTGTATAATCTGTATGTAGTGATCTCCCCCTAGTGGTGGTGTATAATCTGTATGTAGTGATCTCCCCTAGTGGTAGTGTATAATCTGTATGTAGTGATCTCCCCCTAGTGGTGGTGTATAATATGTATGTAGTGATCTCCCCCTAGTGGTGGTGTATAATATGTATGTAGTGATCTCCCCCTAGTGCTGGTGTATAATCTGTATGTAGTGAGCTCCCCCTAGTGGTGGTGTATAATGTGTATGTAGTGATCTCCCCCTAGTGGTGGTGTATGATCTGTATGTAGTGATCTCCCCCTAGTGGTGGTATATAATGTGTATGTAGTGATCTCCCCCTAGTGGTGGTATATAATGTGTATGTAGTGATCTCCCCCTAGTGGTGGTGTATAATGTGTATGTAGTGATCTCCCCCTAGTGGTGGTGTATAATCTGTATGTAGTGAGCTCCCCCTAGTGGTGGTGTATAATCTGTATGTAGTGAGCTCCCCCTAGTGGTGGTGTATAATGTGTATGTAGTGATCTCCCCCTAGTGGTGGTGTATAATCTGTATGTAGTGAGCTCCCCCTAGTGGTGGTGTATAATCTGTATGTAGCGATCTCCCCCTAGTGGTGGTGTATAATCTGTATGTAGTGATCTCCCCCTAGTGGTGGTGTATAATGTGTATGTAGTTATCTCCTCCTAGTGGTGGTGTATAATGTGTATGTAGTGATCTCCCCCTAGTGGTGGTGTATAATGTGTATGTAGTGATCTCCCCCTAGTGGTGGTGTATGATCTGTATGTAGTGATCTCCCCCTAGTGGTGGTATATAATGTGTATGTAGTGATCTCCCCCTAGTGGTGGTGTATAATATGTATGTAGTGATCTCCCCCTAGTGCTGGTGTATAATCTGTATGTAGTGAGCTCCCCCTAGTGGTGGTGTATAATGTGTATGTAGTGATCTCCCCCTAGTGGTGGTGTATGATCTGTATGTAGTGATCTCCCCCTAGTGGTGGTGTATAATGTGTATGTAGTGATCTCCCCCTAGTGGTGGTGTATGATCTGTATGTAGTGATCTCCCCCTAGTGGTGGTGTATAATGTGTATGTAGTGATCTCCCCCTAGTGGTGGTATATAATGTGTATGTAGTGATCTCCCCCTAGTGGTGGTGTATAATGTGTATGTAGTGATCTCCCCCTAGTGGTGGTGTATAATCTGTATGTAGTGAGCTCCCCCTAGTGGTGGTGTATAATCTGTATGTAGTGAGCTCCCCCTAGTGGTGGTGTATAATGTGTATGTAGTGATCTCCCCCTAGTGGTGGTGTATAATCTGTATGTAGTGAGCTCCCCCTAGTGGTGGTGTATAATCTGTATGTAGCGATCTCCCCCTAGTGGTGGTGTATAATCTGTATGTAGTGATCTCCCCCTAGTGGTGGTGTATAATGTGTATGTAGTTATCTCCTCCTAGTGGTGGTGTATAATGTGTATGTAGTGATCTCCCCCTAGTGATGGTGTATAATGTGTATGTAGTGATCTCCCCCTAGTGGTGGTGTATGATCTGTATGTAGTGATCTCCCCCTAGTGGTGGTATATAATGTGTATGTAGTGATCTCCCCCTAGTGGTGGTATATAATGTGTATGTAGTGATCTCCCCTTGTGGTGGTGTATAATGTGTATGTAGTGATCTCCCCCTAGTGGTGGTGTATAATCTGTATGTAGTGATCTCCCCCTAGTGGTGGTGTATAATGTGTATGTAGTGATCTCCCCCTAGTGGTGGTGTATAATCTGTATGTAGTGAGCTCCCCCTAGTGGTGGTGTATAATGTGTATGTAGTGAGCTCCCCCTAGTGGTGGTGTATAATGTGTATGTAGTGATCTCCCCCTAGTGGTGGTGTATAATGTGTATGTAGTGATCTCCTCCTAGTGGTGGTGTATAATCTATATGTAGTGAGCTCCCACTAGTGGTGGTGTATAATGTGTATGTAGTGATCTCCCCCTAGTGGTGGTGTATAATGTGTATGTAGTGATCTCCCCCTAGTGGTGGTGTATAATATGTATGTAGTGATCTCCCCCTAGTGGTGGTGTATAATCTGTATGTAGTGATCTCCCCCTAGTGGTGGTGTATAATCTGTATGTAGTGATCTCCCCCTAGTGGTGGTGTATAATGTGTATGTAGTGATCTCCCCCTAGTGGTGGTGTATAATCTGTATGTAGTGAGCTCCCCCTAGTGGTGGTGTATAATGTGTATGTAGTGAGCTCCCCCTAGTGGTGGTGTATAATGTGTATGTAGTGATCTCCCCCTAGTGGTGGTGTATAATCTGTATGTAGTGATCTCCCCCTAGTGGTGGTGTATAATGTGTATGTAGTGATCTCCTCCTAGTGGTGTATAATCTGTATGTAGTGAGCTCCCACTAGTGGTGGTGTATAATGTGTATGTAGTGATCTCCCCCTAGTGGTGGTGTATAATGTGTATGTAGTGATCTCCTCCTAGTGGTGGTGTATAATGTGTATGTAGTGATCTCCTCCTAGTGGTGGTGTATAATCTGTATGTAGTGATCTCCCCCTAGTGGTGGTGTATAATCTGTATGTAGTGATCTCCCCCTAGTGGTAGTGTATAATCTGTATGTAGTGATCTCCCCCTAGTGGTGGTGTATAATATGTATGTAGTGATCTCCCCCTAGTGGTGGTGTATAATATGTATGTAGTGATCTCCCCCTAGTGGTGGTGTATAATCTGTATGTAGTGAGCTCCCCCTAGTGGTGGTGTATAATGTGTATGTAGTGATCTCCCCCTAGTGGTGGTGTATGATCTGTATGTAGTGATCTCCCCCTAGTGGTGGTATATAATGTGTATGTAGTGATCTCCCCCTAGTGGTGGTATATAATGTGTATGTAGTGATCTCCCCCGAGTGGTGGTGTATAATGTGTATGTAGTGATCTCCCCCTAGTGGTGGTGTATAATCTGTATGTAGTGAGCTCCCCCTAGTGGTGGTGTATAATCTGTATGTAGTGAGCTCCCCCTAGTGGTGGTGTATAATGTGTATGTAGTGATCTCCCCCTAGTGGTGGTGTATAATCTGTATGTAGTGAGCTCCCCCTAGTGGTGGTGTATAATCTGTATGTAGCGATCTCCCCCTAGTGGTGGTGTATAATCTGTATGTAGTGATCTCCCCCTAGTGGTGGTGTATAATGTGTATGTAGTTATCTCCTCCTAGTGGTGGTGTATAATGTGTATGTAGTGATCTCCCCCTAGTGGTGGTGTATAATGTGTATGTAGTGATCTCCCCCTAGTGGTGGTGTATGATCTGTATGTAGTGATCTCCTCGTAGTGGTGGTATATAATGTGTATGTAGTGATCTCCCCCTAGTGGTGGTATATAATGTGTATGTAGTGATCTCCCCTTGTGGTGGTGTATAATGTGTATGTAGTGATCTCCTCCTAGTGGTGGTGTATAATGTGTATGTAGTGATCTCCCCCTAGTGGTGGTGTATAATGTGTATGTAGTGATCTCCCCCTAGTGGTGGTGTATAATGTGTATGTAGTGATCTCCCCCTAGTGGCGGTGTATAATGTGTATGTAGTGAGTGGTGGTGTATAATGTGTATGTAGTGATCTCCCCCTAGTGGTGGTGTATAATGTGTATATAGTGATCTCCCCCTAGTGGTGGTGTATAATCTGTATGTAGTGATCTCCCCCTAGTGGTGGTGTATAATGTGTATGTAGTGATCTCCCCCTAGTGGTGGTATATAATGTGTATGTGGTGATCTCCCCCTAGTGGTGGTGTATAATGTGTATGTAGTGATCTCCCCTTAGTGGTGGTGTATAATGTGTATGTAGTGATCTCCTCCTAGTGGTGGTGTATAATCTGTATGTAGTGATCTCCTCCTAGTGGTGGTGTATAATGTGTATGTAGTGATCTCCCCCTAGTGGTGGTGTATAATGTGTATGTAGTGATCTCCTCCTAGTGGTGGTGTATAATCTGTATGTAGTGATCTCCTCCTAGTGGTGGTGTATAATCTGTATGTAGTGATCTCCCCCTAGTGATGGTGTATAATGTGTATGTAGTGATCTCCCCCTAGTGGTGGTGTATAATGTGTATGTAGTGATCTCCCCCTAGTGGTGGTGTATAATGTGTATGTAGTGATCTCCTCCTAGTGGTGGTGTATAATGTGTATGTAGTGATCTCCCCCTAGTGGTGGTGTATAATGTGTATGTAGTGAGCTCCCCCTAGTGGTGGTGTATAATGTGTATGTAGTGATCTCTCCCTAGTGGTGGTGTATAATGTGTATGTAGTGATCTCCTCCTAGTGGTGGTGTATAATCTGTATGTAGTGATCTCCTCCTAGTGGTGGTGTATAATCTGTATGTAGTGATCTCCCCCTAGTGATGGTGTATAATGTGTATGTAGTGATCTCCCCCTAGTGGTGGTGTATAATGTGTATGTAGTGATCTCCCCCTAGTGGTGGTGTATAATGTGTATGTAGTGATCTCCCCCTAGTGGTGGTGTATAATCTGTATGTAGTGAGCTCCCCCTAGTGGTGGTGTATAATGTGTATGTAGTGAGCTCCCCCTAGTGGTGGTGTATAATGTGTATGTAGTGATCTCCCCCTAGTGGTGGTGTATAATGTGTATGTAGTGATCTCCTCCTAGTGGTGGTGTATAATCTATATGTAGTGAGCTCCCACTAGTGGTGGTGTATAATGTGTATGTAGTGATCTCCCCCTAGTGGTGGTGTATAATGTGTATGTAGTGATCTCCCCCTAGTGGTGGTGTATAATATGTATGTAGTGATCTCCCCCTAGTGGTGGTGTATAATCTGTATGTAGTGATCTCCCCCTAGTGGTGGTGTATAATCTGTATGTAGTGATCTCCCCCTAGTGGTGGTGTATAATGTGTATGTAGTGATCTCCCCCTAGTGGTGGTGTATAATCTGTATGTAGTGAGCTCCCCCTAGTGGTGGTGTATAATGTGTATGTAGTGAGCTCCCCCTAGTGGTGGTGTATAATGTGTATGTAGTGATCTCCCCCTAGTGGTGGTGTATAATCTGTATGTAGTGATCTCCCCCTAGTGGTGGTGTATAATGTGTATGTAGTGATCTCCTCCTAGTGGTGGTGTATAATCTGTATGTAGTGAGCTCCCACTAGTGGTGGTGTATAATGTGTATGTAGTGATCTCCCCCTAGTGGTGGTGTATAATGTGTATGTAGTGATCTCCTCCTAGTGGTGGTGTATAATGTGTATGTAGTGATCTCCTCCTAGTGGTGGTGTATAATCTGTATGTAGTGATCTCCCCCTAGTGGTGGTGTATAATCTGTATGTAGTGATCTCCCCCTAGTGGTAGTGTATAATCTGTATGTAGTGATCTCCCCCTAGTGGTGGTGTATAATATGTATGTAGTGATCTCCCCCTAGTGGTGGTGTATAATATGTATGTAGTGATCTCCCCCTAGTGGTGGTGTATAATCTGTATGTAGTGAGCTCCCCCTAGTGGTGGTGTATAATGTGTATGTAGTGATCTCCCCCTAGTGGTGGTGTATGATCTGTATGTAGTGATCTCCCCCTAGTGGTGGTATATAATGTGTATGTAGTGATCTCCCCCTAGTGGTGGTATATAATGTGTATGTAGTGATCTCCCCCGAGTGGTGGTGTATAATGTGTATGTAGTGATCTCCCCCTAGTGGTGGTGTATAATCTGTATGTAGTGAGCTCCCCCTAGTGGTGGTGTATAATCTGTATGTAGTGAGCTCCCCCTAGTGGTGGTGTATAATGTGTATGTAGTGATCTCCCCCTAGTGGTGGTGTATAATCTGTATGTAGTGAGCTCCCCCTAGTGGTGGTGTATAATCTGTATGTAGCGATCTCCCCCTAGTGGTGGTGTATAATCTGTATGTAGTGATCTCCCCCTAGTGGTGGTGTATAATGTGTATGTAGTTATCTCCTCCTAGTGGTGGTGTATAATGTGTATGTAGTGATCTCCCCCTAGTGGTGGTGTATAATGTGTATGTAGTGATCTCCCCCTAGTGGTGGTGTATGATCTGTATGTAGTGATCTCCTCGTAGTGGTGGTATATAATGTGTATGTAGTGATCTCCCCCTAGTGGTGGTATATAATGTGTATGTAGTGATCTCCCCTTGTGGTGGTGTATAATGTGTATGTAGTGATCTCCTCCTAGTGGTGGTGTATAATGTGTATGTAGTGATCTCCCCCTAGTGGTGGTGTATAATGTGTATGTAGTGATCTCCCCCTAGTGGTGGTGTATAATGTGTATGTAGTGATCTCCCCCTAGTGGCGGTGTATAATGTGTATGTAGTGAGTGGTGGTGTATAATGTGTATGTAGTGATCTCCCCCTAGTGGTGGTGTATAATGTGTATATAGTGATCTCCCCCTAGTGGTGGTGTATAATCTGTATGTAGTGATCTCCCCCTAGTGGTGGTGTATAATGTGTATGTAGTGATCTCCCCCTAGTGGTGGTATATAATGTGTATGTGGTGATCTCCCCCTAGTGGTGGTGTATAATGTGTATGTAGTGATCTCCCCTTAGTGGTGGTGTATAATGTGTATGTAGTGATCTCCTCCTAGTGGTGGTGTATAATCTGTATGTAGTGATCTCCTCCTAGTGGTGGTGTATAATGTGTATGTAGTGATCTCCCCCTAGTGGTGGTGTATAATGTGTATGTAGTGATCTCCTCCTAGTGGTGGTGTATAATCTGTATGTAGTGATCTCCTCCTAGTGGTGGTGTATAATCTGTATGTAGTGATCTCCCCCTAGTGATGGTGTATAATGTGTATGTAGTGATCTCCCCCTAGTGGTGGTGTATAATGTGTATGTAGTGATCTCCCCCTAGTGGTGGTGTATAATGTGTATGTAGTGATCTCCTCCTAGTGGTGGTGTATAATGTGTATGTAGTGATCTCCCCCTAGTGGTGGTGTATAATGTGTATGTAGTGAGCTCCCCCTAGTGGTGGTGTATAATGTGTATGTAGTGATCTCTCCCTAGTGGTGGTGTATAATGTGTATGTAGTGATCTCCTCCTAGTGGTGGTGTATAATCTGTATGTAGTGATCTCCTCCTAGTGGTGGTGTATAATCTGTATGTAGTGATCTCCCCCTAGTGATGGTGTATAATGTGTATGTAGTGATCTCCCCCTAGTGGTGGTGTATAATGTGTATGTAGTGATCTCCCCCTAGTGGTGGTGTATAATGTGTATGTAGTGATCTCCTCCTAGTGGTGGTGTATAATGTGTATGTAGTGATCTCCCCCTAGTGGTGGTGTATAATGTGTATGTAGTGAGCTCCCCCTAGTGGTGGTGTATAATGTGTATGTAGTGATCTCTCCCTAGTGGTGGTGTATAATGTGTATGTAGTGATCTCCCCCTAGTGGTGGTGTATAATCTGTATGTAGTGATCTCCCCCTAGTGGTGGTGTATAATCTGTATGTAGTGATCCCCCCCTAGTGGTGGTGTATAATCTGTATGTAGTGATCTCCCCCTAGTGATGGTGTATAATGTGTATGTAGTGATCTCCCCCTAGTGGTGGTGTATAATGTGTATGTAGTGATCTCCCCCTAGTGGTGGTGTATAATGTGTATGTAGTGATCTCCTCCTAGTGGTGGTGTATAATGTGTATGTAGTGATCTCCCCCTAGTGGTGGTGTATAATGTGTATGTAGTGAGCTCCCCCTAGTGGTGGTGTATAATGTGTATGTAGTGATCTCTCCCTAGTGGTGGTGTATAATGTGTATGTAGTGATCTCCCCCTAGTGGTGGTGTATAATCTGTATGTAGTGATCTCCCCCTAGTGGTGGTGTATAATCTGTATGTAGTGATCCCCCCCTAGTGGTGGTGTATAATGTGTATGTGGTGATCTCCCCCTAGTGGTGGTGTATAATGTGTATGTAGTGATCTCCCCCTAGTGGTGGTGTATAATGTGTATGTAGTGATCTCCCCCTAGTGGTGGTGTATAATCTGTATGTAGTGATCTCCCCCTAGTGATGGTGTATAATGTGTATGTAGTGATCTCCCCCTAGTGGTGGTGTATAATGTGTATGTAGTGATCTCCTCCTAGTGGTGGTGTATAATGTGTATGTAGTGATCTCCCCCTAGTGGTGGTGTATAATGTGTATGTAGTGAGCTCCCCCTAGTGGTGGTGTATAATGTGTATGTAGTGATCTCTCCCTAGTGGTGGTGTATAATGTGTATGTAGTGATCTCCCCCTAGTGGTGGTGTAGAATGTGTATGTAGTGATCTCCCCCTAGTGGTGGTGTATAATCTGTATGTAGTGAGCTCCCCCTAGTGGTGGTGTATAATGTGTATGTAGTGAGCTCCCCCTAGTGGTGATGTATAATCTGTATGTGGTGATCTCCTCCTAGTGGTGGTGTATAATGTGTATGTAGTGATCTCCCCCTAGTGGTGGTGTATAATGTGTATGTAGTGATCTCCTCCTAGTGGTGGTGTATAATGTGTATGTAGTGATCTCCCCCTAGTGGTGGTGTATGATCTGTATGTAGTGATCTCCCCCTAGTGGTGTTGTATAATCTGTATGTGGTGATCTCCCCCTAGTGATGGTGTATAATGTGTATGTAGTGATCTCCCCCTAGTGGTGGTGTATAATGTGTATGTAGTGATCTCCCCCTAGTGGTGGTGTATAATCTGTATGTGGTGATCTCCCCCTAGTGATGGTGTATAATGTGTATGTAGTGATCTCCCCCTAGTGGTGGTGTATAATCTGTATGTAGTGATCTCCTCCTAGTGGTGGTGTATAATGTGTATGTAGTGATCTCCTCCTAGTGGTGGTGTATAATCTGTATGTGGTGATCTCCCCCTAGTGATGGTGTATAATGTGTATGTAGTGATCTCCCCCTAGTGGTGGTGTATAATCTGTATGTAGTGATCTCCCCCTAGTGGTGGTGTATAATGTGTATGTAGTGATCTCCTCCTAGTGGTGGTGTATAATGTGTATGTAGTGATCTCCCCCTAGTGGTGGTGTATAATGTGTATGTAGTGATCTCCTCCTAGTGGTGGTGTATAATCTGTATGTGGTGATCTCCCCCTAGTGATGGTGTATAATGTGTATGTAGTGATCTCCCCCTAGTGGTGGTGTATAATGTGTATGTAGTGATCTCCTCCTAGTGGTGGTGTATAATGTGTATGTAGTGATCTCCCCCTAGTGGTGGTGTATAATGTGTATGTAGTGATCTCCCCCTAGTGGTGGTGTATAATGTGTATGTAGTGATCTCCCCCTAGTGTTGGTGTATAATCTGTATGTAGTGATCTCCCCCTAGTGGTGGTGTATAATGTGTATGTAGTGATCTCCTCCTAGTGGTGGTGTATAATCTGTATGTGGTGATCTCCCCCTAGTGTTGGTGTATAATGTGTATGTAGTGATCTCCCCCTAGTGGTGGTGTATAATCTGTATGTAGTGATCTCCCCCTAGTGGTGGTGTATAATGTGTATGTACTGATCTCCTCCTAGTGGTGGTGTATAATGTGTATGTAGTGATCTCCCCCTAGTGGTGGTGTATAATGTGTATGTAGTGATCTCCTCCTAGTGGTGGTGTATAATCTGTATGTGGTGATCTCCCCCTAGTGATGGTGTATAATCTGTATGTAGTGATCTCCCCCTAGTGGTGGTGTATAATGTGTATGTAGTGATCTCCCCCTAGTGGTGGTGTATAATGTGTATGTAGTGATCTCCTCCTAGTGGTGGTGTATAATGTGTATATAGTGATCTCCCCCTAGTGGTGGTGTATAATGTGTATATAGTGATCTCCCCCTAGTGGTGGTGTATAATGTGTATATAGTGATCTCCCCTAGTGGTGGTGTATAATGTGTATGTAGTGATCTCCCCCTAGTGGTGCTGTATAATGTGTATGTAGTGATCTCCTCCTAGTGGTGGTGTATAATCTGTATGTGGTGATCTCCCCCTAGCGATGGTGTATAATGTGTATGTAGTGAGCTCCTCCTAGTGGTGGTGTATAATCTGTATGTAGTGATCTCCCCCTAGTGGTGGTGTATAATGTGTATGTAGTGATCTCCCCCTAGTGGTGGTGTATAATGTGTATGTAGTGATCTCCTCCTAGTGGTGGTGTATAATGTGTATATAGTGATCTCCCCCTAGTGGTGGTGTATAATCTGTATGTAGTGATCTCCCCCTAGTGGTGGTGTATAATGTGTATATAGTGATCTCCCCCTAGTGGTGGTGTATAATGTGTATATAGTGATCTCCCCCTAGTGGTGGTGTATAATCTGTATGTAGTGAGCTCCCCCTAGTGGTGGTGTATAATGTGTATGTAGTGATCTCCCCCTAGTGGTGGTGTATAATCTGTATGTAGTGATCTCCTCCTAGTGGTGGTGTATAGAGATGAGCGAACATACTCGTCCGAGCTTGATGCTCGTTCGAGCAATAGCGTACTCGAAACTGCTCGCTGCTCGGACGAATACTTCGCCCGCTCGAGAAAATGGCAGCTCCCGCCGTTTTGCTTTTTGGCGGCCAGAAACAGAGCCAATCATAAGCCAGGAGACTCTGCACTCCACCCAGCATGACGTGGTACCCTTACACGTCGATAGCAGTGGTTGGCTGGCCAGATCAGGTGACCCTGGGATAGACTAGCCGCTGCCCGCGCAGCTCGGATCATTCTGTGTCTGGATGCCGCTAGGGAGAGAGCTGCTGCTGGTCAGGGAAAGCGTTAGGGTGTTCTATTAGCTTACTGTTAGGCAGGAGTGATTCTCCAAGAACCCAACAGCCCTTTTTAGGGCTACAATAACGTTCTACTTTTTTTTTTTTATTTGCAGCTAGTACCATATTGTGAGGAATTTGCAGGGGGACTTGCTACCGTTGTGTTTAGCTCTTAGTGACACACATATCCACCTCAAACACCAAAGTGGGAAAATTTATTAGGGGTTTGATTTCAATTAGGCACAGTCTGCCATTTACTTTTTATTTTACGTTTATTTTTTTAATAACTCAGTGTCATCTCATCTGGCATAGTAGTGTGCTTTCATACTTGGCTAGAAAATAGCCATAGGAGAATCCAAACGGCTTCCTTACGCCTACAGTAGCGTTATATATATTTGATTTCTGGTTGATCTGCTGGTGGCTGTACTTGCTGCAGTGCATCTACTAGCCAATTGTGAGCAATTTGTAGTGAGACTTGCGACCGCTGTGTTTTGCGCTTAGTGACGCACATATCCATTGCAAAGACCGAAGTGGGAAAATTTAGTAGGGGTTGGATTTCAATTAGGCACAGTCTGCCATTTTTCCTTTTTTATTTTACGTTTATTTTGTTTAATAACTCAGTGTCATCTCATCTGGCATAGTAGTGTGCTTTCATACTTGGCTAGAAAATAGCCATAGCAATAGGATAGCATCGTTTGGTTTTAAAAACTAAAAAACACAAAAAAAAACAAAAAAACACAAAAAAAAGTAAAAAAAAAATTAAAGTTATAACTCTCATTTTCAAAATGTTTAACCCGAGGGCTAGGGGTAGAGGACGAGGGCGGGGACGTGGGCGTCCAACTACTGCAGGGGTCAGAGGCCGTGGTCCTGGGCGGGGTGAGACACCACCTGCTGATGAGGGAGCAGGGGAATGCCGCAGAGCTACACTCCCTAGGTTTATGTCTGAAGTTACTGGGACTCGTGGTAGAGCACTGTTGAGGCCAGAACAGTGCGAACAGGTGATGTCGTGGATTGCCGACAATGCTTCGAGCAATTTGTCCACCAGTCAGTCTTCCACGCAGTCCACCCATGTCACCGAAATCGGCACTCCTCCAGCTCCTGCACCTCAGCCTCCTCCCCCCCAGTCTGCACCCTCCAAGGAAAATTTGGCATTTGAACCGGCATACTCTGAGGAACTGTTTTCTGGACCCTTCCCACAGTCACAAACCACTTGTCCGGTTGCTGCTGAGCTATTTTCCGATGCCCAGGTTTTCCACCAGTCGCAGTCTGTGGGTGATGATGACCTTCTTGACGTAGTGGAAGAAGTGTGTAAAGAGGTGTCCGACGATGAGGAGACACGGTTGTCAGACAGTGGGGAAGTTGTTGTCAGGGCAGGAAGTCCGAGGGGGGAGCAGACTGAGGGATCGGAGGATGATGAGGTGACAGACCCAAGCTGGGTTGAGAGGCCGGGTGAACACAGTGCTTCTGAGACGGAGGAGAGTCCTCGACCAGAACAGGTTGGAAGAGGCAGTGGTGGGGCCAGACGGAGAGGCAGGGCCAGAGCTGGTGCATCAGCGCCAAATGTGTCAACTAGTGAAGCTCCTGTGGCGAGGGCTCCTGCGGCGAGGGCTAGATTTTCAGAAGTCTGGAGGTTCTTTAAGGAAACACCGGATGACCGACGGACTGTGGTGTGCAACATTTGCCAAACCAGGATCAGCAGGGGTTCCACCACTACTAGCTTAACTACCACCAGTATGCGCAGGCATATGAATGCTAAACACCCCACTCAGTGGCAACAAGCCCGTTCACCTCCGGCCGTGCACACCACTGCTCCTTCCCCTGTGTCAGCTGATAGTCAGCCCCCTGCCCAGGACCCTGCCACAAAAACCCCATCGTCGCCTCCACGATCCTCCACAGCATCCACCAGCGTTCAGCTCTCCATACCCCAGACGCTGGAGCGGAAACGCAAATATAGTGCAACCCACCCGCACGCCCAAGCCCTTAATGTCCACATCTCCAGATTGCTTAGCCTGGAGATGCTGCCCTATAGGCTAGTAGAGACCGAGGCCTTTCGCAACCTCATGGCGGCGGCCGCCCCTCGGTATTCGGTCCCCAGCCGCCACTACTTTTCCCGATGTGCCGTCCCAGCCCTGCACCAGCATGTGTCAGACAACATCACCCGTGCCCTGACCAACGCCGTTTCTGACAAGGTCCACCTGACCACGGACACGTGGACGAGTGCTGCCGGGCAGGGCCACTATATATCGCTGACGGCACATTGGGTTAACTTGGTGGAGGCTGGGACCGAGTCTGACCCTGCGGCTGGTCATATACTGCCGACGCCGAGGATTGCGGGGCCTACCTCGGTCCAGGTGTTTCAGGCCTACTATGCCTCCTCCTCCTCCCACCCCTCCTCCACCTCCGAATTACCATCCGTGGGCATGGCGCCATCAGTCGGTAGCTCTAGGCACAGCAGCAGTGCCGTCGCTAAGCGACAGCAGGCGGTGCTCAAACTGCTGAGCCTAGGCGATAAAAGGCACACCGCCCAAGAGCTATTACAGGGCATCACGGCGCAGACTGATCTGTGGCTGGCACCGCTGAACCTGAAGCCAGGCATGGTTGTGTGTGACAACGGCCGTAACCTGGTGGCGGCTCTGCAACTCGGCAGACTGACACATGTGCCATGCCTGGCCCATGTGTTAAATCTGATAGTTCAGCGTTTCCTCAAGACATACCCCAATCTGTCTGATTTGCTCACGAAGGTGCGCCGCATCTGTGCGCATTTCAGGAAGTCCAGCACAGATGCTGCCACTCTCAGGGCAGCGCAGCGCCGCCTCCAACTGCCCGCTCACCGACTGTTGTGCGACACTGACCATGTTATCCAGAGTTTACCAGCAGCGCAGAGCGATTGTAGACTGCCAGATGTCAACTTCCACCAGAACTGGTAGTCAGGTCAGTCAGCTTCCTCAAGTCTACAATGAGGAGTGGACGTGGATGTCTGATATCTGTCAGGTGCTGAGTAACTTTGAGGAGTCAACACAGATGGTCAGTGGCGATGCCGCCATCATCAGCCTCACCATCCCGCTGCTTGGCCTGTTGAAAAACTCTCTGATCAGCATGAAGTCGGAAGCTTTGCGCTCGTCACAAGAGACGGGGGAAGAAGATTCCCTTGTTGATAGCCAAAGCACCCTTAGGTCTGTTTCTCAGCGCATATCGGAGGAGGTGGAGGTGGAGGTGAAGGAGGATGAGGAGGAAGAGGAGGAGAATGTTGGCGAGACACAAGAGGGGACCATTGTTGAGTCCTTCACTGTTCAGCGTGTATGGGCAGAAGAAGAGGAGTTGGAGGAGTTGGAGGAGGAGGAAATGGACAGTCAGGCCAGTGAGGGGAGTGAATTCTTACGCGTTGGTACTCTGGCGCATATGGCAGATTTCATGCTAGGCTGCCTATCCCGTGACCCTCGCGTTCAAAGAATTTATTCCAGCTCCGATTACTGGGTGTTCACTCTCCTGGACCCACGGTACAAGCAAAATCTTTCCACTCTCATCCCTGGAGAGGAAAGGAGTGTGAGAATGCATGAATACCAGCAGGCCCTGGTGCACAAGCTGAAACAGTATTTCCCTTCTGACAGCGCTAGCGGCAGAGTGCGTAGTTCTGCGGGACAAGTAGCGAGGGAGAGTAGGCGAGCAGGCAGCTTGTCCAGCACTGGCAAGGGTACGCTTTACAAGGCTTTTGCCAGCTTTATGTCACCCCAGCAAGACACTGTCACCTGTCCCCAGTCTCGGCAGAGTAGGGCTGATCTTTACAGAAAGATGGTGAGGGAGTACGTAGCTGACCATACCATCGTCCTAAATGATCACACAGCTCCCTACAACTACTGGGTTTCAAAGCTGGACATGTGGCACGAACTGGCGCTGTACGCCTTGGAGGTTCTTGCCTGCCCTGCCGCTAGCGTCTTGTCCGAGCGGGTTTTCAGTGCAGCTGGTGGCATCATCACCGATAAGCGTACACGCCTGTCGACTGACAGCGCTGACAGGCTGACGCTTATTAAGATGAATAAAGCCTGGATTTCTCATAATTTCCAATCTCCACCAGGTGAAGGAAGCTCAACCTGAATAATTGATCCACTCCTCCTCCTCCTCATTTTCCTCCTTCTCCTCCTCTTTGTACAGTAAAGCAGAGGAAACTGGCTATTTTTTGACAGGGCCCACTGGCTCTAGCTATAGTACTTCATGCATTTAATTTTTCTGGAGGGCCACCGACCCGGTCCTCTGTTTTAAACAATTTTTGGGAGTGCCACATACAGGCACTCAATCTATTCCATTTTTCTGGAGGGCCACCTACCCGGTCCTCTGTTTTAAACAATTTTTGGGAGTGCCACATACAGGCACTCAATCTATTCAATTTTTCTGCAGGGCCACCTACCTGCTCCTCTGGTTTGAAAAGTTTTTTGGACTGCCACATACAGGCACTCAATCTATTCCATTTTACTGGAGGGCCACCTACCTGCTCCTCTGGTTTGAAAAGTTTTTTGGACTGCCACATACAGGCACTCAATCTATTCAATTTTTCTGGAGGGCCACCTACCTGCTCCTCTGGTTTGAAAACTTTTTTGGACTGCCACATACAGGCACTCAATCTATTTCATTTTTCTGGAGGGCCACCTACCTGCTCCTCTGGTTTGAAAACTTTTTTGGACTGCCACATACAGGCACTATCCAAATTGAATTGTCTCCATAGCAGCCTCCACACGTTGTCTCCATTGCTACCTCCAAAAGTCGTCCATATAGCTGCCTCCATACATCGTCCCCTTATCAAACGAGGTGTGTCAGGCAGAAATTTGGGTTGTTTTCATGGATTCCACATCAAAGTTGTTAACTTTGTCGCCACCCTGCTGTGTTATCCACAAAATATACTGGCAAACTTTTATCATTTACCAATATTATTTCAGCGCTTCTTGCGCATCTGTTTACATTCCCCTCACCCGGCATATCCTAAACTTATAAGAACGCTACTACACTTAACTTGGTGCAGGCTGGGACCGAGTCTGACCCTGGGGCTGGTCATATACTGCCGACGCAGAGAATTGCGGGGCCTACCTCGGTCCAGGTCTCAAAGGTCTAGTATACCTCCTCCTCCTCCCACCCCTCCTCCACCTCCTCCTCCTCCGAATTACCATCCGTGGCCATGGCGCCATCAGTCGGTAGCTCTAGGCACAGCAGCAGTGCCGTCGCTAAGCGACAGCAGGCGGTGCTCAAACTGCTGAGCCTAGGCGATAAAAGGCACACCGCCCAAGAGCTATTACAGGGCATTCCACATCAAACTTGTTAACTTTGTCGCCACCCTGCTGTGTAATCCACAAAATATACTTGCAAACTTTTATCATTTACCGATATTATTTCAGCGCTTCTTGCGCATCTGTTTACATTCCCCTCACCCGCCATATCCTAAACTTATAAGAACGCTACTACACTTGATCTTATACAAAAGGTTCTTAGAAGTGCTGTTTGGGGAGTAGCCTAGAGACAGGGGCTTGGATTGGCGAAAGCTCGCCTGGCAGCGGAGCGCCAGCTCCATCCCAAGATCCAACTAACATAGTTTTAACTGCAGCACCTTTAATCTACTACTAGTTCACTGCCTCCATACATGGTCCCCTTATCAAACGAGCTGTGTCAGGCAGAATTTTGGGTTGTTTTCATGGCTTCCATGTTAACTTTGTCGCCACCCTGCTGTGTAATCCACAAAATATACTGGCAAACTTTTATCATGTAGCGATATTATTTGAGCGCTTCTTGCTCACCTCCTTTGGTTCCTCTCTGCCACCCATTGGTTTGAAGCCTGAGTCCATTTAGAGTATGTCGCCATGCCACTCTCTAGCCTGCCGCTGCTGCCGCTGCCTCTGCATGCTGTCCCCAATTATTGCATGTTTTAGATGCTATCTAGCTTCATTCTGTCACTCTGTCATGGCCATTGACTTCAATGGGGCTCGTTATTCGAGACGAGCACTCGAGCATCGGGAAAAGTTTGTCTCGAATAACGAGTACCCGAGCATTTTAGTGCTCGCTCATCTCTAGTGGTGTATAATATGTATGTAGTGATCTCCTCCTAGTGGTGGTGTATAATGTGTATGTAGTGATCTCCCCCGAGTGGTGGTGTATGATCTGTATGTAGTGATCTCCCCCTAGTGGTGGTGTATAATGTGTATGTAGTGATCTCCTCCTAGTGGTGGTGTATAATCTGTATGTAGTGATCTCCCCCTAGTGGTGGTGTATAATGTGTATGTAGTGATCTCCCCCTAGTGGTGGTGTATAATGTGTATGTAGTGGTCTCCCCCTAGTGGTGGTGTATAATGTGTATGTAGTGATCTCCCCCTAGTGGTGGTGTATAATGTGTATGTAGTGATCTCCCCCTAGTGGTGGTGTATAATCTGTATGTAGTGACCTCCCCCTAGTGGTGATGTATAATCTGTATGTAGTGATCTCCTCCTAGTGGTGGTGTATAATGTGTATGTAGTGATCTCCTCCTAGTGGTGGTGTATAATCTGTATGTAGTGAGCTCCCCCTAGTGGTGGTGTATAATCTGTATGTAGTGATTTCCCCCTAGTGGTGGTGTATAATCTGTATGTAGTGAGCTCCCACTGGTGGTGGTGTATAATCTGTATGTAGTGAGCTCCCACTAGTGGTGGTGTATAATCTGTATGTAGTGATCTCCCCCTAGTGGTGGTGTATAATCTGTATGTAGTGAGCTCCCACTAGTAGTGGTGTATAATGTGTATGTAGTGATCTCCCCCTAGTGGTGGTGTATAATGTGTATGTAGTGATCTCCCCCTAGTGGTGGTGTATAATGTGTATGTAGTGATCTCCCCCTAGTGGTGGTGTATAATGTGTATGTAGTGGTCTCCCCCTAGTGGTGGTGTATAATGTGTATGTAGTGATCTCCCCCTAGTGGTGGTGTATAATGTGTATGTAGTGATCTCCCCCTAGTGGTGGTGTATAATGTGTATGTAGTGATCTCCTCCTAGTGGTGGTGTATAATGTGTATGTAGTGATCTCCTCCTAGTGGTGGTGTATAATGTGTATGTAGTGATCTCCTCCTAGTGGTGGTGTATAATCTGTATGTAGTGATTTCCCCCTAGTGGTGGTGTATAATCTGTATGTAGTGATTTCCCCCTAGTGGTGGTGTATAATCTGTATGTAGTGATCTCCCCCTAGTGGTGGTGTATAATCTGTATGTAGTGATCTCCCCCTAGTGGTGGTGTATAATGTGTATGTAGTGATCTCCTCCTAGTGGTGGTGTATAATGTGTATGTAGTGATCTCCCCCGAGTGGTGGTGTATGATCTGTATGTAGTGATCTCCCCCTAGTGGTGGTGTATAATGTGTATGTAGTGATCTCCTCCTAGTGGTGGTGTATAATCTGTATGTAGTGATCTCCCCCTAGTGGTGGTGTATAATGTGTATGTAGTGATCTCCCCCTAGTGGTGGTGTATAATGTGTATGTAGTGGTCTCCCCCTAGTGGTGGTGTATAATGTGTATGTAGTGGTCTCCCCCTAGTGGTGGTGTATAATGTGTATGTAGTGATCTCCTCCTAGTGGTGGTGTATAATGTGTATGTAGTGATCTCCTCCTAGTGGTGGTGTATAATCTGTATGTAGTGAGCTCCCCCTAGTGGTGGTGTATAATCTGTATGTAGTGATTTCCCCCTAGTGGTGGTGTATAATCTGTATGTAGTGAGCTCCCACTAGTGGTGGTGTATAATCTGTATGTAGTGAGCTCCCACTAGTGGTGGTGTATAATCTGTATGTAGTGATCTCCCCCTAGTGGTGGTGTATAATCTGTATGTAGTGAGCTCCCACTAGTAGTGGTGTATAATGTGTATGTAGTGATCTCCCCCTAGTGGTGGTGTATAATGTGTATGTAGTGATCTCCCCCTAGTGGTGGTGTATAATGTGTATGTAGTGATCTCCCCCTAGTGGTGGTGTATAATGTGTATGTAGTGGTCTCCCCCTAGTGGTGGTGTATAATGTGTATGTAGTGATCTCCCCCTAGTGGTGGTGTATAATGTGTATGTAGTGATCTCCCCCTAGTGGTGGTGTATAATGTGTATGTAGTGATCTCCTCCTAGTGGTGGTGTATAATGTGTATGTAGTGATCTCCTCCTAGTGGTGGTGTATAATGTGTATGTAGTGATCTCCTCCTAGTGGTGGTGTATAATCTGTATGTAGTGATTTCCCCCTAGTGGTGGTGTATAATCTGTATGTAGTGATCTCCCCCTAGTGGTGGTGTATAATCTGTATGTAGTGAGCTCCCACTAGTGGTGGTGTATAATCTGTATGTAGTGATCTCCCCCTAGTGGTGGTGTATAATCTGTATGTAGTGATCTCCCCCTAGTGGTGGTGTATAATCTGTATGTAGTGATCTCCCCCTAGTGGTGGTGTATAATGTGTATGTAGTGATATCCCCCTAGTGGTGGTGTATAATGTGTATGTAGTGATCTCCCCTTAGTGCTGGTGTATAATGTGTATGTAGTGATCTCCTCCTAGTGGTGGTGTATAATCTGTATGTAGTGATCTCCCCCTAGTGGTGGTGTATAATGTGTATGTAGTGGTCTCCCCCTAGTGGTGGTGTATAATGTGTATGTAGTGATCTCCTCCTAGTGGTGGTGTATAATGTGTATGTAGTGATCTCCTCCTAGTGGTGGTGTATAATGTGTATGTAGTGATCTCCTCCTAGTGGTGGTGTATAATGTGTATGTAGTGATCTCCCCCTAGTGGTGGTGTATAATGTGTATGTAGTGATCTCCTCCTAGTGGTGGTGTATAATGTGTATGTAGTGATCTCCTCCTAGTGGTGGTGTATAATGTGTATGTAGTGATCTCCTCCTAGTGGTGGTGTATAATGTGTATGTAGTGATCTCCCCCTAGTGGTGGTGTATAATGTGTATGTAGTGATCTCCCCCTAGTGGTGGTGTATAATGTGTATGTAGTGATCTCCCCCTAGTGGTGGTGTATAATGTGTATGTAGTGATCTCCCCCTAGTGGTGGTGTATAATGTGTATGTAGTGATCTCCCCCTAGTGGTGGTGTATAATGTGTATGTAGTGATCTCCCCTTAGTGCTGGTGTATAATGTGTATGTAGTGATCTCCTCCTAGTGGTGGTGTATAATCTGTATGTAGTGATCTCCCCCTAGTGGTGGTGTATAATGTGTATGTAGTGATCTCCCCCTAGTGGTGGTGTATAATGTGTATGTAGTGATCTCCCCCTAGTGGTGGTGTATAATGTGTATGTAGTGATCTCCCCCTAGTGGTGGTGTATAATGTGTATGTAGTGATCTCCCCCTAGTGGTGGTGTATAATCTGTATGTAGTGCTCTCCCTCTAGTGGTGGTGTATAATGTGTATGCAGTGATCTCCCCCTAGTGGTGGTGTATAATGTGTATGTAGTGATCTCCCCTTAGTGCTGGTGTATAATGTGTATGTAGTGATCTCCCCCTAGTGGTGGTGTATAATGTGTATGCAGTGATCTCCCCCTAGTGGTGGTGTATAATGTGTATGTAGTGATCTCCTCCTAGTGGTGGTGTATAATCTGTATGTAGTGATCTCCCCCTAGTGGTGGTGTATAATCTGTATGTAGTGATCTCCTCCTAGTGGTGGTGTATAATGTGTATGTAGTGATCTCCCCCTAGTGGTGGTGTATAATATGTATGTAGTGATCTCCCCCTAGTGGTGGTGTATAATGTGTATGTAGTGATCTCCTCCTAGTGGTGGTGTATAATATGTATGTAGTGATCTCCCCCTAGTGGTGGTGTATAATGTGTATGTAGTGATCTCCTCCTAGTGGTGGTGTATAATGTGTATGTAGTGATCTCCTCCTAGTGGTGGTGTATATTGTGTATGTAGTGATCTCCTCCTAGTGGTGGTGTATAATGTGTATGTAGTGATCTCCTCCTAGTGGTGGTGTATAATCTGTATGTAGTGATCTCCCCCTAGTGGTGACTGTATAATCTGTATGTAGTGATCTCCTCCTAGTGGTGGTGTATAATCTGTATGTAGTGATCTCCTCCTAGTGGTGGTGTATAATGTGTATGTAGTGATCTCCTCCTAGTGGTGGTGTATAATGTGTATGTAGTGATCTCCCCCTAGTGGTGGTGTATAATCTGTATGTAGTGATCTCCCCCTAGTGGTGGTGTATAATGTGTATGTAGTGATCTCCCCCTAGTGGTGGTGTATAATCTGTATGTAGTGATCTCCCCCTAGTGGTGGTGTATAATCTGTATGTAGTGATCTCCTCCTAGTGGTGGTGTATAATCTGTATGTAGTGATCTCCCCCTAGTGGTGGTGTATAATGTGTATGTAGTGATCTCCCCCTAGTGGTGGTGTATAATCTGTATGTAGTGATCTCCCCCTAGTGGTGGTGTATAATGTGTATGTAGTGATCTCCCCCTAGTGGTGGTGTATAATGTGTATGTAGTGATCTCCTCCTAGTGGTGGTGTATAATGTGTATGTAGTGATCTCCCCCTAGTGGTGGTGTATAATCTGTATGTAGTGATCGCCTCCTAGTGGTGGTGTATAATCTGTATGTAGTGATCTCCCCCTAGTGGTGGTATATAATGTGTATGTAGTGATCTCCTCCTAGTGGTGGTGTATAATCTGTATGTAGTGATCTCCTCCTAGTGGTGGTGTATAATGTGTATGTAGTGATCTCCCCCTAGTGGTGGTGTATAATCTGTATGTAGTGAGCTCCCCCTAGTGGTGGTGTATAATCTGTATGTAGTGAGCTCCTCCTAGTGGTGGTGTATAATGTGTATGTAGTGATCTCTCCCTAGTGGTGGCTGTATAATGTGTATGTAGTGATCTCTCCCTAGTGGTGGTGTATAATGTGTATGTAGTGATCTCCCCCTAGTGGTGGTGTATAATGTGTATGTAGTGATCTCCCCCTAGTGGTGATGCATAATGTGTATGTAGTGATCTCCTCCTAGTGGTGGTGTATAATGTGTATGTAGTGATCTCCCCCTAGTGGTGGTGTATAATCAGTATGTAGTGAGCTCCCCCTAGTGGTGGTGTATAATCTGTATGTAGTGATCTCCCCCTAGTGGTGGTGTATAATCTGTATGTAGTGAGCTCCCCCTGGTGGTGGCTGCTGGTAGAGAGACCTATATGAGCAGGGGATTCAGTGTTCTGTGTCAGGACCCCTATAACATATTAGGCTCCGCCCCCTGCAGCGAGATGATGCATTTATTAACAGGAATAATAAATGATGTGACGCATTTCATTTACAATAAATTATATTTTACAAAAAAAATAAAGAAAAGAGCTGCACAATAATCATCTGCTCCGTGACCACATGATCCTCTGGGCAGAAAAAGAAAAAAAAATCCACCCAGCTCACCCAGGCTCCTGCACGGACAGCCTTTCTAGAATTCCACTTCCAGTATTAGCGCTTCATAACTAGGCAGATAAGGATTCCTGGAAACATGGAAAGCTGGGTGACAATGTAGCCTGGAAAAGCTGGATGGTCATTCAGCTTTCTATGTGCTCAGATTGTACAGAATCTCTTCTCATTAGATCAGAGTTCATGGAAAGCTGGGTGACAAGTAGACTGGAAGCTATAATGGAAGATATATTGGTTGAAATCCAGCTTTTCCACATTATGCAACACGGTAGACCATCCATGCAGGAGTCTTGAAAAGCTGGATTTTACCCAATACGGATACTGATACAGCCACACTGCAATTTTCACCCAGCTTTTTGAAGAATCCTGAAAAAAAAAAAAAAAAAAAACTATATGTACAGGATTAGGGTTCTTGGAAAGCTGGGTGATCATCCAGCTTTTCTTGGCTTCTGCATGTATATTTTACTAGATCAGGAGACTGGAAAAGCTGAATTACACCCAAATATGGCCGCCATCACAGATCCCGCTATGGCTGTGAACCAAAATTTCCGATAATCTTGGAAAGCTGGGTGATAAACACTGCAGGAGACATATCATTCGTCACCCAGCTTTTCCAGAAGGTTTTTCTTTTAATTTAAAGGGGAAACATCCTTTTATGAGCAGCTCATCAATACTGAGTATCTTTTCATGGTTTTCTCGTTTTTTTTTCACAATTTCATGATCACAATTTTATCGGTTCTTCCAGTTTAGTAGCTGTACATCTGTTCCTGTGAGTCCACGTCTCCCGGTTGTCCCCCCTGTGTGGGGGATGTATGAGGTTCCTGGTCCACCTGCTCCGAGGGCGGTTCTTCCTCAGTAGGAGGCGGGGTTTCCCCCACGGGTACCGCCCTCCAGGTCAGAGGTCCTTCGGTTGCGATCTGCCCCCCCAGCGGGGCTATAGAATTCACAAAGGTGGTGAGGTTGATGAAGTGGGCCACGGGGTGCGGTCCGGCGGCCTCTGGGGCTGCGGTTATTGCCAGCTCTGCCGGCCGGTTGTGGAGGACGGCGCTGCCGCTCACCGCGTCGAAGGTCACAGTCAGTATGGAGCTGTCCAGCTGGAGCTGGCGGTCAGGAGCAGTCAGGTGACCCACCGCTACCGGCTGCAGGCTGGCAAACTGCGCTCCGGCCGTGGTGGTGATAGGGGTGACCTTGATGTTGGTTAAACCCACGGTGCACGACGGCGCAGGGACGTTCCCATCGCTGATCGTCACAACAACCTAAAACATGAAATAATATGAGTGTGGGCTCCCTTTAAATTACTGGGGCGTGGCCAATGTTATCAAGCCCCTCCTCCCTTACATGTAAGAATAATCCTACATAGCAATCAGTGCAGTCTATGCTCCCACCAGGGCGTGGACAGCCCACTACTATCAAAGTTGCTCAGCCAATCAGTGGTAGAAGACCCGCCTCATACAACGATTGAATAAGAAGCCTCTTCTAGTGCTTCCTGTACTGCTAGGACACACCCAGGAAGTCAACATTTAAAGGAAATCAACCATCAAAATCATGAATGATCATCCTGATAAACCAGGGACATTACACATAGATCCAGGCACCGGGACTGTGGGAATCTTCTTATATGTGTTATCAAGATGGTAGGAGGCCCTGGATATCAACTTTTATAATTATGGTAATGAGCCATAAGGGCTCTGGGGGGGGTGTTACCAGAGCCTCTCCGTGCTGTAGCTTCAGAGACTCTCACACTGTGCAGGGGAACTTCTCCTTCCCACTGTGTGAGATTACACTATATAGTGGGAGGGAGAAAGTGCAGAGGGAGAAGAGGGGAGAGAGAGAGACAGTAACAGCCTGTGAAGCTGCAGCACGGAGGGGCTCTGGTAACACCTCATAGGACTTCTGACTCATTACCATAATTATAAAAGTTGATATTGGAAGTTAGGAGGCCATGGATAACAAATATAAGAAGATACCACAGTCCCGGGGCCTGGGTCTACGAGTGATGTCCCTGGTTTATCAGGATGGATTGTGATGGTAGATTTCCTTTAAAAATTTATAGTCACTTATTCTACTATAGTCACATCCGAAGCTGCATTCACTATTCTCCCTACCACTTTTAGAGTCTGAAATGAAGCCAAAGAGATCCAACCCCAACACAAAATATGCATCATTTTTTATATTTATGAGAATGATGTAAGACTTATAAACGCAGCTCTGGATGTGACTGGAGTATAGAGACAAGTAGTAGTAAAATCTCAGTTCTCCTGTTTTAGGAAGCAATTTTGCAGCTTTAATTTAGGAGTTTCCCTCTATTATTCCTCCTGGAAATTAACCCTTCAGATTTGTCAGTCGGGCGTGTCCATATGTACACGGACTTTGTCCATTAGTAGCATCATGTGTACAGAGATGGGGATAAAGATTATCAAGGGAACTGTTCATACCAATGGTCAGTCTGGCCGTAACATTTCCAGGGGGAATAACAGAGGGTTTGGTGCAATGTATGGACAACCTATAGGGTCCTCACTGACCTGTTGTAGGGTCTCCACAGCAGATCCGTCCTCCTCTCCGGCGCCACTGCTGAACTCCACCTCCTTGTTACTATACTGTGCAAACTGAGAGTCCGCGTGTACCACCTCCTCCACCCCGACACCATCCTTGACCGAGCCGGCGTGAGAGGCCCCCAGCCGCATCGCTTTACCCCTCGACAGGTCTTCATCTTCTACATCCAATACCGGCTGTGAGGAGACATAAGCACCCACGTTACAGGCACCCGACACCCTGCACACCCGCCCTCCTATGTCCTAGATGGTCATTAATGACCATGTACACCGGAATAGAGTGATCAGGTGTACACTGGTGGTTAGTAGCAGCAGGACTGTGATAAATGGACTTGTATATCAGGATTGCACAAGGATGTATCCTCACACTGCTGTGCTCTCTGCAGACAGTGTTATGTATTGTCCCTGGAGAGCTGTGCAATCAGACCTTTGTGTATGTTGTTAGTAGCAGGAGGACTGTGAAATATGGATTTATATTCATGGATTGTAGCTTCTCCAACTGCACTGTAGGTGTGTCCTCACACTGCTGTGCTCTATGTAGCCAGTGTTAGGTATTGTCCCTTGAGAGATGTGTAGTCAGACCTTTGTGTATGTTGTTAGTAGGAGCAGGACTGTGATTTATGGATTTATATTCCAGGATTGTAGCTTCTCCAAGTGCACTGCTGCTCTCTGCATCAAGCAGTAGACAGTATTGGGTGGCAAGCACACACAGCGGTTCTATCAGATCTTTTTTGTGCGTTACAGCTGGATTCTGAAAAGGATTTAGATTTTATAGACTGAAAGCTGTACCAGATACTACAGTAGTCACTCAGAACTAGTGAGGTGCTGTAAAGCAGTTCAATGCAGAGGGCCAAGAGCACAGCAGTGTAAAGACAGAACTGTGCACTTGAGGAAAATACAATCCTGGAATATAAATCCATACATCACAGTCCTGCTGCTACTAACAATATTCCCAAAAGTTATGATTATACATCTATCCAGCACAAATACGTAAACACCGGCTGCAGAGAGCACAGCAGTGTGAGGACTAAGTACAATCCTTCAATACAAATCCATATTTCACAGTCCTGCTGCTGACAGTTTCCCCTTCAAACGTAAATGGAGAATAATCTAAATTTCTCCAATCTCAGATCACCCGGAGACCCTTCTGATAACCCTGGATTGCAGCGATGGCGCTGCTGTCCAGCCTGACCAGAAGCGACGCCATCACATGTATGGCGCATGGACGTCACATGTAGTGTATGGGTTGTCCTGGGGACTGGAGCTGGGGGACCCCCGAGAGAGAGGTACAATTTTTTTGTTTTGTGCCTCATTACAGCAACCATCCATGGAAGTGAATGGGTGCTGTAATACTTCATTTCCCCTGCGGGGGCGCTGCAGTGTAACAGCCTATCCATTAATACCCAAAGCTGGAGCCCCTTTAATCACCACCAAGGAAGTTGTGCAATAGATGACAGACTGGTTAGGTCTAGAGGTAGGTAGACGGAGCGTATATCTGCCCCCAGGGGGCCCCGTACTGGTTACCTGCACGACTGAGGCCTCGTCAATGGCTGTCTGCTCTTGTAGATCGTCCAAATCTTGGATCCGCAATGAAAGGACCTGATGTGGATTAGGTTCAGCTTATTACATTTTTACATGGAAGTTCTATAAGGTTCATTATAGGGCAGGGGAGGGGGTCTGAGAGCCGGGACCCCCCACCACACCATCATTAGTACAACATGGAGACCAAGAACGTATTCAGCTGTAATGAATGGGGGGGTGGAGGGGGGGTCCAAGCTCATCTTCTGCCAGAAATGTACAGGTATATAACCGACAATATAAGGTTTATTGTGGATTTTGAATATCAACTTTTTATTACTTTGTTGTATATAGATCCAGAATTCTGTGCGGAAATGTTTAGCGCGGTTGTAATTCTGATACACGGATCCAAATGCCCTTCATATGTATAAAAGTCTAAAAGATTCTGTCACCACTAGGGGGAGCTCAGGAGCTAAGTTTAAAGTTCCATGTAAAAAAAAGTCTGCAGACAGCTCTTGAGCTCCCCCTAGTTGAGGCAAAGAGAATTTTTAATCTGTTCCAAGACTACGTTGAGGATTTGGAGCAGTAAATCAGCACTGTTAAGAATTATCCGAAACAATAAAAAACTAAATCAGCACAGAATGTTGACCCTAAATGGTGCAGTGTTTATATAGCAAAATTTTACAAAGCTGAAGAATAAACCAAAGTGTGAGGAACCGAAGGTGATCGCATCAATTTCAACTAAATCAGTGCACTATAACAGTACAGCAGGGGCCCCCCTGTGCTTCACTATTATGGCACTGGCTGTCAAGGGGTTAAAGGGGGTTTCTTCAGGATTAGTGGGGGCCTGCTCTCTGCTGATTAGTGGATGAAGAGAGCGCAGCATGCTCCTCACGGCTAACCATGCATAGCGCCATATATGGAACAGTGGCGGTGCCTGGCATTGCAGCCAGAGCCCTGATATTGATCATCTATTCTAACAATATGCGATTAATGAAGAAAATCACAGAGAACCCATAGAACGACCCAGTAAGCCTAGTGGTGGAGGAGTCCTACTAACCTCCGGGTGCTTGCGCCTCAGGTGTCGGCTCATGGACGCCCGGGTGGAGACCTTGGTTCCGCAGAGATGGCAGCTCTGGGCCTCCACCTTCTCATGGGTGAGCTGGATGTGCTTCTGGAGCATGTACTCGGTCACGTACTTCTTGTCACACACCCTGCAGGCCCACTTCTTTCCCACTTCAACACAGAGAGAGAGACATCACAGACAGACAGCATCACAGTACAGGACGAGGCGTCACGTCTCTATGCGAGTACAGGAGACAGCAGAGTATGGCCTATAAAGCATGAGTGGAGTAGCTGGGCGCGCTCTACAGGACCGGCGCCAAAGGGAGTGCGAGGGCCAGCTCTACAGGACCGCGCCAAAGGGAGTGCGAGGGCGCGCTCTACAGGGCCGTGCCAATTTGGAGCATGAGGGTGCGCTCTACAGGGCCGCGGCAATGGAGCGGCTGGGTGTGCTCTACAGGACTGCGCCAAAGGAAGCAGGAGGGCGCGCTCTACAGGACCGTGGCAAAGGAAGCAGGAGGGCGCGCTCTACAGGACCGTGGCAAAGGAAGCAGGAGGGCGCGCTCTACAGGACCGTGGCAAAGGAAGCACGAGGGCGTGCTCTACAGGACCACGCCAAAGGAAGCAGGAGGGCGCGCTCTACAGGACCGTGGCAAAGGAAGCACGAGGGCGCGCTCTACAGGACCGTGCCAATTTGGAGCATGAGGGTGCGCTCTACAGGGCCGCGGCAATGGAGCGGCTGGGTGTGCTCTACAGGACCACGCCAAAGGAAGCAGGAGGGCGCGCTCTACAGGACCGTGGCAAAGGAAGCACGAGGGCGCGCTCTACAGGACCGTGGCAAAGGAAGCACGAGGGCGCGCTCTACAGGACCGTGGCAAAGGAAGCACGAGGGCGCGCTCTACAGGACCGTGGCAAAGGAAGCACGAGGGCGCGCTCTACAGGACCGTGGCAAAGGAAGCACAAGGACGCGCTCTACAGGACCGTGGCAAAGGAAGCACAAGGACGCGCTCTACCGGACCGTGCCAATTTGGAGCATGAGGGTGTGCTTTACAGGGCAGCGCCAATGGAGCGGCTGGGCGTGCTCTACAGGACCACGGCAAAAGGAGCGGCTGGGCACGCTCTCGTCTGGCCTCTCCTTTACTTAGCGGAAACGTGGCTCCAGTGCTAGAGATCAGTGATCCCCGGATCAGGTGTCTTCTAGCTATGAGGACATGTACTTACCACTATGCACCAGTTTGTGGGTCTCCATTGTGTTCTTCTCGCTGAACGTCTTCCCACACACCTCACACATGAAGTCCTTCATACCTGTACACACAGCGGGAGGTCACATAACGTGCTCCGTAAACACAACAGTATACGCCGTATACACCTATACCCGGCTCCTCACCCGTGTGCCTCTTGTAATGCTTCAGCATGTTCACCTTCTGTGCAAACTTGCGGTGACACTCCATACACTCGTACTCCTTGATCCCCTTGTGCAGCTTCATGTGATGGCGCAGCGCGTGCTTCGTCTTCATCCCTGAGGAAACAGAACCAGAGGCCGTTAGAGCATGCTGGGAGTTGTAGTTTTGCAGTGACCCACATGTTTCTAAACACGGCTGTCCATGATCAATGTCAGCTCCTGCTTTGTTTACACATGTCATATGCACCTCAATTACTACACCCTACCATCCAAGGCAGTGAGTCCATGCTGTAGCTTCACAGGCTGTTACACTGTCTCCTCCTCCACCAACACAAGATAACATCAGGCAGAGTAATGTCCCTGGTTTATCGGGATGGATTTCCTATAATCCCAGTATGTTCCCTGCACTCTGTCCTGTACCTTTCCCGCACTCTGCGCACAGGTATTCCCGGATGTCGTCATGGACTCTCATATGTTCCTTCAGCATGTCCTTCCGGGCAAAAGACTTCCCGCACTGCTCACAGCCGTGACTCTTCACCCCTGAAAGAGAAGAGTCAATGAGTGGAGACCAAACCACCAGCGGCCCAGCACGGAGGAGGAACACACATCACCTGAATGGATGAGCTTGTGTCTTTCCAGGTTTCCGATACTGTTGAAGATCCTGCCGCAGACCTCACAGGGGTGAATGTACCTGCAGAGGGACACAGACGTCCTGGATGTCAGATCCCTCATCAACAACAACTGATCACATATCTAAAGTAATGGGAGCAGTACAAAGTATCCGGGATCCCCCCAATAAGAGACTGCACTGGGGCATCAACTCTCCATTGGTATGGAGGACGTATACGATGGAGTCATGACACAGTAGGGTGAGGGATCTGCAGGGTAGGTGCCCCAGTAGACAGGACACAGCACTACATACTCACTTCTGGACCTCAGGGTCCGGTAGATTCTCCCGGTGGATCACCATGTGCGCGTGGTATGTTGCCTTGAGTGCAAATCTTCTATGACAAATACTGCAGTCATAACCATTCTCTGCGTGGATATCCATGATGTGCTTCAGGTATTCCTTCCCCCGAGCGAACGAGATCTGCAGTATAATACAGGATGTAACTCAGGACTGCACCAGCAGAATAGTGAGTGCAGCTCTGGGGTATAATACAGGATGTAACTCAGGATCAGTACAGGATAAGTAATGTCATGTATGTACACAATGACTGCACCAGCAGCAGAATAGTGAGTGCAGCTCTGGAGTATAATACAGGATGTAACTCAGGATCAGTACTGGATAAGTAATGTCATGTATGTACACAGTGACAGCACCAGCAGCAGAATAGTGAGTGCAGCTCTGGAGTATAATACACAATGTAACTCAGGATCAGTACTGGATAAGTAATGTCATGTATGTACACAGTGACAGCACCAGCAGCAGAATAGTGAGTGCAGCTCTGGAGTATCATATAGGATGTAACTCAGGATCAGTACAGGATAAGTAATGTCATGTATGTACACAGTGACTCCACCAGCAGCAGAATAGTGAGTGCAGCTCTGGGGGATAATACAGCATGTAACTCAGGATCAGTACAGGATAAGTAATGTCATGTATGTACACAGTGACTGCACCAGCAGCAGAATAGTGAGTGCAGCTCTGGAGTATAATACAGGATGTAACTCAGGATCAGTACAGGATAAGTAATGTCATGTATGTACACAGTGACTGCACCAGCAGCAGAATAGTGAGTGCAGCTCTGGGGTATAATACAGGATGTAACTCAGGATCAGTACAAGATAAGTAATGTCATGTATGTACACCGTGACTGCACCAGCAGCAGAATAGTGAGTGCAGCTCTGGGGTATAATACAGGATGTAACTCAGGATCAGTACAGGATAAGTAATGTCATGTATGTACACAGTGACTGCTCCAGCAGCAGAATAGTGAGTGCAGCTCTGGGGGATAATACAGGATGTAACTCAGGATCAGTACAGGATAAGTAATGTCATGTATGTACACAGTGACTGCACCAGCAGCAGAATAGTGAGTGCAGCTCTGGGGTATAATACAGGATGTAACTCAGGATCAGTACAGGATAAGTAATGTCATGTATGTACACAGTGACTGCACCAGCAGCAGAATGGTGAGTGCAGCTCTGGAGTATAATACAGGATGTAACTCAGGATCAGTACAGGATAAGTAATGTCATGTATGTACACAGTGACTGCACCAGCAGCAGCAGAATAGTGAGTGCAGCTCTGGGGTATAATACAGGATGTAACTCAGGATCAGTACAGGATAAGTAATGTCATGTATGTACACAGTGACTGCACCAGCAGCAGAATAGTGAGTGCAGCTCTGGAGTACAATACAGGATGTAACTCAGGATCAGTACAGGATAAGTAATGTCATGTATGTACACAGTGACTGCACCAGCAGCAGAATAGTGAGTGCAGCTCTGGGGTATAATACAGGATGTAACTCAGGATCAGTACAGGATCAGTAATGTCATGTATGTACACAGTGACTGCACCAGCAGCAGAATAGTGAGTGCAGCTCTGGGGTATAATACAGGATGTAACTCAGGATCAGTACAGGATAAGTAATGTCATGTATGTACACAGTGACTGCACCAGCAGCAGATTAGTGAGTGTAGCTCTGGGGTATAATACAGGATGTAACTCAGGATCAGTACAGGATAAGTAATGTCATGTATGTACACAGTGACTGCACCAGTAGCAGAATAGTGAGTGCAGCTCTGGAGTATAATACAGGATGTAACTCAGGATCAGCACAAGATAAGTAATGTCATGTATGTACACAGTGACTGCACCAGCAGCAGAATAGTGAGTGCAGCTCTGGGGTATAATACAGGATGTAACTCAGGATCAGTACAGGATAAGTAATGTCATGTATGTACACAGTGACTGCACCAGCAGCAGAATAGTGAGTGCAGCTCTGGAGTATAATACAGGATGTAACTCAGGATCAGTACAGGATAAGTAATGTCATGTATGTACACAGTGACTGCACCAGCAGCAGAATAGTGAGTGCAGCTCTGGAGTATAATACAGGATGTAACTCAGGATCAGCACAAGATAAGTAATGTCATGTATGTACACAGTGACTGCACCAGCAGCAGAATAGTGAGTGCAGCTCTGGGGTATAATACAGGATGTAACTCAGGATCAGTACAGGATAAGTAATGTCATGTATGTACACAGTGACTGCACCAGCAGCAGAATAGTGAGTGCAGATCTGGGGTATAATACAGGATGTAACTCAGGATCAGTACAGGATAAGTAATGTCATGTATGTACACAGTGACTGCACCAGCAGCAGAATAGTGAGTGCAGCTCTGGGGTATAATACAGGATGTAACTCAGGATCAGTACAGGATAAGTAATGTCATGTATGTACACAGTGACTGCACCAGCAGCAGATTAGTGAGTGTAGCTCTGGGGTATAATACAGGATGTAACTCAGGATCAGTACAGGATAAGTAATGTCATGTATGTACACAGTGACTGCACCAGTAGCAGAATAGTGAGTGCAGCTCTGGAGTATAATACAGGATGTAACTCAGGATCAGCACAAGATAAGTAATGTCATGTATGTACACAGTGACTGCACCAGCAGCAGAATAGTGAGTGCAGCTCTGGGGTATAATACAGGATGTAACTCAGGATCAGTACAGGATAAGTAATGTCATGAATGTACACAGTGACTGCACCAGCAGCAGAATAGTGAGTGCAGCTCTGGGGTATAATACAGGATGTAACTCAGGATCAGCACAAGATAAGTAATGTCATGTATGTACACAGTGACTGCACCAGCAGCAGAATAGTGAGTGCAGCTCTGGAGTATAATACAGGATGTAACTCAGGATCAGTACAGGATAAGTAATGTCATGTATGTACACAGTGACTGCACCAGCAGCAGAATAGTGAGTGCAGATGTGGAGTATAATACTGGATGTAACTCAGGATCAGTACAGGATAAGTAATGTCATGTATGTACACAGTGACTGCACCACCAGCAGCAGTATAGTGAGTGCAGCTCTGGGGTATAATACAGGATGTAACTCAGGATCAGTACAGGATAAGTAATGTCATGTATGTACACAGTGACTGCACCAGCAGCAGAATAGTGAGTGCAGCTCTGGGGTATAATACAGGATGTAACTCAGGATCAGTACAGGATAAGTAATGTCATGTATGTACACAGTGACTGCACCAGCAGCAGAATAGTGAGTGCAGCTCTGGGGTATAATACAGGATGTAACTCAGGATCAGTACAGGATAAGTAATGTCATGTATGTACACAGTGACTGCACCAGCAGCAGAATAGTGAGTGCAGATCTGGGGTATAATACAGGATGTAACTCAGGATCAGTACAGGATAAGTAATGTCATGTATGTACACAGTGACTGCACCAGCAGCAGAATAGTGAGTGCAGCTCTGGGGTATAATACAGGATGTAACTCAGGATCAGTACAGGATAAGTAATGTCATGTATGTACACAGTGACTGCACCAGCAGCAGAATAGTGAGTGCAGCTCTGGGGTATAATACAGGATGTAACTCAGGATCAGTACAGGATAAGTAATGTCATGTATGTACACAGTGACTGCACCAGCAGCAGAATAGTGAGTGCAGCTCTGGGGTATAATACAGGATGTAACTCAGGATCAGTACAGGATCAGTAATGTCATGTATGTACACAGTGACTGCACCAGCAGCAGAATAGTGAGTGCAGCTCTGGGGTATAATACAGGATGTAACTCAGGATCAGTACAGGATAAGTAATGTCATGTATGTACACAGTGACTGCACCAGCAGCAGAATAGTGAGTGCAGCTCTGGGGTATAATACAGGATGTAACTCAGGATCAGTACAGGATAAGTAATGTCATGTATGTACACAGTGACTGCACCACCAGCAGAATAGTGAGTGCAGCTCTGGGGTATAATACAGGATGTAACTCAGGATCAGTACAGGATCAGTAATGTCATGTATGTACACAGTGACTGCACCAGCAGCAGAATAGTGAGTGCAGCTCTGGGGTATAATACAGGATGTAACTCAGGATCAGTACAGGATAAGTAATGTCATGTATGTACACAGTGACTGCACCAGCAGCAGAATAGTGAGTGCAGCTCTGGAGTATAATCAGAGGTTAGTGGTCTCTTACCTGACACCTCTTACAGCTGTACTTGTGGGGCTCAGAGTCGGCGCTTCCATCCGAGTTTTCATCGTTGTCCTCGGAGGAGATGCCGATCTTTCCTATAAATTCTTCCCTTTGTTGGTCGTTCATCAAAGCGATATCCTAAACACGAGTAACAAGTATTAGGACAGTCCTGCGCCTGTAAGTAACACCCAGGGACAGGACAGACAGCTGGACAGGACCGATACCTTGAAGTGGATGTGAATGTGATCTCGGAGGACGTCCACCCTGAAGAACTTGCGACCACAGATCTCACAGGTGTATTTCTTATCCCCGTGTGTGAGGAGGTGTTTGTTCATGTTGCTCCGACAGGAGAACATCTGGGTAAGAAACAAATGTGTCTGAACACTGATGGAATTTACATTATGGTAAATGCTAACATTCTTTCCACCACTAGAGGGAGCTCACCACAAATGGCATTAAACCATATGTATGCAATGAGCTGCCTCGGAGTGTTATATACAGGCAGTCCCCGGGTTACGTACAACATAGGGTCCGGAGGTTTGTTCTTAAGTTGAATTTGTATGTAAGTCGAAACTGTATATTTTATAATTGTAGATCCATCCAAAAAAAATTTTTAGCCCCAGTGACAATTGGAGTTTAAACATTTTTTGCTGTAATGGGACCAAGGATTATCAATAAAGCTTCATTACAGACACCATAGAGCTGATCATTGCAGCCTGGGACTATAGCAAAGCATTCAGAAAGCTTCACCAGAGGTCACAGGAGTCTGTCTGTAACTATGGGTTGTCTGTAAGTCGGGTGTCCTTAAGTAGGGGACCGCCTGTATTTTTTTTAACAAAGCATTTATCTGGAAAATCAGACATATTCAGCAAGTATCCAACACATTCAGATCAAAAGACCAAAACTACAGTCAAAAAATTCCCTTTCCAATATGAATATTAACTTACTTTCCCACAGACCGGACAGGTGGACGGCTCCTTCTTGTACTTTATATTATCTGTTGCCTGGTGCATGGACGACTCCCGCTTCAGGCGCCTCACTCCTGTAGATGGCGCCATGGAGACTGAGAATGTAAAAGTAACTTGTAACAGATTTTCCATGCGCACACTACACATACAACTTTTCGGTCCTTTTAGCTGTGTGGGGTCTTGTTTTTTTGGGGACGAATTGTCATTTTTAATAGCACAACTTTGTGTTCCATGTGTCCCACTAATGAAACTATTTCTGCTTTTTTTTGTTAAAAAAAAAAGCTAATCTAGGTTTTGGTTTATTTTTATTTTTCAATTCAGCAATAACCATGGAGCTTAAATATCCAAAAACTTTTTTTTTTCCTATGGGTCAATACATAGGAAGGGAATTTATAGATATATTTTTCATTTTGGGGGGAAAAAAAAAAAAAACCCAAAAACTAAAAAAAAAAAAAAAAACAACAGGTTTTGAATCATCTACTTCCGAGCGCCATAGATTTGCACTTAATTTTCATTGTGGCTTTTATTTAATTTTTTGGGACACACTTGGGGTTTATTTTTTGAAAGTGTTTAATCTTATGTATGTGGATGATTAAAAAAAAAAAGAAAGAAAAAAAAAAAAAAATCAATTTGTTGTCTGTGATAAATACTCTATTATATAATTTTCTAGTTTGGGTTGGTACAGGGGTGTACGTACAAAGCGTGTGAGATTATAAGTTTTTATTTTTGAAGGGGCTGGTGATTTTCGTGTGTTTTTTTGAATGTTATTTTTAGACTTTATGCTCAGTAAAAGTGTTTTATGGAGAGAAGGTATAAAAAAACAAAACAAAAAAAACCACACACACGACAGAATACATGGGAGTTCTCCATGTGATGCATCAATATAACCTGCAAACAGCCTGAGGATACCCCATGTACTAGTCATACAGGTAGATCCTAAATCTGGAAGCAGACAGGTATCATGAAAGCCGCTGTATAGACTGGTATAAATCGGTGACGGCCATCGAGACGTCCTGTATGGTGAAGGCCTTATCCACACAATGCTCTTGTATCGGGTGCACACGCAGGTCTCTGCGCCATTCGACTACAGACAGGCCCCGGGTTACGTACAAGATAGAGTCTGTAGGTTTGTTCTTAAGTTGAATTTGTATGTAAGTCGGAACTTTTTTGGTCTCTGTGAAATTGGATTTTAAAAATGTTGGGTTGTCATAAGAACCAGGATTAACACTAAATCTTCATTACAGACACCGGTGATAACTGTTACAGCTGATTATTGTAGCCCAAGGCTAAAGTACAGTAACTTACCCATTTCCTGAGGTCTGTTTGTAACTAGGGGTCGTATGCAAGTCGAGTGTTCTTAAGTAGGGGACCACCTGTATATGATAAATCTGCGGGTGCATTATCTGCCCACCCCATGACAAGTGCAGACACCCACCTTCCAGGTGCCTGCGCTGATGCTCCAGCATGACGTCCCTCCTGTAGAAGAGCTTGTTACAGATCTCACAGGCAAACTTCTTCTCGCCGTGCTTCTTCTTGTGCTTGGAGAGGTTGCTGTTGGTGGAGAAGAACCTGTAGCACATCTCACACTGGAACGACTTGTCATCTGTCAAGGAACGGAGAGGACGCAGATCATAAGCGTCTGAGATCAAACCTGATCCGAGGCGACTGACAACCAGAATACACCTCATCCCGCAAAAGACAAGACCCCCATATGTCAACAAATAGCTCTAGGAATGAGGACTCCGCAAGCCGCGGCTCCCACCTGTTCTGCAGTTGTGGAACTCCAGGAACGCCTCCACCCTGAAAGCCTTCTCACACGTGGCACAGCGGTGTCTGTACTCAGAGTCAACCTGAAGAAGACAAGAGGATTAATACATCATAACCGGGTCACATGTGTCTGCACTCCTCCCACTATGAGCAGCCATCACTCCTCCACCACCTCGCCCTGGAGGGGATAACATACAGCAAGTACAGAGACGCTTCTCCATTAGTAACACAAAGACAGGAGGACGGAGAAGGGAGAATAGACAAGGGAGAGAGAGAGAGAGAGAAAGAAAGAGAATAAGAAAAAGAATGTGAGAGAGAGAGGAAAAGTAGGGGAAAGAAGAAAGGATGAATGGAAAGAATTAGGGCCTAACTTGCTGTTCAGTGGTGGTCTTAGTGCTGAGACCCCCACAGATCACAAAAACGAGTGGTCCAATGGGGTCCCACGTATCTCCGTCGGACCCCTTGTCTGACTACTCTGCTCCATTAATCTCCTTGGAGATGATGGAAATTGCGAACGGAGCAACAAGGGGTCCCACTGAGGTACGTGGCACCCCATCGGACTCCTCGTTTTCATGATCTGTGGGGGTTTTAGCACTAATACCCCCACTGATCACAAAAACGAGTGGTCCAATGGGGTCCCGCGTATCTCCGTCGGACCCCTTGTCAGACTAATGGAGCAGATGGCCGTGCAGGACCGCTCTGCTCCATTAATCTCTTTGGAGATGATGGAAATTGCGGACGGAGCGACTATGGTACATGGCACCCCATCGGACCCCTCGTTTTCATGATTTATGGGAGTTTCAGCACTAAGACCCCCACTGATCAGCAAGTTAGGCCCTATCCATGGCATAGGACCTAAGTTTTGATCGGGGGAAAAACCCCTTTAAGGCGAGTATGGAGGTTGTAAAAGAAGGGAGGGTGCAAGAAAGAAAACTAGAAGCAGTTTCTGGTAGCGGCCGGGGTAATCTCCGCTTGTTCTTGCAGTTCACCTGCAGTGTAATATGATGGACGCAGAGCTCTGGGGCTCCTTACAATCAGTTATCAGGACCGTGTCCATCGCATGACCAGAACCAGGACCTTCTCCTCTGCATGAGCAGCTCTTGGGCCGTGGAGCCCGGTCACTCACCTCGTTGCGGCTGTGCTTGTAGGACACGTGCTGCTTCAGACTCTCTTTACGGCTGAAGAGTTTGGCGCACTCCTCACATTTGAAGAGCTTGTCCCCTACAAGGAATATACAAGAGCGCCCCCCTCAGCACGAGAACTAAACAGCATGAGGGACCATTTGGGTCCAATATCCAGCTGAAGGCAGCATGTGCTTGCCCCATTAACCCCTCACAGTCCTGTAGTGGGATACAGCCGTGGACATTTCCTCTTACCGTGGGATCGCACGTGGCGGCTCAGGTTACTGCTGTTCCGGAAAACCTTGCTGCAGATGTTGCACTGGAAGACGCGCTTGTGATCCCCCAGCTGGCGCACAAACTTTCTTCTCATGGTGTGCCGCGATCCGGACAGCAGCCGCTTCACGTTATTACTGCCCTGGTGGAAAGCAAACCTGCAAACAGCATGCAAATGGTATGAGCACAACCTCAACATTTCCATAGGAGGCAGGAAAAAAACCTGACATGCTGGGATGTCACTAATTATCACCTATAGAGGAGGCCCTTATCCTGCAATAACCTCCACTGGAGCTCCATCCTAAATATCCCAAAAATAAAGGGACAGCAGTGACCATACAGACTGCACACAGTGCTACGTATTGTCCCTGGAGAGATGTGTCATCAGACCTAAATGTATGTTGGTAGCAGCAGGACTGTGAAAAAAAAAATTATATTCCAGGGTTGTATCTTCTGCAAGTGCGCAGAGGATTTAATAATTTATTTATATAGCGCACACAGATTCCGTAGCGCTGCACACAGCTAGTCCCTGTCCCCAATGGGGCTCACAATTATGTGTTGCACCATATCTCTCTTGCTTGCGTCCCCCTGTGGTTGTGTGAATGTAGCCTTACTGTAGATAATCGGAATGGACTGGGGGCAAGTCCTCACACTGCTGTGCTCTGTACTCTCTGCATTGACCAGTTCTTTAACACCTCTGAGTAAGAGCTGCAGCTTTCTAGTTGAGTACTGCAGCAATCACACAAGTGTAGAGATGAGAAGTTGCGAAGAAGATCATTGCACAGAACACAGAAGTGTGAGGATACAGCCCAAGGGCACTTGGAGAAGCTACTATAAAATAATGTAGCGATGCAGTTTACTAGTTGTACCTGTATCAGGGAAAGCTGGGTGACTATGCAGGATAGTGATAAAGCAGAGTCCACATGGTCAATCAGATATGATAAAAGAACAATAGCATCCGCCCCTTACTTGGAGACAGGAGGTAGGTTACTATTGTTGTTGGTCGGCAGTTTTCCCAGCATCAGCTCCATGAACTTGTCGTCAGAGTCGTGTGGGAGGGGGACGTCGTCGGGAGGGATCTCGGTGATAATTTCGGCAACGCGGTCCGATGGGAAGACAGGGCTGTACAGAATAGGGTGGTGCTCTGGGGAGAAGACAATATATGCCTGTAACAAGTGGAATTGTGGGAAATATAACAAGTCTGATCAGTATAGGGCAGCAGGAGCAGCGGCGCCCTCACCTGGTGGACTGTCATCCTCCACAATCACTAAGGGGATGTCGCGCTTCACAGCTTTAGATTTGCGGCTCCTTTTCGGCTTCTTCTTTAGCTCCGGCCTTACAGCGGGAGGACTGCAGACCACGGACTGATCAGGGGGCACCGTCACAGCCCCCTCCTCTATATACGAGGGGTCACAGCCCCCAGGGGGAGGGGGGAGACCTTTAGTCTCTTCCAGGTGACTTAACAGATGCTCTGAAATGTAACACAACATTACAGGGTTAGACGGACAATAATATAGGCAAAAGAAGAATAAAGGGGTTCTCCACAAGACTTCTTCTTAAAGGGATTTTTCATCTGCAAAGAGATCCATCCCTTTATGCACAGGATAGAGATGAGATTACAAGGTGGGGGCCCAGGCAATTAGCGGAATGGGAGAACATGAGCCTATTGGCGCTTATCATCTGGGATCCCAGTGGTCATTTCCGGGGGCAGATTGAAATGGAGAATGTGTCCCTTCTGCCTGCTTTCAATCTGTGGTTTAAAGGACCTTGATAGGTCCTGAAACGTCTTGTGTACATCTGTATTGTGAGCTTGTACAGATGTACAACAATTTCATTAGTGAAGGTCCCTTGCAATATAAAATTTGGTGGGTGGTTTGGAGGCCATGGGCCCCCTAGAAGGCTTGGGCCCAAGGCCACCGCCTAAAGTGTCTATATTATAATCCACTACTGGTCACACCCCACAATCATGTATATTTTTTTCACTACAGTACTGCACTTATCTACTGCACTTGTATTCCACCAGAAGAGGTGACGGGCCTGGGAGCCTTTAATGGGTTCCAATAGATTGCTGCACCCCAATGATGTCCCCATGTGCCCCAACCATTTTATTGATGGTGGGAAGAGGTTTACAAAGTATACAGCAGTGAAAGGCTGATCTGTCCATATAAAGGTTGGATAGGAGGGAGTTAATAGGCAGAAGATACTGAACGGCGATGACCCTGGTCCGTACCTGTCAGCAGGTTGGGCTCGATGAAGGTGGTGCTGCACACCTTACATGCCCACTCACAGGTCTCCACGTGGATGATGTCGCTGTTCTCCTGGCAGCTCACTGGGAAACAAAAGCAAAATAACAAGGAGGGAAAAGTCATCCCCAGCGCCCGCTCTGAGATGTGTGAAGACATTGTGATACCAGAACTGACATATGTATATTTATCTATAGCAGCAGAACAGAACCAGCACCGCTCATCCCCTGCCGCAGCGGCCAGCCTGGGGCAGAGGAGGAAGAGGCCATACATGTGCACAGGCACCATCCGTGTCTTACCCTGTGAGCCATCTACTACAATAGTCATCCTGCAGCAGCTGCATTCTGACCCAAGCTGCTGCAGAACATCACAATCCGCACCTTGCTGTATCCTCATCTGTGACTTACAGATCAGAAAGGTAAGTTACCTGATGTGAAAGTGGTCGGGGGCCGGATGATTTTCATCTTTTTGGAGGTCATTGAGGCGAGCTGGTTGGATTTGGAAGAGGTGGAGTTGACTTCTTTTTCGGGTTCGGGCGACAGAAATCCGACCTCTGCAGGGAGAATATAAGAAGAAAAACTAAAATTAGGATCAATTAATTCATGGATCAAACCTGAATCAAATCTGAACCAAAAAACACTCATTTATTAAAGGTTTTTAGCAGTGCCATGGACAGTGGCAATGTAATTGCAACCAGACTGGGTAATCAGGACCCCAATTTTTGCTATCAGGTGGGATCCCAGTGGTTGGATCCGTACTGATAAGCATAGACGACAGCAGGAGACCCTGAGGGGGTGCTATGTGGACCCTTTATAATAAGGGTAACATTATCTGGCACCTCTCTATGTGGAGGGCACCCACTACTGCATATGCAGCACCCTATACACCCCTTCCAGCACCCTCTATTACATTACCATTGTGCAACGGCATTGGCGGCTTCAACAAAGGCTTCTCCATCTTCCTTGCGTAGAAAGCGGCGTACCAGACTCGTAGCTCCATACCGGCAGCGATATCTCGGGAGGTGGTGAAGTAGATGTCGTTACCGTGCTGGAACGCCGTCAGGTTCTGATGGGTGAAATCAGTGGCCGGCCGGACCAGCATCATCCAGTTACATTCATCCTCACTGAAGGTATCAAACAGCACCACCAGCCCGTCCTTCTGGAACACCTATGAGGAAACTAGACAACTGAAGCCGCCTGTAGTCCCTCACCCTACACCTGCAGAAATAGCATATACACAGAGAAGGGAGGAGAGGAGGGAGATGCAGCTGCAGGATTCTTGCTCTGTGATTGCACACTGCGAGAGGGGAGCAAGAGGCGCATTATGTAAAACTATAAAAAGGGATCCAAAATTTACCTTCAGTGGAAAGACCGGATCCTTCTCTAGTTTATCAACTCTCTTGCATTCGAATGGTCCAAACTGCGTTCGCTTGACGAGTGGCGTAACCGCAAACACTCCCTCTGTACCGTTTCCCAAGTGTCTGATCTCTAGATTGGTGGGAAGCGAAGACCTGAAGGTGGAAGATACATGAGAAAAGGAGGAGGAGCTCTGTCAGGAATGGAGGCGGGGCCAGAAAAATCACCATAAAATAGTATCCCACAATTATTATCGGAAGCATTGATTCAAATATTTAGCCGATTTATCTGATACAATGTTTATCAAACGGGATAATTATTTTAGATTTTGATAGATTGGGCGTTTTGGGACGCAACAGGAAAACTGCCGCCTTGTGAAGGTGCATGTACGCGTCTACTTACCGCGCTCTGCTCAGGACAAATGAGTCCTGGACGGTGACCACAGGACCAAGCTCCGGACACTCAGAGTCGTGATACTGCCCACAGTCTTCACACCCTGCAAACAATCAACATGTGACCTTTAAAGGGGATGTCCAAGACATTAAAAAACGTAGCTATTTTCTTCCACAAATAGCACAAATAGCACAGGTAATACACAATATTGCAGCTCAGCCCCATTCACTTCAATAAAAGCAGAGCTGCAGTGCTCGACACAACCTGTGCGCAGATGTGGCGCTGTTTTGGGAATCATTTTTTGCTATAACAGAGGCTGCATGTGAAGCCCAAAGCTTGTAGGACACTTACATATAAACACCGACTCCTCCATCTCTTCCTGTGACATTGTGCACCCCTGGAAGAAAAAAAAAAAGAGGACATGATTAACCAACAACACATACACTACCACTAGATGTAAAGATGCCCTCTGACCTTCTCTAAACTTGTGAATGTACATGTCTAAGTGTTCAATACTTTCTGACATTGTGCACAACTTGCTGTTCTAGAACACGGAACAAAATTCACAACATAATAGAATTGGCATTTAAACAGTCCTCCTTATCATGCTGTTCACCAGTAAGGGTGAAGACACACGTGGCGTTTTTAGGCCGTTTTTAGTTAGTGCGTTTTCATATCGTTTTTGACCGGTTTGAATTAAGATAATTGGTCAAACGGGTCAAGAAAATTTCAACCAAGAGGCAAAATTGTGTAACTTTTTGTTACGCTGGAAGTGTTGTAATGGGATTCCTAGACTGGAGGTTATGGACTACTGTCACTGTCGGCCATTTTGTCTCTCATGTGGAGGATTTCTCAGTCACAGTTAGGCCGTGGTCACACGTACCGCTAGGCATCCGTTCATAACGAGACGCAAGCGCACAGGGGGCGGTCCTCGGCCAGAACGCACATGCGTTTCCAGAGAAGGGCAAGCGATCAGCTTATCAATCGTGTGTTCCAGCCGAGGACCTCCACCTGTGCGCTAGCGTCGCGTTACGAACGGACGCCTACCGGTACGTGTGACCGCGGCCTTACACGGGCAGTAAGAAAAAAAAAACAAAAAAAACTATTTACGTTGTAAAACCAGAAGACACTAGGCCAAAATATATTCAAGTGAAGATACAGGGCCAAAGCCTGTGCCCGCGTTCACTTGTGGCGTTTCTATTGCATTTTTAAACGTATTTAAAAAGTCTCCACCATTAGGGTGATGCTACAACACGTTTTTGAGCAGTACGTTAAAAAACGCATGCGTTAAAAAACACATCTGTTTTTTGAAAACGCATCAGTTTTTGTCCGTTTTTACTAGCGCAAATTCCGAAAAATGCGTTTTTTTTTTTTACGGACTGCTCAAAAACGGACCAAAAACGAGTTCAAAACGCCATGTGTGGCATCACCCGTAATCACACATGGAGGCTCATTTGCTAAGGGTCCGAACGCCGCACTTTCATCGGGTTTCCCGACTATTTCCGTATTGCGACGAATTACGCTGGAATTTTGGCGCACACGATCGGATTGTGGCGCATCGGCGCCGGATTTCACACGCCAGAAATCAGAGGGCGTGGCCGTCGAACAACCGGACGGACTCAGAAAGAACGCGGAATATTAAAAAACCATTTGTGTTGCATGATCAGCACTCGGAAGAAGGTGAACTCCGGCGGACCGCGGCGCAGCAGCGACACCTGCTGGATATCGGGCGCACGACCTTAGTGAATCCCGGCAGAACCCGAATCAGCAGCAGACAAAGCACCGCGGGATCGCGACTGGACCGGGTAAGTAAATGAGCCCCATGGAGTCAACTCACTGTGTGATCGTGGGTGAAGCTTTTCAATTGTGTGCTGTCAAAGTGCTATGTGTGAATACAGCCTGACACTGCACTCATTGGGGCAGATTTACTTACCCGGTCCATTCGCGATCCAGCGGCGCGTTCTCTGCGCTGGATTCGGGTCCGGCCGGGATTTATTAAGGTAGTTCCTCCGCCGCCCACCAGGTGGCGCTACTGTGCTGAAAAGCATCGGAACGCGCTGGAGTTCACCGGCTCGGGCTGAGTGAAGGTAAGTGAAAGCTCCGCGACAGATTTTTTGTTTTAAAAGCAGCGGTTTTTCAGAATCCGTCGGGTTTTCGTTCGGCCACGCCCCCAGATTTCCGTCGCATGCATGCCAGCGCCGATGCGCCACAATCCGATCGCGTGCGCCAAAATCCCGGGGCAATTCAGGGAAAATCGGTGCAAATCGGAAATATTCGGGTAACACGTCGGGAAAACGTGAATCGGGCCCTTAGTAAATGACCCCCATTGTGTTTCAAAACGCATTACAACAGCTGAGAAGAGGTGATTTGCCTAATTACATTACTATTGACATTTGTTAGCGCTATGTTAACGCATGCATTAACAAAAGGCATACGTTAATGCATTGTTAACACATGCGTTAACATCGCGTTTACAATCGGTTTTGTGAAGGCAAATGTTAACAGTAATGTAATTAGGCAAATAACCTCATCTCAGCTGTTGTAATGAGTTTTAAAACGCAATGAAAACGCAACCAAAGCGCAACGTGTGAAGGCGCCCTCAGACACCAAGTTCTGATCCAAATCCCCCAAAACATTGATACGTCATGATACCCCCACACTCGCACAACCATGAAGGATGCAGCTATTGATGCAGGTGGTGGATCCACACGAGAAAATGTTTAATCAGTCTAAGGGTGAAGACACACATGGCGTTTTTGGGCCGTTTTTACTAAGTGTGTTTTCAGATCGTCAAAAACGCATGCGTTAAAAAACGCATCCGGTTTTTAAAACGCGTGCGTTTTTTGAAAACGCATGTGTTTTTGTCCGTTTTTCTTTGTGCAATTTCGGAAAAACGGACAAAAACGGATGCGTTTTCAAAAAACGCATGCGTTTTTTAAAAACGGATGCTTTTTTTAACGCATGCGTTTTTAACGATCTGAAAACGCACTTAGTAAAAACAGCCCAAAAACGGCCCAAAAACGCCATGTGTGTCTTCACCCTAAGTCACAGGCCTAGAGCCTGATGCTGCGTTCACACGTTGCGTTTTGACCTGCGTTTTCATTGCGTTTGAAACACATATACAACAGCTGAGGAGGGGTGATTTGCCTAATTACATCACTGTTAACGTTTCCGTTTACAAAACGCATCGTAAACGCAATGTTAACTCACGCGTTAAAGCGTTAACGCATGCGTTAACATTGCATTTACAAGCGTAAACGGTAATGTAATTAGGCAAATTGCCTCACATCAGCTGTTGTATATGCGTTTCAAACGCAACCAAAACGCAACGTGTGAACGCGCCCTGAGGCTGCGTTCACACAATCAGGTTTTCTGATGCAGATTTTGAAGCCAAAAGCAGGTGTGGTTCATACTGGATGAGAACATAACTTCTCCTCCTCCTCCTTCCCTACACTCCTAGTTTGGACATCAAAATGACATTAAAAACCTGAATGTGTGAACACTGCCTGAGGCCGCGCTACTGGAATATTCTAATGACATCGTGTCTCCTCAATTCCTCACATAGATGGCGTTAGGGTGGTGACATGTGGCGTTTTTAGGCCGTTTTTAGTTTTCAGATCGTAAAAAATGCATGCTTTTTTGACAGGTTTGACCAATTATCTTAATTCAAACTGGCTAAAAACGCATGCGTTTTTTACCATCTGAAAACGCACCAACTAAAAACGGCCTAAAAACGCCACGTGTGTCTTCACCCTTAATCACACATGGAGGCTCATTTACTAAGGGTCCGCACGGCGCACTTTCATCGGGTTTCCCAGAATATTTCTGTTTTGCGATGAATTTTGGCGCACACGATGAGTGTTTACAATGTATTAAACGTCAACTAAACATAGCGTTAACATTATGTTTATATCTCATTAAGACCTTGTTTATGGAAACACGGTGTTAGCGCATCTTAAACTTAGGCCCCTTCCACACGAGCGTTGCATTTCACGTCAGGGCGCAATGCGTGAAAAACTGATGTTTTTGGCTGCGTTTTTGTTCCATTTTTCCTTGGAGTCATTAGCGTTTTTGCGCTTTTCACGCGCGTTATTCGCGCGTTATTTCTTGTGTTTTCGGTGCGTTTTTTCACGCACGTTTTTTTTAAATCAATGGGAGACCCGAGCATTTTTCATAGGGACCATGGTCCAGGAATAAAATGTGTTATTTAATTGAAAAAGAATGTCTACTGATAAGTAACCAGATGTATGCAAACATCTGCAATGTGTTCTTTACACACATATATATTGTTCTTCACATACTATTTTGTTCGTACCGCTCCGCGCGTATCTCCCGACAAGTAAGCAGATGTGCCGAACATCTGTAATCTATTCTGCACTGTGTTCTGCACTTAAATGAGCCTGTGTTCACTGTTTTTATTCTATTCTTCACTGTGCAATGTGTTTTTGATGCATCTCCATAGACTTGAATGGGGCGGGAAAAACACGCGTGAAACGCAAAAGTAGAGCATGCTGCGATTTTGACGCGCGTGAAAAAAAAACGCAAATAAGGACAAGCCCATTGGAAACAATGGGACAGAGTGCAATGCAAGTTCTGCGCGTCAAAAGCACGCGCAGAGCTCGCGCGTGAAAAACGCTAGTGTGGAAGGGGCCTTAGGCCGCGGCCACACGATCCACTAGGCGTCCGTTCATAACGCGACGCTAGCGCACAGGGGGAGGTCTTCGGCCCGAATGCACATGCGTTAACAGGGAAACGCATGTGATTGATAAGCCGATCGGATGCGTTTCCCTGGAAGCGTATGTGCGTTGGGGCCTAGGACCGCCCCCTGTGCGCTAGCGTCGCGCTATGAACGGACACCTAGTGGATCGTGTGGCCGCACCCAAAACAGGATCCCGTAATTTTCTGTGTCAATGAAGCACAAGTACAGATCACGACCAGTTTCCCATGTGCCGTTTTTCGAAACGTTTTTAAACGCATCCAGTGGGAGGGCGTTTGGCCAAAATGCATTTCCATGGGGGGGGGGGGGCGCATATGCGATCGGCTCGAGGCTCGCTCCCCCGTGCACTAGTGTTGCTATATGAACGCAAAGCTAGCAGCACATGTGACCACGGCCTAAAGTTAGAAAATGACAAAAAAAAAAAAAAAAAAAAAAAGGTATTTCTTCCAAAAAGTGGTTTTATTGTCAAAATGTCATAAAACCTAAAAAAAAAACCTAAGGGCGCGTTCACGCATTGCGCTCTGGTTGCGTTTTAAAACGCATTACAACAGCTGAAATGAGGTGATTTGCCGAATTACATTACTGTTAACGTTTCCATTTACAAAACGCATTGTTATCACATTGTTAACATTACTCTTTGCATTTGTTAACCATGTGTTAACAAAACACAAACGTTCACAGTAATGTAATTAGGCAAATCACCCCATCTCAGCTGTTGTAATGCGTTTCAAACGCAATGAAAACGCAGGACAAAACGCAACGTGTGAACGCGCCCTCAACATATTTACAGAGCAGACGAATCATATTGACTGCTAGAATAAATGTATAATATATAGAAACTAGTCCAGAATTAGAGGGTACTTTGTTAAAATAGCACCAAACTCCATGGCGCTTTACAGATTAAATTTTCCCATACTCAACAAGAAAGGGTTAATAAAACGTAATCAACTTTTCTGGGCTATAGATAAATGGCGCCATTCAAACGCAACTGGTCCTGCAAAAAACAACCCTTTAAACAGAATATGTATGCGCTTAGGAAAGGACAATGAGAAACCGTTTACTGTTCAGTCATCCAGTGTCCAGGGGGAATCTCCCATCACAATCCATCCTGATAACCCTCTGTGCTGCAGATTCAAAGGCTGTCACACTGTCCCCCTGCTTTTTCAGCACCGACAGTACAGCAGGAAGTACTAAAAGGAGCAGGGGGAGACAGTGTAATTGCCTGTGAAGCTGCAGCACGGAGGGGCTCTGGTAACACCCTACTGGCTCATTAGCATAAATTATACAAGATGATTTTAGAAGGAAGGAGGGCATGGATAGACAATTTATTTCCTTTAATCTTTCACTTTTTTGAAAAATCTTCAGCAGTTAATAAAATTTATTTTTAAAAATACACAATTCTCCAAATTTCTCACATCTGAGGATCTGTTACATTTTCACCCATCCAGTAATACAAGTCTTCCACTGCTGTTCTTCTGTTACTATGTGTCAGTCTGCATGGAGGAGTGTAGACCATCTACACCGGATGCAATTGTAACAAACCCTCAGCTGTCTAGACACATGTAGTATCCACATTCCATGGCAGCAAGCAGAGATCTTGCCCGTGGTACAGTAACGATACGGGGCAGATCCCCGGGGGGGTGAGTATACAGTATATACACGTGAGTGTGCGCCGGGTGTCCGGGCTCCGGGATCGGCCCGCACAGCCGGGTTTTGCCTGTGATCCCGGAGCTGCGGGGATGACGCCCCCTCCGGCTGCTGCAACAAAGAACAGGCGGCCTGGCAGCTGGAGCGGGGGGAGCAGGGAGTAGATCTCCTGCAGCCGACCTCCCCCCGGCCCAGGTGCGCACACCCCGGCCGGCCCCGCCGCTCCACCTTCCCTCCCTCCTCACACCTGCTCCCGGTACCTGCTCCGGGGGGAACCCGCCGGTACGGGGAACCGAATCCAGACTCCGGGTTCCGATCCGTTCCGGAAATCACGCAGGACCGGAAGCAGCGCTGTCAGCGCGCAAGGCTTGCCGGGAAGTGTAGTTTTTGTAGGCTGCGCGCACCTGCCGCCTCTATCCTGCAGGTATGTGATGATTAGCTGGATATAACCCTCCTGTATAACCAGGGTCACGTGATGACATGGGGGTCACGTGATGATGCACAAAAATCAGCAGCCCTTTATAGTTTATATCTTTCCAGGAGACCTGCTACTAACAGCACATGTAGGGCTGTCACTCATCTTCCCGGCAGTCCTCAAGGTTCAGGGAGATTCCACATGGCTGTCACCCATCTCTCCAGCAGTCCAGAATAGCCAGGGAGATCCCGCATGGTTGTCACTCATCTTTCCAGCAGTCCTGAATGGCCAGGGAGATCTCACAAGGTTGTCACCCATCTTTCCAGCAGTCCTGAATGGCCAGAGAGATCCCCCATGGTTGTCACTAATCTTACCAGCAGTCCTGAATGGCCAGAGAGATCCCCCATGGTTGTCACCCATCTTTCCAGCAGTCCTGAATGGCCAGAGAGATCCCCCATGGTTGTCACCCTTCTTTCCAGCAGTCCTGAATGGCCAGAGAGTTCCCCCATGGTTGTCACCCATCTTTCCAGCAGTCCTGAATGGCCAGAGAGATCCCCCATGGTTGTCACTCATCTTTCCAGCAGTCCTGAATGGCCAGAGAGATCCCCCATGGTTGTCACTCATCTTTCCAGCAGTCCTGAATGGCCAGGGAGATTCCACATGGATGTCACCCATCTTTCCAGCAGTCCTGAAAGGCCAGGGAGATCCCACAGGTTTGTCACCCATCTTTTCCAGGACTAATTTGCTAGTTATAGTGAGTGACAATAAACGCCACGTGTGAACACGTCCTGAAGGCTGTAATGTCATGTCCACAGGGTCTGTGGGGATCGCGCCGATTGTCAGAAGAGAGGCCCCGGTCCTCCTGTCATACTGGAGCTGCGGTCACATCAGCAATACCCAATCACCCTCCTGTCCTGAGATATATTTTAGGATTGTGTCCTCACACTGCTGTGCTCTCTGCAGTCAGTGTTATGTATTGTCCCTGAAGAGATGTGTAATCATACCTCACACTGCTGTGCTCTGTGCTCTCTGCAGCCAGTGTTATGTATTGTCCCTGAAGAGATGTATAATCAGACCTCACACTGCTGTACTCTGTGCTCTCTGCAGTCAGTGTTATGTATTGTCCCTGATGAGATGTATAATCAGACCTCACACTGCTGTGCTCTGTGCTCTCTGCAGCCAGTGTTATGTATTGTCCCTGGAGAGATGTGTAATCAGACCTCACACTGCTGTGCTCTGTGCTCTCTGCAGTCAGTGTTATGTATTGTCCCTGGAGAGATGTGTAATCAGACCTCACACTGCTGTGCTCTGTGCTCTCTGCAGCCAGTGTTATGTATTGTCCCTGGAGAGATGTGTAATCAGACCTCACACTGCTGTGCTCTGTGCTCTCTACAGCTAGTGTTATGTATTGTCCCTGGAGACATGTGTAATCAGACCTCACACTGCTGTGCTCTCTGCAGCCAGTGTTATGTATTGTCCCTGAAGAGATGTGTAATCAGACCTTTGTGTAAGTTGTTAGTAGGAGCAGGACTGTGAAATATGGATTTATAATGCAGGATTATGACCAATCTAAGTGCACTAGGGAAGTAGTGTGTCCTCACACTGCTGTGCTCTCTGCATCGTCTGTTGTGTATTGTCCATAGAGAGATGTGTAATCAGACCTTTATGTATGTGAGTAGCAGCAAGACTGTGATATATAGGTTTACATTCCAGGATTGTAGTTGGGTGAGCCTGTCCTTACACTGCTGTGCTCTGTCCTCTCTACAGCCAGGGTTTGGTATTGCCCCTGGAGAGATCTGTAATTATCATAGTATATTATACCTTTGTGTATGTTGTTAGTAGCAGCAGGACTGTGATATATGTATTTATATTCCAGGATTACAACCAATCCAAGTGCACTAGGAAAGAGCTGTGTTCTCACACTGCTGTGCTCTGTGCTCTCTACTCTCCGCATCTTCTGTTATATATTGTCCTTAGATAGATGTGTAATTAGACGTCTGTGTGAGTAGCAGCAGGGCTGTGATATATAGATTTACATTCCAGGATTGTAGTTGGGTGAGCCTGTCCTCACACTGCTGTACTCAGTCCTCTCTGCAGTATTGTCCCTGGAGAGATGTGTAATTATATCTTTATGTTTGTTAGTAGCAGCAGGACTGTGCTTTATGGATTTATCTTCTGGGATTGTAGTTGGGTGGGCTTGTCCTCACACTGCTGTACTCAGTCCTCTCTGCAGTATTGTCCCTGGAGAGATGTGTAATTATATCTTTATGTTTGTTAGTAGCAGCAGGACTGTGCTTTATGGATTTATCTTCTGGGATTGTAGTTGGGTGGGCTTGTCCTCACACTGCTGTACTCAGTCCTCTCTGCAGTATTGTCCCTGGAGAGATGTGTAATTATATCTTTATGTTTGTTAGTAGCAGCAGGACTGTGATTTATGGATTTATCTTCTGAGATTGTAGTTGGGTGGGCGTGTCCTCACACTGCTGTGCACTTGGCTCTGTGCATTGGATTGCTCTTCATCTCTTCCATTCCTTTTCTCTGAGCACATGAGGCTCGGCAGATATATGTCGCTCCAATCTTTTTTTACAGGACCCAAAGAAGTTCGATATGGCTCCTGTCTCCTGCGGCGCCCGGGGTTATCCTCAGTGACCCAATCACCCTCCACCCCAATGTGCATGGATCCTCCTAAAATATGGGGGGGGGAGATATTGGTGCTAACATTTAGGAAACAAAGTAGTGTTATTAAAGGGCATCTAGCACCAGGACAAAGGACTGTATGCAAATTAGCCTGAGGGACTCCAGCCTCCATAGGTGTTAATAGAGCCTGGAGCCCCTCAGGCTCATTTGCATACAATCTTACATCCTGGTGGTAGATGTCCTTTAAGGAGAGCGGTTGTGTGAATGGTGCACTTCCATCTTGTGGTCACTGATGTTACTGCGGTCTTTTCTGTAGATACATAGGATTGGACTATACGGCTACTGCTAACCAAGTTTTATTAAACATCACCTTCCACCTTGATGCTTAAAGGGATCATTTTACCGGCTATCACTCCATTAAACTCCCAGCCCCCTCCAGTCAGGGATAAAATGTCCTCTCTAGAATTTCCTCTTTTATGTGAAATCTCACCCATTTACTTCTAGAGAATCTCTGCCAAAGTCAGGCAAACATAACTCTTCTCCCCTCACTCATTTTCAGGAGAGATGAGTCAAGTTTAGTGGTTGCAGGAGGGGTGTCACTTTAGATGCCCCAATCTTGTGTCCTATAGCACCTAGAGACCTGCAACCACTAAACTTGACTCATCTCGTATGATAATGAGGTGAGAAGAGTCACATTTACCTGAGATTTTTATTATAGGTAAATGGGTGAGATTTCACATAAAAGGAATTCTAAAAAGGACATTTCACCCCCCCCCCCAGCAGGAGTTTAGTGGGGTAAACCTGGTGACAGGTTCCCTTTAAACGTTGCTTGCCATTCCTTAGTCCAGCATCCAGACCCCCATTGATTACAGGGACAGGGGTCTCATTCCTGAGGATTGATGTTTTTTCTTTTTTTCCCATAGACTTGAAAAAAAGTTGAATTCCAGAAAAAAAAATAATCTTGGATTAAAAAGTTACTAGAAAAAAAAAGTGCAGTCAGGGCGGTTCCCACAGCGGATTATCTGCCGTGGACTCGCCGGAAACTAATCCCCTGGGATGTTCAGGAGCTGCAAAGCGGATGAGAATTATACAAATCTCATACTAAGAACATAGCTGTAGCGCCCCCATCTATCACAGAGTTTTCTAGTAGGTACTGCAGCAATCTACCATCACAATGATCATGATAAACCAGGGAGACTTCCTCATCCAGGCACCGGGACTGTGGGAATATTCTTGTGTTATCCATGGCCTCCTATATTCTAAAATAAATGATGACAAAAATGATACTAATGATCCAGAAGAGGGGTGGTGTTACCAGAGCCCCTCCGTGCTGTAGCTTCACAAGCTGTTATATTGTGTCACTCTCAGCACTGCCTCCCTAAGGCCCCTTCCACACGAGCGATGCATTTCACGTCAGGGCGCAATGTGTGAAAAACTGACGTTTTTGTTCCATTTTTCCTTGGAGTCATTATGGTTTTTGCGTTTTTCACGCGTGTGTTGTTTCGCGTTTTTCTTGCGTTTTCGGTGCGTTTTTCACGTGTGTTTTTTTAAATCAATGGGAGACTCGAGCATTTCTCAAAGGGACCATGGTGCGGGAATAAAATGTTTTATTTAGTTGAAAAAGAATGTCTTCTGATAAGTTATCAGATGTATGCAAACATCTACAATCTATTCTTCACTGTTCCGTGCGTATATTATCTCCCGACAAGTTACAGATGTGAAGAACAGTGAAGAATAGAATAAAAACAGTGAACACAGGATGATTTAAGTGAAAAACACAGTGAAGAACACAGTGCAGAATAGATTACAGATGTTCGGCACATCTGCTTACTTGTCGGGAGATACGCGCGGAACGGTGCGCCCAAAATAGCATGTGAAGAACAATATATATGTGTGAAGAAGACATTGCAGATGATTGCGAGTGCAATGCGTTTTTGATGCGTCTCCATAGACTTGAATGGGGCGGGAAAAACGCGCGTGAAACGCAAAAGTAGAGCATGCTGCGATTTTGACGCGCGTCAAAGCCAAACGCACGGGCGTGAAAAAAAAAACCGCAAATGAGGAAAGGCCCATTGGAAACAATGGGACAGAGTGCAATGCAAGTTCTGCGCGTCAAAAGCACGCTAGTGTGGAAGGGGCCTAACTCTTCCTGCTGTCATCTCACACAGTGGGAGCAGAAGTTTTCCTGCACATTATAACAGCCTGTGAAGCAACAGCATGGAGGGGCTCTGGTAACACCCCCGCCCTCCTCCCCCACCCCCCAGAGCCCTTTTGGCTTATTAGCATAATTATAAAAGTAAATTTAGGAAGGAAGGAAGTTATGGATAAGTTATGGATAACAAATATAAGATTACCATGGTCACGGTGCCTGGATCTATGAGGGCTCATACGCATGGCCGAGTGCTGGACCGGATCCCGGATGAGCACAGGGCCAGGAGGAGGAGGGGGAGCGCTCGTCACCCCTCCATAGGCATAAGATCGGCTGCGCCACTTATCTGGCAAAGTACAGGACGAGTGATATACTTTGCGGCGTGGCTGCGCGACACGGCCTCCATGTGCTCACCGTGCTGTGACCGGGAGCCATTGAAATCTATGAAGGCCGCGATCTGTTTGCAAATCATGTGACCAGATCACAGCCCCCATTGCGGCCGCTTGAATGAGGCCTTAGTGTCCCTGATTTATCATGATGGATTCCGATTCTGATGCCCTTTTTGCGATTTTGCCTGTCCGTTTTCCTGTGCCCTGAGGGCACTCTAACCCTAGGGGGTCTGATCATTCCAACCATATACAGCCGTTTGTTAATTTAATAAAAGTATAACGAATAAAAATATCATAAAAACAGTCATAAATGAGCAGTAAAACACAGGACGACAAAATAGCAGTGAAGATTTTTTTCTTTTAATACAGAACATAAACAATTTATAATCTTAATAAGAGAATGAAAGTTATAACGTTATAAACCGATATAGAATAAAATTTAATAAAAAAAAAATCTTCTGCAACTCTTCAAATGTAAACTCAAGGGGAAAAAAAATGTAATCGTCCTATGTATACGGCTTTAAATATTCTATAAAGTACATTAGCATTTGCATAATCATCTCATATGGCTATTGATGCTACCGCGGCGGCGACGGCGTCTACACAGCAGGACGCTTAACCCCCTTCTTTGTCCGCCCGAGGAGTCCAGAGAGCGGCAGCAGCTGAGGGGTTAATCAGTGTTTGTTTTTTGTCTTCTTCCTGTTTCCAGAAGTTGATACCCGCTTTATATGAGTAACTTATCACCAACATCACCCTCTCCGTTCATTCACTCGCCAGTCACTACAGAATTACCACACTACCCGGTGCCGCAGGATTTGGTGCATTTTCACATTGCGGGAAAAGAAGTTAAAATTTAGGACACCCCCTCCGCCCCCCCGTGATCATCTGTGTAGAAATCAGTAAGTGTTGAGTTTATCTACAGCACACCCGCAGGGGGAAAAGAGTATTACACCATGCTCCTCCACATACAGGATACAAATACTGAGGAGACTTTTACCCATGACAACCCGCTGTGAAAGGGTTAGTCCCTTAAAGGGGATTGACTCCTACATGTGCCCTCTGATATCTCCTTTAAACAAATTCTAAGCTCATTCTGAGGCCCCTTCCACACAAAGTTGTTCTAGTTGCCCAGGGTATCCAATCAGAGCTCAGCTTTCATTTTCCCACAGTTGTTTATAAAATTAAAGCTGAACCCTGATTGGTCTCCATGGGCAACTAGAACATCTTTATCTCAGAAACTTATGATAAATCTCCCCCTATGTTCTGTAATGGCTTCTTTCTCACCGATGTGTTTTCCTAGTGCCGATTTCGTCCGATTAATGTCCTATTTTTAGCTCATTTTGTGGCTACTGCCTTCCTGTCGGGGTCTACAGGCCTCATGTTTTTATAAATTGCATTCGGGTTCATCCTTTGAGACAAGAAGCCAATGACATCATGTAATCCGGCATCCAAAGAACTGATGATACCTGTATAATTTTTGTAGAATTAAAAAAAAACTACAAAAATTGGGCGCAAAACACAACGTAAAAACGGACCTACAAGCCTGAGGGTGCGGACCTAGGAAAATAATCATTTGTGTGAAACAGGCCTCAGGGTGATGCCACACAGTCTGTTTGAAAATGCATCCGTTTTTGACCAGTTTTAATTAAGTTAATTGGTAAAACCTGTCAAAAACGGATGTGTTTTTAAAAACCGGATGTGTTTTTTAATGGACTGCTTAAAAACGGACCAAAAACAGGTTCAAAACGCCATGTGTGGCATCACCCCAAGTCTCAAGCTCCAACAACCTCTAATATTAAAGGGGTTGGCAGCGTTACCTCACGTTTTAATTTGGGGGGAGGGGGCAAGACATCTGGTAATTTACCAATATACATCTATTACATGTTCTGCTTCTGTTTCTTAATATGTAATCTAAATCCTACTGTCTTTTTACCTCATCAGACGGAGATTCCTGACCATAAAATGGCGGCAGATGGAGGGTCATGTGATCTCTATATGTCCATGATCAATCAGCCTGCCAGGACCTTGATCTTACATTCATGAATAATATCATAAGGTTCTGTCCGGCTGATTGCTCATGGTCAGATAGAGATCACATGACCATCCATCTGTAGCCATTTTCTGTACAAGAATCTCCGGCCGATTAAGGGTGATGGCACACGTGGCGTTTTTAGGCCGTAAAAAATGAATGCATTAAAAAACATAAGTTTTTAATTAAGATAGTTGGTAAAACCTGTCAAAAACGCATGCGTTTTTTACGATCTGAAAACGCATGCCTAAAAACGCCACGTGTGCCACCACCCAAAGACAGGAGGCTTCACTTTACATATCAGGAAAGTGGAACTGAACTTTTAATAGATGTATATTGGTAAATTACCTAATAATCTATCCCCACACTCACACATGCATTAAAAAAAAAACATGAGGTAAAGTGGCCAACCCCTTTAATTAAGTCTTCTCAAATGATCATTCAAGATGAGGTTCCCCTAAAAACCTGTGTGACTGCACCCTTTAAGGGAAGCTTTACCTTTAAAATGTAAGTATATTTACTTTTGCGGTCCAGTTTTCTACTTCTGCCAGAAAGTAGACACAAAAGTGAAAAAACAATGAAAATATATTGGAAAGTTTTTTCATTCACTGATCATAGCGGTCAACATTGACCCAAAGGTGGAGCGTCCCTTTAATTCACCGGGTGCGTGAAATTCCTAAGACAAGCAGCAGGCAATCGCACAAACGAGCACGTCATCAAATATACAGTTAGTTCAAAATAAGATCCTTCTGCAGCCATTTTGTGTCTACGCAGCGAGGAGGCAGCCATTTTGTAGGGGGGAAAGTGCTGTAGGCCTCTATGGTGTCACAAGTTCCTGGTAAAGGAACCAATGGCTGGTTTTATCACAGAAACGGCTCCGTCTAAAAACGGTGACTGGATTTATGGAGTGTGTGGGACTGAGGGGGGTGGTGACATGATGGGTAGGTCGTCGTGTAGCCGCCATTGTAAAGTGCAGGCAGGAGAGGCGAATGGCTGTAGGCAGTGCTTTGGTGGAGGAATGTGTGTGGGGGGGATTGCAGGGGTAGATTAGCCCAGTGTCTTTACTATAGTGGGTCCCTGACCCATCTGTAATGCCCACATAATTCTACGGACAGGCTTTATTTTTTTGGCATATTTCAATAAGTCCAGTCCCCTGAGGTCCAAACTGAGATGTTTGAGAGAAATACAATCACAAGTGGAATAAGTTATATGTGGGAACAAGCACAGAGTTTTTTTTAGGAGCCTGGCTACCCAGCTTTCCCAAAACAATCGGGACTGTTTCAATCTCATTGGTTGCTACCCATAGTAATCAATTAGATCTGATCACTTTCTTAGTCTTATATCTTATACATGCAAATCGCTTTGGGTTAATTAGACCCTATGGGATAAAATTTGTTAATCCTTGATTTTTATTTTTTTTGGGGGGGGAGGGGGTGTAGTAAAATTTTCTTTAATTTGGTATCATGCCATATTCTGGAATAATCCTGAATTTACTACCAATCCTGGTATCTAATCAGGAACATCAAGAACCAATAAGAGACCCGACAGAAATCTATAATGAATCGTGTACGTGTATACACCTCGATAATCCAGAACGTCTGGTAATCTGCCATCTATAAACTCTAGAAAATAGGGAATTATTTTAATTTTACTGTACTTAAATCCTTTCAGTCATAATAAATGCCCCTGTTGTGGCAACCTCTTCATACTATAGAAAATACTGGCCAGTGCATTACTTTTGTTTTTTAGAATAATACTCTACTCACACACAAAGCTGCATTTACTAGTCTCCTGAAAGTAGCGCTTAATGGCAGCTCATATAACAGAGATATAATTAGAGTGGTCAGGTCACATGTCTGACTACAAGGTAGAGCAAAACTGTTGTCTGTTTCCGAGAGCAACCAGTAGGATTTTGAAAGCAGCTTTGTATGTGAATGGAGGAAGGAAACAATAATTAGGACCCCCATCTACTCCGTGCCATAGTGGTGTTTTTTGATGCGAGAGGCATTTAGGGACCCCGAGAGCCTATTTTTACCTCAGCCTTCCTCATAGCAACATCCATGTCACATGTCTGACTACAAGGTGGAGCAAAACCGTTGTCTGTTTCCAAGAGCAACCAGTACAATTTTGAAAGCAGCTTTGCCTGTAGATAAAGGTCCTAATTATTGTTTCTTTCCTCTATTCACAATGTGCCAATGATGATACTGGTGTCTATTGATGTGAGAGACATTTGGGGACCCCAAGAGCCTATTTTTACCTCAGCCTTCACCATAGCAACATCCATGTTTTTCTATACTAACAAGCAAGGCCCAGTTATATTACCTTACATTAAGGGGAACTGTGGCCTGAAGATGATGTATTAAGTATATAAAGATCTCCTAAAATGTCTATTATTTACAGAATTAGTGTCCTGGGTGGTCTGATACGTCATGATAGATGCAGACATGGCACGATCAGGGATCATAGGCCTCAGAGGTAATGTGGAAAAAGCCATTAGCGGAAGATGGAGACTTCTGTCATAGAAATGCATTAAACGGCTCATAAATAACATGCACCTCCGTGACAACGCGTACATTTCGAGGTGGCCCTACAATCCACGCTGCGTGATGACCGCCATTTTCTGAAAAATAAAAGAAAAAAATATACATAACCCCCTTAGAAACCAGGAATATCACCACGGTACGAGGTAAACTGCGATCAGCGACCTCCGGGCTTGAGAACTCTTCCACGCTCAGTGCGGTTCACAAAATGGCTGCCTCTATGTTGTCATGGTATTGCTTTAGCTCATAAAGTGGCCGTCTCCATTGTGCGTTGGAGGCAGCGAAACTTAAAAGACTCCTAAAATTCTCACAGTGTTGAGCTAAAAGACAAAAAAAAAGCAGGATTTACAAGTTCATGAGGGGACAACATAGAATAGGCCTTCAGCACGGCCTCATGCCTTATGTGCCCCTCACGGGTTTGCCTCATGTGGTGTCAGGGTCGGCCATCTTGCTAGGCCAGGTTATTCATTTTCACTCTCCGGTTTATTTTTGTGTTTATTTCTGGGGAGGAACTTCTTGTTCTTGCCTAGGAGTCGGGACAAGGTTGCCCCCTTCTTGCGATGCTCCGTCGTCCGGTGATTTTCTAGGTAGGAGAGGTCGTTGTGGGACTGACTCATGCTAGGGTCTTTCTGCTGGTGCCGTCGACGGAAAAATAGCTTTGCTCCTTTGTGTAAAAGTCCACCTGCGAGAAAACGGAGGCGAGTTATGAGGGATTCACTGTCATCTGCGGAGATACATATATGGGATAAACATGGCGGCTCTACACATGGGGCACTCATACTGTGGTATTCTCTTCACCAATTGGGCTGACAATATAGTCATGTCCTAATGCAGTACACAACAAGAAGAAAAAGAAAAAGTGCTATGGGGGTGTGTCCTCACACTGCTGTGCCCTTGCATGCCCTCACACTGCTGTGCTCTCTGCATGGAGCTGCTCTAAAGCCACTGTAAAGCAGTAGAAAGCTTCTTGCCAAATACTACAGCTTTCAAGTACAACAGAGCAGATGATTGTGGAACAGCTTAATGCAGGGAGCAAAGAGCACAGCAGTGTGAGGACATTCTTTCAATATAAATTCAACCCCCACCCCCCCCCCCCCCCAAAAAAAAGGTAATTTTGGTGTGCAGCTTGGCAAAACAATATAACAAGGAGAAGAGAAGGAATGGAAATCTGTCGACTTACTGTGTGAGCAATTAATTGGAGTTGGTGAAAAGATCCTCTTAAAGGTGACAGAAGAGATGGAAAGAAAGACGATGAGAAAGAAGACAAACAGGAAAATGACCAATGAGAGATGAGTGGACAGACAACACGCAGCTTCATTTCACTATGTCTGAATCCCAGCACCATGGAGAGTTTGTTTTTTGTTTTTGTTTTTTTTGTTTTTTGCTTAAAGTTTTTTTTATGTATCAAAATGAATTTGTCCCAAATCTAAAAAAAAAAATCTTAAAAAAAAAAAAAAAGCATGCAGTTTTCAGTCTTATCTTTTGCCCCAACACTTTCCACAGCAGCCTGTAGTTGAAAAAGAAAAAAAATTGCCAATGCAAATGATAAAAAGAACTTAAGGAAGCAAATTTAAGTTTTTGACCCATTAAAGGGAATGTACGACTTCCAAATCCCCCCTGCAAGTAAACGCAGCATTGTGTCGGGCATCTCATCAGCTTTCCAGAAATATCTTTCCAGTTTCCCTGAGATCTGTTGTTTTAGAGAAAATAACTTTTTTATTATGTAAATTAGTTCCTCGGTGCACTGGGGGCGGGGCTGCACATGCAGGTGTACAGAATTTCTTCTTTCTAAGATGCCCATAGTTACATAGCGTCGTCCTGTACATACAGATTGACTCCTACCATAGAAATAGGTTAAAGAAAGGACAAAAAAAATGGTTGTGCACTAAAAGACACGGCCCCGCCTTCAGTGCACTGAGAACTTAATTTGCATACATTTACATTTTCTCTAAAATAACTAAAGGGCTGGGAAACAGGGAAAATAAAAATAGAAAGCTTATTGAGGGTCCTACATATCACATTTTGTACTTTTAGGTTAATTTGGAAAAAGGATAGTCGGAAGTCGGGATTGGGCATGTGAAGACACACGTGGCGTTTTTAGGCCGTTTTTAGTTAGTGCTTTTTCAGATCGTAAAAAAAAAAACGCATGCGTTTTTGTCAGTTTTTCCATTTTTAATTGCGCAAATTCAGAAAAACTGACAAAAACGCATGCGTTTTAAAAAAACGGATGCGTTTTTTACGATCTGAAAACGCACTAACTAAAAACGGCCTAAAAACGCCACGTGTGTCTTCACCCTTAGACTCTTACATCATGTTGAAATACTGGAGCTGTACCGACCACCTTATCATGAAGATGATGGACAGACAAGACAACCAGAACCTCCTCTTTAGGTTCTCTTAATTTCAATGCTCCGGGCATTGGTAAGTGGATGGGTCTGAAACACGTCCCTTACTGGTAAGAGCTCACAGGTCTAATAAGTTATGGACTACTAGATGATACCATTTGATGTGGGGAGAAACCTTGGTGACCACTTGTTATCTCCCCATGGTCCTGCCATGGCTATAATGATGAAGGTCATCAAGACTAACCAATGGGCCACATGGATTAGCACTGGGTTAGGTTTCAGGCGTGGGTCCGGTCCAGTAGTCCATGTGGTGGAAGCCTTGATTATACCTCATTCATATGAAAGACCTATTGAACCTTCACCCACCATTGAGAAGCACACGATCTACAGATGTAGACCATCAGAGGTCCTCTCTAACCTAATCCCCTAATTATAGAAGGGGCACAATGCTACATGCAGGCCCATGATGGGAACCTTATTAAAGGGGTTAGTGTAAGCAGCCCTTCCAAGTCATGCTGATGCCCAGGTTAGTACATAACAGCCCCAGCCCTTGCTCTTCCATCACCGTGTTAGTCTTGATAGCTGTGCTCCTTGATAAAGACGACAAGATTACCTGATAATTACATCATTTCAGGAGAGGCTGAAAAAGCCAAAATGTAATATTTTTGGGTGTCAATAAAGTTTATAGGAGTCAAGACTTGGAGACGTAATGAGACTTCACGAGATGCAAAATATGATGAGCCAATGACCATGAAGGTGGCCCCTATGTTAGCAGGACCTCATCTTTACTCATGGACATCACACATAGATTGCCCTTGTAACCTACATTGGCTCCATAAATTGAGCAGAACCTTCGACAGTGTAGACTTAGGTCCTTCAACACTAGAAGTCATACGTATAGACCGAGATCTGCTGCAAGGGATGGCCTTCTAGATGGACCACAGGTAGGACACAAGGTTGATTATTTGCTGGCATGTTCCATCATTAAACATGGGCTCCAACTGGAATTTTCTTAATTAATGTCCTCATTTACCCCTTTGTACCATCTCTCCACTCCCCGTTGACCAACCTTGACCCGGTCTACAAAGAACACATAGTAGATGATGCTTTCCATGATGTATCTCCACAATAATTCAGGCCTGAAGCTCCTGGGTGAAGTCTGCCTTTTGTCTTGGAGGCCAGGAACATTTAGGTAATTTGGGCTACAGTTCCTAAATGAAATTACAACCACTGGGTCCCTTATTGGCTTGATCCACAGTACTCTATGGTCAATGTGCATCCTCCTCTGCCTTCCTCAAATTAGAATGATCCTAAATATCTTATATTGCAGAGAACATCTTAAAGGGTATTAGTCATGCAACAACTGCAGCCAATGTTATGTGCATTTTGGGGAAGGGGGTGTTTCCTCACACTGCTGTGTTCTTATTTCTGTGCACTGAACTGTGCCATAGCCGCTCCTCTCTGCTGTAGTAGGCTTCTTGTTGAATACTAAAGCAGTCACTTAGAGCAGAGGGGAAAGTCTGTGAAACAGCTCAAAGCAAAGAGCTAAGCGCAAAGCAGTGTGAGGACATGCCCGTTTACATTAGGTAAAAAATAACCAAACCCACAAAAGTTGTCAATTTTGTCCCAAACCTGCACTTATGCAAAATGTTGACATAGATTTTAAGTCTTCTTCCCACACTGATTACTTATTCCCAGGCGCCCAGTTACCAGCTCATTTACTGAGTAATAATGAGATGCAAATGTATGCAAATGAGAAGCCTGAGATTATGGGTAATTAGTATCACATGACTCTATGTAATTAGTGACTAGCGCGGAGGGCACCGGGCACACACCTTTCGACTTCCTGATGCTCCCGGTCTCGGACATGCTCAGGTTACTGACTGACACCAGTTCAGAGTCCGGGTCCAGTCCATTCCCATTCCACTCTCCGGACTGGCTGCCCTGCTCCCAGGCGTCGTGCAGATAGTCATCGGAGCCCATGGCTGGCACGGTGGTGGTGGTAGATGCCAGCAGTAGACCTTTATCACTGGCGGCAATGTCATCGAAGGTGAAGGCCGAGTTATTTTCTATGGTGCTGTCCATGGAGGCCGCGTAGTTCAGCATGAGGGAAGCTTCGTCGTCCTGTGTGAGCACCGTCTGTGGAGACGCAACAAAAACAAAGTTTGAGACAGTATCCAAATTTGCCCAATCCGGGCCTGCTTACATTGTGGTGGGTGCCCGCAGGAAGATCCCAGTTACATGGGTCCAGGAGGATACTGAAAAGCAGCAGCGCTCCATTGTAACCCTGCTAGATCCAAGACAGAGTGTCGAAACGTTGCATGCATTTCTGTTGTATAAAGAGAACATCTCACAGAGTGCTGCTGCCTTATCCTCAATTGTGGAGACACAAGGGCACAAAGCTCTGCTTAAAGCAGCAGGACTGTATATATGGATTTATATTCCAGGATTGCAGCTTCTCCAAATGCACTGGGGGATTGTCCTCACTCCTGTGTTCTGTACTCTCTGCATCCAGGTATTGTCCCAGGAGAGATGTGTAGTCACACCTTTGTGTTTGTTTTTAATAGCAGCAAGACTATGATATATGGATTTATATTCCAGAGATGCTCCACGGCCCCTTAATTCTGCTCTGAGTTACATTTGTAAGATTCAACCTGAACCCTGCTGTGGAATTTATTCAGAGTAGAGGAAGGCGTGGCTTTAGAGCAGCTCGATGCACAGATCTAAAAGCACAGCAGTGTGAGGAACCACTTGGAGAAGCTACAATCCTGGAATATAAATCCATATTTCACAGTCCTGCTGCTACTAACAACATATAACAGGTCTGACTACTCATCTGTCCAGGGACAATACATAACACTGACTGCAGTTTTATAATAATCTTTATATAGTGCCATCAAATTCTGTAGCGCTTTACAAATCGACACGGTCAAAACTGTTGTTGACAGACGCCAAAAAAAAAAAAAAGGGTGTTTTTCACAACAAGCAGCCACTTCACTACTTACGTGGGAGACCACCACATAATAATAATCTTTATTTATATAGCGCCATCAAATTCCGTAGCGCTTTACAAATAGAGTACCCAGCTATACAATAGACTACCTCCCTATATTACACCAACGTGATTAGGTCTCCTTGATAATGATGATACCTGAGCCCTCCATGTGATATCCATAGGGGTGAGTGAGGCTGACCCTCAGGACAACCCATGGGTGCAGAAGCCCCCCCAGAGTCTCACCTTTGAGATTCCTGATATAATGATGGTGCTCTTCTTCCGAGGAGACTTTAGGGACTGCCTAGAAGACTCTCTCAGCTGTCTGATGGCAACTTCTGCAACCGGGTCAGAACCATTCAGCATTAAGAGTTCTGGTTCCAAAACGGAAAAAAAATGACGGTAAGAGAAAAAAAAAAGTAAACATTTTGGAAAACGGAGATGAGATTGTGAATGTTTTACCTGTGTCTGAAGAGGACAGCGCCTTGCTGACCACACCGGTTTGGGAAGGGATGGCTTGTACGGAGAAGTCCCTCTCAATCACTTTGATCTTAGGGGGAGTGCTTGAGGGGGAATCTGGAGGGATAAAGGGGACGCCACTATGTAAAACCAGGAATATAAGACTCTGCGGTGTAGCTCAGGTTGTTTGGATCGGTTGAACAAGCCCTCCACCGAGCTCCGCACAGGACCCATCCCAGATCTGAGGGACCCATTACCTGATGTTTTATCACTGCATCCGGCAGCCGGACTTTTTCCCTCCATCCGCGGCTTTGACGTGACTGAGGTAACGGTGGTGACTACGGTCCCACAAGGCATCACCGTCCGATCCTTCTCCACCTTCTTTGCAGGAACCGGGACCGACCAGGATTTCAATTCGTTTGGCTCCACGAACAAGAACTAAAATCAATTATATGGATCAGATATCACCAACGTGTCACTAGGGCAAAGTATTGATTTAAAGGGGAAGTCCATTTTTATTAAAAAAAAAAATGCTCAAAATTTTTTTAAATTGTACTCTGCTTCAAGTGCTTGTGGTGCTCTGCGACGCCACATCCAATAGGGGGCCCAGTAGCTGCTGAGCACCATTCCACGACATAAGGATGAACTGAAATACCAAGCGCAGCCACTGTACAATGTACGGCGCTGTGCTTGGTGAGCAGCGAAAAGCTTGCAGCACTCATGCCAATACTATTAAACAGTTAATTGGGCGATATGCAGAATGTAGGACCCCCATAAGGATAAATTCAATAAATAAATTCAGAAATATCCCTTTAAATTCTGCTCTGTTTTCCTAGGTACCTACCTGAGCACTGATAGACCCAGACAAGGAGCTGGTAGGGGTTAGTGAATAGTTCTGCCTTCCTGAGGGGTTCTTCCTGAATAGATCCAAAGGTACAGTAGCGCTGGCCAATGGGGGATCTAAAAATAAGGCTATAAATAAGGATAAGTATATAAAGACACCTCACTCCTTTAAGGGCGGCGCATCCCTTACCACCGACCACCTGTGAGACCTAAAACAAATCCAAATATAATGGACAAATACCCCTGAGATGCTATACTGTTCTGGTGGCCTAAAACACCTCATTATCAATGTCTGATGCCATCACCACAGACCACCAGGAGAGTCGGGTGATGGGTCGTCCTAAAATCCTGGTCACACATTCCAGACATCGCTGGTGGTAATAGATGAGGGATGGGGTTTAGGCCTCCAGGAACAGCGTGGCATCTCAATGGTATTTGTTCATTATTTTTGGATTTTTTGCCCATGGTTTCGGTGACCTCTAATGATCCTGGATGGTCGTAGGGGGCTGTACTTACTCTCCTCAGGTTTCCCGGATTCGCAGATCTCCAGCTGCAGCTCCTGGGATTTAGCATTCAGTTCACTGCAAGAAGAGAAGGGAAACGAATGAGGCGATAACCAATGTATGTAATCATTCTACTAGTACTGCACTAATACTCACACGTACTAACTAGTATAGACTAGCAATTATCCTACTACATCCACAAGGGGGTACGAGTATATGGGACGTGTGTTACCATATTTATCTCTCTCAGGGTCCATAAGTATAAAAGGTCTGCTGGGTTATATGGGCACTAATGAGTTAAATGGGTACTGACAGATGGCATTACTATAGGGGCATATCATGGATAATGATATAGATGGGTCTGTTGTATGGACTTTAGAAGGGTAGACACTTATCTGAATGTAACTGGCACTATTATAAGGGCATTGCAGCGTAGTTGGCCCTGTTATATGGGCACTGTGGTGTAGCTGATCTAAAACTCCTTCCATTTATGGATTATTGGAGGCAGCTGTGCTCTTAGGAACCTTGAGTGCTGCAGAAATTCTTTGGTAACCTTGGCCTGATTGGTGCCTTGCCACAATTCTGTCTCTGAGCTCCTTGGGCAGTTCCTTAGACCTCGTGATTCTCATGTTCTGTGAGCCGTGAGGTCTTATATAGACAGGAGTGTGCCTTTCCTGATCAAGTCCAATCAATCAGTTTAAGGATACGTAAAAGCACACGAATGTGAAAGAACACGGCCGGGTGCTGGGGAAGTGGAGGGATGAGCACTGCTCACCTCTCCCCTCTCAATAGCGATGCATGGCACCAGGCCGTAAACACAGGAAAAGATGCTACTATTATATGGGTACTGGTAGTGTCGTTACTTCATCTGTATATTGTCTATCCTTGATTTTCCCACAATCCCTCTATAATCCTATATGACTTGTCACACACGAGGCAGGCAGCTAATGAGTCCATGTGTATCAGAAGGTCCACACAATGGACGGTGCGACCGCCTCATGTCCTGTACAATACGTCCCCCCAGAGACCGCTCTCCAGGTATAATGAAAAGAGGACACAGCTGCCGAGTCTTAATGAAAGACTGGAAATCCCAGTAACGCGATCGCGCTGGGAACAATACGGCTATTGTCTCCGGGACACGCTAATATACCGCATATAACCGGAGTATAGCGCTATGATAGAAGAGCACTGCCAGATGGGTCACCCCTTCAGCATCACAGAGACATGATCCAGCAGAGAAGCTCTATGTCAGGGGATCTCTGAAATACTCTGTGCTGCTGGAGGACCCTGCTGCTTCCACTATGTAACGTATGTAATGACCATACACTTGTCTACATTTACCCAATTACATCATGACACTTATCCCCTGTAGTATCATTACATAAGTGGACAACACTTTCCTGAAACACTCTGTGCTGCTAAGGACCCATCCGCTTTCTCTGTGCAACACTCAGCTCATTACCCACATCTTGCCACAACCCCCGGATCTGCGTTTACGCCACAGAAGTCGACATGTCGCCTACATAAGCACACACTTATCCTGAAATACTCTGTGCTGCAGGGGCAATGTGCAACACTCAGTCTCTGACCTCCCACCTGGCCCCATTCTCCACCTCGTATCTTAAGATAACCTAGTCTTCACTATCATCTAGTTTTTTTGCAAAGAATGTGGGCACTAAAATAGAAACTGTCTCAGATTGTTAACAAGAATTCCTAAACAATCTGTTAACAAAATGTAAACAATTTGTTAACGAAACCCAATTTGTAAGCAACGTGTCAACAAACCCAATCTGAAAACAACCTGTTGACACAGACCCAATCTGTAAACACTTTGTTACACAAACCCAATCTGTAAACAATTTGTAAACAAATTGTAAACAACCTGTTAACAAAAACAATTTAATTCAATTTGCTTGTCTCGATATAATATTCAATTACAATAGTTGAAGACTAATGTTTAAGACTTTTAAAAACATGCATAAAAAAATAGCGATTATGTAGACAAAAGACGCAATTATACATAGAAAAAGAAGTAAAACATGAAATCCTTTTTTAAGGTACTTTCATAAAGTTCCCAAAAGGTAAAGAAAAAAAAAAGGTTCGCAGATATTTGATAGATGAAATCTATATTTGTTGATTAACATATATGTGTTGAGGTTTACGACCAAGGGGTAAGTATTCCAGGAGGTTTGTGTTTTCAGGTCATAGGGCCCTATGCCTGTAATACACGTTTTTGTATATAAAAAAAAATAAAATGAAAATTAAAAATAAAAATAAAAAATAGACAATAAAATTTGTTTCTTTGAGCAGCTTTCAATCTTTTACGACAATTGTAGCCTTCATGTGGTCCCTTTATGGTTTGTAATATGCGACTGTTTGTTATATTATTTGGCACTCACGGTTAGTTGATGTTCAGCTGGGCTGATGTTGGTGTTTCTTAGCGGGACTGTGTTGCCTTTTTCCGCGGGTTCCGATCACCAGCTATGTGTATTTCGCCGCTTTGTCGTCCCAGGGGACGTTATGTAGAGTGTCTCTGGGCTGTGCAAGCTGGATGCGTTCTTTGTTCTGTAGTGGCGTTCAGAGCGCTGTTGAAGGCGCCTTTGGCCGGCTTGTGGATCGTGGGTTTTCACCTCCCGCAGCCCAAACTAGCTGATCTTGATATCATGTGTTGTCAGCTTTTGTAGTACACACGGCGTTGAAGCTCCGGAGCAAGGTTGTGTTGTACTTTCAAATAAACAGTCCACCAATGTGAATCATAGATGTTGTAAGGTATGAAGCTGCTCAATGCTTATGACATATGCTAGACGCGTTTCGAAGCGTGAAGCTTCTTCTTCAGTAGCTTTAAAAAATGTGTGGGACTAAGGCTGCATGCACACTGCCGTGAGCCCGCCGCACCGTAGCACGGCGGGCACACGGCAGCGCGGGGAGAGGAGGAGGAGGTGAGCGCAACTCACCCCCGCCCCTCTCCATAGCGATGTATGGCCGCGGCGCCGTAATACGGGGAAAGATAGGACATGTCCTATCTTTTCCCGGGCTACGGAGCGGTACGGTGCCGCACGTGTGCTGCACCCTACCGCTCCCGTAGGGCGCCGCGAGCCCATAGAAGTGTATGGGGGACGTGTATCGGCCGTATATACGTCGGCCGTATATACGTCCCCCATACTGTAGTGTGAATGCAGCCTAAGGCTACATTCACACGGACGTATAAAAACGGCCGTATACGTACCGTTTTTTTACGGGTTACATACAGCCACATTCATTTCAATGGACAATACGTCCAACCATTTATATTGCCGTTTTTGACACTGGAGTGTACGGACCGTATACTGGCCGTATAAAAATATAGAGCATGTCCTATTTTCTCCCGTATTTCAGTTCTGTATGCCCTAAAAGTCTATGGGCATGTATAAAATACGGGTTAAATACGTGCTGCATACGGATGAAAAACGTCACGTATTTATACAGAAATACAGCCTGTAGATACAGGACTGGAGAAATACATGTCCGTGTGAATGCAGCCTTAGGGTGAAGACACACATGGCGTTTTTGGGCCGTTTTTACTAAGTGCGTTTTCAGATCGTTAAAAACGCATGCGTTAAAAAACGCATCCGTTTTTTTAAAACGCATGCGTTTTTTGAAAACGCATGTGTTTTTGTCCATTTTTCCGAAATTGCGCAATGAAAAACGGACAAAAACGCATGCGTTTTTAAAAAACGCATGCGTTTTTTAACGCATGCGTTTTTAACGATCTGAAAACGCACTTAGTAAAAACGGCCCGAAAACGACCCAAAAACGCCATGTGTGTCTTCACCCTTACAAGATCGATCTCCTACAAATCAGCACATTTTTCCTGAAATACTCTGTGCTGCTCACTTCACCATAATCTCACTAGTCTGTGACCTCCAACTTGTTTCTATTCCTCCGCTCCCCACATGAAACTACCCCCTGGTTCTCACTATCATTTAAAAACTCAGGCGTTTTCAAAACAACGGTCAGTTTTTGAGCGTTTACCATGTATTTGGCTGTTACAACCTGTTTATTTATTAAGATAATTTGGAAAAACTGACAAAAACGGTCAAAAACGAATGCGTTTTTAAACTGACTCTAAACGCATGCTTATAAACGGACCAAAAACGCCATGTGGTGGCATCCCCCTTAGGCTACATTCACACGGACGTATGAAAGTGGCCGTATCCGTACCGTTTTTTTTTTACGGGTTACATACGACCACATTCATTTAAATGGACAATACGTCCAACCATTTATATTGCCGTTTTTGACACTGTAGCACACCGTACCGTATACTAGCCGTATAAAAATATAGAGCATGTCCTATTTTCTCCCGTATTTCAGTTCTGTATGCCCTAGAAGTCTATGGGGGACGTATAAAATACGGGTTACATACGTGCTGCATACGGATGAAAAACGTCAAGTATATACAGGCTCATACGGCCCGTAAATACGGGACTGGAGAAATCTTATGGTCGTGTGAATGTAGCCTAAGGGCATGTGCATGCGTTTTTTACGATCTGAAAACGCACTTAGTAAAAACGGCCTAAAAACGTCACGTGTGTCTTCACCCTAAGGGTGAAGACACACGTGGCGTTTTTGGGCCGTTTTTACTAAGTGCGTTTTCACATCGTTAAAAACGCATGCGTTAAAAAACGCATCCGTTTTTTTAAACATTTTTTGTCCATTTTTCCGAAATTGTGCAATTAAGGTGAAGACACACGTGGCGTTTTTGGGCCGTTTTTACGAAGTGCGTTTTCAGATTGTTAAAAAACGCATGCACTTTTGTCCATTTTTCCGAAATTGCGCACTGAAAAACGGACAAAAACACATGCGTTTTCAAAAAACGCATGCGTTTTTAAAAAACGGATGCGTTTTTTAACGCATGCGTTTTTAACGATCTGAAAACGCACTTAGTAAAAACGGCCCAAAAACGCCATGTGTGTCTTCACCCTTAGGAAGGATTAAAGTCATCCCTTCATTTTACCTCAGGTATAGTTTAGGCGGGAAAAAATTTTCCCTCCTAAACTTGTTGCCATCCTGGTATAGCTCTGCCAGAGCGGTAACAGGTTTTGATTGGGTACAGCCATTAGCCAGTGGTCAGCTGTCACGGGGGAAGATCAGCTCTAGCACCAGGTGACAGCGAGCTATTGGCTAGCATTTGTGGTCACATGGTCAGGAATGTTAAATAAATTTGCTGTATATTTCCTCAAGAACTCCGGATCGTCAGAAACGCCTTTGCTTGAGCTTATGGGTGAAATAGCTCCTGAAATACTCTGTGCTGCTTTAGATGATCGGAAATAGCGATGGGTACAAACTGGATAAGAAATAGAAGTCCTTGACTACAATGAGGTCCTCAGAAGGACGGGAAGTGCCTGTCACTGGAATGTCAGCAATGTGACGGTCTATCGGTAGAAGAAGGCGGCCATTGTCTGCGGAGACGTCCTCCACGCCTCGCCCTGTAGTCATTCACAGCTACTTGGGTGCTGTATATATAACTGGGAATGGCGCACAAAGTGTTAAAACTGGTGGCTTAACCCTTCGATTTTTAGATTGAACAGGTACTGACCAAAAACAGCTGAGGGTTTGTTACAGATGTAACCTAAAGACATCAGCAGCGGCACAAACCTCTTTCTAGACCTGAGCATCTGTTACAATGTATCAGTGCAAGTAAAATGTTCCTGGATACAACTGCACCAAAACATCAGCTGTGAGAAGTAGAAGGTCAAGTTTTTAGCCTTCTGTTATGCTTAAATGTAAACTGGATTAGGAAAATCTTGGAATCAACCCGCCCCCCCACCACCACCCAAAACAGACACTTAGAGGGGCCCGGCTTTCACATCAGGGACTGTTAGGAAAATTCCATGAATCCAGGCAGGAGAGTTTGACGTAAATGTTTATAAACCTGAATGGATGTGTTCTACATTTTTCGGATTCCTGCGATGTCGTCACCGTTCCCAGACACTGTATACATCCCTGTGATATCATTCATTTACATGTATGGCAGTGTAGCCATGAGGAGGGGCAGGGAGATTCCTGATCTTTCTATCAATTACTTCCCACTGCCGGGCTGATAACTGAGAGCAATAGACTAACACAGATTCCATTCATTTCTATGGGACCAGTCACCGGGCTCAATAACAGAAATAAAAGTCACATTGAGTTTGTATATCTCCTTCATTAAAATTCTACCACTGTTAGTTTACTGCTTCCATGCTAACTTATGTATCTCCATGGTAACAGACTACAAACATTGTGCAGTCAGATCGTGCAGTCGTATTCCTTTCTACATGTCCCCAACTTTCTGCTAATATTCTAGCTGTATGAGAGGAACAGGTAAGGGGCAGTCGAAAGAGAGTATAATTATAGCATCAGACTACAACAGGGTTCGTTTGTAGTCTGTTACCATGGAGACATATCAACATGCATAGGACCTGTAAAAATCTTAAGCAAAGTAGCTTCGTTTTAGATGCAATGAGACATTAAAATTTTTGTGGTGGCGTTACACTTTAACCATATAATAGACGAGTGTTGAAGTACATCCACAGTTCTGCTGGTAAAGCTATGAAACAGAAGGCTCAGGATGAACATTGATATCATACCTTTAAGGGTAAATAGAGACCTTGTAGTATGGCCATGAACCTGTAGCTTCTCATTGATGGCCATGAACCTGTAGCTTCTCACCGATAGCATAGAGAATGAAGCCATTGCTATGGGAGAACCCTAACCCCCTGTATACTTACAATACAAACTCGTCCTCCCAGCTGGGGCTGACGCTCTGCTGTATGGCCGCAGTGGTGAACCTCTGGACTGGGTCGTTGAGCTGAACGTAGCACACTACCATCTCTGCAGGAAGATCGGGGACAGAGTATTAAGTCCATAGACTTAAAGGAATAATCTATGCAATAAGTGAAGGGCTCTGCGGGGGCGGAGCATGACATAACTGTACTGGTTTTGTCCAAGCAATGTGATATAAGGGGGAAAAAAAAAAATTAAAAATTACCTGAGGTGTTGACCTCTCCGTTCAGCACTGCTTTGATATTACGCACTTGAAGTTTCAGCTCATGAACTCGCGGGGGTTTGGGTGGACAGATTAATGGAGAGTGGACGCCAGGGATGTTCTGGAAGTGGACAGAGGAGAATATTATTGGGTGGGGGTCCCATGACACTGGAGTAGAGAAGAGAATACTGGAAACTCTCATAAGAGACAATGGTAGTTCTGTTTAGTAAAGCTAGTCCCGCCCCCGCTTAGCCTGCCCCTGCAGAGCCAGTTCAACTTGTCTGTAATGGTTTAGGCTTGATTTAGGCCTCTATATGCAAAATATCTCTTGCACTATGGCCCATTTCTCCGGTACCTCATACTCCTACCTCTGCTTAGCCCCGCCCATGCAGAACGTGTACAGCTTTTCTGTAATGGTTCAGGCTGCCCCCTGCTGGAAGGACAGCTTGATGTAGGTCCTACATTTAGACTATGTCTTGTACAATGGCCCAATTTTCCTGTACCTGATACTCCTTCACATCTGTTGGCGTGCTGCTCAGGTCCACCTGAGGTCGTACACAGCCCATGAGGTTCTTCAGTATGTCCTCCAGGGTTTCCTTAATTGCATTTGCTCCGGGCATCTGCAGACAGGACACATTGATCAGAGGAAGACAAAACCTATGGACATGAGAGTTTATATTTCCCCAGAATTCCATAGATTTATTGATCTGGGTTTAGCCATTGGGGGGAAACAGTCAGCACGGAGGAGATAAAACAACACAACTTACTGACTGACCTCCAGCTTAGTTTTTGGTTGAACCTGAAGATCGAGATCACAGAAGTTTCCCATGGACCAGGTGACCAGGACGTCTTTTCCGTTTCCTTCTTTTACCCGGAGCTCCAGCTGAAAGAGAAGATGAAGCTCCCGTATTCATATCTCTCAAGATTTCTGCTTGATGTCAAGGAATGGAAATATTACTCTTAAAGACACTGGGATTATGTTCAATTGACACTATGGGGCAGATTTACTTACCCGGTCCATTCGCGATCCAGTGGCGCGTTCTCTGTGGTGGATTCGGGTCCGGCCGGGATTTATTAAGGTAGTTCCTCAGACGTCCACCAGGTGGCGCTGCTGCGCTGAAGGGCATCGGAACGCACTCAATTTCACCAGCCTATTCCTAATGAAGGTAAGTGCAAGCTCTGCGACACTTTTCTTTTTTTAAATGTGGCGGTTTTTCCGAATCCGTCCGGTTTTCGTTCGGCAACCCCCCCTCCCCCCCGATTTCCGTTGCGTGCATGCCAGCACCGATGCGCCACAATCTGATGGCGTGCGCCAAAATCCCGGGGCAATACAGGGAAAATCTACGCAAAACGGCAATATTCGGGTAACGCGTCGGGAAACCGGGAATCGGCCCTTAGTAAATGACCCCCAAGGTTTCTTAAAGGGGATGTCTCTTGAAGGCAAAATAATCTGTATCACAGCATATTAAAGGGGTTGTCCCATGACGTACTCACGTTTATGTGTAGCGGGGTGATGCGCACGCTGTACACCTGACATCCTGAGTTGGCGGGAAGAGTCCGGGTGACCCGCACTGCAAACTGTAGACTGTCACCCACCACGCTGCAGGATACAACCTAAAGATAAACCATAGAATGTAGAATTCTGGGATATCCTCACAGCCTGGTCATTACTTACACTGCCCGACATATAAGAACATTCTATTTCTTGAATAGATAAATGAAGCCTACCTACAGCCACCACATGGGGGAGCTCTCACTGACATTTATATTGGCTATATGAATACATACACAGATAGCTCCACCTATTGGAGGGGGGGGGGGGGTTATTTTATTAGGTGCATATGTCTTCCCATTAAAAACATGAATCCCCCTTTCAGCAGGTGATCAATTTCACAGCCAGGTTCTGCAGGGGTTGTCCTTTCTTGATTTTCATGGGCGGGGTTACAGCTTGTTGCATATAGTGACCCTTGTGTAACCATGTTTTAGAGCAAAACTTCAGCTCTCCAGTCTAGGTGTGTATATAGATAAGCAGGGGCCCCCCATAACATACTGCGGTCCTTCTCGTTCTTCCATGGTCATATTACTGTGAGAAGGGTGGCCCCTTTCAGTTGGTTTCTTCCTTGTTTACTGCATGTGCTATGGCTCATACCACTCATTGTGAAAAGGGGGAGTTGGGTTCTCCTCTCTGTGCCCCTGTAACAGCGGTCCCCGGGTTATTCCATCCAGCCCGGGGGTCCCTATATACAGACAGGGAGACTGCCTGTCCATCTGTGTATTCCCCTGACAGCTACTTGTGGACAGATGTTGGGATCTCGCCGCTGACGGATGAGGTTTATAAAACTCACAGAGGTCGTGAGAATTATTTTTTAGACAGCAGTGAATATACACAAATATATTTATTAGGAAAGTAAAACGGAAAATCCGACATTTTTGACCTTGGATCTTGGCTCGGAATATACCATTCCTATCTGCACCCCTTACATCAAAACCACCCCTATCAGCAAATATGGTTTAACCCATGCTGTCCGGTCCGGGAATAGAACTTGAGAATGACAGTTAAGACTGACACAAATTCACGAAATTTTAGAATGAAGAAAGTTTGAGTCTGGAAAGTTTGTGAACCCTGAAGGGAACAGATACAGGCGGAGGTTAGAAGGGTAACAATTGTAGTCACGTTTAATTACATGGATGATAATCCAATTAAATTATACGTTAATAATCACAGTATGATAATTACCAGCATTCATCGACTGCGAGTGTCAGCCAATTCATTCTGGCCGCATCTCGGAGGGGGTCACATACTTTTGCATTTGCATTTTTAAAGGGATTTTCCAGGCTGAAAATCTTGATGACTATGCACACTCCCTTTAAGTAACTGATACATTTGATACAAATTATCCTGTAAAGTAATCAGCGCCCCCCCCCATCGCTTAGGATGTCGCTCTGTGATCCAGGATTTCCTGGCAGCGGATTCTTGGCAGCGGTTGCCGAGTCTATAATAACATATGTGTGAATCTGCATGGAAAATAAATCTATAGGGCACAGGGCCCATGTGCCCCGAAAATGGGACGATCGGATAATCACACAATTATACTATACTATCATACAAAGCTGCAGTTAATGTTTGGTATTGTACTTCGAGAGATGTGTAATCTGTATGTTGTTAGTAGCAGCAGAACTGTGAAATATGGATTTATATTTCAGGATTGTACTATTGCGGTGTCCTCACACAGCTGTGCTCCGTGCTCTCAGCAGCCAGTGTTATGTATTGTCCCTGGAGAGATGTGTAAGCAGACCTTTTTGTATGTTGTTAGTAGCAGCAGGACTGTGATATATGGATTTATATTCCAGGATTGTACTATTGTTATCTCCTCGCACTGCTGTCCTCTTTGCTCTCTGCAGCCAGTGTTTAGTATTGTCCCTGGAGAGATGTGTAATCAGACCTTTTTGTATGTTGTTAGTAACAGCAGAACTGTGAAATATGGATTTATATTACAGGTTTGTATCTTCTCGAAAAGCACTGGAAGAGTGTCCTCACACTGCTGTGCCCTCTACAGCCAGTGTTATGCATTATCCATGGAAAGATGTGTAATTATATATTTGGGAATTCCCCCTCTGCTTTATGTGACTGCTCAGGTATGCAATCAAAAACTTGCTACAGCTTTCACCATGATAGGAGTGTCTGTGCAGTGCACAGAGCACAGCAGTGTATTACCGAACTGGGGTGGTACCCTACTTGTCACTCCACCTGGGTAATAGGGGCACATGTAAATCGATAAATTTGGGGAAGCTACAATCCTGGAATATAAATCCATATGTCACAGACCAGCTGCTACTAAGATCACACACAAAGGTCTGATTACTTATCTCTCCAGGGAAAATACATAATCGTGGCTGCAGAGAGCACAGAGCACAGCAGTGTGAGGACATGCCCCCAGTACAATCCGTGAATATAAATCCATATACAGTATCACAGTTTTGCTGCTAACAACATACAAAGGTCTGATTACACATTTCTCCTGGGACAATACACAACACTGGCTGCAGAGAGCACAGAGCACAGCAGTGTGAGGACATGCCTCCAGTACAATCTGTGAATATAAATCCATATATCACAGTCCTGCTGCTACTAACAGCATACACAAAGTTCTGATTACACATCTCTCCAGGGGCAATACATAACAGTGGCTGCAGAGAACACAGAGCACAGCAGTGTGAAGACATAACAATAGTACAATCTTGAAATATAAATCCATATTTCTCAGTTCAGCTGCTACTAAGAGCATACACAAAGGTTTGATTACTTATCTCTTCTACGGAAAATACATAATAGTGGTTGGAGAGAGCACAGAGCACAGCAGTGTGAGGACATGCCCCCTGTACAATCCATATATATATAAATATATAAAATTTCACAGTCCTGCTGCTACTAACAACATACACAAAGGTCTGATTACACATCTCTCCAGGGAAAATACATAATCATGGCTGCACAGAGCACAGCAGTGTGAGGACATGCCCCCTGTACAATCCGTATATATATAAATATATAAAATTTCACAGTACTGCTGCTACTAACAACATACACAAAGGTCTGATTACACATCTCTCCAGGGAAAATACATAATCATGGCTGCACAGAGCACAGCAGTGTGAGGACATGCCCCCTGTACAATCCGTATATATATATAAATATATAAAATTTCACAGTCCTGCTGCTACTAACAACATACACAAAGGTCTGATTACACATCTCTCCTGGGACAATACATAAACACTGGCTGCAGTCAACATCGTCAAAACTTTTAAAAGATTTTGGTAAAACGGGGTGAGCCATGAATAAACCATGTCACCTGTGCACACAAATGACCCTACAAAATCACATTATAAACAAAAAAAAAAAACAAAAAAAGTAAAAAAAATAAAACTAAATAAAACTTGTGCACCAGGGACCACAATGACCTGCTATCAGGACATCCGGGGTTTAAAGTGTTAAAAGAATTAAAAAGGGGGGGGGGGGGAATAAAAAATAAAGCAGTAAATGAAGCCGGGTAATTAGGGTTAATAGGATTTTTGTTGCAGGATGTTCCGGCGCTCGGGAGACTCCACATAATCCACTTACGAGGGTCTGACTAAGAGGCGTTTTGTTTTCAGGAACAGATGGGCGATTAGTGTATTGGGGGGGGGGGGGTCGCGCCTCTTCTGGATGTGCCCACAGCGGCGCCGCGCCAAGCACTCAGCGTGATCTACTCACACAGATCAATACACGCCCGGCCTCGCCTCACACCCTGAAGAGCCATCCGAAAATGCCTAATAAGTCTGTTAAAGGGGTGGTTTCAGAAAAACTTGGCTGCCTTCTTCTACAAAAAGCGCCACACCTGACCACAGGATGTACGCGGTATTACAGCTCATTCCCAGTCACTTTAGTTCAGCCAAGCTGCATTACCGGGCAGAGCCCATGGAGGGCGCCATTTCTAAATTATTTGCCCATGTTTTTCTAATCGGGAGCGACCCCCTCTTTAAAAATTGTGTTCATTCTGGGAAAGCTGGGTGACCGTCAAGATGTTGGGGCGCATTTACTTACCGGGTCCAGTCGCGATCCAGCGGCGCGTTCTCCGACGTGGATTCGGGTCTTCTGGCGACTCACTAAGGTCGTGCGCCCGATATCCTGCAGGTGTCGCTGCTGGGACGAGGTCCGCCGGAGTTCACCTTCTTCGTCCCGGTGCATGTGAGTGCTGATCTTGCGACACAATTTCGTTTTTTAAATTTCCGTGGTTTTTTTTCCGAATCCGTGGGGGTTGTCCGATGGCCACGCCCCCGATTTCTGTTGCGTGAAAGCCGGCGCCGATGCGCCACAATCCGATCACGTGCGCCAAAATCCTGGCGCAAAACGGAAATAGACGAGAAACCCGACAAAGTGCGCATTCGGACCCTTAGTAAATGAGCCCCAATGACTTAAAATCTTCCCGTTTTTGGCAAGACTGTGCCTCAGTCACGCCCCCCTGCGTGGGCAGGCATCTGCTGCAATATGGGCGGCACAGTGGCTGAGTGAGTAGCACATCTGCCTTGCAGCACTGGGGTCCTGGGTTCGAATCCCACCCAGGTCAACAAAGAGTTTGTATGTTCTCTCCGTGTTTGCGTTGGGTTTCCTCCGGGTACTCTGGTTTCCTCCCACACTCCAAAACAAACTGTTAGGTTGTTTAGATTGTGAGCCCCATTGGGGACAGGGACCAATTTGACCTGCATTGTGCAGCGCTGCGTAATCTGTGTGCGCTATATAAAGAATTATTATTATTATAATATGCATAAAAGTGGATATTTTTTTCCCATTTGTGGGCGTTCCCAAGTGGGGATTAAAGGGACCATGTCACCGTGTTTTATCGCACTAAACTCCCAGCCCCCTCTTGTAGGGAATGAAACGCCCTCTCTAGAATTCCCTCTTTTATGTGAAATCTACCAAAAAACTCTTCTCATCCCATGAGACGAGTCAAGTTTGGAGGTGGCATGTGACTTCAGAAGGCCCTATTTTCTGTTCAATAGCACCTAGTAACATGCTACGGGTGTCATATTAAAGATAAGTATTTATTCTATCAGGACCCATCAAGATTACAGTTCTGTAAGCTACAGAACCGGAGATACAGTCAGTTAAATATAGGTAGAAACTTTATCTGCAGCTTACATTTCCTTTATCTGTCTGTATCCCCAGTTCTGTAGCTCACAAAGCCATAAGCTTAATGGGAGCCTGATGCGATTCTTATCTTTAATATGACACCGGCAGCATGTTTCTAGGTGCTATAGAACAGAAGATCGGTGCGTCTGAAGTCACACTAGCCACTAACTGACTCATCTCCTTTGAAAATTAGGTGAAAAGAGTCAGATTTGCCTGAATTTGGTGATAACCCATAAAGTGGGTCTGAAAAGGCTTGGTGATAACCTTGTGGGGCGTATAATGGCGGATATATAGGTGGTCACCTGGCTGGACAGTAGAGGGCGTGCTAAGGACACGCATATGGTGTATGAAACCTACATGGCGGCACAATCTAGGGTCAAAGGGCACCGTCAGCGTGTAAATACAGAAAACCACAGAGAGCACAACCCCCTGGGTTGATACACTGCCATGATCCAGCAAGTCTGGAGGTAAATTAGGGGAATTTCCAAGAAGGGCAAGAAGCAGAAGTGGGCTGTATACAATGTATATACAATGTATATAATACTAACATACATTGGAATATAACAATGACACATAAGACTGACATATAATGAAGATATAATACTCCCCTAGAGCTCCCACATGTTACTGCCTGATATAGAACATATAGCAGCACCATACAGGGCTCACATAATACTGCCATATGGTGAACATATGTAGGCACTGTATGTAACCATTACTTTATATAATGTATGAACTGCATAATACAGTTATATCCTCTGTCAGTATAATGCAAGCAGTGCATGGTATTAATATGCGTTTATTGTATGGAAGCACTATATGGTAATATTATATGGCAGTATAAGGCGTGCACTGTATGGTAATATTATATGGCAGTATAAGGCGTGCACTATATGGTAATATTATATGGCAGTATAAGGCGTGCACTATATGGTAATATTATATGGCAGTATAAGGTGTGCACTATATGGTAATATTATATGGCAGTATAAGGCGTGCACTATATGGTAATATTATATGGCAGTATAAGGCGTGCACTATATGGTAATATTATATGGCAGTATAAGGGGTGCACTATATGGTAATATTATATGGCAGTATAAGGCGTGCACTATATGGTAATATTATATGGCAGTATAAGGTGTGCACTATATGGTAATATTATATGGCAGTATAAGGGGTGCACTATATGGTAATATTATATGGCAGTGTAACGTGTGCACTATATGGTAATATTATATGGCAGTACAAGGGGTGCACTATATGGTAATATTATATGGCAGTATAAGGTGTGCACTATATGGTAATATTATATGGCAGTGTAAGGTGTGCACTATATGGTAATATTATATGGCAGTATAAGGTGTGCACTATATGGTAATACTATATGGCAGTATAATATGTGCACTATATGGTAATATTATATGGCAGTATAAGGTGTGCACTGTATGGTAATATTATATGGCAGTATAAGGTGTGCACTATATGGTAATATTATATGGCAGTATAAGGTGTGCACTATATGGTAATATTATATGGCAGTATAAGGTGTGCACTATATGGTAATATTATATGGCAGTATAAGGTGTGCACTGTATGGTAATATTATATGGCAGTATAAGGTGTGCACTATATGGTAATATTATATGGCAGTATAAGGGGTGCACTATATGGTAATATTATATGGCAGTGTAACGTGTGCACTATATGGTAATATTATATGGCAGTATAAGGTGTGCACTATATGGTAATATTATATGGCAGTGTAAGGTGTGCACTATATGGTAATATTATATGGCAGTATAAGGTGTGCACTATATGGTAATACTATATGGCAGTATAATATGTGCACTATATGGTAATATTATATGGCAGTACAAGGGGTGCACTATATGGTAATATTATATGGCAGTATAAGGTGTGCACTATATGGTAATATTATATGGCAGTGTAAGGTGTGCACTATATGGTAATATTATATGGCAGTATAAGGTGTGCACTGTATGGTAATATTATATGGCAGTGTAAGGTGTGCACTATATGGTAATATTATATGGCAGTATAAGGCGTGCACTGTATGGTAATATTATATGGTAGTATAAGGCGTGCACTATATGGTAATATTATATGGTAGTATAATGTGTGCACTATATGGTAATATTATATGGCAGTACAAGGTGTGCACTATATGGTAATATTATATGGCAGTATAAGGTGTGCACTGTATGGTAATATTATATGGCAGTACAAGGTGTGCACTATATGGTAATATTATATGGCAGTATAAGGTCTGCACTATATGGTAATATTATATGGTAGTATAATGTGTGCACTATATGGTAATATTATATGGCAGTATAAGGTGTGCACTATATGGTAATATTATATGGCAGTATAATGTGTGCACTATATGGTAATATTATATGGCAGTATAAGGTGTGCACTATATGGTAATATTATATGGCAGTATAAGGCGTGCACTGTATGGTAATATTATATGGCAGTATAAGGTGTGCACTATATGGTAATATTATATGGCAGTATAAGGTGTGCACTATATGGTAATATTATATGGCAGTATAAGGTGTGCACTATATGGTAATATTATATGGCAGTATAAGGTGTGCACTATATGGTAATATTATATGGCAGTATAAGGTGTGCACTGTATGGTAATATTATATGGCAGTATAAGGTGTGCACTATATGGTAATATTATATGGCAGTATAAGGTGTGCACTATATGGTAATATTAAATGGCAGTATAAGGCGTGCACTATATGGTAATATTATATGGCAGTATAAGGTGTGCACTATATGGTAATATTATATGGCAGTATAAGGTGTGCACTATATGGTAGTATTATATGGCAGTATAAGGTGTGCACTATATGGTAATATTATATGGCAGTATAAGGTGTGCACTATATGGTAATATTATATGGCAGTATAAGGTGTGCACTATATGGTAATATTATATGGCAGTATAAGGTGTGCACTATATGGTAATATTATATGGCAGTATAAGGTGTGCACTATATGGTAATATTATATGGCAGTATAAGGTGTGCACTATATGGTAATATTATATGGCAGTATAAGGTGTGCACTATATGGTAATATTATATGGCAGTATAAGGTGTGCACTATATGGTAATATTATATGGCAGTATAAGGTGTCCACTATATGGTAATATTATATGGCAGTATAAGGTGTGCACTATATGGTAATATTATATGGCAGTATAAGGCGTGCACTATATGGTAATATTATATGGCAGTATAATATGTGCACTATATGGTAATATTATATGGCAGTATAAGGTGTGCACTATATGGTAATATTATATGGCAGTATAAGGCGTGCACTATATGGTAATATTATATGGCAGTATAAGGTGTGCACTATATGGTAATATTATATGGCAGTATAAGGTGTGCACTATATGGTAATATTATATGGCAGTATAAGGTGTGCACTATATGGTAATATTATATGGTAGTATAAGGTGTGCACTATATGGTAATATTATATGGCAGTATAAGGTGTGCACTATATGGTACCATAAATTCACAGGAAATTCTAGTCCAATAATCTGTCGCTCACCTTATCCTTGTGTGACTTTACGACGCTCTCCACTTTCTTCACAGACAGTTCCAGAGGTCGGGGGCCATTGTCATCCTCAAACGCCAGCCGCAGCGATCCCTGCAGAGATAGCAATCATTCATCATCATCATCATCATCATGTTAATGTCATTATTAGAATTCTCACAGTTGAGGGTTTGTTACACATGTATCCAGTCCTGGCAATGCTCTCAGCAGACTGATACATTGTAGCAAACTATCAGAGAGATTAGTATCAGTCCCTTTGTCTATCTTCAGGTGCCTGGAAAAGATGGGTGATTGTTATTATTATTATTATACAAGTTGTAACAGTGACCATATACGTCACATTCTATTACAGCAAAATATGACACCCTACTCAATATTTGCATTCTTATTTGGAGGGAAAGTTTTAAAAGTCCCACCCACTTTGGTTTTGCTTTACAGCACACGGCTGCAAATAATACGCTGAATATATATATGGTTTTGAACCAGTTTTAGTCCGTTTTTAGTCATGTGTTTTCAGTCCGTTAAAAAAATGCATGCGTTTTTTTGAAAATGCATCTGTCTATGTCCGGTTTTCCCAATTATCTTAATGAAAAACGGACAAAAAATGATGCGTTTTCGAAAAAAAAATCATGCATTTTCAAAAAAACGCATACATTTTGTAACAGACTGAAAACACACGACTAAAAACGGACTAAAAACAGGTTCAAAGCGTCACGTGTGACACCACGCTAATCGAAAACTGTAAGGGTGGTGACACGCATGGCGTTTTTAGGCCGTTTTTGGGCGTTTTCAGGTCGTAAAAAACGCATGCGTTAAAAAAAAACTGTTTGAATTAAGATAATTGGTCAAACCTGTCAAAAAACGCATGGGTTTTTTTTTACGATATGAAAACGCACTAACTAAAAAACGGCCCAAAAAACGCCACGCGCGTCACCACCCTTAAGTGTTGTCATAGAGCATCAAATCCTTAAATGGATCAATAAAAAAATGTTACACCTGTATACCCGTACTTCTAGGCTGGGGTATTTTAACTTGAAGTGATAGGCCCAAAACCTAAGGGCGAAGACACACATGGCGTTTTTGGGCCGTTTTTGGGCCGTTTTTACTAAGTGCGTTTTCAGATCGTAAAAAACGCATGGGTTAAACAACGCATCCGTTTTTTAAAAACGCATGCGTTTTTTGAAAACGCATGCGTTTTTGTCCGTTTCTAATTGAGCAAATTCGGAAAACCAGACAAAAACGCATGCGTTTTCAAAAAACGCATGCGTTTTTTAAAACCGGGTGCGTTTTTTAACGCATGCGTTTTTAACGATCTGAAAACGCACTTAGTAAAAACGGCCCAAAAACGCCATATGTGTCTTCACCCTAAGGGTGATGACACACGTGGCGCTCTGTCTGCGTTTGAAAACGCAAACAAAGCCGCACCCAACGGGGCGGCCCGCGGGCCGATCGCATCGGCGTTTCTATGGAAACGTCTGCGATCGGGAACGAGCCGCCGGTGTTTTGCATTAAATTAATTCCCGGTGGGTGCGGCTTTGTCTGCGTTTTCAAACGCAGACAAAGCGCTACGTGTGTCATCACCCTAAGGGTAAAGACACACATGGCGTTTGTAGGCCGTTTTTACTAAGTGCGTTTTCAGATCGTAAAAAACGCATGCGCTAAAAAACGCATCCGTTTTTGTCCGTTTTTAATTGCGCAAATTCGGAAAAACCGGACAAAAACGCATGCGTTTTCAAAAAACGGACGCGTTTTTAAAAAACAGATGCGTTTCTTAACGCATGCGTTTTGTACAATCTGAAAACGCTCTTAGTAAAAACAGCCCAAAAACGGCCTAAAAACGTGGTGTTTTTAGGCCGTTTTTTATCCGTTTTGAGTTGTGCGTTTTCAGATCGTAAAAAAACGCATGCATTAAAACAGGTTTGACCAATTATCTTAATTCAAACTGGTCAAAAACCCATGCAGTTTTTTTTTCCGATCTGAAAACGCACAGCTAAAAACGGCCCAAAAATGTGTGTGTCACCTCCCTAAGGGTGATGGTACATGTGGCGTTTTGAACGCGTTTTAATTAAGATAATTGGTCAAACCTGTCAAAAAACGGAGACCTTGTGTGGATCCAGATTGATGTCCTCACATATAAACATAAAAATGCCCCCATTCAGCAGCTGAGTTACATCCCCATAGGGTCGCCATAGCAATACTGGATCTGACAGAAACTCACTTTCAGTCAGGCCTCAGGCTTTGGGCCTGTAACTTCAAGTCATGATATCAGACCCTGGAAGCAATGGATTATAAAGCGGTTTTTTCTTCTTTTCGCATTTTTAATGTACGTTTCATCTATTTTTCATGTGTGATTGTAATACGACACGACGAGTCGGCGTATATTCCTGCGGCCCTGTATAAGAGGACAAGCTTTGTGAGCGTTCACATCTGCCGAAATATCCTCCTGCTGATGTGTGTGAGAGGAGCCCAGGCCCAGGGAGATGTCTGACCTAAATCTCATGGAGGAGGTGCAAGTCCTGGTATAGCTCTGGGAAAAAGTATTTGCCCCCCTTCCCCCCCCCCTCCAGATGTCCCGTTATTTCAAGTTTGTCGCAGCGAATGGTGACAGAATTTTACACAATTAGCTAATATTAACCCAGTTAGTGAAGGGATCTATGGCGTCGTCGGGATTCTGTCACCCTATGACCCCTACGGTAGCTATTACAGACCCTAAAAGGTCGTATTTTGTGTATTAACCCCATTGACAAGATTTGTCCGCACCGGCTGCACAGTTTTCGCGTATGACAAACTCAGCTCTGCTACATCTCTGCAGTAAATAATATGTCACTGTCTACTTAAATGACTTGTAAACAGCCAAAACTCCCACACACCCTAAAAAGTAAATCCCCACGAGCCCCAAACAGGTTACAGCCGCAGCCAAGATCTATAGAAATGTCATACAATTTCCAACTATTCATTGCCGGTAACGAGCGGCGCCAGTCATTAACCCATTCAGCGGAGGATGCGGTATTATGGTGAGAATTATGGTATCTAGAGTAGCTTAGGTGTAAGGATTAGCGTTACATAGTGGTCAATTCCCAATATCCCTGGTGGTCTAGAGAGGTTGAGTGGATAATACCCAATATCCCTGGTGGTCTAGAGAGGTTGAGTGGATAATACCCAATATTCCTGGTGGTCTAGAGAGGTTAAGTGGTTAATAACCTCTCTAGACCACCCGGGATATTGGGTAAGTGGTTAATAACCTCTCTAGACCACCAGGGATATTGGGTAAGTGGTTAATAACCTCTCTAGACCACCAGGGATATTGGGAAAGTGGTTAATAACCTCTCTAGACCACCAGGGATATTGGGTAAGTGGTTAATAACCTCTCTAGACCACCAGGGATATTGGGTAAGTGGTTAAAAACCTCTCTAGACCACCAGGGATATTGGGTAAGTGGTTAATAACCTCTCTAGACCACCAGTGATATTGAGTAAGTGGTTAATAACCTCTCTAGACCACCAGAGATATTGGGTAAGTGGTTAATAACCTCTCTAGACCACCAGGGATATTGGGTAAGTGGTTAATAACCTCTCTAGACCACCAGGGATATTGGGTAAGTGGTTAATAACCTCTCTAGACCACCCGGGATATTGGGTAAGTGGTTAATAACCTCTCTAGACCACCAGGGATATTGGGTAAGTGGTTAATACCCAATACCTCTAGTGGTCTAGAGAGGTTAAGTGGTTTATATCCCTGGTGGTCTAGCGTGGTTAAGTAGTTAATACCCAATATCCTTAGTGGTCTACATGGTTTAAAGCTAATATCTCTAGTGATCTACAGTGGTTAATAACTACCCTAGACCATCAGGTACGTTTTGATATCACCACATAACCACCCTAGACCACTAGGGACTATGGATATGTGGTTAATACCCAATATTCCTGGTGGTCTAAGATGGTTAAGTGGTTTATATACATTATCCCTGGTGGTCCAGAGCGGTTCCGTGGTTATTAAATATTGTTTTGGTTGTAGAATAAGTTGTGAATGGTCAATTTCTGATACCATTGAAGGTCTTTGGTGTATTAAGAGTTAATACCCAATATCCCTGGTGGTTAAGTGGTTTATATCCAATATCCATTGTGGTGTAAATTGCTTTATATCCAATACTTTGTTGGTCTACAGCGGTTAATACCTAATATTTGTGGTGGTAGCAGAGGTTATAAAGGGTTAATATCGGATATCGTAGGAGATCTAGAGTGGATTAATAGCCAATACCTAGTATCCCTGGTGGTCTAGGATGTATGGTGGTTATTACCCAATATCCCTGGTAGTACTTTGTGTGGTAAAGAGTTAATACCCAACGTTCTGGGAGGTCTAGGTTAGTTGACAGATAAATATCCTTTATCTTTGATATTGTAGGGTGCTGTAGGGGTTAATGGCAATATATGTATTATAGGGCGATTATGGGTTAATAGGGTTAAACAGCTAATGATAGTTATGTGTATGGAGCTCCCCCTAGTGGTGGCAGCAAAGACATAGTAAGTCATCAAAATCCTGATCGACCTCTGAAATATAACCAGCGCTCCCTGGTGGGGGCAATGCGGATACAGGAAATCATTATAGGAATCTCTATTGGCCTAATTCTTCCCAATGCTGAGGAGCTCCCCCTAGTGGTGGCAATGAGGATACAGAAAGTCATTATAGGAATCTCTATTGGCCTAAGTCTTCCCAATGCTGAGGAGCTCCCCCTAGTGGTGGCAATGAGGATACAGGAAGTCATTATAGGAATCTCTATTGGCCTAAGTGTTACCAATGCTGAGGAGCTCCCCCTAGTGGTGGCAATGAGGATACAGGAAGTCATTATAGGAATCTCTATTGGCCTAAGTCTTCCCAATGCTGAGGAGCTCCCCCTAGTGGTGGCAATGAGGATACAGGAAATCATTATAGGAATCTATATTGGCCTAAGTGTTACCAATGCTGAAGAGCTCCCCCTAGTGGTGGCAATGAGGATACAGGAAGTCATTATAGGAATTTATATTGACCTAAGTCTTTCCACGGCTGAGGAGCTCCCCCTAGTGGTGGCAATGAGGATACAGGAAGTCATTATAGGAATTTATATTGACCTAATTCTTCCCAATGCTGAAGAGCTCCCCCTAGTGGTGGCAATGAGGATACAGGAAGTCATTATAGGAATCTATATTGGCCTAAGTGTTACCAATGCTGAGGAGCTCCCCCTGGTGGTGGCAATGAGGATACAGGAAGTCATTATAGGAATCTATATTGGCCTAATTCTTTCCAATGCTGAGGAGCTCCCCCTAGTGGTGGCAATGAGGATACAGAAAGTCATTATAGGAATCTCTATTGGCCTAAGTGTTACCAATGCTGAAGAGCTCCCCCTAGTGGTGGCAATGAGGATACAGGAAATCATTATAGGAATCTCTATTGGCCTAAGTCTTCCCAATGCTGAGGAGCTCCCCCTAGTGGTGGCAATGAGGATACAGGAAATCATTATAGGAATCTCTATTGGCCTAATTCTTCCCAATGATGAGGAGCTCCCCCTAGTGGTGGCAATGAGGATACAGGAAGTCATTATAGGAATCTCTATTGGCCTAAGTCTTCCCAATGCTGAGGAGCTCCCCCTAGTGGTGGCAATGAGGATACAGGAAATCATTATAGGAATCTCTATTGGCCTAATTCTTCCCAATGATGAGGAGCTCCCCCTAGTGGTGGCAATGAGGATACAGGAAGTCATTATAGGAATCTCTATTGGCCTAAATCTTCCCAATGCTGAGGAGCTCCCCCTAGTGGTGGCAATGAGGATACAGGAAGTCATTATAGGAATCTCTATTGGCCTAAGTGTTACCAATGCTGAGGAGCTCCCCCTAGTGGTGGCAATGAGGATACAGGAAATCATTATAGGAATCTCTATTGGCCTAATTCTTCCCAATGCTGAGGAGCTCCCCCTAGTGGTGGCAATGAGGATACAGGAAGTCATTATAGGAATCTCTATTGGCCTAAGTGTTACCAATGCTGAGGAGCTCCCCCTAGTGGTGGCAATGAGGATACAGGAAGTCATTATAGGAATCTCTATTGGCCTAAGTGTTACCAATGCTGAGGAGCTCCCCCTGGTGGTGGCAATGAGGATACAGGAAATCATTATAGGAATCTCTATTGGCCTAAGTGTTACAAATGCTGAAGAGCTCCCCCTAGTGGTGGCAATGAGGATACAGGAAGTCATTATAGGAATCTATATTGACCTAATTCTTCCCAATGCTGAAGAGCTCCCCCTGGTGGTGGCAATGAGGATACAGGAAGTCATTATAGGAATCTCTATTGGCCTAAGTCTTCCCAATGCTGAGGAGCTCCCCCTGGTGGTGGCAATGCGGATACAGGAAATCATTATAGGAATCTCTATTGGCCTAAGTCTTCCCATTGCTGAGGAGCTCCCCCTAGTGGAGGCAATGAGGATACAGGAAGTCATTATAGGAATCTATATTGACCTAATTCTTCCCAATGCTGAAGAGCTCCCCCTAGTGGTGGCAATGAGGATACAGGAAGTCATTATAGGAATCTCTATTGGCCTAAGTCTTCCCATTGCTGAGGAGCTCCCCCTAGTGGTGGCAATGAGGATACAGGAAGTCATTATAGGAATCTCTATTGGCCTAAGTCTTCCCATTGCTGAGGAGCTCCCCCTAGTGGTGGCAATGAGGATACAGGAAGTCATTATAGGAATCTCTATTGGCCTAAGTCTTCCCATTGCTGAGGAGCTCCCCCTAGTGGGGGCAATGAGGATACAGGAAGTCATTATGGGAATCTATATTGGCCTAAGTGTTACCAATGCTGAAGAGCTCCCCCTAGTGGTGGCAATGAGGATACAGGAAGTCATTATAGGAATCTCTATTGGCCTAAGTGTTACCAATGCTGAAGAGCTCCCCCTGGTGGTGGCAATGAGGATACAGGAAGTCATTATAGGAATCTCTATTGGCCTAAGTCTTCCCAATGCTGAGGAGCTCCCCCTAGTGGTGGCAGCAGAGTGAAAGGAAATCAATTAATCTGACCGTGGGTCCTATATCCATATAGCTGCAGACCCACCGTATCAAACAGATAACAGGTACGTCCGCTATGAAAGATGAAAAGAGTGACATAGACGCGCGTCGCGAGGGAAAGAGCAGCTGTGTAAAGCCTCCGCTCGGCTGCACAGCTGTAGCTTCTCACTACACAATACATCACTGATCCCATACCAAAGCCAAGGCTACCCTAAGGGCAAAGAAAAAAAAATCTCGCCTATTGATTTTTTTTTTTTTTATCTCGCTCTCATTTTAATTCCATTTTCTTTCTCTTAAATATTCAATTTAGGTGACAGCGGATCAATGCCCCCCCCTCCTCCTGTCCCCGGGCGCGTTCTGCAGAGACGCAGCACAATCAGGTACCGGCGATCGCATGGCGTAAAGAAAAAGCCGCCATAAATCCGGCCAGGGATCAGGACGTTCTCTTAAATTTAATCTGACACTCAATCTCTGCTGTTAAATAAAAGCGCCATAAAGAGAAGCAGCGGCCGAGCGCGCCGCAATCCGTCATTATAATGGGCTTAGCGGGCCACGGCGGAGGACGCAGGACGCGCTTTATAGGAGTCTGCGTAGTTGGATTTTAAGGACATCTACAAAAAAAAAAAAAAAAAAAAAAACACAAAAAATTATATTTTTAATTAAAAAAATAAAAAGTAAAAAAAAAAGTAAAAAGAAAAATTGTTATATGTGTTCCGAGAAAAGCTGAGTGGCAACCAATAGGTCCACATGAAATATTACATACCCCATTGATGTAATATATAATGTAATATAATATTGTATATACTAAGCATATAGCGAAGTAGATTTGCCGTTCTGGGGGTTGGGAAAGCTGGGTGAGACAGCCACAATGTGTATCATTCAGCTTTCCCATAAACAGATATCCAAAGCATGAAGGTGGTAGAAATTTCTTTATTATCAATAGAACTGATCTCATTTAGGGTTGTAACCTAACTTTCCCCAGGCTCAGAATGGCAAAAATGGCTAGCTGTGGGCGACACTACAACTTAAATGCTCCTGTTTTTCATGTCATAATCATATCTATTCTTGGAAAAGCTGGGTAACAACCAACAAGGATTCTATTATTACACTTATGGGGGTTGTCACCCAGCTTTTCCAGGCGTCGAATAATAAAATTACAGAAAAGGTTTTCCGGCTTTCTCAGAAACGGATAGGACCAAGTCAAAGATAATGGAGGGGTAAAATAAAACCACTACCCAGGTCATAATTATATCTGTTTCAGGAAAAGCTGGGTGACGACCAACAGACATCATAACATTGAATGTTATCACTCGGCTAATCCTGATCCTGAATGGCAACTAGAACAGATTGTACATGTACCACTACAGAGTTAAGCTGTTTGGGGACTGGGAAAGCTGGGAAATCTGGGTGCCAAACGTAACGGGGGATGTAGGCCGTATCATTCAGCTTTCCCAGAAACAAGTATCTTCATTCTGAAAAGGGTTGAAAAACACAAGTAAAATCTTCCAAAAACAGCGCCACACTTGCATCTGGTGTGTGTCGGTATTGCAGCTCAGGTGCTTAGAAAGGAATAGAGTTTAGTAGCAAAAGCAGGCACTGCCCTGACCAGGTGTTACCCAGCTTTCCCAAAAATGACAAGGGGCTGTTTAGTTAGAGCAATGCCTTACAGAAGCCCCTGTGTGCCATAACTGGAGGGAGAAAATCACATAGAAAATCATGAGGTCACATAAAGAGGCAGCAGTGTGGTCTAAGGTCAGCTCAATGCCAGTAAGCAGCTTAAGAGGGGTAGGAATCTACCTGGTGACCTTGACACCCCTCTCACATGTTTACCTATAAAAATCTCCTCGAAAGTCATGTGAAAATGAGCACAGAAGAGTCACTTTATGCCAGGGAAGAGTCACTTTTAGAGGCTGCAGAGGGAGAATGACTACAGATGCCTTTCTTGGGTTCTATAGCATCTACAAACATGCTGCTGGTGTCATATTAAAGATAAGAATCTCATCTTTCAGATCTCATCATTGTTATTAGGCGACATGGTTTTGGCGTCATTGTAATGATGCAAATTTGATCTCTCAAAATACATCATTGTTGACCCATCGCTGTGAATTTCCCTAATGTGGGACTAATAAAGGATTATCTTATCTGTGTGTTACTTTTTTCTGTGAGCTACAGAACTGGAGATACAGGCATTTACAAACATAGTTGGGAATGCGAGCAAAAGATAAAGATCAAATTCCTACTAACTTCCTAAACTACTTGTATCTCCGGTTCTGTGGCTCACAGAACCACAAGCCTGATGTTGTCTTAAAGATGAGATTCTTATCTTTGATACAACACCAGCAGCATTTTTCTAGATACTAAAGATTAGGTCAACTGAGTGACATCAGGTAAATATGACTCATCTCTGGTCATTTTCACATGACTGAGAAGATTTTTTTTTATAGATATATAACATAAAAAGAGGCAATTCAGGACATTTTATCTCCTACTTGAGGATTCTGGAGTACAGTCGGGTAAAATCTAGTGGCAGGTTCCCTTTTAAACTTATATTGGCTTTACGGCTGCTGCTTGACATTGATTTCCAAACAATATTTGTGTGAAGACACTTACCCCTCTTTTCCCGGCCTCCTCGTTGAGGGCAGCTATCCATGCCTTCAGCCATTGACTCCTCCAACTATTCAGAGATAAAATCCAGGACAGTAGAGAGTCGGCCTCGCTCTGCGCTCCGGAGAAAGGCGACTTCCCTTTCCGTTTCCACCATCCGTTCAGGACGTACTGGACGAGATACACAGCGATGGTCACCAAGGAGGCAAAGAAGAGGGTCACCAGGCACAGCCACTGGACTTCTCCAAACCAAGACATGGCTCAGGGTGTGTGTCTACAAAGCTTCACTGGATTTCCTAAGAGATTCCTAGTTCCTGGGTAAGGGATCTCGGAAGGGTCAAAAATAAAAAAACGGGAAGTGGGGAACGTCTTCCATGTCCATCAACGAGGCCAAGAGGGTCAGGAGATAGGTTCACCTCAACTGCAAGACTCCGAGGTGGAGAGGAACTGGAATTCCCAAACGGAATGAGTCGGAACAAGTGGAATATGTATCCAAATTTTTCCCCACATCACTGGAGGTGGCAAGACAAGCGCTGGCATAGACCTGACGAAAAAAAAAAAGAAATTCCCCAAGGCTCAGACCTGTCGGAGGAACGTCGTCTTCTCCTGTGTCGTAGCTTGAGGGCAGAAGTCAGAGACAAGCGGGACCATTCTCTTCTCTCCGAGCTGCGGGATTTATCCGGAAAATCAGCCCTTTTTTTCCTGGAATAGTGGAGTTTCCCTCGAGTTCCTCTGGAGATAGCAGCTCGGGAGGCTTTCGTTTCTTAAAGACGCAGCTACACCCAGAAGAAGCCTCTGAGGAGAGATGATATCGTTAGCGAGCGCTCGGTAAAGAGTATATTTTGGCAGGCGCCTGGAGATGCCTTCACGCACACACGCCCTGACAGCTCACAATCACAACACTCACCAACACGGAGGGGGGACTGCTTACAAAAACATCTCAACTTCCAAAAACAGCGCCACACCTGTGTACAGGTCATATGTTGTATTGCAGCCTGGCCAAAATCATCTTAGTGATACTCGGAACCACTGCTAGACAGGTGGGCGCAGTGTTTGGACCAAATCAACCCAAAAATTCCTAACCCTGAACGAGCAGGGATCGTCCTCTTTCAGCAAATAATTGATATTGTTTGTGGAAAGAAAATGTAATTTCCAATTTTCCAATATACGTCCTGGGTCAATTCCTCACAGTTTTCTAGATCTCTGCTTGCTGTCATTCTACAGGAAGCTTCATTGTTTTGTTCCTGTAGATAAACTCATGATGTCACACAGGTGCACGGCTCGTTATATCCCTGGTCATGTGATGTCACACAGGTGCGCGGCTCGTTATATCCCTGGTCATGTGATGTCACACAGGTGCACGGCTCGTTATATATCCCTGGTCATGTGATGTCACACAGGTGTACGGCCCGTTATATCCCTGGTCATGTGATGTCACACAGGTGCACGTCTCGTTATATCCCTGGTCATGTGATGTCACACAGGTGCACGTCTCGCCAATATCCCTGGTCATGTGATGTCACACAGGGGCACGGCTCGTTATATCCCTGGTCATGTGATGTCATACAGGTGCACGTCTCGTTATATATCCCTGGTCATGTGATGTCACACAGGGGCACGGCTCGTTATATATCCCTGGTCATGTGATGTCACACAGGGGCACGGCTCGTTATATATCCCTGGTCATGTGATGTCACACAGGGGCACGGCTCGTTATATATCCCTGGTCATATGATGTCACACAGGTGCCTGGCTCGTTATATCCCTGGTCATGTGATGTCACACAGGTGCACGGCTCGTTATATCCCTTGTCATGTGATGTCACACAGGTGCCTGGCTCGTTATATCCATGGTCATGTGATGTCACACAGGTGTCTGGCTCGTTATATCCCTGGTCATGTGATGTCACACAGGTGCACGGCTCGTTATTTCCCTGTTTATATGATGTCACACAGGTGAATGGCTCATTATATCTCTGGTCATGTGATGTCACACAGGTGCACGGCTCGTTATATCCCTGTTTATATGATGTCACACAGGTGAATGGCTCATTATATCTCTGGTCATGTGATGTCACACAGGTGCATATCTCATATCCCTGGTCATGTGAAGTCACACAGGTGACATCATATGACCAGGGATATAGCAAACCGTGCACCTGTGTGACCTCACATGATTGGGGATATAACGAGTATTAGCCTTGCACCTGTGTGACATCACATGACCAAGGACTAGTTTTTAGCCACAGGAAGTAAACAATGAAGCTTCCTATAAAAGTACAGCAAGCAGAGATCTAGAAAACAGCAATGACTTGATATTGGAAATATCAATTATTTGCTGAAACTTCCAAAACCACATTAATATTAGTTTTTGACAAGGAGGTGGGGCTTAGTGAAAAAGGGGGTGTTTTCTTGATAGGATAGGGGTGGAGCTAAATTGTGAAAAATGTGTAGGAGGATTAGAAAGGTTAACATTAATTTAGATTCAATATTAACATAGTGCAATAATAATGATAATAATAACAGGCGCCCTTAAAGGGGTTGTTCTCTTATCAGTGAGTTTAGATCTAATTTAAAAACTTAAGGGAAATGGTCCCACCCAGTTGTAAATTAAAATAGTTTTACACCTTTTCAGTCTGTAGAATGTTCTTGCGCCTTCGTGTAACTTTAACTTATTCGGAATATTTGTCACAACATTTTATTTTTTTTAGCTTGCGGAAGTAAAATTTTTTTACATAATCCCCCCCCCCCCACGCCCCCTGACACCGCAGGATACGCCGAGGCTTTTGTTTACTCAGCTGCTCTCTATTTATAGAGAAATACATAAAGGTAATGTACGTCGTTTCCATGACAACCCGTGGGTAGGTTCACCTAGGCTTTGTTTTAGTCAATGGGGGGGTGACTTTTATATGTTTATTATAAGGAACGTGTATTTTTTCTAGATTTCCTGATGTGTTTCTCGTGTATTTACCCTTTGTATGATTTTTAGCTCTCTTAGTGACCTGGTAACACACCCACACACGGCAGGTAGTGTAAATAATGGCTTCCCAGCGACGCCCTGATGTATGCACTGTACACACAGCTGTAATGTGAACTGGTGTTTATACTACCTGTATGGCGCAGACCACCCCCCACCAATACACACACCAATACACACGTGCAGTTTACTTAGTCTTTGGCTTCCAGTACACTGCACCTTTAAGACGCACTCTAAGGCCTTGTTCACACATGATGAACTAACACCTACACAAATTTCACTATAGATTCCAAAAACTTTCACTTCTTGGGCACCCCATTCACATATAGGAGACTCAGGCATTTATGGACCTGGAATCTAGTGGAAAGTAACCCTGAATTGACCTGTTATAGCTGTTACCCAGCTTTCCCAGAGACAGATAGACAAAGGCAGCCTTACAAGGTGGGAGCACCGTGCGTAGATATTTCCGGGAGGTGGCTGTTCTTTTCCTGGTGCTTTTCTATGTAAACATAACATTTAACACATCGCTCATTTCCCTTTTGGAAAAATTTTATTTTTCTGTAGAAAATTTAAAGGGACGGGACATGATTTTTATTTCTGCCTACAGCTTAAATGGGTCAGATGTCAAAACACACAAGAGCATATATATCATAGAGATAAGACAGTGTGGTTACTAAGGGGCCCTGAGAGAGAAGGGGATGGTATAACATTTGGACCAATAGGGTGGCAAGAAACTGTACAGGCCCCGCCCCCGAGGAACTTCAAAGCAAGTATGAAGGCGAATAAGCCCAAAAGGGGAACATATGGGGTAGAATACAAACACCAGACAGGACACAGAAGGGAAGGAGGACTCTTCCTACAGGCCTCTGTCTCTTTTGTCTGTTTTGGTCGACCCTCTCCTTAAGTTTTTGATACTTTAGTTATAAATAGTGAACATAATGAGTGGTAAGTCGTCTTTTTTATGGCTCCCACACATTGTTGTTGGCTGAAGCTATTGATTTCGGCAGCACTAACGTACTAGGTAATGTATATGGGAGTGCCCCGACCTTCCCCCTGATCTATTCAGTACACTGTGGTTAAAGGTGAAAAGATAAGTATAACTAAGGTGTACTATTATAAAACAATACATAGGGAGGTGCACCGGAGGCCCCCTGTACAGTGCCAAGGATCGCCGTACGTCCTCCCCCTATTCATTACCAGACTACATGAAAGTTATGGAGCCGTCAGCCATGAATTATTGTCTTCCTCTATAGTATGAGGTAGTAAAGCGATGACAGCCGCATCCAGGCACCGTAATTAAGTGGTAATAGACATCAGTAAAAGTCTAGGGCGTGCGTGAGAAATATAGAGCAGCTCCTGAGGGGAGGGAAGGTGGAAGAGTCTGAATTAAAGGGGCTCTCCATCTCTTAAAAGGTCGTTTAATTAAAGGTCAAGTTCTACACCGAGAACATGGAGATAGTCCAGTCATCTGGACATCACAATCCCTGGGATCCATGGGTGCACCAGAAGTGAGTTGAGCCTCTTGGCTCAGGCAGCATCCCCTCCAGCAAGATGGGGGGCAGTTATCTGCTACAATGCAGGACCTGACACCTAAAAATAGGGTCAGCATCAGTGCGAGACTGAATGGACAACCCGATAAGTGACCCGATAACCCGATATATCACTACTGGATAAGGTGAGGGGTTCCCTTTCTATATTTCGCATCAGGCAGCAGAGTTTGGGCTCCCACTGGGAAGCAACCACTTTTATAGGCCGCCATTTGTTCACAATGCATTTTGCGGGACAAACTGTGTTCTGTGTCACAAAATGACATTTAGTGGTCACAGAATCGGTACAGCGGGCACAGAACTGTTCTGTGGTGTGATAACGGAGCGTTGGCCACACAAAATGCATTTCGTCATCGCACGAAACACGGAATTCAATTTTATTGCGCCGCTTGATTTGCGCCGCTGCAAAAATGAGGAACGCAACTTTTAGCGCCACAGGGTAGATTTTGTGATGTAAGCTGTCAATTCCTCGCCCACTTGTGACACAAACACATCCACGCATTGAGAACAAACCCCTCGCCCATTTTTCCCGCTCGCCACACATCAACTTAAAGAACTGACAGCGATAAGGACCAGCTACTAACACTGGATACGATTATGACACTGCGTAAAGGGAACCAATCAACGCACAGTTTTATTTTTTAAAAGCGGAATAAAAACTAGACGCCCATGCGTCCCGTTTCCGGACTCTCTCCCGCACTAGTGATAGTAGCGAGGACTTAGATATGTAAACACATTCAATAGGGTGAAATTCGGAAGTGTCTGAGAGCAAAACAAGTCCAGTTGCTCATGCCACCCAATCAGAGCTTAGCTTACATTTTGTAAACTGCTCTAGGCAAATGAAAGCTGAACTCTGATTGGTTGCCATGAGCAACCAGTATTGTTTTGGTCTCAGACACTTCGGATATATCTCCCCCTATGTAGTTTTTAATACAGTCAAAATCTTGGGGTCCAAATTCTTACTCCGCCTGTTAGAGTTCTTCTTTTATTAATCACTTACAGTGGAATTCCCCTTAAAATCCAAACAATTTCAATTTCCATTAATATCGAATCCTATATAAGTGCAATACAACTACTCTTCAGACATCTTTTAGGTATGATCCAGTTCTTGGAAAGCTGAGTGACTACTGATTAGGACTTTACTAGTAGTTGTCACCCAAATCTTAGTCTTGTTGGACGTTCAGGAATCTTAGGCCGCGGTCACACGTTCCGCTAGGCGTCTGATCATAACGCGACGCTAGCGCACAGGGGGCGGTCCTTGGCCCGAACGTACATGCGTTTCCAGCGACCGGCTTATCAATCGCATGCATTCCCCGGAAACGCATGTGCATTCGGGCCGAGGACCACCCACTGTGCGTTAGCGTAGCGTTATGATCAGACGCCTAGCGGAACGTGTGACCGCGGCCTTAGTCAGCGTTCACACAGTGCATTTTGAGAAGCAAACCAAAGGCTTTCCGCTTGATCGGATCTTGAGGTAACATTGCGTGTCGTAACACAGTATTACCTCAGCAAGTGATGACACAGGGAGCCTTTAAATGGCGCTTCAAAACGCACTGTGTGAACGCTGACTAAGAGTCCTGAACGTCCAACAAGACTTGGGTGACAACAACCAGTAAAGTTGTCATCAGTAGTCACAATGTGAACGCAGACTCAAAGTTGAATGACCCCTACAGTAACTATAATACCGGACACCCAGCTTTCCCTGGAACAGAAATCCTTGAAAATCAGGAGAATTTTCTTAACTATGTGGAAAAAAAAAAAGACATTTAAGGGGACGGGAGAGGTGAGGGGTTAATTTCGTTAAAGGTGCCAAAAAAAAGTCAAAGGAAAGTGAAAGAAGTTGTAAAAACTCATCATTTGGGGGGGGAAGTGACTATTGTGTCTGATCTTTCCTGAACTTCCTGGTGTAACAAAACAGGAACTGAACTCTCATTGTTACGGAGCCTCAGCAGTGAGAAGTCACATCCACAGTGAGTGTGTAGTTACACAATGCCGGGACTAGACTCGCTTAACCCCTCGTGTGCCGCCGCGTCCTCTACTGATGCACCGTGATGATCAACGACTCCGACGCCCTCCTGCAACTTTTACTCGATACGGTTTTGCAATTTCCATTGACAGAGCGAGACTCAGGCGGGGGTCACGTCATGCCCCGACCTGGCGGCGTAGAGTGCGGAAAAGTGTATGGGAGCCGCCGTACCATAGCGTGCCCTTCCGGGCTATGCTCAGCCTGGCACCGCTCAACCCCCTGCCAAACCGGTTTCTGCTACGGTGCCCACCGATGGGACTCTGCCCTACTTAACCGTCCCGTCAAGGGCACAGCACCGGACGAGGCCCCCCCTTCTTACCTGTTCATGTGACTCAGCATACCCCCGGCTGGCAGGCCCAATGATCCCACACTGCAGGGGCCCAGCACCCGGCTGCTGCCCATAGGAAAGCCCAATACTTGGAGGAGTGTCCGGGGTTGTCAGATCTGCATAATGAGGGCCTCCCATAATCCCTGTGACTGGTGGAGGCTGCAGGGGGAGGCTGCACAGGGCGACCTCAGCATACACTTAACCCTATCCCTCCTGCATTCAGCACAGTGCCAGCCTCTAAGCCCTGCAATCCAGGACTGATACAGTTAACAATTCACCATCCCCTTTTAACTCCTTCCCTCCCAGCTTGCAGATAAGACCCCCAGGCAGAGGGACATAGACTGGTCTGACTGGTCACTCCACTGCCCCCCAGTCCTGGACACTCAACCTCCATCCTGGAGAGGACTACAAATCCCATGATGCACTAGGAGATGCCTGGATATCAGCCCCTGCAGGGGGGCAGCGGTGACCTTGTGCAATCACAAATCTATGGATAGATAGAAAGTATGTGCCCCCCTCAGGACTGTCTGAGGGCTCTGACTACTATGTATCCCCCAGGCCCAGTGTCAGTCCTAGACTCCAGGCACCACTGCAGGGGGCACAGAGAGACATGGCACCAGGCAGGAGGCTGCACATGTCACATAACAGGAGAAGAACTGTGCTAGGGGGCGCTATAACTGCACAGCGCCATGTGCTATCTGCTGTATGGAGCATACCATCCCGTGTCCCAGAAATATACACGTGCAGGATAGGAGTAGTAGTACTGTGCTGTGCCCATATTTACAGGATAGGAGTGGTAGTACTGTGCTGTGCCATACATACAGGATAGGAGTAGTAGTACTGTGCTGTGCCCATATATACAGGATAGGAGTAGTAGTACTGAGCCGTGCCCATATTTACAGGATAGGAGTGGTAGTACTGTGCTGTGCCATACATACAGGATAGGAGTAGTAGTACTGTGCTGCACCCATATACACAGGATAGGAGTAGTAGTACTATGCTGTGCCCATATATACAGGATAGGAGTAGAAGTACTGTGCTGTACCCATATATACAGTATAGTAGGAGTAGTAGTACTATTCTGTGCCCATATATACAGGATAGGAGTAGTAGTATTGTGCTGCGCCCATATATACAGGATAAGAGGAGTAGTAGTACTATTCTGTGCCCATATATACAGGATAGGAGTAGTAGTACTGTGCCCATATATACAGGATAGGAGTAGTAGTACTGTGCTGTGCTTATATATACAGGATAGGAGTAGTAGTACTGTGCTGTGCCCATATATACAGGATAGGAGTAGTAGTACTGTGCTGTGCCCATATATACAGGATAGGAGTAGTAGTACTGTGCTGTGCCCATATTTACAGGATAGGAGTGGTAGTACTGTGCTGTGCCATACATACAGGATAGGAGTAGTAGTACTGTGCTGCACCCATATACACAGGATAGGAGTAGTAGTACTATGCTGTGCCCATATATACAGGATAGGAGTAGTAGTACTGTGCTGTACCCATATATACAGTATAGTAGGAGTAGTAGTACTATTCTGTGCCCATATATACAGGATAGGAGTAGTAGTATTGTGCTGCGCCCATATATACAGGATAAGAGGAGTAGTAGTACTATTCTGTGCCCATATATACAGGATAGGAGTAGTAGTACTGTGCCCATATATACAGGATAGGAGTAGTAGTACTGTGCTGTGCCCATATTTACATGATAGGAGTAGTAGTACTGTGCTGTGCCTATATATACAGGTTAGGAGTAGTAGTACTGTGCTGTGCCATACATACAGGATAGGAGTAGTAGTACTGTGCTGCGCCCATAAACACAGGATAGGAGTAGTAGTACTGTGCTGTGCCCATATATACAGGATAAGAGGAGTAGTAGTACTATTCTGTGCCCATATATACAGGATAGGAGTAGTAGTACTGTGCTGTGCCCATATATACAGGATAAGAGGAGTAGTAGTACTATTATTTGCCCATATATACAGGATAGGAGTAGTAGTACTGTGCTGTGCCCATATATACAGGATAAGAGGAGTAGTAGTACTATTATTTGCCCATATATACAGGATAGAAGTAGTAGTACTGTGCTGTGCCTATACATACAGGATAGGAGTAGTAGTACTGTGCTGTGCCTATATATACAGGATAGGAGTAGTAGTACTGTGCTGTGCCTATATATACAGGATAAGAGGAGGAGTAGTACTGTGCTGTGCCCATATATACAGGATAGGAGTAGTAGTACTGTGCTGTGCCCATATATACAGGATAGGAGTAGTAGTACTGTGCTGTGCCCATATATACAGGATAGGAGTAGTAGTACTGTGCTGTGCCTATATATACAGTTTAGGAGTAGTAGTACTGTGCTGGGCCCATATATACGGGATAGGAGTAGTAGTACTGTGCTGTGCCCATATATACAGGATAGGAGTAGTAGTACTGTGCTGTGCCCATATATACAGGATAGGAGTAGTAGTACTGTGCTGTGCCTATATATACAGTTTAGGAGTAGTAGTACTGTGCTGGGCCCATATATACGGGATAGGAGTAGTAGTACTGTGCTGTGCCCATATATACAGTATAGGAGTAGTAGTACTGTGCCCATATATACAGGATAGGAGTAGTAGTACTGTGCTGTCCCCATATATACAGGATAGGAGTAGTAGTACTGTGCTGTGCCCATATATACAGGATAGGAGTAGTAGTACTGTGCTGTGCCCATATATACAGGATAGGAGTATTAGTACTGTGCTGTACCCATATATACAGGATAGGAGTAGTAGTACTGTGCCCATATATACAGGATAGGAGTAGTAGTACTGTGCCCATATATACAGGATAGGAGTAGTAGTACTGTGCTGTGCCCATATATACAGGATAGGAGTAGTAGTACTGTGCTGTGCCCATATATACAGTTTAGGAGTAGTAGTACTGTGCTGGGCCCATATATACAGGATAGGAGTAGTAGTACTGTGCGCTGCCTACATATACAGGATAGTAGTAGTAGTACTGTGCTGTGCACATATATACAGGATAGGAGTAGTAGTACTGTGCTGTGCACATATATACAGGATAGGAGTAGTAGTACTGTGCTGCGCCCATATATACAGGATAGGAGTAGTAGTGCTGTGCTGTGTCCATATATACAGAATAGGAGTAGTAGTACTGTGCTGTGTCCATATATACAGGATCGGAGTAGTAGTATTGTGCTGTGCCCATATATACAGGATAGTAGTAGTAGTACTGTGCTGTGCACATATATACAGGATAGGAGTAGTAGTACTGTGCTGTGCACATATATACAGGATAGGAGTAGTAGTACTGTGTTGTGCCCATATATACAGGATAGGAGAAGTAGAAAACTGGTGATTATACTATGCTGGATAATAGTACTGGCCTGTGCCCATATATGAGAGATCACTGTACACACTAGGTGCTGTCACACGGTGCGTTCTTGGAGTGTTCCTGTGTGGTTACCAGGGGTTTGGATGGTTTGTTCTTCTTCATTTCTGGAAGCGCATGCGTTTATAAACCAACAACTGTCCAAGAACCGTTAATGCTGCATTTTCAAAAGCACTGAATTATCTGAGAAGAGATTTACCTAATTACATTGCTGTCAACATTGTGTTTACAAAACATACACGTTCACAGTGTGATGCATTGTTGACAGAAATGTATTTACGTAAATCTCCTCTTTTCAGCTGCTCTGATGCTTTTGAAAATGCACGCATTAACGCAGACAAAACGCATGTGAGCGCAGCCTTAGGGTGGTGACACGTGGCATTTTTAGGCCGTTTATAGTTGTGCGTTTTCAGATCGGAAAAAAATGCATGCGTTTTTGACAGGTTTGACCACTTATCCTAATTCAAACTGGTTAAAAAAGCATGCATTTTTTTCGATCACGTGTGTCACCACCCTTAGATCTATCCATCTATCTGCAACATCCCCCACCGGGGCCTAGCCTTTTCTTGGGGCCTGGAGGCAGCCGGGGGCCAGAGTGGCTGGCGGTTGTGGCCTAGGGTGCGCTGTGGTCACGATGCTTGGTATGGGGACCGGAGGGCTGTCCCACAGCCTGGCAGGTCTCCAGCAGGGTGGTGTGTGCAAGAAATATGGAGGGAGAGGCTGATGTACGGATTCTCCCTGGGGTAATCCATGAGTGTCTGCCAGATAAGTCCCTGGGTAATGGATGGGGGAGCCCGTGGTGGTAAAAGCCGTATCCAGGGATCAGACAGAGGCAACGTTGTGCAAATCAACTCACGTTTTTTTTTATTGAACAACAGGTAGCAGGCAACGGGACAGAACAGTCAACAGAAGTTCTGGTACTGGAGTGGATGTGGAGAGGGGTCCTCAGGAATGATGCACTAGCCTGGTAGTAGATGCTGGCATAGTAGAGATGGAGCTGTGTCCAAACTGTGGAAGCTGCAGCTCTGGATTAGAGTCTCCTGACTCAGTTCCTGGGATTGGTTTCTGTGGCAGCACTAAAGGTGCGCTGTGCACTGACTCTCTTCACTCTTTCCATGGGCTCAAAGACTCTGAAGACTGGACCTGACACTGAGGTCAGACTGCTGACATGTGCAAGACCATGTGCTCCCATGTGCAGGGGTTTTATACTCCCCCCTGGTCAGGTGGTAGCACCTCTCCAATCACACTCCAGTTTGCAATACACCCATTTAACGTTTGCCTATCCATGCAGGGGCTACATCTGCACGTTACCTGTTCTCCCCGCATTTTCATTTTGGTGAGTTGCGCAGGCTCACCTGATGGATCCTGACAGGTAGAGGGCCTTATTGGGAACTACCCCCTTGCCTATACGTTGGCAGGGGTGTTGCATATCTATCATCTATCCATCTGCTATCAATTCAATTTAAAGAAGCTTTATTGACAGGGGCAAAATACAGGTTTAGCATTACCAAAGCATTTATAAAATATTGGATTGTGGGGGATGAGGTACAGAGTCTTGGGGAACAGGATGAAGGGGGACATGGGTTTGGGGTGGCTATTATAGTCCATGGTATATCACGTGCCTCTCAGCCTATGGCAGCGAGTGACATATTGTGCTGCCATGGCCAATGTGGCAGGGGCAGGGGCGCACCTGCCATGAGGCGAGTTAAGCATCTCGCCTCAGACGGCGCGCCTCCTGTTCAATGAGGGGGCGGCATCGGCCGGAACTGAGCTCCCGGGCCGCACGCCGGGCGGGACCGCGTTGCAGCCCTCCGTCAGTCCACCTTGCTCCCCGACGCTGCCGGCACCTTGCACCCACCCCCCGATGCCGCCGGCATCGAGCTTCTGCCCCCCTGCTTGCCTGCATCAAACTCCTGCCGGCCGGCAACACTTTCCGGTGCTCTGTTTGGCACCATGCTCCCAATGTGCTGCCGCCCCCCCACTCCCCACATACTTTCGCTCCCGCCCATACCTCCGCTCCCGGCTCCCCCTCCATTCCCTTCTCAACCCCGCTCCGCTCATGATTCCCCCCTCCTCCAGGCTCTCGGCTCCCTGCTTCCCCTGCCCCCGCTCAAGCTTCAGGCTGCCTTCCCGCTCTCCGCTCTCCACATGTATATGTGTATATATATATATATATGTGTGTGTATATATGCTGTATCTACTGTTTGTTTATGTGTATATATGCTGTATGTATATGCAGCATTTGTACTACATGGTGGTACGCTGTATGCATTTTATACTACATGGCGGCACGCTGTATGCATTTTATACTACATGGCGGCACGTTGTATGCATTTTGCATTGCTTTATTTTTACACCAAACCAATATGATGGATCTGGACCTGACACTCCCTGATATATTACATGTATGGGTGGTGGGGGCGTCTCTCTATGGCTCGCCTCAGGCAGCAGACAGGCTTGGTACACCCCTGGGCAGGGGCGAAACTTGAGGGTGCGGTCTCAACCAGGCCCAAGAGGGTTTGGGGGCCCATAAGGTCATACTTTCCCATATGAGAAGCTTAGTACTTTAAATCATACATTATAGTCGGGGCCCTGGCACAGACTTTGCACTGGGGCCCATCAGCTTCTAGTTACACCACTGCATTGTGGTCTTCTCTTCCCCCAGCAAGATGAATCTTTTCTCCGTCCTCCATGGAGCAGAAGCCCGAGAGAAGATCTGAGAGTCTCCTGAGGTGAGTGTCCCTCACTGCTGAGTATTTGGAGCAGTGTAGCAGGAAGTGGAGCTCATCCTCGGTGGCCTCCTGGTGCTGGCACTGTTTGGCACAGTCTGCTCTCCCTGGGCACGTACGTCTGTCTGTGCCGCCCGGACTCCATGGCATGTTGTGGGTGCTCAGTCTGTAGCAGCTCAGGATCTGACGGTCTCTGAGGTTCGGAAGTTTTTTTCAGATATGGGACCAGTCTGTAGTCTTCCTGTAGACCCTGGTAGATGGTCAGCCTCTGGGATGACTCTATGTTGGTCCTCCCGTCACTGACATGTTCCTCCTAGGCCTTATCAGCGTAATGATATTGGCTTTGGTCAGCTGTGGTTGGTCCATGTTTGTGCCTGGGTGGGTTTCGGTTGCCAGGGACCCCCTGCTGCTTCCAGGCTTAATGGTGGAAGGGATCCAGACTGCTGTTCTGTAGGTGAGGCAGGAATGATAGCGCCCTCTTCTGGACTGTAATATGTAAGGGGAATCTGCCCAGCTCTCCTCTACAGCCGCTGTTTGAGCTCCTCCGATGGACCTGGAGAAGATATTTGCAGAACTCCAGGTGAAATATTTTGGTTGGACTGGAGTCCCACTTTGGGTATGTGTGTGGGCTCCAGACCTCACTGCCATACAGAAGGATAGGGGATAGGATGGTGTCTATCTATTATCTAATCTATCTATCTATCTATCTATAATGACAGGATAATACTGAGATTCCTGCCTGGAGATGGAGCAGCTGTCACTGGATAACTTCCAGGAGAATCAGTCTTTCCCTGATAAGTCCATAATGACAATTAGCCGCTCATTAATGTGGAAAGGGAGTCATGTGACCGAGCTAACACTGGGGTGCAGCGGATAGTAAGCTTCTATGTTGCCACAAGGGCTTTATTCACATGAGTAGAGGTCAATAATTCTATATAATGTGCTGGATGATCCTGCTGATGGAGGTTATTCCTCCGCTCACAGTATGTGGAGATCCAGTGATAATGTGTATGGGTGGTGTAACCCAGAAATACTCAGGTGTTCCATACTGTGGACCCCCAGCTCCTCCTCAGAAAACTTCGCTGCATTGGTCTGAAGGACCCTGCACTCTCCTGGTTTTCTTCCTCTCCTTTTCTGGATCTTTCTCTTCTCATTTTCCTCTGTGTCGGGGTCCTCAGGGATCAGTCCTGGGTCCTCTCCTCTCAGTGTCGGGGTTCCTCAGGGATCAGTCCTGGGTCCTCTCCTCTCAGTGTCGGGGTTCCTCAGGGCTCAGTCCTGGGTCCTCTCCTCTCAGTGTCGGGGTTCCTCAGGGCTCAGTCCTAGGTCCTCTCCTCTCAGTGTCGGGGGTCCTCAGGGCTCAGTCCTAGGTCCTCTCCTCTCAGTGTCAGGTTCCTCAGGGCTCAGTCCTAGGTCCTCTCCTCTCAGTGTCGGGGTTCCTCAGGGATCAGTCCTAGGTCCTCTCCTCTCAGTGTCGGGGTTCCTCAGGGCTCAGTCCTAGGTCCTCTCCTCTCAGTGTCGGGGTTCCTCAGGGCTCAGTCGTGGGTCCTCTCCTCTCTGTGTCGGGGTTCCTCAGGGATCAGTCCTAGGTCCTCTCCTCTCAGTGTCGGGTTCCTCAGGGCTCAGTCCTGGGTCCTCTCCTCTCAGTGTCGGGGTCCTCAGGACTCAGTCCTGGGTCCTCTTCTCTTCTCCCCCTATACTGCCCCCATTGGACAAACAGCAGATTTGGTTTTCAGTATTATCTCTGCTGATGACACCCAGCTTTATACTTCTGCACGTAACATCAGCCTTACCCCAGAACACTAGTGACTGTCTCTCTGCTGTCTCTAACATCATGTCCTCTCTCTGCCTGAAACTTAATCTAAGACTGATCTTCTTGTCTTTCCTCATAGACTGTAAGCTCTTGTGTCACCCCTCATCCTCATAGACTGTAAGCTCTTGTGTCACCCCCTCATCCTCATAGACTGTAAGCTCTTGTGTCACCCCTCATCCTCATAGACTGTAAGCTCTTGTGTCACCCCCTCATCCTCATAGACTGTAAGCTCTTGTGTCACCCCCTCATCCTCACAGACTGTAAGCTCTTGTGTCACCCCCTCATCCTCATAGACTGTAAGCTCTTGTGTCACACCCTCCTCCTCATAGGCTGTAAGCTCTTGTGTCACCCCCTCATCCTCATAGACTGTAAGCTCTTGTGATCAGGGCCCTCACTCCTATTGTCTCATATGACTGTTTGTACTGAATCTAATATCATATTTGTATCTGTCCCCTATAATCAGTAAAGCTACGGAATATGTTGGCGCTGTATAAACACTGGAGAGATCACAGTTGGGTCAAGTTATCAATATACCTGGACTATTCCGAGTATAGGAACATGTTATAGTGAGGAAAGTCTGTAACATTATCATATAAGAAAGGAACAGCAGAATAGTGAGTGCAGCTCTGGGGTATAACACAGGATGTAACTCAGGATCAGTACAGGATAAGTAACGTCATGTATGTGCAACACCCTCGCCGATGCAATGGCGAGGGAGTGTTTGCGAATACGTCCCAACTGCATGTAATCACATTACACTACATGGTCCTGATAGGACATAGGGGTATTGCAGTGGTGAATCCTGCCTGGCAGGGTAGGAGTTAAGTATTTTGTATGATGCAAGATGCTATTGTCCAATGACCTGTGTTACATCCTGTCCTTTGTAAGCTGAGATGTGATTGGAGGAGCAGCCACCACCTGACCAAAGGGAGGTAATAAAACCCCCTGGCCAGGAATGTTCTGGAGGACTCTGAGAGAAGTCTCTCCCAGATGAGAAGAAGTGAAGAGATCTTCTTTCAGAGAGATTCCAGTGTAGGAGAATCTTAGAGATCAGTGAGTGAGTGAGTAATCTCTGTCTAGCCCATACCAGAGCAGGAAGAGCTTAGCCCCTGCCTCTGAAGAGTGGAGGATAAGACTAGAGTTAGTGTAGTGAGGAAAAGGGGTATCATCTTACCTTTAAAGGTGATACCTGAAGCCCTACAGGACAAGCTGAAGCTTCCTACCAGGACACAGCTGCCTTCCCAGCCGGCCCTCTACATCCAGGCTGGTGAACTATATCCTGAGGCTCCCTCCAACTCACATCTCAGCACTCCATCTACCTGTTAAAGGCACGTTGCTGCGGTTCCTGCCGGTTCAAATAAAGAACTGTAAGTTGTTTTCTTCAACTTCTGTCTCCGTCTGGTCCCTGCTAATACGGCTGCCTTCATCACCGGCACCCTGTCCACCACACAGAGACTCACACTCGGGACATTAAGGGGTTGCCCCGGGGAGATCCGCTATAGCAGCCTCTCCCTCATCTTTTCTTGCCAACACCACCCTGCTGGAGACCTGCCAGGCTGTAGGACAGCCCTCCGGTTCCCCCGTACCAAGCACCGTGACAATAGCGTGCTTAGGCCGCAACCGCCAGCCACTCCGGTACCGCGGGCCCCGACTGTCTCCAGGCCTCACCTCAAGGGCTAGGCCCCGGTGGGGGATGTTGCAAGTGGCGTCACGAACAGGATTGATACTTCTGTGCCTTATTACGGCATTAAAGACTTTCCTTTATTAAAAAGGCTGTGCTGCCTAACCCTGCTGCCATCCGGGTTTAGGCCCAAGTGATTGTGTGTTTCTGGATTGAACTGTTATACTGCTGCCACGTGCTGTCGAGCGCCGCTCCAGCACTCAAGAGGTTAATCCCTGCAAGAACTGTACCAGCTCTGCTACATCCGGCGCTGCTGCGCCTGAAGCATTTACCTCAGAGGCGTGTGGCGCAGCAAGTATTTCCAGCCCGCCAAATCCTCACTGGCGGGAACTCCAGAGGCGTCACTAGGCTCCGACCCCTGCGCGAGTGGCGCAAACTACCGTGGAGGAGGAGCTGGAGCGAGTGCGGCCGGCAACGAAGAGGGTTAATCGGCCATCTTGGATTTCGGCGCAGGCCGCGCCTGAAGCCTGCCAGCAGTGTGCGCCTCATCCGGAGTCCCGGCGCACGTGTCCTGCGACTGGAGGAGAACACCGCTGAGCATCACCGAGCCCCTGCTGCCTGCCGGACATCGGGAACGGAGTCCTTCATGCACCGGAGCTGTCCTGTCACCGCGGCTGATCCTGAGTGAGTACCGCTGGGGAAGTTAAAGGGGGGTAGAGATTGTTTCCGACGCTAGGTTATTGGCTCACCTCCCAGGGAATAGTGACTGTGTCTTAAAGTGCCCACGTCCCATTCTAGCCATCGCCCCTAGCAACGGACATTGTGTAACCCTACAGGCTTCCCTCAGCTAGGCCAGTCATGTCCGCCCAGGACGAAGATACGGGACTGGCGCAAGTCCCGTCCCCTGGTCCCTCCTCAGGGTACCGGAGCATGTTAAGTCCTCCAGAGAGTCCCTTCAGCCCTGCTACAGCTAGTGTCCCTGGGACTCCCACCATGATGCCAATGACTATGCCCTACTATCTGGGGGCCCCCTGGTTACCCTACTACGAGGGAGAATCACATACTCTCCCTGAATTCAGGGACAAGTTGTTAGCCACCTTCGCCTTGCTCCCGTTCACAGAGGAACAGAAAGTGGGCATCCTCATCGGGCAGTTGAAAGGACCCGCTCTCCGGGAAGTCAAGTCTTGGCCCCGAGAACAGTGTCAGAATGTGGTCCAGATTCTTGATAGGCTACGCAACACCTTTGACAAGTGTACTGTCTCCCAGTTGAAGCAGAAATTCTTCGGGAAAAGACAGAAGCCCCAAGAGTCCCTCCGAGACTTTGCCCTCTCCCTACAGGAGACATGGAAGGCCATCACCTGCCTTGAGCCCAAAGACGCTGAAACCTCTGACCAAACCTTAAGGGAACAATTTATTAATGGACTTGTTGATAGAAATCAAAGGTGTCAACTAAAGATCATCTCTTCTCAACATGCCCAGGCCTCTTTCCTTGAGTTTAAGGAAATTGCCATTGACATATTAGGAGACCGACCACCTACTGGACCGCAGAAAGAGCCTGAATCCGTGGAAATGGAAGAATCTGCTCTCGCTTGCCATCCCACGCAGTCAGCATCACCTACTCCTGCGGCTATGGAAGTTACTGGCATAACAGGACCGGTCCCTAATCTGGCGGACACCCTGCATCAAATCCTCGATCGGTTGACCCAGTTGGAAGTAACTGTCTCCGCTATGAGGAGGAAACCTCCAGAGAACCCGGTACGGTCAGATACTCCTCGTGACTCTCCGACTAAACAGCGCCCAAAAGAAGCTAAGTCGTTAAGCACCTGGAGTCAGAAGAAACCCCGCCAGCGGTGCAGCTACTGCCATAAATATGGGCATGAAGAGAATGGTTGTCGTCAGTTAAATGACAAACCCTTGGAGCTAAGGGACGACCTCCAAGGGAAGAACTTGTAAGTCCCCGAGATGCTAACTGGATGCCCAGGTTCGTGGGGACTCGCCCCATGGTTCATGTAACCATCAATGGAGTTACCCTACCGGCCTTAATTGATACCGGCTCTCAAGTGACCACCCTCCGGAGTGCTGCCTTCGAGAAATGCCGAGGAAAAGCATCCTTAGTCCAGCCTCCCAAGGCTTACTTGAACATTATTGCTACGAACGGAAAACCTGTTCCCATCCGTGGATACTGGGAGCCCACGCTAACCATTGGAGACACTGAGTTAACCAGACAGGGCGTAGTGGTGACACGAGTGCCCGAAAACGGTAACTTCTCCCTGGTACTGGGTACCAATGTCCTCCGCAACTGCTACCCTGAAGTGCTGAAGGCTCTCCACGACTCCCTGCCAACAGTGCCCAACGGTTCCCGGAAGGTAATTCAGGAGACTATGCAGGTTCTAGCGGCGCAACAGAAGTTTGCTGGCCCTAATGGTGAAATCTGCAGAGCTCGGATCAAGGATCCCCAACCTGTCCGCCTTCAACCTGGGACTGAGACGTTAGTATGGTGTGGAGCCTGCATGGGCGTCCAAGGTCAAGACTACCAGGCGGTAGTAGAACCTCTACCAGCGGATGAAGACCTGCCCATTCTAGCCGCCAGGAGCCTAGTTACTGTGTCCCGAGGACAAGTACCCATTCGACTACTAAATGTGGGAGACTCCCCAGTGGATCTGAGAAAGTACCAAGCCGTAGCCACTCTCTTCAGTGTCCATCCTGAAGACTTGGTGGAAACCTCTCTGTCTGCCTCCCAACAGTTGGAAGTGAAGCAAAGTGCTGAAGGTGAGCCTGCCGAGCAATCCTGGTGGCTTGAGCTCAATATTGGAGACGACGATTTTACTCCTGCAGACCAAGTACAAGGTGTCCTGGATGTCGTTATGAAGCACCACCAGGCCTTCAGCAAACACCCACTGGATTTTGGGCAGACTACTCTGATCCAACACACCATCCCTACTGGCTCTCATCCTCCTATCAAGGAACGATACCGGCCCATACCTCCAGCCCGCTACCAAGAGGTGAAGAAGCTGGTACAAGAGATGAAGACAGCCAACGTTATCCGGGAGAGTCACAGCCCATGGGCTGCCCCGCTGGTCCTTGTGAAGAAGAAGGATGGAACCCTTCGATTCTGTGTTGACTATAGGAAGATCAACAATATCACCCACAAGGACGCCTATCCTCTGCCTCGAATCGAGGAATCCCTCGCAGCCCTAGGGTCAGCTGCCTACTTCTCTACCCTGGACCTGACCAGTGGCTACTGGCAAGTGGCCATGGCGCCGGAAGACAGAGAGAAGACGGCTTTCACCACCCCAATGGGCCTGTTCGAGTTCAACAACATGCCGTTCGGGCTATGCAACGCCCCAGGCACATTTCAACGGCTGATGGAGAGATGTTTGGGTCATCGCAACTTCGAGACCGTCCTGCTATATTTGGACGACATTATCATCTACTCCAAGACTTATGAAGACCACCTCCACCCTCTGGCTGAAGTCTTCCAAATCCTGACCCAACATGGATTGAAGGTCAAGCCATCCAAGTGCCACCTGCTACAACCTAGCGTCAAGTACCTGGGACATGTGGTGAGCGCTCATGGAATTGAGCCAGATCCAGAGAAGATTGCAGCTGTCTACGACTGGCCTACCTCATCAACAGTACGGGACATCAAAAGCTTCCTGGGATTTGCCAGTTACTACAGGCGTTTCATCCCGAAGTTTGCCCAGCTGGCGGCTCCTCTGCAAGAGCTTCTAAGGGGCCTGCCAAAAGAGAGCCAACGTTCCCGAGTATCCATTGAGTGGACGGCCGAACAAGAAGCTGCCTTCCAGATGCTCAAGCAACGGTTGACTGAGCCTCCGGTGTTGGGATATCCAGACTACAGTCTGCCTTTCACCCTATACACTGATGCCAGCAAGCAAGGCCTAGGGGCTGTACTATCCCAGCTCCAAAACGGAACTGAAAGGGTCATAGCCTACGCCAGCCGTTCCCTCCGAGAACCGGAGCAAAACGACCAGAACTACAGTTCCTTCAAGTTGGAGTTTCTGGCGTTAGTCTGGGCTGTGACCGAAAAGTTCAAGGACTACCTGGCTGCATCATCTTTCACTGTCTTCACAGACAATAATCCCTTGGCGCACCTGAACACCGCTCGTCTTGGAGCACTGGAACAACGGTGGGCCTCCAGACTTGCCAACTTCAACTTTACCATCAAGTACCGGGCTGGTAAGACCAATGACAATGCCGACGCCCTGTCCCGTCTCCCTGACCAGTGGGAGGGACCCTCCACGGATGCTCAGTGGGAAGATGTCGAGATGCCAGCATTCTATGCCCGGTTTGTGCGTCAAGATGCCCAGAGAGTTTACTCCCTGCCGACAAAGGCAGTGCCAGCTACTCCTCAAGAAGAGTCAGAGCCCCCTGCGGAAAAGGACCTCTGGATGAGTCTTCAGGCTGATAGCCGTGCCATAGGAGAAGTAATGGACTATCTCTCTAGTGGGCGAGTGCCTGAAAGAATCCGGCGCAGAAGAGCTGATGGAGAACTGTCTCAATTGTGGCGCCAGAGAAAGACTCTGAGCATGCACCAGGGTCTGCTAAAGAGAAGAACTCTGGACCCTATCACTTATGACCGGCTATACCAGATTGTGATTCCCAGGAGGGACGCCAAGATAGTACTGGAAATGTACCATGACCAGTCCGGACACCTTGGCGCTCAGAAGACTGAAGCCACCCTCCGAAGACGATTCTTCTGGGTCAACATGAAGTCCGACATTGAAGCCTGGTGTCGAGAATGCCCAGCCTGCGCCATCGCTCGAGGAGAGCGACACAATCAAAGGGCCCCTCTACGTCCCATTGTGAGCCAACGGCCCTTGGAGATCCTGGCATTGGACCACGTGAAGTTGGAGCCCAGCAGATCCGGTCACAGTTATGCTCTTACGATCATCGACCACTATACCAAATTTGTGGTTGCAGTACCTGTCAGAGATCTGTCTGCAAGGACTACCGCAGCGGCCCTGTGGAAGAGCTTCATCCTCCCCTATGGCTGTCCGGACCAGATCCTTACAGACCAAGGAACAGCATTTGAGTCCCAAGTCTTCCAGGAGCTGTGCACTCTATATGGCTGCAAGAAGCTGAGGACCACAGCCTATCATCCCCAAGGCAACAGGCTTTGTGAAAAGATGAATCAGACTCTAATCAACATGCTGAGGACTCTGACCCCTGCAAAAAGGGCTGACTGGCCAAAACTGTTGCCCGAATTAGTGTACCTGTACAACAATACCACTCATTGCTCCACAGGATACACCCCGTATTATCTGATGTTCGGGAGGCACGGCCATCTCCCTGCGGATATGACCTGGGACATGGAGTCCCCTGATTCCCAGTCTTTACTCCCCCAGACTGACTGGGTTCACGAACACCAGAGGCGCCTGGCGGATGCCAGAGAAGTTGTGGATCTGCGGTTGGAAGAGGCCCGGGAGAAACAAAAAAGGGACTTTGATCGTAATGCCTGTGCTGAGCCTTTTGCCCCAGGAGATCGAGTGTGGCTGCGCAACAACCATCCTACCAGTAAGCTAGATGGGCGTTGGGAGCGTGAGCCATACCTAGTTAGGGACAGTCTCTCCCCTGAAGTCTACGAGATTTCAAGAGGAGACCGTCCACCACTCCGGGTACATAGGAACCGGCTGAAGAGATGTCTTCGTCCTTTTGCCCCTATGTCCACACCTCTCACCTCGACCCCCAACTTACAGACCTCCTTGTGTTCGCCTACCCCCAGTTTCTTGGAACTTGTGACTGTGCCTCAATTCTGTTTTGTTTCCACTCCAGTAAGAGGTACCTCGCAGAGACCATCATCCCCACCGCAGTCTCCAATACTGCTGCCTGTGGAGGATGATCCGGCTCCACTGTCTGCAACCCCTGAAACATCAGAGCCAGCTGAGACTCCGACTCCAGCGCCTGAATCAGAGGAGGACGATGAGGAGATTGTTATCTTCTCCCAGCCGGAACTGCGGAGGTCTCAAAGGGAGACAAAAGGTAAAGCTCCTGCGTACCTGCAGGAGTACCAGCTGTTGTCACACAGAAGGAGGAGGCAGGTACGTTTTTCTGACACCGAAGTACTTACCACCGAAGAAGATACTGAGTAACCCCTGAAGGGCTGTAGCCCACTTCAGGTACTGTACCATGTGTACATATTGTGTATTCATTTCTGTCCTTACCCCAAAGAGCCAGAGACTTTCCTAAGACTCTCACCCTTATTTATCTCAGTCAAGAGACATACCTTGAACTGATTATTGTCTTGTGCTATGATAGCACCCTTCCTCTGCCACAGCAGAGATTTCTTCAAAGGACTCTGTCCCTCTACACATAAAGGAGACCCTTTGCTTCTTCTATTGCACTTTTCCCCCACATCAAGGGCTGTACCCAGAAGATAGACTTTGTCATTAGAGACCTTCTGAGAGACTTTTGCCAGATACTACCAGGAAAAGTTGCAATGTAATTTATTATCATTTGCACTTAATGCCTTCCTTTTAGGTACGGACATTATGTTTGCACTTTTTATGCCTTTTCTTTGCAGGAAAAGAGACATTTGCTATCGTGCTACCCTCAGTAGCCTATCTACCTCTGTAAAGTTTGTAACGTTCAAGATGTGTACCCATTGGGCTCCTAAGCCAATGTGAATTTACCACCTGTTTGCACACTGTCATATATGTCAGCAGTTTGCACTAACCCTTTCATAGGCTTTTCAGGTTGTAGTGTGGCTGTGTCGGACCGTCTTTTTTGTGTAAAACACTGACCGCTACCTGATCCCTCAAACCGAGGTTTGCACATGGGGGTAGACCGTAAACTGCGGGTCTTTAGTGGACCGGAGGTGTTACAGAGATAGCACCTGGATGCCACCCATACATGGGTAGGGATACCAGTCAGGAGGTACTCGTGTCGCATATGCTAACGCAATGCAGATACACACACTATATAATTGCCGCCAGGGAAGAAGTGTTGATATAACAAATATACAGGCCTTGGTGCAAGGAGTGGATTACAGGACATGACACCACACCTTTCCTACTGTACAGTTCGGTTTAATGGCGTCAGCGACCAACTGTCATACAGCTACATGTTTTGTCTTAGTCCGACACCAACCCAGGTGCCTGTCTCCAGGACCATGGGCGGTTTGTCCCTACACCTCACATAGCCTGCACTTCCCAGAAGTGCCCTTATCCACCTCAGCCCCCTCAAACCATCTGTAGTCGAGCCGAGGGCGGCTCTTTCAATTGCCCCCGGGGTATGCAACACCCTCGCCGATACAATGGCGAGGGAGTGTTTGCGAATACGTCCCAACTGCATGTAATCACATTACACTACATGGTCCTGATAGGACATAGGGGTATTGCAGTGGTGAATCCTGCCTGGCAAGGCAGAGGTTAAGTATTTTGTATGATGCAAGATGCTATTGTCCAATGACCTGTGTTACATCCTGTCCTTTGTAAGCTGAGATGTGATTGGAGGAGCAGCCACCACCTGACCAAAGGGAGGTAATAAAACCCCCTGGCCAGGAATGTTCTGGAGGACTCTGAGAGAAGTCTCTCCCAGATGAGAAGAAGTGAAGAGATCTTCTTTCAGAGAGATTCCAGTGTAGGAGAATCTTAGAGATCAGTGAGTGAGTGAGTAATCTCTGTCTAGCCCATACCAGAGCAGGAAGAGCTTAGCCCCTGCCTCTGAAGAGTGGAGGATAAGACTAGAGTTAGTGTAGTGAGGAAAAGGGGTATCATCTTACCTTTAAAGGTGATACCTGAAGCCCTACAGGACAAGCTGAAGCTTCCTACCAGGACACAGCTACCTCCCAGCCTGCCCTCTACATCCAGGCTGGTGAACTATCTCCTGAGGCTCCCTCCAACTCACATCTCAGCACTCCATCTCCCTGTTAAAGGCACGTTGCTGCGGTTCCTGCCGGTTCAAATAAAGTTGTTTTCTTCAACTTCTGTCTCCGTCTGGTCCCTGCTAATACGGCTGCCTTCATCACCGGCACCCTGTCCACCACACAGAAACTCATCCTCTAGAGACCAAAGGGTTGCCCCAGGAAGATCCGCTATAGCAGCCTCTCCCTCATCATTTCTTGCCAACACCACCCTGCTGGAGACCTGCCAGGCTGTAGGACAGCCCTCCGGTTCCCCCGTACCAAGCACCGTGACGATAGCGTGCTTAGGCCGCAACCGCCAGCCACTCCGGTACCGCGGGCCCCGGCTGTCTCCAGGCCTCACCTCAAGGGCTAGGCCCCGGTGGGGGATGTTGCATATGTACACAGTGACTGCTCCAGCAGCAGAATAGTGAGTGCAGCTCTGGGGTATAATACAGGATGTAACTCAGGATCAGTACAGGATAAGTAATGTCATGTATGTACACAGTGACTGCACCAGCAGCAGAATAGTGAGTGCAGCTCTGGGGTATAATACAGGATGTAACTCAGGATCAGTACAGGATAAGTAATGTCATGTATGTACACAGTGACTGCACCAGCAGCAGAATAGTGAGTGCAGCTCTGGGGTATAATACAGGATGTAACTCAGGATCAGTACAGGATAAGTCATGTCATGTATGTACACAGTGACTGTACCAGCAGCAGAATAGTGAGTGCAGCTCTGGGGTATAATACAGGATGTAACTCAGGATCAGTACAGTATAAGTAATGTCATGTATGTACACAGTGACTGCACCAGCAGCAGAATAGTGAGTGCAGCTCTGGAGTATAATACAGGATGTAACTCAGGATCAGTACATGATCAGTAATGTCATGTATGTACACAGTGACTGCACCAGCAGCAGAATAGTGAGTGCAGCTCTGGGGTATAATACAGGATGTAACTCAGGATCAGTACAGGATAAGTAATGTCATGTATGTACACAGTGACTGCACCAGCAGCAGAATAGTGAGTGCAGCTCTGGGGTATAATACAGGATGTAACTCAGGATCAGTACAGGATAAGTAATGTCATGTATGTACACAGTGACTGCACCAGCAGCAGAATAGTGAGTGCAGCTCTGGGGTATAATACAGGATGTAACTCAGGATCAGTACAGGATAAGTAATGTCATGTATGTACACAGTGACTGCACCAGCAGCAGAATAGTGAGTGCAGCTCTGGGGTATAATACAGGATGTAACTCAGGATCAGTACAGGATAAGTAATGTCATGTATGTACACAGTGACTGCACCAGCAGCAGAATAGTGAGTGCAGCTCCGGGGTATAATACTGGATGTAACTCTGGATCAGTAAAGGATAAATATGTAAATTGATGGGAAATTATAAATAAAGTTACACTACAAATTCGTCCTAAAAAGATGACCCAAAAGAACCCTCCCTTGTTATTGGTTGATTAGTGATCATCTGTCCTCTCAGACCTTCAGGGATCATCTGGTGGAATTGCACAACTTCCCTGCAGTGGCCTCTACAGGTACAATGTAGTATTACACTCTGCCCAATCATATGACCTTTCTGCTCTGCTCTATGGTAAAATTTAGTAACCGCAATCCGTGGAATGGGTGTAGAACAACTTTTTGAACAGAGAAAGAATTTGCTCATTAAAAGGTTTTATTCAAACGAGTCAATTACAAAATAGGAGTCTCATTAAGTGGGAAAAATTCCGAACAATTATGTCATATTATACTTTGTTTAATATAAACCTGATCGATCAATATTTGCACAAATACAAACATTATATAGAATCAACAGCGAAAAAGTTCTAGAACAATAGATAAACCTATCCAGCTCCATTTACAGGATGAAAATCCGTGGATATTTTGGTGCGTTTCGCCAGGACTACCTAGATGGCTACTTGTCCTACCGAAACTATCCAGTGGCCATCGCAACATTCTAATTCCATCACTAGATCGAAACACTTGGGCAATGAGAAGGGTCGCATCATCTGCTATTGATAGAACAGCCCTTTAAGGGTTCATCTTCATGACCACCGCTCTCATCCACTACAATTCAGGGCTTAAGTTCCCTCTATGCCGCTACAATGTGATCTCATCTGCTCTGGAGGACTAGTGTAGGAACACATCCCCCGGGGCCCCCTTTATGTGTGGTAAAGCGCCTCTCCTGACCAGGGGTGGTGCGCGGTAATGCAACTGAGCTCCCTTCATCTCTATGCAGTACCAGCACCAACCATGGGTCAGGTGTGGCGCTGTTTTGGGAAGAAAAATATCCCCTTTTTTCCGCCTCTGGACAAACCCTTTAAATATCAGCTTTAGGAACTGATCTCTTTTTTTCGGTAGGGTTTATTTGGGTAACCGAATCTAGAAGAATAGACCCACCCACATCTATTGCGGCCAAGCAATTCAGTCCACATGAAAACATTTTTTAAAAATTTTTTATGGAATTCCTTGTTCTGGTTCATTTCCGTATCGATGTTAGTTGTCAGTTTTACAAAATATTAAGATTTTTAGGTTAAAAAAAAAAACAAAAAACCTAAAACATTAGATAAGCCATTACATAACCTTCGCTCCCTGGTCCTCACAACGACTGCTGCACTCAGGTCATTAATCTGACTCTATGCATCAGGTGAAACACAGTAAAGGCTAGATCTGCGCTCCGCGGGGGAGGTGCTAGAATGATGCAATCACATAATTGGCCCAGCCCAGGAAGAGAAACTATAGGACGATGTGCCGTGTTATTACCTCTTACACACGGGAGATTTATCAGAAGCTTCTGAGGCAAAACTGTTGTAGTTGCCCATGGAAACCAATCAGAGCTCAGCTTTCATTTTATAACCAGCTGAGGGAAAATGAAAGCGGAGCTCTGATTGGTTGTCATGGGCAACTAGAACAGTTCTGCTCTCACTTCTGATAAATGTGTCTCTCAAACTGCGGAGCCACGTGAGCGTCCAGAGACCCGAAACCCCTGCGTCCCATGGAGCGCAGCGGAAAGAAAATTACACTACGAGGCTGTAGGTGACCCGGTTACTGCTCTGGGCGATACATTGCATCTCTATAAATGTGGGTGTTGTAATCCGCTCATGTGTACAAGCGCCGACCAGGATGTTGTGTAAGGAATTACAGTGTGGAGCTGGTGGTCTAGATGTGGTTTAGGGGCTGTGTACTATGTCACCACAGAGGTTCCATTGTGTACATGAGACTTCACTCCCTTTAAGGGTTATTCTCATCTGGGCATGGACATTTCATTAAATTCATCTGCCATATACATACATTTCTTCAGCTCTTAAAAAATATAATGTAACAGTGTTAAGATAATTTCCTCTAAATGTAAAAACAAGATTGTTGTCCTTGGATACGACCACCGCTGCCAACGTGAGTGCACAAAGAAACAGTCTTTGCACATGAAACGCCAAGGAGTTACCGCACGTGCCACACACTGCGGTAATGAACGCTGAATCCGAGTGGTCGGGCGCTTCAATGACGAATGTGTGGCCACCGCTGCCAAAGTGTGGGGGTGGTCGTGTCCAAAGACAACATGGCTACATTTATACGAAATTATCTTTTCACTGCTAATTATTTTATTAATAATATGCACTTGAGAAATTTTATGTGTTTGGCAGATGACCTAAAATTGAATGCCCAGATGAGAATACCCCAGCAGCAAAAATACCCATTGCTGGTTTTAGGTCGCCAGACCTGGTGCCAGATGCGTTTTAGAGTGGACCTTTCACCGTGTCGCACATGTGGATTATACCATAATGTAGCGGCTGTGGCACTTTGAATTTTCTTTCTAGCCCCCACGGTTGCTGAGATACTAGTCCCAGTGTATGACCGTTGCAATCCACTTCACGGTCAGAGAGGAGGAGCTGGAGCAGAGGTTTGTGTGTTATGATAAATACCAAGATACTAAGAGGATCATAAAACAAGCCCCTCCCTCCTCTGCTCCAGCACCTCCTCTCTGACAGTAAAGAGGATGATAATATCAGACACAGACTGTTCTCTCAGTGTCTTAGTATTTATCATAACACAAAAACCTCTGCTCCAGCTCCTCCTCTCTGACCGTGAAGAGGATTGCAACGGTCATACACTGGGACTAATATCTCAGCAACCGTGGGGGCTAGAAAGAAAATTCAAAAGTGCCCGTAAATCTGGGAAGGAGTCTCTACGAGAGGTTGCAGGTGCATGAAGCAATGCAGGGACAAGAATAACTTTGCTTTTGGTGGTTGGGACAAAGCAGAACTTTAAGGGAAGCCTTAAAGGGGTTCTCAGGAGGTGGAAAAACATGGCTGCAGTCTTCCAAAAACAGCACCACACCTGACCATGGTTACTGCCAGTACTGCAGCTCAGCTGTATAGAAATGAATGGAGCTTAGTTGCAATACCACACACTACCCATGGTCAGGTGAGGCGCTGTTTTTCAAAGACTGCAGCCATGTTTTTCCACCTCCGGAGAACCCCTTTAACTTTAAGGGGGGGGGGGGGGGGCAAGTCACACATTGAAGCCGCCTGCTGCAACCTTGACTTTCTATGGTGGCCAATGTAGACATTGACAAAGAGGCATTACCTGCAACACTACGGGGAGGCCTGGGTATCGAAAAGGTCTTTACCGCTAAATATATCGATGGCCACATCTAAACTGCGTTTTAGTAAGAAACTGAGCGAGCGACATCTTTCTCTTCTACCGCAGAAGAATAAATACGAATGACGTGTAATACTGATGTGACCTGAGAGAGGGACTACAACCAAACGCAAGTCTACCAGAATTTTCGTAAACTCTGTCCATCCATGGCTGCCCCCTTCCGTCCACCACGTATAGCAGCGTAACACAACTACAATACTGTGGCCTCGAGCTCCAGCTGCCATAGGAACAATCCCATATAAAGGGTCTGTAGTCTCAATGGGATCCATAAGATCAGAGACCTTGCATAAGAGGTGAACCCCCTGTTGTATGTAAAGGTTTTAAGAATTTGCACAGAACTCGAAGAACAAGCCTTCAACGCTTTGCCCATGAGAAAGCTTCTTCTTCAACGACCTCAGTATCTATAAGCCAGAACTGCTATACTAAACTTAGCCTGTCGGTCCAGTAGTTATAGGTCCGATCCAGTAATTCCCATGCACATAGAACGAGTTTCGAAACTAACTCCATTGTGGGCCCTAAAACTCATGGTCAAGTTTGGGCTTTCAAACTTGTCAGCGTGTTGGTTGTGCAAAGCCCTGGCTTCCCAAATCCGTCACCTATGTTACGAGCCCCTTCCTCCAGATCGCCATTGCTCCCTACTACAATCAGTATGAGCCAATAATTCATAGTGGAAGGGGGAGGGTTAGAGTCAGGGACACACAGAAATCATAGATAACCCGGACACCTAACCTAACGTTTGCCGGCCCAAACCATGAACCCGTCTGTGACCTACTAGAAACTTCCTTCCTGCAGCTATTGGTAACTATATATCTCATATAAAAGACTAGAGCCAAGTTACGATGAGAGACGGAGAGACTTCAAATTGTGCTTCGTATATTTCATTTCGACTATTCAAAATTTACAGAGTTCCAGTTCCGAAATCCACAAAAAACACACAAACAAAAAAGTCAGGTAAATCGCACACACACAGCATCGGGGCCCAGTCATAGACCTGGGGAATTACCACTGAAAAATTGTGCTACAGAGAATTAAAAAAATAAAAATGCAAAAGGTGACTCGGATCTCCGAAACAGGTGGAATCGGTGCGAAATAGGAAAAAAAAAATTAAAATAACACTACTTTTCAATGCAAATGTATTCTCAGATCTCATACAAAGAGGTTACAGTAAGAGCGAGGCCTTTGTCTTCTCTACGACAAAGGGCGACTACAAAAGAAGCTCCGTCGTTTCATTGGTCAGTTACGACGACGCTACCATCTAACGCGGGTAACCTACGGAGCACAGCATCAGTCCACCGCAACGCTCGTCCCGTCTCAAACTTGAGGTTCTCTAAATTGATTATTGCTAAAAGGTAATAGACCGGGTCATTGTCCACTAACCGGCTTATCCAAGGATCTAGGTTAAATTAAAGTTCCACAAAATATCTGTGTCCGAGGACCACATGCGGGCGGGGAAATGGTATTCGAGTCCAAGAAGGATTAAAGTTTTTTTTGGTGGACTTCAGGGTCTTATTTTGGCTAGGAATGGTTATCTGCCCACCCAACCGCAGCACCATAGGTTCAGTTGTGTGTCTGCTCGTGACTCCATAAACTGAAGGCGGTCTTAAAGGTCCTGTGACACAGCTTACACATAAACTGCCGTTTGAAGGTAATGGCTGATAGAGGTGGAGCGTGGTAGAAGAGGGTATCGGATTCCTGTGGAGCAAACATTTTTTCTGTGGGACTGGGTTTCTCTGGAATGGCTTTGCGCCTCTCTGGGTCTATGGGTTGCATTTTGAGAGGAGGAGGAGGTGGTAGTGCTGGGGGTGGAGGAGGAGGAGGTGGTGGTGGTGGAGGAGGTGGTGGTGGAGGTGGTGGTGATGGGGAGCTAACCGGAGCACTCCCTTCTGGTTCTCTAAAAGCAGATTCTTCCCCCTGTGCCATATGTGACTGAAAGTGACTCCAGAGGCGGAAGTTAGTTCGGAAAGCTTTGTTACACACGTGACAAATGAAAGGTTTGACAGAGCACAGTAGCTCCTGGTGACGCTCTAGCTGCTTGTGAACGGTAAACATTTTGCCGCACTTTTCACATGACCACACCCCGCGTTCAGGCGGCGGTTCATCATCTTTGTGGCCATACATAGCCTCTGTGCCGTCAACCATTTCATCCGAAGGTTCTTCCTTGATTTGCACGTCGAATTGCTTGGAAACGCTGAGATCTTCGGGGAGACAGGTGGAGTCCTCCGAATCAAAGTTCAGATGTTCTGAAGAGTCGCTGTATACCCCGTCATCCTTTGATACAAGAAAGCTATTCCCCTTGCTAGGTTCGGGTAAAGGCGGCAGCCGTGGCATATTGTTGATTTCCCCGTTGTGTTCGAGCAATGGTAGGGAGAAATTTTCCGTCGGGGCCATCGTGTTTTGGTTATGAACTTCTACTTGATGACGCCAAATACTGAAAGACGATTTGAATGTCCTCATACACTCCAGACACGTGAGCTTCTTGTACTCGCACTTTGCATCGTGCTCATTCTTAAGTTCTGGAGTAGCAAATCGAAGGCTACAGTATGGACACAGCGTCGCGTTCCTACACATCCGCTCGTGGTTTCCCTGTTCGACAAATGAAGACAACTTTAAGTTGCAGTGTCTGCATCGAAATACCTCAGCGTCATCTTCTGGACTCTTTGGAGGCGACGGCACTTTAGGCCGTAGTTGTTTGTTGCCGTAGGGAGACTTTTCCCCTGGATGCATTTTGCAGTGCTGCTTAAATTGAGATAAGAAGCGATAAGACTTCCCACAATAGGTACAAGTATAAGCAGATTTACTTCTCGATCTGAGACTTCGTTTCAAGGCTTGTGCTTGGCTACTTGCTGATCCGGCGAAGCCCGATTTGCCTCTTCTCAGCTTATAGATAAGTGCTTTTTTGATTTCCCTTTCTCTTACAATGTCTATTAACTTTCTTTGGAACTTTTCATCCAAGACGCTCTGTGCGCTGGATGCCGGTGACGGGTTCTTCACGATCCCGTGCTGCGTCTGACAGTGCGTCCACACTTTGAAGTTGGTGTGGAACCTTTTGAAGCAAATGTCACACGAGTAAGGTTTCTCCGGGTTGTGGTACATGTTCATGTGACGATTCAGACCTGCCGTCGATCGGAAAATTTTAAGGCAATGTTTGCATTTGAATTTCTTGTCGTGGTGCATCTCTGGTAACGCTATGCTCATTTCATGGCTGTCGTCAGAATCGGAGAAGCGATCGGCAGCTCCGCTTTCTTCCTCCATGTTACCATCCAGCTCTGGAGAACCACTTTCTTTCAGTTTAATTCTTCTGGGTTGGGGTCTTCGATCAGCTGGAAACTTTCTCTTATTAACCCTGATCACAGGGGCCTCCTCCTCCAGCTTGGTAACTCTACTTTGTGCTTGATCCCCCACAGTCACCCGAAGTATCTCTGACGGTTCTGATGCAGGACTATTGGGTTCGGTCTTTATACGAATATCTCTTTCAAGTTCAGAAACGGGTGAGTACGTTGCGGTAGGTCGTATGAGTTCTGATGATTTTTCTCTGTTTCTATCTACAAATCCTTTCAATATGTGCCTACGAGACATCCCACTGGGCACCTCCTCTTTTGTGCTGCCTTTAAAAGAGGAAAGAGTCTCTTGAGGGGAATGAAAATCAGCAACTTGTGAGTAAGCGGGCACCGGGCTGTCCATGGAGAGGGATCTTCTCAGAAGACTCTTAACTAGCGGGCCACTGCGGTCAATCTGTTGGCTTGACGTATTAGTGGGAGGATCTGGGACGCCTCGATAATAGTTCATGTCGTCATCCTCCTCTTTAATTTGTGGACTCACACTTTCAGTGGTTGGTGCAGGAAAAGAGGACTCCAGTGACCCGTAAGATGTTGGCACCATTTTCTTCTTGAACATTTCCAATACGTTTGCCCTTGACAAGCCGGACGTGGCTGGATGGTCCTCATTACCGTCATCGTAGTCATTTTCTTCACAAGTATTCTGGTGTGGGAAACTTTTCCTTTTCGACGAGCCGCTTTGCTCAGAGGCCCCGTGCCACTTCCGTTCAGAAGCCAAGAAGCTGGAGAGAGAGTCAGAGTTTCTCATGTGATGCCGAGCAGAACTCGCTCTTCCTGTAGAAGACGACGGCCTTGATGCCTGACCCTTGTCATGATGTAAATTACCAACATCCCTGCCCAGCGCATCTTTGTTTTGACAGACTATGACGCTCCTTTGTGACGTTCCACCGTCATCCTCTTCGTGGTATCTGGGTTTCTTGCATGAAGAAAACGGCGCTTGAGGAGTTTTGGAAAGGATATTGGTCAGAAAACTGATACCTAGACTGTAGCCCAGTTCTTGTATCGCTGCGAGACTTCCCTTCTCAGAAAACAACGATGAGGAGTAGATGTAGTTTAGGACGTTGTCGAAGGCATCGGCTTCGCAGAAGTCCAGCTGAAAGACGTTTTGCGTCTCGTTGTTTTTGTCCATGAAGAGGCTGTGGAAATATTCGCTGCTCGCAGCCAGGACATTTTTATGGGCTCGAAATTTCTGGTCCCCGACGATGAGGAGGACGTCACAGAGTTGACCTTTCAGCCGCTCCTCATTCAACGCGCTCAGCAGAGAGATGGCGTGAGCCGGATTCACATAATGCAGAAGTCCGTCCATTGTCCCGACTGACCTAAGGGGGGAAGGAAAGAACAATAATCCAGTAACTGTTCTAGGAAGGGCACATTATTATAAATACATCATTACGTAAAGAAGTTTTCTAAGTGCTGTAGAGAAAAATAAAAAATAAAAAATCCAACACTTATTCCACTCAAACTCCAGTACTTCCGTTTTCTGGGCCTGGAGGGTCACGGGGCCCACTGCATCCCATGGGTGGCCTCCTCAGTCCAAACACAACAAAAGTCGACAAAGGCGCAAAAAAACCCACAATTTCTTGCAATGCACAAGAAATTGTTATTATTTTAGTCCTTCTTCGCCAGAAAATCGGCGTAGAAGCACGGACAAATGCAACCCCTTTTTCTTTGAGATATCCAGATAACTGTGATCACGTGGATCCTCGTGCGAAACGTGAGAGCGCGTTCACACTTGGCGTTTTGTTGCGTTTAAAATGCATTACAGACGCTAAGGAGAGGTGATTTGCCTAATAAAATTATTGTTAACATTTGTGTTTACAAAACGCATCATAAAGGCGATGTTAACATAACATATGCGTTTTGTTAACACATGAGTTAACAAATGTAAACAGTAATGTAATTAGGCAAATCACTTCTCCTCAGCTGTTGTAATGCGTTTCAAACGCAATGAAAACGCAGAACAAAACGCAACGTGTGAACGTGTCCTCATAGTAGCTGGAAAACCTAGAGCAGTACTAGGAATTAGAGATGAGTGGGCCGAGTTTGGCCGCGTGTCCCAGACATATTGCTTATCATAGGACTTATCAGCCAGTTCGGCAAATTGACGCAACTAGCTATGGCTATAATTGGCAAGGGGGTGTGGCCGGCAATATATCCGGGTCAGGTGGCTAAACACGTCCATAGGGTCCGCTCATCTTTACTAGGAAGCAGTGATGTCATACAGGTGTCACATGACTGGTCCTGCAAATTGTAGAAGTGCCCATATGTCCTCCCTTTGTGTGTAAAAACTTCAGAAATAAAGTCACTTGAAATTTACACAGTGATGCTGCCCCTTTAAGTATTTTTATGCAATAATTAAATCTATAGAACCATCCAGAATCTGTGACCTCCCCAGCAACTAAAACATCACATTCAGCCACGTAATTGACGAGCCGCCGCCATTATTTCGAAGACAAAACGTAATAGAAACGTAAAAGAAGGGCGACGCAAACATGGCGACGCAGCTGGAGACAAATGAACCCGTTCCAGGGCATTATCCAATCAGAATAGCGAGCTTAGTGTCACATGACATATATAATGGAAAAAAAAAAAAAAAAAAGATACGCTGAGGGAATCTTTACGCAAGCGCAGTAAACTCCCAACGGAATCCTCCAGAACTACTCCACAGCGCTCGCTGGGGGCACTGCGCAGGCGCAAAACGCCGCCATTTTGGCAGGAGCGAGCAAGCAGCGCATGCGCAGTGGCGGCTGTATCAACAGAAGGGTGTGTGGTGGGGGAAAAGGAGGCAGGCGAGCTGACGGCTGCTAGAGGAGGGCGGGAGGCGCGCGGGCAGCTCGGGGAGAGGGGAGAAGGAGCGCAGAGATGGCGCGAGCCCCTCACAGTTACGTCAGGCACACGACGGCCTCATGACAGCAGCTCGGGAGCGGGTTGGGGAAGCCGGGAGACACTTACCGTCACCCCGCGGCTCGCGGGAGGGCTGCCCGTAACGGTTCCGCGCGCTCCGATACGCAAAATGTCATCGGCGCTCTCCTGCCGCCGTGATTCCATCCATCTTGAATTTGACGTCATCCCACACCAGAGATGAGGTCATCGCACGGAACGCTCGTCACGTGTGCGGCGCTCTGATTGGCCCGGCGCGCCGTAGGCGGGGGAGGAGGGGGCGTGGTGAGGCGGAAAGAGGGCGGATCCGGAGCTGCGCCGCGGAGAGTGATGATTGTTGTTGTCAGCGCGCGGCGCCGGGCCCCGGATGTTACCTGCGCGGAGGGCATGCTGGGAGCTGTAGTCCTGTCACATCTGTGGATAAGTCACCACACTGGAGCAGGCGTGTAGGTGTCAGGGCTTTTCCATTTTCACTATCTCTGGTGGCTGCCGGTGAATTGAAATTTGAATTGAATAATCCGCTCGATACAATGTATCTCGGGATCTCTATAGAGATGAGCGGCCGCCATCCACACCGTGATAAAACCAACATAAAGGAGATCCCAGCTCATTGTATTATCCAAGGCTCACAGATTTACGTGACGTCATTGTACACTGAGGTCACGGGAATTACTGATATCACTATGACCTCAGCTTTCCCGGTATCACTATGACATCACAGCTATTCCTGGTATCACTATGACATCACAGCTGTCCTTGGTATCACTATGACATCACAGCTATTCCTGGTATCACTATGACATCACAGCTGTCCCTGATATCACTATGACATCACAGCTGTCCTTGGTATCACTATGACATCACAGCTATTCCTGGTATCACTATGACATCACAGCTGTCCTTGGTATCACTATGACATCACAGCTATTCCTGGTATCACTATGACATCACAGCTGTCCTTGGTATCACTATGACATCACAGCTATTCCTGGTATCACTATGACATCACAGCTGTCCCTGGTATCACTATGACATCACAGCTGTCCCTGGTATCACTATGACATCACAGCTATTCCTGGTATCACTATGACCTCAGCTATTCCCGGTATCACTACGACTTCACAGCTATTCCCGGTATCACCATGACTTCACAGCTATTCCCGGTATCACTACGACTTCACAGCTATTCCCGGTATCACCATGACTTCACAGCTATTCCCGGTATCACTATGACATCACAGCTATTCCCGGTATCACTATGACTTCACAGCTATTCCCGGTATCACTATGACATCACAGCTATTCCCGGTATCACTATGACATCACAGCTATTCCTGGTATCACTGACATCACAGCTATTCCTGGTATCACTATGACATCACAACTGTCCTTGGTATCACTATGACATCACAGCTGTCCTTGGTATCACTATGACATCACAGCTGTCCTTGGTATCACTATGACATCACAGCTATTCCCGGTATCACTATGACATCACAGCTATTCCTGGTATCACTATGACATCACAGCTGTCCTTGGTATCACTATGACATCACAGCTATTCCTGATATCACTATGACATCACAGCTGTCCTTGGTATCACTATGACGTCACAGCTGTCCTTGGTATCACTATGACATCACAGCTGTCCTTGGTATCACTATGACGTCACAGCTGTCCTTGGTATCACTATGACGTCACAGCTGTCCTTGGTATCACTATGACATCACAGCTGTCCTTGGTATCACTATGACATCACAGCTGTCCTTGGTATCACTATGACATCACAGCTGTCCTTGGTATCACTATGACGTCACAGCTATTCCCGGTATTACTATGACATCACAGCTGTCCCTGGTATCACTATGACATCACAGCTATTCCTGATATCACTATGACATCACAGCTGTCCCTGGTATCACTATGACATCACAGATATTCCTGATATCACTATGACATCACAGCTGTCCCTGGTATCACTATGACATCACAGCTATTCCTGATATCACTATGACATCACAGATATTCCTGGTATCACTATGACATCACAGCTATTCCCGGCATCACTATGACATCACAGCTGTCCCTGGTATCACTATGACATCACAGCTATTCCTGATATCACTATGACATCACAGATATTCCTGGTATCACTATGACATCACAGCTGTCCCTGGTATCGCTATGACATCACAGCTGTCCCTGGTATCACTATGACATCACAGCTGTCCCTGGTATCACTATGACATCACAGATATTCCTGGTATCACTATGACATCACAGCTGTCCCTGGTATCACTATGACATGGGAGTGATGGGGCTATATTAAGGCCCCAGCCATAGTAGAGGGTATCGCAAAATAGCCGACATCTGGTGCCTCCACTAAAAAGACGATTCTGACTTGGAGTTGGAAGAACAGCTCCATTATTCGTATAGTGGTCAAACTGTGTTACTGCAGCTCTGCTCACATTCAGTCGGCTCAGGGAGGACTTTAAGCTAAAAAAACCCTTTAATGTCAAATCTACTTGTACTGCTGCCAAGATTCTGCACCTGGATCTCCCACTAAGGTTAATTACATCGTTTAAATGGATTTTCCAAGATTATCGAGTAAAGTGGGAGGGGCAAGAAATAATCACATGACTCACCTGGTAAATCCCCCATTGTTTGGTTACTATCAGTTCATTGGTTCCCCTCAAATTAAAACTATTTACGGTAATACAATGCTTCCGGATGTATTATAGTGTATGCGGCTCCATCCCTTTATGTAGTGCCCCTTATATTATAATATAGTGCCGCACAGAACTAAGCACATACAGAAATATGGCACCAGAACCGGGTTCTGTACAGAAATACCCACCAAAACCGAGTTCTGTACACAAACATACCACTAGAACCAAGCTTCATACAGAGAAACAGCACCAGAACCGAGCTTCATACAGAAATACAGCACCAGAACCGAGCTTCATACAGAAATACAGCACCAGAACCGAGCTTCATTCAGAAATACAGCACCAGAACCGAGCTTCATTCAGAAATACAGCACCAGAACCGAGCTTCATTCAGAAATACCAGAAACGAGCTCCATACAGAAATACAGCACCAGAACCAAGCTTCATAAAGAAATACAGCACCAGAACCGGGTTTCATCCAGAAATACAGCACCAGAACCGAGCTTCATACAGAAATAAAGCACCAGAACCGAGCTTTATACAGAAATACAGCACCAGAACCGAGCTTCATACAGAAATACAGCACCAGAACCAATCTTCATACAGAAATACAGCACCAGAACAAAGCTTCATACAGAAATACAGTCCTAGAACCAAGCTTCATACAGAAATACAGCACCCATATAGAGTTCTGTACAGACATACAGCACCAGAACCAAGCTTAAAACAAGAATAAGGCAACATAATCTGACTCAATACATACATACAGCATCAGAACTGAACTAATATATTGCCTTTTATGAATTATTATAATAGTACATAAATATAGCACCAAAGTAAGCCCCATACAGAAATAAAGTGCCAGAACCCAACTTTGTATAGAAATACAGCCCCAGAACAGCTCCATGCCGATATATAACACCAGAACCAAGCTCCATCCAAAAATGCAGCACAAGAACTGAGTTCTTTAAAGATATATAGCACCAGAACCAAGCTCTGTAAGGAAATACAGTAACAGAACTGAGCTCCATACAGATATATAGCATCAGAACCAAGCTCTGTACATAAATACAACACCAGAACTGAGCTCCATACACATATTTAGCACCAGAACCAAGCTCTGTACATTAATACAGCACCAGAACCAAGCGCTGTACAGAAATACAGCACCAGAACTGAGCTCTGTTCAGAAATACAGCACCAGGGTTCTGCCATAGGTATGTACAGTATGAAAAATTTGGGAAGAAGGAGCAGACGCGGCACATCCTCTAAAACGTAGATCTTTATTGGAACATGTTAAAAAGTTACGGCAGGTAGAGGTATCGCCTACGCGTTTCGAGCACTTCCGTGCTCTTAGTCATGGCCATGACTAAGAGCACGGAAGTGCTCGAAACGCGTAGGCGATACCTCTACCTGCCGTAACTTTTTAACATGTTCCAATAAAGATCTACGTTTTAGAGGATGTGCCGCGTCTGCTCCTTCTTCCCAAATTTTTGAATCTTACCCGCAGTCCAAGCGGTGGGACGCGACTGCACTCCATCACACGTGGCAAACTATACGTGTTCGAATGAATCTCCTCGGTGTGGACCCCCTCCTTAAGAAGTGTGACGAGTGGGTGAGCTGCATAAAAACTCTTTTCTACCTTTTACATATGTACAGTATGACAAATTGTTTTACATATTTATAGATTTCACTAATTTACATATTTACATATAGTCAGTGCCCCTATAATAAAGTAATAGGTACGTTGCTCATTTTGCTCTATAATTAAACCCCTCACGCATCTGGTTCCCTTTCTAGGACCAGCACCTCGCTTGGCTACTTGTTTGAATCCATTAAAATTTGGTTCCTCCATTGATTTGTCATAATTGGAATTTTCTCTTATTCTTGCATCGTCAGGTGGGTGGAGCCAGGACGCCAGCTCCAGCTCAGGACCAACCCATCTGGCAAAGAATGCAGAAACTACCTTAACACTATGCTAATTAGACTCTGTACTGACAGATGGGCGGTCCTGGGGCGGAGCAGGGAGTCAGGCTCCACCCAAATGACTGTACAGTTCCAAAAATATTTACATTGACTGTTTTGGAATAGTGGGGGCTAGAGAGAAAATTCCAACAATTCTGCGATCAGTGGGACAATGGGGGTCATTTACTAAAGGCCCGATTCGCGTTTTCCCTACGTGTTACCTGAATATTTCCGATTTGCGCCAATTTTCCCTGAATTGCCCCGGGATTTTGGCGCACGCGATTGGATTGTGGCGCATCGGCGCTGGCATGCACGCAACGGAAATCGAGGAGCGTGGCCGAACAAAAACCCGACAGATTCGGAAAAACTGCCGCATTTAAAGAAAAAAAAAAAAGTGTTGCGGGACTCGTGCTTACCTTCACTAGGAATAGGCAGGTGTACTTCAGTGCATTACGGGGAACTTCAGCGCAGCAGCGCCACCTGGTGGACGGCGGAGGAACTGCCTTAGTGAATCCCTGCCGGACCCGAATCCACCGCAGAGAACGCGCCGCTGGATCGCGAATGGACCGGGTAAGTAAATCTGCCCCAGTGTCTAAAATCAGGTTTACCCTGACAGTTACCCCATGCCAGGAATGGTCCGCCCCCATTGCACCTGACAGAAATTTTTCGCATATTGGTGCTATTGAGTTAAAAAAAAAGAACATTTTTTATCTACTTCTGCCTTTTGGGGGTCACGGTAGAACATTCTGTAATTATGAGATATTTAATTAGGCGTTTCAGACTAAAATAATCGGAAAATCGGATGTCAAAAACGTCTATAAATAAAAAAAAAAGCACCAGACCGACAATCCATAGACGGTAATTAGAGAAGCGCCACTGCCAGGTTTCCCCGGGTAACGGCGGCCGCTGTCATTACGCGGAGGCCATGGAAAAACAAGTTAATAGGGAGCCCAGGGACCTGCGTGTAGCGTCTTGTCACATGGACGGCGCTGCAGGCGGATCAGCCGCGATCTTCACTCCAGCTCTGCATCTGTCTTATTTCTGAGAGTCTCTCTGTGTTATTCCAGGCAGCCCTCATTAATGTCAGCATGTTTATCTCCTGAAATACTTTGTGCTGCTGGGGACACTGTCTGTCTGTGTCCTTCTACCTCCCCACACGTTGCCCTGCACTCGCTACATCATCCCAAGTGGTCACGTTACTGCCCGTTGTGAGATTATCAGAATAGTCATAACCTGAAATACTCTGAGCTGCTGGCTGATCACAATAAGAGGAGGAGCTGCTAGAGGCAAAGTAGGAGGAGCTGCGGGACACAATATGAGGAGGAGCTGCTGGGGGGGGGGGGCACAATATGAGGAGGAGCTGCTGGGGGGGGGGGGCACAATATGAGGAGGAGCTGCTGCAGGACACCATATGAGGGGGATCTGTTGGGGGGCACAATATGAGGAGGAGATGAGAGGCCACAATATGAGGAGGAGCTGCTGTGGGACAACATTTGAGGGGGATCTGGTGGGGGACACAATATGAGGGGGAGCTGCTGGAGGGAACAATATGAGGGGGATCTGCTGGGGGGCACAATATGAGGAGGAGCTGCTGGGGGGAGGCACAATATGAGGAGGAGCTGCTGGGGGCACAATATGAGGAGGAGCTGCTGGGGGCACAATATGAGGAGGAGCTGCTGGGGAGCACAATATGAGGAGGAGCTGCTGGGGAGCACAATATGAGGAGGAGCTGCTGGGGAGCACAATATGAGGAGGAGCTGCTGGGGGGCACAATATGAGGAGGAGCTACTGGGGGGCACAATATGAGGAGGAGCTACTGGGGGGCACAATATGAGGGGGCTTTAATATAATATAAGTTGGGAGATATGCTGAATATTATTTTGTAGCATAGAATTCATAGACAACACTCCACAGTATAGCTCTATCTATGATCTCCTACAAAATACGCCCCTTTTTCCATCCGTGATGTCTCTCCCAATCCATGACCTCCTCCAATATCAGCCCACTCTATTTCTGAAATACTCTGTGCTGCTGTGGACTCTCTCCTCCAACTATACAATGTTCATTCTGTAAGCTTCCCCCACACTAAACTTCTGCCTCCTCCAATATCGGTGCAGTCAGTGCATCCCTGATCGTGCGGGATCTATCATGAGTGATCCGCCCCCCGCGCTGCACAATCCTGGGAAACTGCTTTTTATAAATCTGTAAATCCAATGGGAAGACGTGAAAGGAAGAAGAGGATTTAATTAGAAACCTCTCCCGGGAGCCATAAAACCAGGTCGTCAACAACACTTCTCATATGTGTCAGTCTCCTGATCCGAGGCCGTCATGCATCATGCAGAGATCCACCTAAAGAGAACCTGTCAGCGGATTTATCCAATTAAACTCCCAGCCCCTAAGGTACAGGATGAAACCTCCTTTCTAGAATTCCCTCTTTCAAGCGAAGTCTCACCCGCTTACCTTTAAAAAAAATTTCCTTCAAAGTTATGTGACCAGAGAAGAGTCATATTTGCCTGAGATGAGTCAAATTTAAAGGCTGCAGCTGGAGAGTCTCACCAGATGCTCCTGTCCTCTGTTCTATGATAGAAACATGGTGTCAAATCTAAGATAAGACTCTCATTTTTCAAATTGCATCAGGTTTGTTGAGAATATGAGCTACAGATAAAGATCCAGTTCCCGCCTATGTCTCTGGTTCTGTAGATCACAGAACCACAAGCCTGATGTTTAATATGACACTAGCAGCAGGCTTCCTGGTGCTATAGAATGGAAGATGGGGGTGTCTGAAATGACCCTCCCCATGAAGCCTTGACTCGTCTCAGGTAAAATATGACTCTTCTCTGCTCATTATCACATGACTTTGGAGGAGAGTTTTTTTTATAGGTAAATGGGTGAGATTTCACATAAAAGAGGGAATTCTAGAAAGGACATTTTATACCTGATCTGAGGGGCTGGTAGTTAATTGGGGGGGGGGGAGGAAACCTGCTGACAGGTTCCCTTTACATCATGGTTTTCTCTCTGATAGATGACAGCTTTGTAAAATATGGAGACCCCCTTTAAGCACTGGATGATGTCATATCCCACCTTCTATCATTATGTATAGTGAGCCCCTCACACATGTGTCCAGGTAACCGGACCTGAGCTCGGCATGTCAGTTCAGTACCGGTTGTCAGCGTTTGGGCCGGACGTTCCAGCACACGCTGCGAGTGTGTACAGGGCCTTAGATCGTTGTGTTATGTGATCTCTTTCGAGTCCCCATGTAATGATTCCTGGATTCAGGGCACTTGATATGGAGGTACACTAGGACACAGCTCATGATAGGTGGGGGCCCCGTTTCAGGTTTGGGGCCCGGTAGCCGCCGCTTACACCTCTGCTCACATAACATGTAATAATAGCAGCTTGTGGTGGAGCCCCAGGTGTCTGCACATGGAATTAATGAGAGCTCACGTTATACCCGGGGGAGCCCCAGGCACAGGTAAACATCCCGCCATCACACAGAGACGCATCATATTCCGCAGGACAGGACCCGAATTTCTTGATTCACTTATTTTATACAACGACGTGAAGGAAGAGGACGATGGAGCGGAGGCCCCTGGGGTACCTGACCCTCCTGTGCATGGCGGCCGGGCTGGGCAGCGGGCAGGGGCTGGGTGAGTTACTATGGGCACCAGTCATTTGGACCTCCCTCATCAGGCACATAAGGGGGGGCTCCGCTCACTTGTATTTTCAGGTTTTTGGGCAAAAATCGTGGATAGGATTTAAATCCCTCAAAACGTTGGAGGCCACCAGTTTTGCTGTATTATACTTAAAGAGATTGTTCTTATTGTGTAGCCCCCCCATGATGTGTAGCCCCTGGTTGGATTGTGATTGTAGTGATAGAGCACAGGGCAGTAGTATTATTTACTGAATAGGGGTATTATTTACTGGATGAAGGCTCAGTATGTGGGTATTTTTATTTTCTATTACTACAGTATGTTTGTTGATTGATTATTAACCCTTTATGGTGGTATTATTTACCGAATGATCACTTTATGTTGATATGGTATGTACTAAATGTGAGCACGGCATGTTATATACTAACTATAAACACTGCATGGTGGTATTATTTATTGAATGATCACTGCATGGTGGTATTATTTATTGAATGATCACTGCATGGTGGTATTATTTACTGAATGATCACTGCATGGTGGTATTATTTATTGAATGATCACTGCATGGTGGTATTATTTATTGAATGATCACTGCATGGTGGTATTATTTATTGAATGATCACTGCATGGTGGCATTATTTACTTAATGATCACTGCATGGTGGTATTATTTATTGAATGATCACTGCATGGTGGTATTATTTATTGAATGATCACTGCATGGTGGCATTATTTACTTAATGATCACTGCATGGTGGTATTATTTATTGAATGATCACTGCATGGTGGTATTATTTATTGAATGATCACTGCATGGTGGCATTATTTACTTAATGATCACTGCATGGTGGTATTATTTATTGAATGATCACTGCATGGTGGTATTATTTACTGAATGATCACTGCATGGTTGTATTATTTATTGAATGATCACTGCATGGTGGCATTATTTACTTAATGATCACTGCATGGTGGTATTATTTATTGAATGATCACTGCATGGTGGTATTATTTACTGAATGATCACTGCATGGTTGTATTATTTATTGAATGGCCACTGCATGGTGGTATTTACTGAATGATCGCTACATGGTGGTATTATTTACATAATGATCACTGCATGGTGGTATTATTTATTGAATGATCACTGCATGGTGGTATTATTTATTGAATGATCACTGCATGGTGGTATTATTTACTGAATGATCACTGCATGGTGGTATTATTTATTGAATGATCACTGCATGGTGGTATTATTTATTGAATGATCACTGCATGGTGGTATTATTTATTGAATGATCACTGCATGGTGGCATTATTTACTTAATGATCACTGCATGGTGGTATTATTTATTGAATGATCACTGCATGGTGGTATTATTTATTGAATGATCACTGCATGGTGGCATTATTTACTTAATGATCACTGCATGGTGGTATTATTTATTGAATGATCACTGCATGGTGGTATTATTTATTGAATGATCACTGCATGGTGGCATTATTTACTTAATGATCACTGCATGGTGGTATTATTTATTGAATGATCACTGCATGGTGGTATTATTTACTGAATGATCACTGCATGGTTGTATTATTTATTGAATGATCACTGCATGGTGGCATTATTTACTTAATGATCACTGCATGGTGGTATTATTTATTGAATGATCACTGCATGGTGGTATTATTTACTGAATGATCACTGCATGGTTGTATTATTTATTGAATGGCCACTGCATGGTGGTATTTACTGAATGATCGCTGCATGGTGGTATTATTTACATAATGATCACTGCATGGTGGTATTATTTATTGAATGATCACTGCATGGTGGTATTATTTACATAATGATCACTGCATGGTGGTATTATTTATTGAATGATCACTGCATGGTGGTATTATTTATTGAATGATCACTGCATGGTGGCATTATTTACTTAATGATCACTGCATGGTGGTATTATTTATTGAATGATCACTGCATGGTGGTATTATTTATTGAATGATCACTGCATGGTGGTATTATTTATTGAATGATCACTGCATGGTGGCATTATTTACTTAATGATCACTGCATGGTGGTATTATTTATTGAATGATCACTGCATGGTGGTATTATTTACTGAATGATCACTGCATGGTTGTATTATTTATTGAATGGCCACTGCATGGTGGTATTTACTGAATGATCGCTGCATGGTGGTATTATTTACTGAATGATCACTGCATGGTGGTATTTACTGAATGATCACTGCATGGTGTTATTATTTACTCAATGATCACTGCATGGTGGTATTATTTATTGAATGATTACTGCATGGTGGTATTATTTACTGAATGATCGCTGCATAGTGGTATTATTTACTGAATGTTCACTGTATGATGGTATTTTTATTGAATGATCACTGCATGGTGGTATTATTTACTGAATGATTACTGCATGGTGGTATTATTTATTGAATGGTCACTGCATGGTTGTATTATTTATTGACTGTTCACTGCATGGTGGTATTATTTACTGAATGGTCACTGCATGGTTGTATTATTTACTGAATGATCACTGCATGGTTGTATTATTTACTGAATGACCGATTGACGACTGTATGGTTACCGAATTAGCAGTATATGGTTGGGTTATTTATCAACTGATCACTGCATGGTGGTATTATTTACTGACTGATCACTGTATTGTGGTATTATTTACTGAATGATCACTGCATGGTGGTATTATATAATGAATGATCACTACATGGTGGTATTATTTATTGACTGATCACCCAATGTTGGTATTATTTACCAATTGACTACTGTATGGTTGTATTATTTACCGAATTATAAGTGTATGGTTGGGTTATCACATACTGACTGAGAGCACTGTGTGCAGGTATTATTTACTAACTGAAGGCACTATATGGTCATATTATTTAATTACTCTGAGCACTTCATCAACATATTATAAGCTGACAGCATGTGGGAGTATTATTTACTGACAGTGAACACTTTTTGGTGATATTATTTAGTGATGAAACACTTACTGAAGGTTTCATTTTTTGACCTTGAGCATTGTACCCAGGTAGTATTTACTGACTATGAACACTATTTGGTAGTATTCTCTGCTGAGTGGAAGCTCCATATGGTAGTTGTATTTGCTGACTGTGGACACTGTATTGCAGTATTAATTACTGAGTATTGTACGCTGACTGCATACTTTACGGGGGTATCATTTACTGACTATGAACACTGCTTGGTGGTAGTATGTGCTGACGGGATGCACCATGTGGTAGTATTATTTACTGACGGTATGTTGGTATATACTGGAGTGATTTTGTGACATTTTGCTGATTTTACCTGTTATTGTCCTGTTATGTATTTACAAGGCTGTGGTATAATACCGCACTGCGGGGAACATACTGTACTGCACTGATGTTTATCAACTATCAAACAGGGATTTGTCTCATGGGCCGATTGCCAACGAGAGATTTTCTCCCTTAAGTAGTGAAGCTGCCAACACTGACTCTTCCACATGGTGAGATGATGCTGCGGGTTTATTAAAGGGGTTGTCCATGGCCTTCACCATATTTACCAATTGCTTAGAATGATGTCATATACAATAATTCCTCACCAAAGCCCCATCACTCCTGGGCCAGCACTTCCCTCATCCCCTAAAGATTTCTGTAACTAGTGGCAGGAGCCTCCTAATGGAGGTACCAGGAGAAGGAGTAATGGGACCTCCACCAGTTTTACCCATTCACCATAGTTCTGATTTTCTGAATCACAACCTGGTGAAGAGTCATCCAATTCTTGGTCTTCATGACCGCTCAAGATTGGTTGACCCTCTTCTGGTGCTGAGGTTGGATGTGATCTGGTGGTTCAGCATAGTCCATGGTGTCTTTGATATTCGGGTCAGCAGCACCTGTCTTTAGGAAGGCTGCTGGTTCCATTATCGTGGCTCCAATGTCTTCTCAGTTTATATGAGAGAATAAGGGATGTGTCCAGAAGCTTCATTTGACTCCCAGGAGGGGAGGAAGATACTTCAAGAAAACTGGCTTGGTCACAGTGGGGGTCATTTACTAAGGGCCCGATTCGCGTTTTCCCGACATGTTACCTGAATATTTCCGATTTGCGCCGATTTTTCCTGAATTCCCCCGGGATTTTGGCGCACACGATCGCATTGTGGCGCATCGGCGCCAGCATGCACATGACGGAAATCGGGGGCGTGGCCGAACGAAAACCCGTCAGATTCGGAAAAACCGCCGCATTTAAAAAAAGAAATGTGTCGCTCGGGACGCGCTTACCTTCACCTGGTCCAGCCCGGTGAACTCCAGCGCGTTCAGATGCTTTTCAGCGCAGCAGCGCCACCTGGTGGACGGCGGAGGAACTACCTTGATGAATCCCAGCCGGACCCGAATCCACCGCAGAGAACGCGCTGCTGGATCACGAATGGACCGGGTAAGTAAATCTGCCCCATTGTCTTTAATGTTCTCCAGGGAAGGGGCTCTCTGATGTCATGTCTGTAGAAGATCATGCCAATGGTGACGTGGTCCACTCCTCTGCCAGCATTGGGCCAATTCTGGGGCTGCATATTCTGGTGTATGAAGACTTTACCACTTCATTCACAGGTCACATCTATTTAGTGATTATTATGTGGCCTTCACTGGTCAGGAGTCAATTCTGTGGCCACTTATGACCATAGTGGAGGATTCCAATTCTGGTACAGACCACTCCGCAGCAGACAGGTCATGGAAGTGATGTAAGTCTCCTCTAGCAGGCAGCTCCATCACGTAGCAAATTAAGTTCTTCATAGCCAACATGGATAAACTATTGGCTTCCAGCGGAAGTGATGTAAATACAGGCAGTCCCCGGGTTACGTACAGGATAGGTTCTGTAGGTTTGTTCCTAAGTTGAAGTTGTATTTAAGTCGGAACTGTATATTTTATAATTGTAGCCCCAGCCAAATTTTTTTGGTCTCTGTGACATTCGGATTTTAAAAATGTTGGATTGTCATAAGAACCAAAATTAACAATAAAGCTTCATTACAGACGCCTGTGATAACTATTAAAGCTGTTTATTGTAACCTAAGGCAGAATTACATTAAATTACAAACATCCAGAGGTCAACTGTTAACTAGGGGTCGTATGTAAGTCGGGTGTTCTTAAGTAGGAGACCGCCTGTATCCTCAAACAACCAGCTCCACCACATAGTAAATGAAGTTCTAGGCGACCAACCATGAATGAAGTAGGGGCTTCCATGGTAAGTCACCTGTAGCTGCCAACTCCATCAGGTAGAACATTAAAGGAAACCTACCACATGATATGGTAGGTGTAAGATGGAATTACCGAGCACCAGCTCAGGGTGAGCTGGTGCCGGAGCTTATTTTTGTTAGTGTCCTAAACCGCTTTATCGCACTTTAAACACTTTTTAATCTTTATAGCCGAAGCTGCTTCGGCGCACTAAGCACGTGACGTATAGGAAGTGCCGGAGGGCCGGTGACGTCACGCGTGCATGGGCGCACCATATCATGTGTAGGTTTCCTTTAAGTTCTTGGTAGCCCATCATGGATGAAGTAGGGGCTTCCTATCTGGAGCATTTGGTTCTCTAGAAGACTGTAGCCATGTTGTGTGTAATCCTCTTTGTTGCGATGATGGTGATATGCTCCTTACGGATGGCGTCTGTCACTAGGTAGACTTATCCAAAGCCTCAGAGACCCATAATATGAAGGAAGGTGAAGAACGTCAGTGATAGGGGCACTTGGTCAATGGAAAGCCCCACAAAGGTGCCGTCATCTTCCATGGAGGTTTCATTTGTGTTGGGTTTGTTGTACTTGCAGCTGCTGCTCTGAGATGACTGTGCAGACCTGTGGATATAGTTTACAGATAGACAGTATAGAAAATAGGAGGAACCAGCGCTTCAGACGTTTGTAAACGTAAAAACTTCTCTTGATCCTTTATTCATACCTCTTTAAAAACATAGATGATGGCAGACAGCGCAACACAATGGCAACACAGGGCAAATTCCAACACGTTTCGCTCAGCAGAGCTTAATCATGGATACCATGAGCGAAACGCGTTGGAATTTGCCCTGTGTTGCCATTGTGTTGCGCTGTCTGCCATCATCTATGTTTTTAAAGAGGTATGAATAAAGGATCAAGAGAAGTTTTTACGTTTACAAACGTCTGAAGCGCTGGTTCCTCCTATTTTCTGTGCTGCTGCCCCGGGTCCACGGGGGATTCCTTTATGACCGTGCGCTGGATGTTCCCCGTCTGATTGGTGAGCCAGATTTTACCTTCTTGTCCCTATGTTCTTGAGATAGACAGTATAATATACAGATAGACATTTTGTATACACAGGCCTGGATTATGGTTGGTGGAGGAGCTCACACAAAGTGTCCCCCACTTTAATTTATCTCCCCTTCACTTATATATATAACTTTCTGTACTCCTACCCCTCCTGATATTGTGGGCCCTCTCTTCCTACCCTTCCAATTGTGGCCCCTGCTGTCCATCCTCACTCATATGGTGGCCTTTGTCCTTCTTCCTTCCTCATATTGTGGCCTCCTTCCTCCATCATATTGTGGCCTTCTATCCTCCCTCCTCCCTCATATTGTGGCCTTCTATCCTCCCTCCTCCCTCATATTGTGGCCTTCTATCCTCCCTCCTCCCTCATATTGTGGCCTCCCTCTTCCATCTTCTTCATATTGTGGCCTCCTTCCTCCATCATATTGTGGCCTCCTGTCCTTCATCCACCCTCATTTTGTGGTCTTCTATCCTCCCTCATATTGTGGCCTCCCTCTTCCATCCTCTTCATATTGTGGCCTCCCTTCAGGTCCCACCATGGTATTTATCTATTGAATAGATTTCCTCACATTTTACTCTACAATACTTTGGTATAAAGAAGAATTCAACTTTACGGTTCCCAGGTTCTGTACGAACAAAACAAACATCGTGGCCACACACCTTCACTTTGGTCTTGTCTGCCCGGAGTTATTTATTAAAGACTAGGGCGTGGATATATGATGACTGGGCCCAAATATTCATTCGGATTAATTTTTTTTTACAAAAAAGGTCCAATTAGGACCTCACTGAAACCCATTTGTCAAGACAAGTACACTTACATGTGTATAAAGGGTTAATCTTTATTTATTCATTTAAAAACATTTTTTAATCATTTGTGAGACACTACAGAAAATGGGGTATAAAAATCTACAATCATCAGGACCTCAAGTTAAAGTAATTATAGGAATATATTCTCTTTTTTATTTTTGGTGGCCTAAATGGTGTGTGATGGGAATTTCAACTTCTTAGCAATGTGTATATTTGCGTCATTACTCCTTTCACAAGGGAAGTTGAACAGGACGTGTTAGCTCTTCACATGTAGATAGTTGCTATTTTACTTTAGGGACACTAGGTGTCACCCCTGAGTCCATGTACATCAATTGTATCTAATGATGTGATACATTGTAACACTCTCTCAATGATGTTATTTAGTAAATATCACTCTCCTTTTATACATAGTAGGAGTATACGCTCTCTCACTTGCTAAGGGTCCATTCACACGCGGTATGCCCGCCGTGCGAGCATACCGCCGTGTGCTGGAGAGGAGGAGGAGGTGACCCCTCCTCCCTCCATAGAGAATAGCGGCGCACGGCTGCACACACGCCGAAAGATAGAGCAAGCTCTATCTTCTTGCGGTGTGCGTCCCGGATTGGTCTGCACTGTGCCGCTATTGCCGTCTATGGGGACGTACATGCGGCCACAAATTTGTACGTCCCCGCAGACACAGAAATTCTCCAGCCTCAATCACAGTTTGTTGATCCACCATTCACACATTCCTTCGTAGATTTTGCCACTAGTAATCCCTAAGTAAATCTGTATTCAGTAGGTCCTATGATCACTAAATAAAAGGTGAACCCCCCCCCCGACATGTTTCGCCACCCCTAAGGACGTCACGCAGGTGGCTACATTGCTAAAAAGTTAAAATTCCCATCACACACCATTTAGGCCACCAAAAATAAAAAAGAGAATACCGTATACACTCGAGTATAAGCCGACCCGAGTATAAGCCGAGGCCCCTCATTTTACCACAAAATACTGGGAAAACCTATTGACTCGAGTATAAGCCGAGGGTGGGAAATGCATTGGTCACAGCCTCCCCAGTATATAGCCAGCCAGACCCTGCCCCAGTGTATATAGCCTTCCAGCCAGGCTCTGCCCCAGTGTATATAGCCTGCCAGCCCCTGCCCCAGTGTATATAGCCTGCCAGCCCCTGCCCCAGTATATATAGCCTGCCAGCCCCTGCCCCAGTGTATATAGCCTGCCAGCCCCTGCCCCAGTGTATATAGCCTGCCAGCCCCTGCCCCAGTATATATAGCCTGCCAGCCCCTGCCCCAGTGTATATAGCCTGCCAGCCCCTGCCCCAGTGTATATAGCCTGCCAGCCCCTGCCCCAGTATATATAGCCTGCCAGCCCCTGCCCCAGTGTATATAGCCTGCCAGACCCTGCCCCAGTGTATATAGCCTGCCAGCCCCTGCCCCAGTGTATATAGCCTGCCAGACCCTGCCCCAGTGTATATAGCCTGCCAGCCCCTGCCCCAGTGTATATAGCCTGCCAGACCCTGCCCCAGTGTATATAGCATGCCGCCGCTGCCGGACAGATCGCACAGAAGAAATATAGGGGTCACCAGAAAGGTGAGTTTAGATATATTTATTTTACTCGAGTATAAGCCGAGTTTGGGTTTTTCAGCACATTTTTTGTGCTGAAAAACTAGGCTTATACTCGAGTATATAAGGTATATTCCTATAATTACTTTAACTGGAGGTCCTGATAATTGTAGATTTTTATACCCCATTTTCTGTAGTGTCTCACAAATGATTAAAAAAATGTTTTTTAAATGAATAAATAAAGATTAACCCTTTATACACATGTAAGTGTACTTGTCTTGACAAATGGGTTTCAGTGAGGTCCTAATTTTGTAAGAGAGAAGAGGCTCCTCCTGGCCTCTATTCCACACGTGTGCCTCCTGTTCAGTCTTTTTTCTACTTGTTCTGTCATATAAATTAACATTTATCACACAAACTGAGGCCTGCAGAGTCTGAGGTTTTTCTCTGAGCATTTTATGAATAATTTTTCTTGATGTACAATGACTTCTTGTGGCAATTACAACCCTCCCCAGATTGATGAGCAGCAATAATTGCTTTTCTAAGATCATTGCTGAGGAGCCTAAATGCCCTAGACCAGCAAACTGCACAAACTTCTGCATTTACATAGATGGTCACACTTTCTGATCATCAATTGATTACTAGCATATTTTTTTTATTTGAATTTTTTTATTCTCCTGAAGTAGTGGGGGACTTTGTTCTGCAGGTGACTTTATATACGGAGGCCTAATATCATATACCTCACATTTGACCTTTATTTTCTTCTCTATAGGTCAGACAGTTTCCTCTTGGAGTTACCACGTCTGTAACCACACGGTAATAACAAACGTCTCCAAGGTTGTGGCTTTTCAGAAGCCGCGAGTAGAGCGGACCTGGTGTCTGTCATGGATTCCATGGAAGCTGTGCACCAGAACCTCCTATGTAACCGAATACCGGACGGTGTATGTACCGGAGACGTCTGAGGAGATGCGCTGCTGTGAGGGGTACGAGCCTGTGGGACATTACTGTGCACTGTGTAAGTAGTACTGACCTACCTCCTTCTGTAATACCCTGAGGGTCTGTACTGGGACTGGTCAGGGGTACAGCCATAAACTGGAGGTTCTGCAGATCCCATAACCGTTGCGCACATTTAATGTGGTCACAGGAGCAAGATGAGTGACTTTCAGCATTGTCATCATCGTCAGTGAGTGGCCACAGTGGTCACCGGATACTTTACCTGGGCGCCATAAACAGCCAAAATGAGAACGGTGCTGCTGGGCCCAGGATCCTATTTATCATCTATTCATTATGGGTTTGGTCCCTTTCTGTGGGGCAGGTGACTGCTGTATTATATGGCAGACATAGCAGGTGACTGGTGTATTATATCCAGACATGACAGGTGACTGCTGTATTATGTGACAGACAGGGCTAGTGACTAATGTATTATGTGGCAGAAAGTATGGTTGTCTGCTGTATTACATGCCAGATAAGGCAGGTGACTGCTGTATTATATGGAAGAAAGGGTTCTTGTCTGCTGTATTACATGGCGGACCAGGCAGGCGCTGCTGTATTACATGGAAGAAAGGGTTATGGTCTGCTGTATTACATGGTGGACAAGGCAGGTGACTGCTGTATTATATGGAAGAAAGGGTTCTTGTCTGCTGTATTACATGCCAGATAAGGCAGGTGACTGCTGTATTATATGGCAGAAAGGCTGGATAGCAGATGCACTCTGTTAACACCCGGGATCAGGGCTGAAATGGCTTTTGGGTGTTGGCTTTTTGAGGTTAGACCATAGAACAACAAACTATCTTTTAGATACGGTATTGATTGTATTGAATGTTGAAATCACTGGCTAAAGGGACAGCGAAATGGAAGAAAAAAACGTAAAAATAATGTAAAGTTTCTCATTTTGGATAGAGAGATAAACTCACTCGTGACCATCTGTATAAAATAGACTATTTTATCACTCAGCATGAGACGCTTCTATAAATCTGGTGGAGTTTATTACTGTCTAGCTTTTTCATAAATCTGCCCCCAGAAAAAGAACGGATCCATAATAGAGAGGGAGACTTGGGAGTGGGAGCTGTGTGTCCTGTATTATATAACCTAAATATACACTCTATAGACGGCTCTGTGCTCTTAATGTCACCAGTGTAATTCTCCATTTCTCCTGTGGGGGCGCTGTATTTATCTGTATTCTGGGGTTCGTAAAGAGATAAAGGACTTTAATACAACAATTGATACATTTATAAAGTAGGTAAATCTGTAATATGTAACATTGTCCTGTGTATTATACAGCTCTAGAGAAATCTCGTGGCTTTGCTTCAAGACCCGGAACATGTCCTGATAGAGAAGGCGAGGAGCGCGGACCCCAATGTTTATATGATTTCGATTGCCCCGGACTACAGAAATGTTGTCTGTCCTCCAATGGATCTTTCTGTGCCTCTCCTGCACCTCCAGGTCAGTGATTGTTTATACACAAGTCCTACGTTTGGACATATTGGGGGTCATTTACTAAGGGTCCGATTCGCGTTTTCCCGACGTGTTACCTGAATATTTCCGATTTGCGCCGATTTCCCCTGAATTGCCCCAGGATTTTGGCGCACGTGATCGGATTGTGGCGCATCGGCGCTGGCATGCACGCAACGGAAATGGGGGGGGCGTGGCCGAACGAAAACCTGACAGATTCGGAAAAACCGCTGCATTAAAAAAAAAAAATCTGTCGCGGAGCTTGCACTTACCTTCACTCAGCCCGAGCCACCTGGTGGACGGCGGAGGAACTACCATAATAAATCCCGGCCGGACCCGAATCCACTGCAGAGAACGCGCCGCTGGATCGCGAATGGAACGGGTAAGTAAATCTGCCCCAATATGTATTTGAAATGTATTTTTTGGCACATTTTCGGACTTTGGGGCATGTGAAGGAGGGGGGGGGGGGTCATAGGTACTCTGTGTCAGTCCCATTTCCACCTGGGACATTTTGATTCTTATATATTGACTTTCAGGAATCCCTTTTGGAAGTTGTTTATATATGTATTATTATTTTGTTATCTGAATAAAGTATAACTAAGCCCTTTGCCTTTGGTGTTCAGTGACTGTTTATAGACCTCCCCCTCCCCCCACTATAGGGGGTCTGGTCAGTCCTGTACATGTGGATATTGTTTCCTACGAGACCCCAACAAGGTGACCTATAGCCATAGTGTCTGTCTGGTATTACAGCCCAGGGCAGCTCCGTCCTACTGGACCCGTGGTACCACCAGTGTATATTAATGACCTATACTACGGACAGGACCTCAGATCCCAAATAAATGTATTTACCTGCAACATTGTCATTTACAAAACAGTCATTTCTTTTTTACTTAGCTCTAGACAGAAACACAATCAGATATTGGTACAATGGTACAATCGTCATCAAGATGGGCTATAAAGAACTGATCCAGTGGGATGAAGGCCTCATCAATCATACAAGATTGTTACATGCAATGGTTAGTAAAATGATAAAACTACTATAATACTGCCCCCTATGTACAAGAATATAACTACTATAATACTGCCCCCTATGTACAAGAATATAACTACTATAATACTGCCCCCTATGTACAAGAATATAACTATTATAATACTGCCCCCTATGTACAGGAATATAACTACTATAATACTGCCCCCTATGTACAAGAATATAACTATTATAATACTGCCCCCTATGTACAGGAATATAACTACTATAATACTGCCCCCTATGTACAAGAATATAACTACTATAATACTGCCCCTATGTACAAGAATATAACTACTATAATACTGCCCCCTATGTACAAGAATATAACTACTATAATACTGCCCCCTATGTACAAGAATATAACTACTATAATACTGCCCCCCTAAGTACAGGAATATAACTACTATAATACTGCCCCCTATGTACAAGAATATAACTACTATAATACTGCCCCCTATGTACAGGAATATAACTACTATAATACTACCCCCTATGTACAAGAATATAACTACTATAATACTGCCTCCTATGTACAGGAATATAACTACTATAATACTGCCCCCTATGTACAAGGATATAACTACTATAATACTGCCCCCTATGTACAAGAATATAACTACTGTAATACTGCCCCCTATGTACAGGAATATAACTACTATAATACTGCCCCCTATGTACAAGAATATAACTACTATAATACTGCCCCCTATGTACAAGAATATAACTACTATAATACTGCCCCCTATGTACAGGAATATAACTACTATAATACTGCCCCCTATGTACAAGAATATAACTACTATAATACTGTCCCCTATGTACAAGAATATAACTACTATAATACTGCTCCCTATGTAATATAATATAACTACTATAATACTGCCCCATATGTACAAGAATATAACTACTATAATACTGCCCCCTATGTACAAGAATATAACTACTATAATACTGCCCCCTATGTACAAGAATATAACTACTATAATACTGCCCCCTATGTACAGGAATATACCTACTATAATACTGCCCCCTATGTACAAGAATATAACTACTATAATACTGCCCCCTATGTACAAGAATATAACTACTATAATACTGCCCCCTATGTACAGGAATATATCTACTATAATACTGCCCCCTATGTACAAGAATATAACTACTATAATACTGCCCCCTATGTACAAGAATATAACTACTATAATACTGCCCCCTATGTACAAGAATATAACTACTATAATACTGCCCCCTATGTACAAGAATATAACTACTATAATACTGCCCCCTATGTACAAGAATATAACTACTATAATACTGCCCCCTATGTACAAGAATATAACTACTATAATACTGCCCCCTATGTACAAGAATATAACTACTATAATACTGCCCCCTATGTACAGGAATATAACTACTATAATACTGCCCCCTATGTACAAGAATATAACTACTATAATACTGCCCCCTATGTACAAGAATATAACTACTATAATACTGCCCCCTATGTACAAGAATATAACTACTATAATACTGCCCCCTATGTACAGGAATATAACTACTATAACACTGCCCCCTATGTACAAGAATATAACTACTGTAATACTGCCCCTATGTACAAGAATATAACTACTATAATACTGCCCCTATGTACAAGAATATAACTACTATAATACTGCCCCCTATGTACAAGAATATAACTACTATAATACTGCCTCCTATGTACAAGAATATAACTACTATAATACTGCCCTCTATGTACAAGAATATAACTACTATAATACTGCCCCCTATGTACAGGAATATAACTACTATAATACTGCCCCCTATGTACAAGAATATAACTACTATAGTACTGCCCCCTATGTACAAGAATATAACTACTATAATACTGCCCCCTATGTACAAGAATATAACTACTATAATACTGCCTCCTATGTACAGGAATATAACTACTATAATACTGCCCCTATGTACAGGAATATAACTACTATAACACTGCTCCCTATGTACAAGAATATAACTACTATAATACTGCCCCCTATGTACAAGAATATAACTACTATAATACTGCCCCCTATGTACAAGAATATAACTACTATAATACTGCCCCTATGTATAAGAATATAACTACTATAATACTGCCCCCTATGTATAAGAATATAACTACTATAATACTGCCCCCTATGTACAAGAATATAACTACTATAATACTGCCCCTATGTATAAGAATATAACTACTATAATACTGCCCCCTATGTATAAGAATATAACTACTATAATACTGCTCCCTATGTACAAGAATATAACTACTATAATACTGCCCCTATGTATAAGAATATAATGATGTAAGTATAGTAATGATATAACATTGTAGCTTTGTACAGTGAATAGAACTTGTCATTAATAACTTCCTGTATAATCTCACACTTGTGCTGTCAGGTAGGTGGAGAGCTGTGGCCACTAGAGGTAGGTGTCTATCACGTCTCCACCAGGGCTGCAGGGATCTTCTCCATCGAGTCCTGTGTCCTGATTGGGGTGAATGAGTCTCTCCCCCTGGAGGAGATGGGAGCGATGCTGAGGAACATTGTCATCCGGGTCCCAGAAGTCATCAGCGTCCAGATACAAGGTATCTCCTCACGTCTCTATCCGGTTCTGTTACCAGTCTAAGAAAAACTAACACAAGATCTGAAGCCCCAGTTAAAGTCAGTGTATCCTTAAAGGGATCTTTTGGGATTCATGTTGTCACCACCATAGTTAAAATTTTACATATTTGGGTTGTTTCTTTAAAATGATGTTTTGGGAGGGCGACTGTGGATTGTTTAGCTGTAACGGACGGATCATCTATGGAGCCGGGGGGATAATACACACAGTGATATCTGCCCACTTTATGTCACCAGACCTCAACGAATGTCTGTGCCCAGAGCTTGGCAGCTGCCCACCCCACCAGGAGTGTCATAACCTGAAGGGGTACTACCACTGCTCCAACAGGAGCCTCTCACACCCCACCCCGGAGCCAAGACACACAGGTAACACCCTCATGTCAGGGCATGAGATACATCACCAGATGAGTGATAGATATGAGACTCATAGATAGATAGATAGATAGATAGATAGATAGATATGAGATAGATAGATAGATAGATAGATAGATAGGAGATAGATAGATAGATATGAGATAGATATGAGATAGATAGATAGATAGATAGATAGATAGATAGATAGATAGATAGATAGGAGATAGATAGATATGAGATAGATAGATAGATAGATAGATAGATAGATAGATAGATAGAAGATAGATAGATAGATAGATAGATAGATAGATAGATAGATAGATAGAAGATAAATAGATAGATAGATTGATAGATATGAGATAGATAGATAGATAGATAGATAGATAGATAGATAGATAGGAGATAGATAGATATGAGATAGATAGATATGAGATAGATAGATAGATAGATAGATAGTAGATAGATCCTCTGGTATTTGGGGGCACCAGTGGTCACGCTGCACTGTAATATGATAATATAGAATTGTTACGTTCACATTTGCTTATTGCTACCTAAACTCTTCTCCGCAGAGGACGTCCCCCCGGTGCCTCCCTCTGACCCTCCTATCACACAGAGCGCCCCCCCGGACATATCTACCACCCCCTTCTGTAGTAAGTATCATATTAGCAGTAACTATAAATCAGTAAATAATATGTTACATAGAATAATTCTACACAGATGACAATTCTCTATGTTATTCTCAGTGCTATCTGTAATACAAAGCACCAAACCCTCTGCCATAATAAGTACATGATGGACTCTGCAGCTCCCATGAGGGGGCGCTCATCACATTTAAATTTACTTTTCTGTCTGTACTTTTGGGTGGATTAATATGAAGCTGATTCCAGGTAGAAGGAAATCTGACTGCAGGATCAGACTACGCTAGGATTACTTGTAGTCTGTTACCATGGAGACACCTAGGCTTATGTTAGAACTGTGTATACACAATCATAGCAAAATGCGCATCTTATTATTTCTTTTCCATCTTGCCAGACTGCTCCATGTTCCACAATCACAGTATCACCAACGTGAGCAGTGGCGGCTTCCTCGTGCACTGGAGAACTGACTGCCCCGACAACTACCCCTATCATGTACAGGTGTCATCCAGGGAGTATCAGCTGAGCAAGACCATCAGAGGGACCACCATGGGGGTGCAGGGACTGCAGGCCGGGGAGCTGTACACTGTGCAGGTGACATTTCAGGACTGCAATGGTCTGGTCCAGCTGTGGAGCGGGAGAGCAAAGACAGGTAATGGGATAGGCTCGTCCTGGGGGGATTCTGTGCGATTTTCGGGTCTGTACCGGGTGGTGGGAGGTAACCCCCTAGTCTCATCCCTATTTACATCCACTGAGTGTAGATAGAATTTGATGCTATAGTGATGCAGGGAGCCATCGACTCCCCACATCATCATTGTGCACCTACAGTAAGTATCTGATTTTTTTGGAAATTTCAAAGTGGAGGGGGGACACAATTTTAGGAGGGGTGTCATCAGCTTGGGAAAGGGGAGAGTGAGGGCAGGCTTTACAGAAGGAGGGCTGAGGAAACAGGGGGACTATAAATAGGGGGCAAATAAATGGGGGAATTATAAGGAGCGCGCAGAAGAAATTGGGGCATTAGAAATGGAGTATTATAATTAGGGGGTATAGAGAAGGGTGGCAAATGGGGGCTAAAATATAGATGGGTTATAAGTAGGGGGCGGCCACAGGGCGGGAGGCATAAAGCATGGGGTGTCTCAGGAAGGAGGCGTCATACAGTATGGGGCTATGAAGGTCATTATTACAGTGTGTGGGTCCGCCAGGGGTTGGGGGTAAGGGACATATGGCACAAACATTTTCTGGAGCTTATTTATTTTATATTACCTCTCTTCATTCCAAAAGTTTGTTACCATTAAATAGGGTTAGGCTGAAAATTCTAATGTAGAGGATGCAATATCCTTGGTCACCACTAGATGGCATAGTAAGCCTTCTGATCTGAAAAGTGAATATTCATGGAGGTTCCTCCTTTAAAGGAAACCTACCACCACAAATCTACCTATAAAGGTAGATTGGGTGGTAGGTGCATCAATGGGACGTGAGGATAGACCTTTTAAGGGCTAATCCTCACGTCCCCTCACTTTTTTGGTAACTTTTATTCCATATATATTTAAATTTACTTATGTGGCTACCGGGGCGTGGAGTAGCCGCATATGAGATTACATGAGGCGGCTACTCCACGCCCCGGTACCCACTTTACCCCTCCTACTCACCCATCTTCGGCGCGCAGTTCCGCGTAGCTGCGCGCCCTCGTCCGTTGACCCTGCCGTCTGCGCATGCGCAGAAGAGCAGGCCCGCGCCTGCGCGGTCACTGCTCCGAAACAGGCGCGGGCCTGCTCTTCTGCGCATGCGCAGACGGCAGGGTCGCCGGACGAGGGCGCGCAGCTACGCGGAGCTGCGCGCCGAAGATGGGTGAGTAGGAGGGGTAAAGTGGGTACCGGGGCGTGGAGTAGCCGCCTCATGTAATCTCAGATGCGGCTACTCCACGCCCCGGTAGCCACATAAGTAAATTTAAATATATATGGAATAAAAGTTACCAAAAAAGTGAGGGGACGTGAGGATTAGCCCTTAAAAGGGCTATCCTCACGTCCCATTGATGCACCTACCACCCAATCTACCTTTATAGGTAGATTTGTGGTGGTAGGTGCCCTTTAAGCTTTATTATAGGGATTTCCTATGACTAAGCCCTAGACGATAAGTTGATCATAGGGTCTTCTGAATGGATTGACAGTCAAAAAGATGCACTGTACCTTATTTTCTACTACCTCCGGCACGTCTGCGCACACATCGATCCTCTACCACCTGGATAGGTCCAGGCAAAAGCCATGACAGTGACTGACCACCATCGTGACGCTCTGATGTGAAATTTCACCTTTTAAACCTCCTTGATGCTGCTGTCAATGCTGACCGTGGCATCTAAGGGGTTTACAGAAGGAGGGGACAACTTTTCCTTCCCCTTTTACACTGCTGCATAACATCACAGGGTAATGATGGTTGTCATGTCCATAGAACCTTAATGTAAAAAAATCTCTAGAAATCATCATTAATCTGATCTTCTCTCTTCTCCGCAGAGGCGCACACACTAAATGCATCACTGAAGATCGATAACTGGAACCTGACTGACTCTCTGCAGGACCCCAATTCTACAGAATATGCAGATTTTATTAAGAAATTTATCTCAGAGGTACAGAAATGTTAGTCCCGTATGTAGGAGCATTGCTAATAGTACAGTATTTAGTCACCTTGACCGCAACAAGGTTTGTGGACTTGATTAGCTCCCCCTGGTGGAGGCAGCGGGCAGCCAGTGTTTATCCATCAAGGCAAAAGATCAGACTTCCCCATTGTCTACGTCTAGATCCAGATGAAAATTAGAGAACGGCACATCATTTTCTTAATTTCCAGGTCATTGGGGGTCATTTACTAAGGGCCCGATTTGCGTTTTCCCGATGTGTTACCCGAATATTTCCGATTTGCGCCGATTTCCCCTGAATTGCCCCGGGATTTCGGCGCACGCGATCAGATTGTGGCGCATGCACGCGACGGAAATCGGGGGGCGTGGCCCAACGAAAACCCGACGGATTCGGAAAAACCGCCGCATTTAAAACAAAAAAATGTGTCGCGGGGATTGCACTTACCTTCACTCAGCCCAGCTCGGTGTATTCCAGTGCATTCCGGGGAACTTCAGCGCAGCAGCACCACCTGGTGGACGTCGGAGGAACGGCCTTAGTGAATCCCGGCTGGACCCGAATCCACCGTAGAGAACGCGCCGCTGGATCGCGAATGGACCGGGTAAGTAAATCTGCCCCATTGTATAGGGATTCTATGGGATTTGGACTTGATTAGCTCCCCCTAGTGGAGGCAGTGGGCAGCCAGTGTTTATCCATCAAGGCAAAAGATCAGATCCCGCCATCATCACTTCTAGACCCAGATGAAAATTAGAGAACGACAGGTCCTTGTATAGTTCTATGTGATTATATCCTAACATGAGGAATATATCAGTATTTTGGACTTTTTTAATAAATTGTATATATTCTAAAAAACAGAATAAAAATATAAATGAGAAAAATGTAAAAGACACTGATACAAAATTAGAGAACATTCTCAGTTACCTGCAAGTTATTGGTGTTAATCTGGCACTTGGCGCTAATTTCCTTCATTATCTGATGAACCGTGATGTAACTGGTACCAAACTTTCCAGTTTTCAATGGTTTTGTATAAATGCTGTGCCGTTTCAAAGTGACTTAAACCCCCCTGGATAAGACCGTAGATCTTCTGACTATGGTTGGATTCTTTTCATGAATAGCTTCTCTTGTATGCACACTGCAGTGCTCTCTGCCTACTGCCCCCTGCATTACAAGATTAGCTCAGACACAGGCACTTCCTGCCAGCAAACACAGGGTGCAGAGACTTACTCTACTAGCTACAGACAGATAAGGTCTTTATAGCAGCGCTGACAGTGTGTGTTATAGGTGATTTAGCAGAGCTGACTGTGTCATTGTTTGTTATATTCTTGTCATGGATGTCATCATCTCTCATCTCTGATCTGTCTCTCTTTTTCTATGTGTAAGATACTTGTAGAATGTTCAGAAGAAAAATAAAAGTGTAGATAAACCCTGTACCCTAAGCACATTGTCAGCACAGCATCTCATAGCACTAGAGGGATCATGAAGTGTCTGCTTAGAGAGTCCCCGCCCACATTCTGGAATCTTACACTGACCATCACTGAGTGACAGGATCTAAAACAGCGATAACACTGAGTTATTGTAAAGTAAGCAGTAAAAAATGATCTTTATTGTGTAAGCATCACTTTAAGTGCATTTGGAATGAAAGCAACTCTGCAGTGACCAAAACTCTCATTAGTAGAAACAATTAAAAAGCTAGACTAATCTTTGCTAAGGGGCCTGTTGCTTGGACAGAGAAACACAGTTCATTTAAGCGATGAAAGCAAGTTTCATTTATTTGGATATGTTCATCAACAAACTGGGGAAAGACTGAAGCCAAAGTGTGTAAAGAGGTCAGTGAAAAGTGGTGGAGGAAGTGTCATGGTTTGGGGAATGTTTTCTGCAGCAGGAGTTGGACCTCTCATACAGCTACAAGGCAGAGTGATTACAGGTGTCTATCAGAACCTTCTTCAACAATACGTGGCTCCTTTCTTGTGTTGATCACTCAATTTTCATGCAGGGCAATGCCCCCGTCACACAGGAAAATGGGTAAAGCAGTTCTCTGAAACAAAAAACGTTTTAACAATGAAAAGGCCACAGCCTGGAGTCCTGATCCAAACCCAATAGAAAACCTCGGGAAAGTCCTTGGTGACAAAGTTCTGGACGAGAAACCCACAACAGTCACAGAACTGAGGAAGAGACTGGAAGAAGAGCGGAAGAGACCCCAGCAGAGCAGAGACCAGTGATGTCCTGTGGCCGGTGCGGAGGTCCTGCGCTCTCCCTACTGACTGGTGATGTCCTGTGGCCGGTGCGGAGGTCCTGTGCTCTCCCTACTGACTGGTGATGTCCTGTGGCCGGTGCTGAGGTCCTGTGCTCTCCCTACTGACTGGTGATGTCTAGAGATGAGCGAACATGCTCGTCCGAGCTTGATGCTCGTTCGAGCATTAGCGTACTCGAAACTGCTCGTTGCTCGGACGAATACTTCGCCCGCTCGAGAAAATGGCAGCTCCCGCCGTTTTGCTTTTTGGCGGCCAGAAACAGAGCCAATCACAAGCCAGGAGACTCTGCACTCCACCCAGCATGACGTGGTACCCTTACACGTCGATAGCAGTGGTTGGCTGGCCAGATCAGGTGACCCTGGGATAGACTAGCCGCTGCCCGCGCTGCTCGGATCATTCTGTGTCTGGATGCCGCTAGGGAGAGAGCTGCTGCTGGTCAGGGAAAGCGTTAGGGTGCTAGTAGATTACTGTTAGGCAGGAGTGATTCTCCAAGAACCCAACAGCCCTTCTTAGGACTAGAATAACGTTATACTTTTTTTTTTTTTTTTTGCATCTAGTACCATTTTGTGAGGAATTAGCAGGGGGACTTGCTACCGTTGTGTTTAGCTCTTAGTGACACACATATCCACCTCAAACACCAAAGTGGGAAAATTTAGTAGGGGTTGGATTTCAATTAGGCACAGTCTGCCAGTTTTCCTTTTTTATTTTACGTTTATTTTGTTTCATAACTCAGTGTCATCTCATCTGGCATAGTAGTGTGCTTTCATACTTGGCTAGAAAATAGCCATAGGAGAATCCAAACGGCTTACGCCTACAGTAGCGTTATATATATTTGATTTCTGGTTGATCTGCTGGTGGCTGTACTTGCTGCAGTGCATATACTAGCCAATTGTGAGCAATTTGTAGTGAGACTTGCGACCGCTGTGTTTTGCGCTTAGTGACGCACATATCCATTGCAAAGACCGAAGTGGGACAATTTATTAGGGGTTGGATTTCAATTAGGCACAGTCTGCCATTTGTCCTTTTTTATTTTACGTTTATTTTGTTTAATAACTCAGCGTCATCTCATCTGGCATAGTAGTGTGCTGTAATACTTGGCTAGAAAATAGCCATAGCAATAGGATAGCATTGTTTGGTTTTAAAAACTCAAAAACACAAAAAAAAAAAAAAACACAAAAAAAAGTAAAAAAAAAAATTAAAGCTATAACTCTCATTTTAAAAATGTTTAACCCGAGGGCTAGGGGTAGAGGACGAGGGCGGGGACGTGGGCGTCCAACTACTGCAGGGGTCAGAGGCCGTGGTCCTGGCCGGGGTGAGACACCACCTGCTTATGAGGGAGCAGGGGAACGCGGCAGAGCTACACTCCCTAGGTTCATGTCTCAAGTTACTGGGACTCGTGGTAGAGCACTGTTGAGGCCAGAACAGTGCGAACAGGTGATGTCGTGGATTGCTGACAATGCTTCGAGCAATTTGTCCACCAGTCAGTCTTCCACGCAGTCCACCCATGTCACCGAAATCGCCACTCCTCCAGCTCCTGCACCTCAGCCTCCTCCCCCCCAGTCTGCCCCCTCCCAGGAAAATTTGGCATTTGAACCGGCATACTCTGAGGAACTGTTTTCTGGACCCTTCCCACAGTCACAAACCACTTGTCCGGTTGCTGCTGAGCAATTTTCCGATGCCCAGGTTTTCCACCAGTCACAGTCTGTGGGTGATGATGACCTTCTTGACGTAGTGGAAGTGTGTAAAGAGGTGTCCGACGATGAGGAGACACGGTTGTCAGACAGTGGGGAAGTTGTTGTCAGGGCAGGAAGTCCGAGGGGGGAGCAGACTGAGGGATCGGAGGATGATGAGGTGACAGACCCAAGCTGGGTTGAGAGGCCGGGTGAACACAGTGCTTCTGAGACGGAGGAGAGTCCTCGACCTGAACAGGTTGGAAGAGGCAGTGGTGGGGCCAGACGGAGAGGCAGGGCCAGAGCTGGTGCATCAGCGCCAAATGTGTCAACTAGTGAAGCTCCCGTGGCGAGGGCTCTTGCGGCGAGGGCTAGATCTTCAGAAGTCTGGAGGTTCTTTAAGGAAACACCGGATGACCGACGGACTGTGGTGTGCAACATTTGCCAAACCAGGCTCAGCAGGGGTTCCACCACTACTAGCTTAACTACCACCAGTATGCGCAGGCATATGAATGCTAAACACCCCACTCAGTGGCAACAAGCCCGTTCACCTCCGGCCGTGCACACCACTGCTCCTTCCCCTGTGTCAGCTGATAGTCAGCCCCCTGCCCAGGACCCTGCCACAAAAACCCCATCGTCGCCTCCACGATCCTCCACAGCATCCACCAGCGTTCAGCTCTCCATACCCCAGACGCTGGAGCGGAAACGCAAATATAGTGCAACCCACCCGCACACCCAAGCCCTTAATGTGCACATCTCCAGATTGCTTAGCCTGGAGATGCTGCCCTATAGGCTAGTAGAGACCGAGGCCTTTCGCAACCTCATGGCGGCGGCCGCCCCTCGGTATTCGGTCCCCAGCCGCCACTACTTTTCCCGATGTGCCGTCCCAGCCCTGCACCAGCACGTGTCAGACAACATCATCCGTGCCCTGACCAACGCCGTTTCTGACAAGGTCCACCTGACCACGGACACGTGGACGAGTGCTGCCGGGCAGGGCCACTATATATCGCTGACGGCACATTGGGTTAACTTGGTGGAGGCTGGGACCGAGTCTGACCCTGGGGCTGGTCATATACTGCCGACGCCGAGGATTGCGGGGCCTACCTCGGTCCAGGTGTTTCAGGCCTACTATGCCTCCTCCTCCTCCCACCCCTCCTCCACCTCCTCCTCCGAACTACCATCCGTGGGCATGGCGCCATCAGTCGGTAGCTCTAGGCACAGCAGCAGTGCCGTCGCTAAGCGACAGCAGGCGGTGCTCAAACTGCTGAGCCTAGGCGATAAAAGGCACACCGCCCAAGAACTATTACAGGGCATCACGGCGCAGACTGATCTGTGGCTGGCACCGCTGAACCTGAAGCCAGGCATGGTTGTGTGTGACAACGGCCGTAACCTGGTGGCGGCTCTGCAACTCGGCAGACTGACACATGTGCCATGCCTGGCCCATGTGTTAAATCTGATAGTTCAGCGTTTCCTCAAGACATACCCCAATCTGTCAGATTTGCTCACGAAGGTGCGCCGCATCTGTGCGCATTTCAGGAAGTCCAGCACAGATGCTGCCACTCTCAGGGCAGCGCAGCGCCGCCTCCAACTGCCCGCTCACCGACTGTTGTGCGACGTGCCCACGAGGTGGAATTCAACACTGACCATGTTATCCAGAGTTTACCAGCAGCGCCGAGCCATTGTAGACTGCCAGATGTCAACTTCCACCAGAACTGGTAGTCAGGTCAGTCAGCTTCCTCAAGTCTACAATGAGGAGTGGACGTGGATGTCTGATATCTGTCAGGTGCTGAGTAACTTTGAGGAGTCAACACAGATGGTCAGTGGCGATGCCGCCATCATCAGCCTCACCATCCCGCTGCTTGGCCTGTTGAAAAACTCTCTGATCAGCATGAAGTCGGAAGCTTTGCGCTCGTCACAAGAGACGGGGGAAGAAGATTCCCTTGTTGATAGCCAAAGCACCCTCAGGTCTGTTTCTCAGCGCATATCGGAGGAGGTGGAGGTGGAGGAGGATGAGGAGGAAGAGGAGGAGAATGTTGGCGAGACACAAGAGGGGACCATTGTTGAGTCCTTCACTGTTCAGCGTGTATGGGCAGAAGAAGAGGAGTTGGAGGAGGAGGAAATGGACAGTCGGGCCAGTGAGGGGAGTGAATTCTTACGCGTTGGTACTCTGGCGCATATGGCAGATTTCATGCTAGGCTGCCTATCCCGTGACCCTCGCGTTCAAAGAATTTATTCCAGCACCGATTACTGGGTGTTCACTCTCCTGGACCCACGGTACAAGCAAAATCTTTACACTCTCATCCCTGGAGAGGAAAGGAGTGTGAGAATGCATGAATACCAGCAGGCCCTGGTTCACAAGCTGAAACAGTATTTCCCTTCTGACAGCGCTAGCGGCAGAGTGCGTAGTTCTGCGGGACAAGTAGCGAGGGAGAGTAGGCGAGCAGGCAGCTTGTCCAGCACTGGCAAGGGTACGCTTTACAAGGCTTTTGCCAGCTTTATGTCACCCCAGCAAGACACTGTCACCTGTCCCCAGTCTCGGCAGAGTAGGGCTGATCTTTACAGAAAGATGGTGAGGGAGTACGTAGCTGACCATACCATCGTCCTAAATGATCACACAGCTCCCTACAACTACTGGGTTTCAAAGCTGGACATGTGGCACGAACTGGCGCTGTACGCCTTGGAGGTTCTTGCCTGTCCTGCCGCTAGCGTCTTGTCCGAGCGGGTTTTCAGTGCAGCTGGTGGCATCATCACCGATAAGCGTACACGCCTGTCGACTGACAGCGCTGACAGGCTGACGCTTATTAAGATGAATAAAGCCTGGATTTCTCATAATTTCCAATCTCCACCAGGTGAAGGAAGCTCAACCTGAATAATTTATCCACTCCTCCTCCTCCTCATTTTCCTCCTTCTCCTCCTCTTTGTACAGTAAAGCAGAGGAAACTGGCTATTTTTTGACAGGGCCCACTGGCTCTAGCTATAGTACTTTATGCATTTAATTTTTCTGGAGGGCCACCTACCCGGTCCTCTGTTTTAAACAATTTTTGGGAGTGCCACATACAGGCACTCAATCTATTCAATTTTTCTGGAGGGCCACCTACCCGGTCCTCTGTTTTAAACAATTTTTGGGAGTGCCACATACAGGCACTCAATCTATTCAATTTTTCTGGAGGGCCACCTACCTGCTCCTCTGGTTTGAAAAGTTTTTTGGACTGCCACATACAGGCACTCAATCTATTCAATTTTTCTGGAGGGCCACCTACCCGCTCCTCTGGTTTGAAAACTTTTTTGGACTGCCACATACAGGCACTCAATCTATTCCATTTTACTGGAGGGCCACCTACCTGCTCCTCTGGTTTGAAAAGTTTTTTGGACTGCCACATACAGGCACTCAATCTATTTCATTTTTCTGGAGGGCCACCTACCCGCTCCTCTGGTTTGAAAACTTTTTTGGACTGCCACATACAGGCACTATCCAAATTAAATTGTCTCCATAGCAGCCTCCACACGTTGTCTCCATTGCTACCTCCAAACGAGGTGTGTCAGGCAGAAATTCGGGTTGTTTTCATGGATTCCACATCAAAGTTGTTAACTTTGTCGCCACCCTGCTGTGTTATCCACAAAATATACTGGCAAACTTTTATCATTTACCAATATTATTTCAGCGCTTCTTGCGCATCTGTTTACATTCCCCTCACCCGCCATATCCCAAACTTATAAGAACGCTACTACACTTGATCTTATACAAAAGGTTCTTAGAAGTGCTGTTTGGGGAGTAGCCTAGAGACAGGGGCTTGGATTGGCGAAAGCTCACCTGGCAGCGGAGCGCCAGCTCCATGCGCATCATGCGCTTCTTGCGCATCTGTTTACATTCCCTTCACCCGCCATATCCCAAACTTATAAGAACGCTACTACACTTAACTTGGTGCAGGCTGGGACCTAGTCTGACCCTGGGGCTGGTCATATACTGCCGACGCAGAGAATTGCGGAGCCTACCTCGGTCCAGGTCTCAAAGGTCTAGTATACCTCCTCCTCCTCCCAACCCTCCTCCACCTCCTCCTCCTCCGAATTACCATCCGTGGGCATGGCGCCATCAGTCGGTAGCTCTAGGCACAGCAGCAGTGCCGTCACTAAGCGACAGCAGGCGGTGCTCAAACTGCTGAGCCTAGGCGATAAAAGGCACACCGCCCAAGAGCTATTACAGGGCATTCCACATCAAACTTGTTAACTTTGTCGCCACCCTGCTGTGTAATCCACAAAATATACTGGCAAACTTTTATCATTTACCGATATTATTTCAGCGCTTCTTGCGCATCTGTTTACATTCCCCTCACCCGCCATATCCCAAACTTATAAGAACGCTACTACACTTGATCTTATACAAAAGGTTCTTAGAAGTGCTGTTTGGGGAGTAGCCTAGAGACAGGGGCTTGGATTGGCAAAAGCTCGCCTGGCAGCGGAGCGCCAGCTCCATGCCAAGATCCAACTAACATAGTTTTAACTGCAGCACCTTTAATCTACTACTAGTTCACTGCCTCCATACATGGTCCCCTTATCAAACGAGCTGTGTCAGGCAGAATTTTGGGTTGTTTTCATGGCTTCCATGTTAACTTTGTCGCCACCCTGCTGTGTAATCCACAAAATATACTGGCAAACTTTTATCATGTACCGATATTATTTGAGCGCTTCTTGCTCACCTCCTTTGGTTCCTCTCTGCCACCCATTGGTTTGAAGCCTGAGTCCATTTAGGGTATGTCGCCATGCCACTCTCTAGCCTGCCGCTGCCTCTGCATGCCGTCCCCTATAGTGTCAGGGTCAATTATTGGATGTTTTACATGCTATCTAGCTTCATTCTGTCACTCTGTCATGGCCATGCTGTTGCCCATAATTTTGGCATAATGGTGCGATTAGGCAGCCTCAGAGGCATCCATGCATGCTGCCCCTGCTGTTTCCTGTCCATTTCCGTGGTGTTTCCATCCTTTTCTGAGGTTCCCAGGTGTTTGGCCAAGCTTCCCTGTGCAGAGCCTTGGTCCCCTTGAAAAATGCTCGAGTCTCCCATTGACTTCAATGGGGTTCGTTATTCGAGACGAGCACTCGAGCATCGGGAAAAGTTCGTCTCGAATAACGAGTACCCGAGCATTTTAGTGCTCGCTCATCTCTAGTGATGTCCTCTGGCCGGTGCGGAGGTCCTGTGCTCTCCCTACTGACTGGTGATGTCCTGTGGCCGGTGTGGAGGTCCTGTGCTCTCCCTACTGACTGGTGATGTCCTGTGGCCGGTACTGAGGTCCTGTGCTCTCCCTACTGACTGGTGATGTCCTCTGGCCGGTGCTGAGGTCCTGTGCTCTCCCTACTGACTGGTGATGTCCTGTGGCCGGTGTGGAGGTCCTGTGCTCTCCCTACTGACTGGTGATGTCCTGTGGCCGGTGCGAAGGTCCTGTGCTCTCCCTACTGACTGGTGATGTCCTGTGGCCGGTGCGGAGGTCCTGTGCTCTCCCTACTGACTGGTGATGTCCTGTGGCCGGTGCGAAGGTCCTGTGCTCTCCCTACTGACTGGTGATGTCCTGTGGCCGGTGCTGAGGTCCTGTGCTCTCCCTACTGACTGGTGATGTCCTCTGGCCGGTGCTGAGGTCCAGTGCTCTCCCTACTGACTGGTGATGTCCTGTGGCCGGTGTGGAAGTCCTGTGCTCTCCCTACTGACTGGTGATGTCCTGTGGCCGGTGCGAAGGTCCTGTGCTCTCCCTACCGACTGGTGATGTCCTGTGGCCGGTGCGGAGGTCCTGTGCTCTCCCTACTGACTGGTGATGTCCTGTGGCTGGTGCAGAGGTCCTGTGTTCTCCCTACTGACTGGTGATGTCCTGTGGCCGGTGCAGAGGTCCTGTGCTCTCCCTACTGACTGGTGATGTCCTGTGGCCAGTGCGGAGGTCCTGTGCTCTTCCTACTGACTGGTGATGTCCTGTGGCAGGTGCGGAGGTCCGGTGCTCTCCCTACTGACTGGTGATGTCCTGTGGCCGATGCGGAGGTCCGGTGCTCTCCCTACTGACTGGTGATGTCCTGTGGCCGATGCGGAGGTCCTGTACTCTCCCTACTGACTGGTGATGTCCTGTGGCCGATGCGGAGGTCCTGTGCTCTCCCTACTGACTGGTGATGTCCTGTGGCCGGTGCGGAGGTCCTGTGCTCTTCCTACTGACTGGTGATGTCCTGTGGCCGGTGCGGAGGTCCTGTGCTCTCCCTACTGACTGGTGTTGTCCTGTGGCCGATGCGGAGGTCCTGTGCTCTCCCTACTGAATGGTGATGTCCTGTGGCCGGTGCGGAGGTCCTGTGCTCTTCCTACTGACTGGTGATGTCCTGTGGCCGGTGCGGAGGTCCTGTGCTCTCCCTACTGACTGGTGATGTCCTGTGGCCGATGCGGAGGTCCTGTGCTCTCCCTACTGACTGGTGATGTCCTGTGGCCGGTGTGGAGGTCCTGTGCTCTCCCTACTGACTGGTGATGTCCTGTGGCCGATGCGGAGGTCCTGTGCTCTCCCTACTGACTGCCGGGACCCGCAGAACATGTCATTGTAATCTTTCTCTGTTCTACAGCCATTCCTGTTCTCTAATTATCGTGACCACATTTTTGCAAAGATACTGTAACAGTTCACAGACAACAGAACTAGAGTCTGAAGGAGGAGTCTGTGGACCAGTGGACCCTCTGAACCACCCCAGGAGATGTAGATGGTACTAGCTGACACCCGGGACCGGGGTCTAAGTGGCACCTGGTCTTCGCCAAAGCTCGCCGCAAAGCGGGATGGTCTTGCCGCGGCGGGATGCCACCAGGTCGTTCCACGGGTTCTCACACCAGTAGAGGAACAGCTTAGGGAAGCTTGGTACGGAAACCACGGAAGTTCCTCTAGGTACAGAAGATGGGCTTTCACTCACAGGAACAAAGCTGAAGAAACAACGCTGAAGCAATGCTGAAGATCCGGCGAGGCAGGAAGGGAGGTGCCGGGTTATAAGGGCGAGCCGGATTAGCCAGCGCCTCTAAGGAGGGCGGCTAGGAGAGCGGACCCTAGTGAGCGGAGACGCGCGAGGCCTAGTCAGGAAGCAGGAGCATTGGAGAGGTGAGTCTGGGCCGGGGGTTGCCGCGCCACACCAAGGGGCACAGGTGTGCCCACGATCCTCGGTACAGGTATGGCCGTGACAGATACTTTGGTCATTTAGTAAAACCCTGTTGTAAGGACCTGGAGACCCCTTACACAAATCCATCAAATGTTCGTCAATGGAGATGACATTATTTCTGTGAAAATCTAGTGATAATAAATAGTTCTCCAGTGTATGTGTGGCCGGACATCTGACATCATGTGTAACTTCTTGTCTTAGGTGAAGCTTTCCTTGTCCCACGAGGTTCCTCCGCAGCGGGTGTCGGTGGAGGTGGAGTCGCTCCGCGCAGGCAGCGTCATTGTAAATTTCCGAATAATTGTCAATGACTCCGACAACCCGATCAATATCACGGCGGCGTCCTTCTCCGCCTTCAGCAATGAGTTTCATGTCGTTCCGGAATCTATTGTAGTGACAGGTAATATTCATACACGTAACATATATCCGTACGTACAGCGTGCACGCACATACTGACCAGACATAGCGTGCGCACAAATACACAACAGGTACAGCGCACATTGTACACACACAGGGGGAGATTTATCATCAAGTGTCTGAGGTAAAACTGTTTTGGTTGCCCATGGAAACCAATCAGAACTCACCTTTCATTTTATAAACAGCTGTGGGAAAGTGAAAGCTGAGCTCTGATTGGTCGCCAACTAGAACAGTTCGGCTCTAAGAGACTTCTGATAAATCTCCCCCCACAGAATACATGCAACGCACACACAACATCAATGTACAAATAGGGGGCGCTGTTGTGAACATTTGAAGTGTTATTCTATGTGATCGTAGTAGATGACCTACAGCTTGTGCCCCTCTCTTCACTCACAGATTTGGATGAGTGCCTGTCCCCCACGGATAATGACTGCCACCTATACGCGGACTGCAAGAACCTGGACAGATCTTACACCTGCGAGTGCCACCCGTCATTTATAGACAGGAATCCCATCAGGCCCGGCAGGAACTGCGAGGGTGAGAGAGAGCGCCCCTGACCCCTAATCTACTGCAGGAATAATGTCACCAAATACAGAATGTGAGATGACGCACCTCCCGTGATTGGCGCTGTGAATCTGATTAATTTGGCGTTTGTTTTATCAAAATCTATCCACCCGCTCAGAAGATATGAAAGTTTGTGTGAATTAGTGCATACTAGACAAGGGGCGGTAACGTCACAGAGACACACCCCTGAGGAAATAAAAGGTTACCACCCCCTTGACGATTATCAGTAAATATATTCATTTCCAGGGTCCAGATTTACAGTGCCCTCATCTAATATGTCTGCACCAGGTGTCACCCCTCTTACTCTGTGCATTGTATATATTTTATAGGTGAAGCCCCCACTACAGCCAGTCTAAGGGTCTCTAGCAATGGTAAGATATCATATTTTTTCATTTGTAATTAAAAATGTTCAGAAAACATGATCAGAAGCCGGTGCTCAGTGATATCTGTGTCTGGGAAAGCTGGGTGACAACCAATATGGCTACTCAGGCCTATATGCAGGCCTCATAGCCTCCCTGTTTTTCAAAGGAAACCTACGAGCATCCCCCGGTGCCATACTGATTGTCACTAGGGATGTGCTGAACATTGCAGGTTCTGGTCCCCGAATCTGAACTTCAACCTGGAGATTCTGATGTACTGAAGCAATTGAGTTTGGGTTCAGCACGTTCACCCAAACCTTAAAAACAGGTTTGGTTCAGCTTTGCTGGAGTATTTAAAGGGTTCCTGGTGTTAAAGGAAACCTACCATTTTATTTCATGCATTATGAACCAAACATACCTTAAAAATGCTGCAGCTACACTGATGCAGACACATATCTTGTTTACTTCCTGAACTGAGTGATTTTGCTGAAAAAAACAATTAAAACATTCAGGACCTTTGGAAAGCTGGGTTGCATTCAGCCTGCCCTTCATAAACACATCACAATGAGCTTCCTGAAATGTCCGGACTAATTAACCTGAGCTGGATGATTTATACACAGCAGCTGGGGGATGGTGCAGCGATTGATTACTTCTGCCTGTCAAGGAAAATACATCATCCTCTGAGCAGCGCATAACTAATGTGAGAGGAGAAACACCGAGCCAGGCACAGAAGTGACAGAACCTCATTACCATAATTTTATAATTGTTTTTTCAACAAAACCACGATAAACAAGATATGTGCCTGCATCAGTGTAGCTACAGCTACACTCAAGGAATGTTTGCTTCATAATACATCAAATCAAATGGTAGGTTTCCTTTAAAGATGTGAAACATGGGCCTACAAAAACTGAAACCAGGAAGTAGAGTAGGGTATCGAGAGCAACCAATCACAGCACACCTTTCATATACCAAGAGTACTATCAGAAATAAAAGCTGTGCTGTGATTGGCTGCTATGAACTACTTGACCATTATCCTTTATGGCCCTAATTTTCTCAGAAAATCATACATAAATCTCAGACTTTCCTAATAAATGTGACTGAATCTGCCTCCTTGATGACCTACAGGTCAGATTCCATTAGCCTGAAGTCGCACAGTTTTGTAATTTTTATTAAAAGCTGAAAAAAATGTGTTTTTTTTTTTTTTTACAAATTTATGTAATTTAATTTATGATTATTCTGATCAAACTTTTGTGTTTTCCACAGAACTGGTGTCTCCATTCTCACCATCTATAGAGAGTGCAGACAACGTGACTGCAGGGTCTTTTATGAGCCCCCCGACAACCCCCTCATATCTGACAACTGTCACTGAAAAACACTCAGGATATCAGGAACATTCATCTCCAGCAAAACCCAGTACAGAAAGTTCTGGAAGTTCCTCTCCTGACGTGTCGGTACTGGCCACACCAGTATCATCAGGAATCCATGTACTGGAACCAGTGAACTCAACTCTGTCCGATCCAGCCCTCACGTCCTCCTCCAGCACCTTAGGTCCTAGTGCCAAGGACCCTACTTCGAAAGTGGGTACACCCGTGATCAACCCCGTACTGGGACCAGTCACCGCAACTTCACCCGACCCCGCACTGACTACTCCCCCCAGCAATAGCGAAACGCACTCCACTGCAAAAGTCACTACACCCATTATCAACCCCATACTGGGACCACTGAATTCAACGCCCGCCGATCCAACGCTCACGACAAGTCACAAAATTGCCCCCATTGACCCCAGTCCCACTAATGGAAACACCACTGCAAAAGTCTCAACCCCCAGGATTATCATGGTCACCCAGGAGAAAACACAACCGCCCGTAAGCGAGAAGGAAATCTTCACCGACACAAGAGCGACCACGAAGCAGGGAATGTTTTCTTGTTCTTTCCCCATTGGAAGTGTCAATTTTGGTATGTATTCCCTTAGGTGCCAAATTACATCATAATCCTGGTCACACAGCTGAGATTATGTCATAGGGAGTCCTACATTTATCCATAAACTAAGCTCTTAACATTTGACCACACAATTATGGGATGTTGTCATCGGTTCTCCTTCCACCAAGAGGTCTCCAAAAGCAGGTTTTATTACAAATGGACCTAGCAAGCAAATAGGGTCCTAAACCCGTTTCACCCTCCTTCTGAACCTTGAGATACCTGAGATGAAAGTTGAAGGACTGAGGTTGTCCCAACTCATTGCAACTGATTTTGAAATATTTATGGACCATTGATCCAAAGAGGATGCCATTTAGGAGATGCCTGGCGACTCTCATACCAGTTATCTCTGGATTTGGTTGACAGGTAGAGCTGAACAGGGTTCACAGAACATTGGGGCACATTTACTTACCCGGTCCAGTCGCGATCCTGCGGCGCGTTGTCCGACGAGGATTCGGGTTTGCCGGGATTCACTAAGGTCGTGCGCCCGATATCCAGCAGGTGTCGCTGCTGCGCCGAGGTCCGCCGGAGTTCACCTTCTTCTTCCCGGTGCATGTAAGTGCTTGATCTTGCCACACAAAACATTTTTTAAATTCTACGGGTTTTCCGAATCCGGCGGGTTGTCCGATGGCCACGCCCCCCGATTTCTCGTGAAAGCCAACGCCCATGCGCCACAATCCGATTGCGTGTGCCAAAATCCTGGGGTGATGCGGTGCAAAACGGAAAAATTCGGAAAACCCGACAAAAGTGCGGCGTTCGGACCCTTAGTAAATGAGCCCCATTAAATTGCACAGGTTTAGGACCCCAATCCCAAAGACCTAATATTATATCTGAAATTGACCCCAGTCAGGAGATTCCTGGTGAGTTTCACCCCAGGTATCTCCGGATTTGGTTGACAGATTTGGGACCCCATATGCATTCGGCTTCTTGTCCGATGGACCTGTGAGGGTTCCTTTAGCCAGAATTTCCACCTTATAGTAAACGATGGGATGTGAAGCAAAAAATCTCAGCCCATGTCCTAATGAGATCTTTCTCCATCACAGATCACAACAGTACACCTTCAAGCGTCAAGACGACACAGAAGTCCCCAGCCCTGACCCTGAAAGACGCCAGCACGGTCATCTGCATTACGGGGAGGATCGGGATCTCCATAGAAAAGTCCTTCCTGAAGATGATGTCCATTGCCAGTCAATCTTTGTTCCTCGGGAGTCCGGAATGTTCTATGGATTGCTCCACTGACACACACATCTTCATAGTCGCCGGATGGAAAAACTGCAGTACTCAAATGGATAGTGTGAGTGCACTCATGTTACCAGAGCCTTAAAGTAATGACCGTGAGTGGGAACAGGTGGGACGTCAAATCTTTAACAATTATTTTGGTTTCCTTTCCAGAACCAGACGCACATAGTGGTGAACTCAACATTGTACATCGACCCCTCATCAACATTTATGAATGTGACCCCAAGAGCCATCAGCTCCATACGCTGCGTATTCCACAACGAGATCTTGTGGTCAACTGGATACAATCCTTCAGGAGGGTAGGGGGCTTTGTGTTTATTTGAAAGAGGAACTAGAGTCTATCCATGCCACAGCCACAACACGTCTTACGTTACCCTGCAAACCACATATTTCCTTCTGCTAGAACCCAATGGTTTCCCAGGTCATATAAAAATTTTGGAACAGATCTGTATTTTACCTTTAAAAAATCCATGTCTCTGAGCTTTCTCTGGTCATCGGCTCCCTCCAGAGTTGCCAGAGCGATCCTTCTTAGATGGAAAACTCAAGGAGGTTCAGGGGTGCCAGATCTTCTCGCAGTTACTCTTGCCAGAGTCTTTGAATGGTTCCACCATGCTAAATAGTATTAGCACTGTGCCCCCTTACAGAACTTCTGTGGTCCTTTACTTATTCATGAGCATCACACTGACCTTTTGCCACCGGCCAACTCCTGTGGTCCTGCAGGTGTCTTCCGGTCTCATATTGGCTCTTCTCCATTTGGCCCACTCATGCCCATTATAGACAACCCCCCTGGGTGCTCTACTAGCTTTATCGTCCCTTAACAACTGACCTTTCACCACCTGACTATCACAGATTCTCTACGGGGCATAGAAAACTGAGCTTAGTCTTCACAGGGACTTAACTGTATGTGAGAAACAATGGGGCTCATTTACTAAGGGTCCAAATCGCGCACTTTCGTTGGGTTTCCTGACAATTTCTGATTTGCCCTGAATTTCCCCGGGTGTTTTAGCGCACACGATCGGATTGTGGCGCATCGGCGCCGGCTTGCATGCGACACAAATCGGAAGGTGTGGACGTATTCGGACAAACTGCAGAATTTAAAAACCAAATTGTGTCGCACGATCAAGCACTCACATGCATCGGGAAGAAGAAGGTGAACTCTGGCGGACCTCAGCGGGAGAAGCGACACATGTAGGAAATTTGACGCACGACCAAATCCTCGTCTGACATTCCGGATCGGCGTTGTCAATGGGTCGGGTAAGTAAATTTGCCCCATTATTCTGCAACTCTTCTGATGTATGTTGGCACTGCAGTGATTCTGGGGGCACCATGTCCCATATATAGTGGAGCTGCATATACATCCAAATCTTCTGGAAAAAACCATAACCTTAATCAACGACTTCACAGGAATCCAACTCGAGAACTCGCCTCTTGGCCTCCACCTGTCGGGTTTTCCATTGCCAGTATCAAAAACCAAAAAATCCTTGGTAATTTTTGTGCTATTCTCAGCATGCCCAGTTATTCCCAGGTTATGGAAGTCCCCCAGAGCCCCCTCTGTAAACGAATTTAAACTCATGTACGGAAGAGCTCTTAGTGAGCGCCACACAAGAACCTATTTAAAGACCTGGGAACCCTGGTTAACCTTCCAGAAGATTCCTTGGTTCACTTCCTTTAATTAACAGAAGTAAATCTGGGACCGCTGATGTCCATCCTGACACTCGCTCCTTTCCGTCTATGCCTGTACCTCACCAGTGTGACATGATTCCCCGATGCTCATCCCTATACCACACCCTCCTCCCTTGCTAAATCTATTGTTTTCATTGTTGGTAGCGACTTCTTGCTACAATCACTATGGGGCAGATTTACTTCCCACGGTCCTGTCACGATGCGTTCTCCAACGAGGATGAAGTCCGGCGCGATTCTTCAAGATCGTGCGTCCATTTTCCTGCATGTGTCGCTTCCCCCGCTGAGGTCCGCTGGAGTTCACCTTCTTCTTTCCGGTGTATGGCTTGCAACACAATTTGAATTGTAAATCCCGCGCTCAGTCCGAATCTGACGGGTTGTCCGTCGACCACGCCCACAATTTGTGTTGCATGCAAGTCGGCGCGATTGCGTTCGCATGCACCAAAAACCTCACTTACATGCGGCGCAAATTGGAAATAGTTGGGGAACCCGACGAAAATGCAATGTGCGGACCCTTAGTAAATGTGCCCCAATATGTTCACCTTATATGCTATATACGTAGCTATACATGGACCTTATTCTCTGTATAACTAAACTTCATGAAGTGTCTTTGCTACTGCTGTAATGATCAGATGTTTGTGATTTTCAACTACTTCTATTTGCTTGTTATCATATTCGCAATTTAGAATAATCAAAATAAATTCATCCATGTGTCTTTTTTTCAGAATTTACACCATTATAGAAAAACTACAAGGTGACGGATCATTTCTGCCAGAATTCCAACTTTTCATTGGAGACCAGCCCATCCCCCCAAACTTCACGCTGTCGGCCACAGACGAGATAACGGTTCAGATCCGGATAAAAACAGAGGACAGTCAGCTGAAAGTGGTGATCACTGATTGCTGGGCAACACCCAACGAAAACTCCAACGACCCCATATCTTTCCCCTTCATCAAGGAGAGGTAAGTACCTTCTACAGGCTGCAGTTTTTTTGTGATAGAACAGACGTAGCAGGCGGAAAATAAGGATCATAAATCTTTCCACTGAGTTTTGGCTTCTACTCTTACTTTCTCACTTTCCTCCCCATGTTGGAGTGGGGGGGGGGCATATTGTTACAATCTTTTTCACATAATTCATGCAATTTTAGATGCTACTTTTTAATCTTTCAAAATGGAGTGTGATAAAAATAATTCTCTTCTGCAATTTCCAATTTTTTTTTAACTTTTAATTTTACATTTCTTAATTTTTGCCCTTTTTTTAGCTTTTTTTTTAGTTCTTCGTCCACTTTGACTTCTTACTCGTTCTTGACAGATCTTCATTTCTTCTTCTGCTCCATCTTTCTTCACTTCTCCTGATTCTTCCTACTTTTTGTTCTCCTTTTTTTTTTATCTTTTATGACTTTTTGTCCTGTTTCTTGCCTTTCATGTTTTCTATTTTTTCTTTGGCATCTTTAGCTTTAGTTTTTTTTTGCTCTTCATCTTTCTCCTTCTACAAATCTGACATTTATTTCATTTATCTTTCCTGACTTGTTTTTCTCCCTGACTTCTACAGGCAGTCCATGGGTTACATACAAGATAAGTTCCCTGGGTTTGTACTTAAGTCGGAACTGTACATTTTATCATTGTAGATCCAGACAATTTTTTTTGTTGCCCCAGTGACAATTGGATTTTCAAAATTTTTTGCTGTAATGGGACCAAGGATTATGAATAAAGCTTCATTACAGACACCTTACAGCTGATCAGTGCAGCCTGGGACTATAGTAACATCCAGAGAGGTCACCAGAGGTCACAGTGGGGATAGAGGTCCATCTGTAACTAGGGGTCGTCTGTAAGTTGAGTGTCTTTAAGTAGGGGACCGCCTGTAATGTTGTTCCCTGACTTCTACTTCATTTTCTTCTTTACTAACCGTGTTGTTACTTCCCGTTTGTCTTTGACTTCTCTTTCAATTTTTCTCCCTCTGCGTCTTTTACAAATTCTTAATTTTGGTCTTTTCCCCAAAAATTCATCTAATTGCCCCGTCACTTCTTTGCCTTCCTTGTTTATGTCTGCATCTTCCTTTTCCGCTGCTACACTTTGATGTTGTCTTTGTCTTCCTGGACGACTTTTCACTTTTTTCGTCTTGATTTCCTCTATTTCTTAGTTCTGTTTCTTGACGTCTTGTTTTATTCTCCTCGGCTTACGTGACCTCTGTTACTTCTCTGACTGTGTGTCTTTCTTTTATCTTCACTTTCATTCTATTTTTCTTCCTCATCTTTACTGACCTCTTCTACTTTTTCTTCTACATTGGGGCTTATTCACTAAGGGTCCCGTGGCCGCATTTCATCCGGGTTTTCCGACGCTTTCAGGGATTGCGCGCACTGGGACATGTATTTAGCAGGCGATTGTGTTGCAAGCGATCGATTTTGGCGCAATCACGCTGACTTTCATGCGGCACAAATCAGGCTGTGGGCAATCAGACGATCCGAATGATTCGGACTGAGCGCGGGATTTAACTTAAAAATTGTGTCGCAAGACAATGCACTTACATGCACCGGAAAGAAGGAGGTGAACTCCGGGGACCTGAGTGGGGAAGCGACACATGCAGGATATTGGCCACACGATCTTAGTGAATGGCAGCACAGCACATTATACACGGACAATGCACTTTCAGGATCTCCTCCGGACTGGGTACATAAATGTGCCCCCTTGTCTGGACTTGCTTCTTCTGCTCCTTTGTCTTTTCCTTACAGTGGGTTGTCCAGAATCACTCATTTTTTTTTACTGTGGCTCACGTTGATGTAAAAATAAGAAAAAACTTCCACTTACCTCTGTCCTGTGCTCCAGTTCAGTGCTTGGCCTCCCATCACTACCGGCCTCTGATGGTGAACTTGTAGCGCATGCGCACGGTTCGCGCAGGGTCACTGCTGAGCGGTTGGCTGATGGGAGGTAGGTGTTGTAAGGTAATGGAGTGCAGAAGAGCGGTTTTGTATTCTTCTTCTATTTACACCATCTGAGGGCAGTAGTAAAACGTAAGCCATTCAAGATCTTCATCATCATCTTCTGAGTTTGTGTTTGTCTTCCGTTACTACTTTTCTTACTCCTCCTTTGCCTTTATTTCTTTTACTTTATCATCTTTGTACATGTCTAATTTTCCCTCCATGACCACTATTGTCTTCTTTTTCTTCTGCCTTCTTCTACTCTGCTCCTTCTGCTCCTTGCCTTCCCTTTTCGCCATCGTCATCTCCTCTGGTTTCTTCATAACTTCTTTATCTCTGTTCCTTTTTGAGCTTTTTGCACTTATTCCTCAGTGCATTGCTTCAGACCCCTTGCTGTCACATGTCCCCCGGCCCAGTGGGTTCGCCCGGTGAGACGGGACAATACAAGACTTTCTCTATGTGTATTGCAGCTGTGCCCTGACCAACACCTTCACCACCATCCACTCCAATGGTATCTCTAACAACGCCACCTTCCAAACCAAGATCTTTTCTTTCGTCGACAACCCCATTGTTTATCTGCACTGCCGCCTCCGCGTGTGCCGGGAGGACCCCCCTAAAATCTGCAAGCCGGTATGTAGACCTGTTATCATTGGGGGCGGGGAGGTCATTGAATGGATCGACCCAGTATCGGACTGGGTTTCCTTAGGCCCACCACAGAAAGTCAATTTGGGGGCCCACTCTTTATTATCCCCCAGGAAATAGACTCTAGTAGCCTCCAAATTGTGTTTTTTGATGGACCTTTGGGATTCAATATTGGGTTGAGTGAGAGCCCACCGGAGGATCCTCTGGGACTCTGGTGGGCCAGTCCGACACTGGATGGACCTACAACCTGTGATACACACATAATAATCCAGTATGTAGCTGCTCCGGGGTCACTCTTCTCTTTTCTTCCAGACATGTAATGGTTTCCGTACTGGGATTACTGGTGATAATGTCTTTACTGGTGTCACCCGGATGGGACCCCTGCGTAAGGCCGAACTGGGTAAGTACCAAGATAAGATGGTCTATTCTCTTCTTATGTCTCAATCAGTGATCTAGCACTTATCTTCTCCTGAAATACTCTGTGCTGCTACTCGGTTGTATTCCTCCTAATGTTCAGTCTGTGACCTCTATTATGTTTTCAGCCCTTTCTAGACTTTACTTTTAGGAGTTACAAACTAACAAATAGATCTAAACACCAGTACCATATAGAGTCCACCATATAGAGTCCACCTTATAGAGTCCACCATATAGAGTCCACCATATAGAGTCCACCATATAGAGTCCACCATATAGAGTCCACCATCTAGAGTCCACCTCCATAAAGAAAAGCTGAAATAGAATTGTGCTCAGTACAAAAGTAAAGTACCAGAACTGAGCTTTATACAGAAATACAGCACCAAAACCATGCTCCACACAGCTATACAGCAACAGAACCAAACAGTCAATAAATACAGCATTAGAGCTGAGCTCCATACAAAAATACAGCATTAGAAACAAACTCCATAAAATACTGCACCAGAACCAAGCTCAGTAAATAAACTGGCAGAATTGAAACACAGCATAAGAACCAAGCTAAATACAGAAATATAGCACCAGAATTTAGCAAATAATATAAAAGCACCAACAGAACTGAGCTCCATACAGAAATACAGCATCAGAATCAAACTCCATAAAAATAGAGCAGCAGAACCAAGCTCAGTAAATAAATGAAGTGCCCGCACAAGAACCAATCTAAATACAGAAAGATAGCATCAGAACTTAGCAAATTATATAAAGGCAGCAACAGAACTAAGATTTTACAGAAATATAGCCCCAGAACCAAGCTCTGTACAGAAATACAGCACCAGAACCAAACTTAGTAAATAAATGAAGTGCCAGAATTGAAAAACACCATAAGAACCAAGCTAAATACAGAAAGATAGCATCAAAACTTAATAAATTAAATAAAAGCATCAGCAGAACTAGGCTTTGTACAGAAATACAGCACCAGCACAATACTCTGTACAGAAATACTGCACCAGAACTATACTCTGTACAGAAATACTGCACCGGCGTTAGAAACAAACTCCATAAAATACTGCACCAGAACCAAGCTCAGTAAATAAATGAAGGGCCAGAACTGAAACACAGCACCAGAAACAAGCTGAATATAGAAAGATAGCACCAGAACTTAGGAAATGATATAAAAGCATCACCAGAACTAGGCTTTGTACAGAAATACTGCACCAGAACCATGCTCTGTACAGAAATACAGCACCAGTACCATACTCTGGACAGAAATACAGCTCCAGTACCATACTCTGTACAGAAATACAGCTCCAGTACCATACTCTGTACAGAAATACTGCACCAGAACCAAGCTCAGTAAATAAATGAAGTGACAGAACTGAAAAACAGCAACAGAAACAAGCTGAATACAGAAAGACAGTACCAGAACTTAATTATATAAAAGCATCACCAGAACTAGGCTTTGTATAGAAATACAGCACCAGAACCATACTTTGTAGAGAAATAAAGCACCAGAACTGAGCTCTGTAAAGAAATACAGTCCTATGCAGCACCCTACATATCACTAGGGGATTCTATTGATTCTTGTACATGAGTGTCGCCTTGAAATGGCCCTGGCATACGGTACCCACATAATATGTCACACACTTCTAAACAGAACCCTAGTGCTGATATAATATCGCTGTATAGATCTCAACTTCAGTACAATAAATTGCCTCCTAGTATGGAAATCCTGCTGTGCACAAGGACATAGAGTCCACATAATGCCGCCATATGGGGCCAAGACAGTAGTATCTGATAAGATCGGTCACATTCTCTCATTTCTGATTGCCTTTCTAGCAAATGACCCCGATCCATTGACTAGCAGTAAGCTGGGTCCCGGATACATCGCCCTCATAGTCATCGGGGTCCTGGTGCTGGTCGCCATGGTGGTGTCCATTTTAATTTGCTGGCACGAAAGAAGAACCGGAAACTACAACTTCAAGATCAAGACGCAAGATGTCGGCTACCAGGTCTTCTCCAACTAGAGGAATGGGCAATAGATAAAATCGTGACGACCGCCTCTGTATTGTACACTGTAGGAGCTCTCTGCACCGCCTGGTGGCCACTGCCGGGATTACTGCTTGATAATTCCCCTTTAATTGCAAAAATTTGATCATTTTAGAAGAATACGAGCAGACGAAAGTTGCACAACTGATTACATGACACCCTATAGCATGGTTGGTATTGTTGTGTTGTCATTTTTGGGGAAAAAATTTCCAAAAAGTTACCCGTACTTAGGAATTTTTTCATTTATTTCGCCTATATGAATATGAGCTATGAGCAAACACATAATACAAAGTGTATCAGGAGGCACCATATGTACAAATTATATTGAATAGATCCATTGACTAGTGGTCATTGCCGGTATTGCACTCTTTAAAAAGTTGAATACATTTGAATAATTTTCCCAGCCCCCCAAAAATTCTTAATTTGGACCACATTATTAATTATAAGCAAATAGAATAGGGTGTAGTATATCAAAAAGCACAGTAGGGACATCAAAAAATTGTATATTAATAAGACCTAGTGGTCAATACTGGTATTGCAGATTTTAGATAAATCAAAAAACTGATATTTTGTGTTTCAGTGACGCTAAATACCAGGATCTCAGGAGATGAGAGATATCAAAAATATTAAAAAATCCTATATAGTGGACTATAGGGGAGAACTAACTCCTAGTGGTCAATGCAGGGATTGCAGCACCTATGAACACTAATATATAGAGGTCACTGCCCCTCAGGAGATTAGGAGATTCTTCTGCTGAAGTACTCTGTGCTGCTGTGAGATCATTGCCAGCTGTAAGTGGTGCTTGGTTGCATTGGATTGTTAGATAATATATTAGTATCAGGGTTGTGTGATGTATAGACATATGACACTGTATAATATAGGATGCCACTAGTGGTCAGAGCTGGTATTACATCTATTTTTGTGACATTTTTGGGGATATCAGCTTTATATTGGGGTTTATTTGGCTTCAGTGGATGCTCCAGTGATCGGGAATAGATTGAGCAATGGGAATATCAGTGCATGAGGTTACAAGGGGGTGAGGGGTTCCTACTACAGTTATACTGACCCCAATGTAGTCATGGACTTGGATCTTGGTGTAACGAATGCTGAGCTTCAGGAAACTTTTACTAATGTCCACTAGTACCTTCCAGTAGATCAAATGACCCATTGATGCAGCACTAGCAGACAGGTCCATTCCCAGGATCATAGGGGCATAGACACAAAGATATATTTTTCCACCACAAAAAAAATCTATATGTATACTCGAAAATAATCAATACTTTTAAGTAAAGAAGCTTAGATACAGCATCTCAGCTCTATGTAAGGTAGACGTCTATATAACGGCAGCTTAGATACAGCAGCTCTGCTCTATGTGAGGTGGATTATTATATAATAGCAGGTTAGATACAGCAGCTCAGCTCTATGTAAAATGGATTATTATATAGCAGCAGATTAGATACAGCAGCTCAGGTCTATGTAAGGTGGATGCCTATATAACAGCAGCTTAGATACAACAACTTAGCTCTATCTACGGTGGGTTATAATATAATAGCAGGTTAGATACAGCAGCTCAGCTCTATGTAAGGTGGATTATTATATAATGGCAGGTTAGATACAGCAGCTCTGTTGTATGTATGATACACACCTCTATAATATTGTATATATACCATCTGTATACAGTGAGAAGTGATTACACTCCAGTAATATCCAGTCACATCTTCTCTGAATGTAATGAGAATGGAGCATAAGGAGAACAGTGTAACCCCTGGAGCTGCAGATTTCTCTATAGCCTCAGTTACTTGACCATATACTGACCTACTGCTACTTCTGAGGTTAATCTCCCATGGGTATGTGGGACACATCTGGCAGCTTGTATCATGAATCTCAGTGCACAGAGTAAGGTTGAAGGATTTATGAGGCTTAATATGCTGGAGTCAAAGTAGATAAAAGTGCTGCTTGTGGGACCAGTCGAAGCTGCAACTACTAGTCCTGATCCATTTGTAGAGTCTATAGTAGAGACAGCGCTGAGCGGCTCTTGTAGTGACTGGTCACTTGTTGTCATGGAGATGACTGGAGTCTCCCTTGAAGCCTCCCAGATATCTATATATACATATATAAGAGAGAATAAAATGTTATATATAATGTTCTATTTTTCCTATAACTGCTGAGATTCCGTTCCTATAGCAGAAGAGGGCGTGTCTATACTGTCCTATCAGCTGCACATGGTGTACAATCCGTTACTATATGTGAATAAATTTACTCTATAGAAGCAGCGGATCTTCTTCTTCTTCATTTACAGTTTGTCAGATGTAGCGACGATGAGTTTGTCGCTTGGTTCCTTCCATTGTGTTACATTATCCTGACCCCAGAAGAGATGTAACACACAGTCAGCTCTGCTACATCCGCTCACATGACTCCCGAGCACAGGTCAAGACGTCTCAATGATCTTCTCAGGTTTCTTTCCTCTTTGCACAATGGCAGATAAAGGACTTTGTCACCTCCTGTCCAGGCTCCTCCACAATGTACACAGCAAATATTAGTCCTCAGGAGGTGCCAAGTGCCGGGCCGAGTCTCCTCACTCCCAGATCCTGGAAGTTCCCAGAGATGTTAACCCCAAAGAATCCATCGCAGGGTGAGGGGACAATAGCGGGTGACTGCATGAAGTGGCTTCTCAGAAGTGGAGCTTATAATATAGGGGACGGCTTAATATTGTGAGAATATTGTGGACTGTAGGGACTTGGGGGGGGGGGGGGGGGCACAGCATTTATTTTTAGAGAAACAATGAATTAATTAAATAACCAATAGAAAAAATGCAAAATAGTTGGAACAAAATTCATGCCCATCCGGACCCTTCGCTTCTTCTTGAGCAAAAACCTTTCACCCGATTGGCGTCAGACGTCATGTGGGCACCTTCATCTCGCCTTCGGGCATGTGAAAATCTGCCAATGCTGTGACATCTGAAAGGAAGACAGAGAACAGCCAGAAACCAGAAAACCACCTGTAAACGAAAATTTACAGGGTGGGTGGACGACTTCACACCGCTCGGTCCTGAGGGCAGAAGGAAAGAGGCCCCTCCACGTGCCCCCAATGCTTTTAAACCACAGGGCGGGCCCCAAATAAGCCCGCCCAATCCAGCCCCTTTTTGGGACCGCCTCCATATCGCTGATGTCATCCCTCCTCCTGACCCCTCCATGTCTCTGATGTCCTCCCTCCTCCTGACCCCTCCATGTCTCTGATGTCATCCCTCCTCCTGTACCCCTCCATGTCTCTGATGTCCTCCTCCTCCTGACCCCTCCATGTCTCTGATGCCATCCCTCCTCCTGACCCCTCCATGTCTCTGATGTCCTCCCTCCTCCTGACCCCTCCATGTCTCTGATGTCCTCCCTCCTCCTGACCCCTCCATGTCTCTGATGTCCTCCCTCCTCCTGACCCCTCCATGTCTCTGATGTCATCCCTCCTCCTGACCCCTCCATGTCTCTGATGTCCTCCCTCCTCCTGACCCCTCCATGTCTCTGATGCCATCCCTCCTCCTGACCCCTCCATGTCTCTGATGTCATCCCTCCTCGTGACCCCTCCATGTCTCTGATGTCCTCCCTCCTCCTGACCCCTCCATGTCTCTGATGTCATCCCTCCTCCTGACCCCTCCATGTCTCTGATGTCCTCCTCCTCCTGACCCCTCCATGTCTCTGATGCCATCCCTCCTCCTGACCCCTCCATGTCTCTGATGTCATCCCTCCTCCTGACCCCTCCATGTCTCTGATGTCATCCTCCTCCTGACCCCTCCATGTCTCTGATGTCCTCCCTCCTCCTGACCCCTCCATGTCTCTGATGTCCTTCCTCCTCCTGACCCCTCCATGTCTCTGATGCCATCCCTCCTCCTGACCCCTCCATGTCTCTGATGTCATCCCTCCTCCTGACCCCTCCATGTCTCTGATGTCCTCCTCCTCCTGACCCCTCCATGTCTCTGATGTCATCCTCCTCCTGACCCCTCCATGTCTCTGATGTCCTTCCTCCTCCTGACCCCTCCATGTCTCTGATGCCATCCCTCCTCCTGACCCCTCCATGTCTCTGATGTCATCCCTCCTCCTGACCCCTCCATGTCTCTGATGTCATCCCTCCTCCTGACCCCTCCATGTCTCTGATGTCATCCCTCCTCCTGACCCCTCCATGTCTCTGATGTCATCCCTCCTCCTGACCCCTCCATGTCTCTGATGTCATCCCTCCTCCTGACCCCTCCATGTCTCTGATGTCATCCCTCCTCCTGACCCCTCCATGTCTCTGATGCCATCCCTCCTCCTGACCCCTCCATGTCTCTGATGTCCTTCCTCCTCCTGACCCCTCCATGTCTCTGATGTCATCCCTCCTCCTGACCCCTCCATGTCTCTGATGTCATCCCTCCTCCTGACCCCTCCATGTCTCTGATGTCATCCCTCCTCCTGACCCCTCCATGTCTCTGATGTCCTCCTCCTCCTGACTCCTCCATGTCTCTGATGTCCTCCCTCCTCCTGACCCCTCCATGTCCTGATGTCATCCCTCCTCCTGACCCCTCCATGTCTCTGATGTCATCCCTCCTCCTGACCCCTCCATGTCTCTGATGTCATCCCTCCTCCTGACCCCTCCATGTCTCTGATGTCCTCCTCCTCCTGACTCCTCCATGTCTCTGATGTCCTCCCTCCTCCTGACCCCTCCATGTCCTGATGTCATCCCTCCTCCTGACCCCTCCATATCTCTGATGCCATCCCTCCTCCTGACCCCTCCATGTCTCTGATGTCATCCCTCCTCCTGACCCCTCCATGTCTCTGATGTCATCCTCCTCCTGACCCCTCCATGTTTCTGATGTCATCCCTCCTCCTGACCCCTCCATGTCTCTGATGTCATCCCTCCTCCTGACCCCTCCATGTCTCTGATGTCATCCCTCCTCCTGTGCCCTCCATGTCTCTGATGTCATCCCTCCTCCTGACCCCTCCATGTCTCTGATGTCCTCCCTCCTCCTGACCCCTCCATGTCTCTGATGCCATCCCTCCTCCTGACCCCTCCATGTCTCTTATGTCCTTCCTCCTCCTGACCCCTCCATGTCTCTGATGTCATCCCTCCTCCTGACCCCTCCATGTCTCTGATGTCATCCCTCCTCCTGACCCCTCCATGTCTCTGATGTCATCCCTCCTCCTGACCCCTCCATGTCTCTGATGTCCTCCCTCCTCCTGACCCCTCCATGTCTCTGATGTCATCCCTCCTCGTGACCCCTCCATGTCTCTGATGTCATCCCTCCTCCTGACCCCTCCATGTCCCTGATGTCATCCCTCCTCCTGACCCCTCCATGTCTCTGATGTCATCCCTCCTCCTGACCCCTCCATGTCTCTGATGTCATCCCTCCTCCTGACCCCTCCATGTCTCTGATGCCATCCCTCGTCCTGACCCCTCCATGTCTCTGATGCCATCCCTCCTCCTGACCCCTCCATGTCTCTGATGTCATCCCTCCTCCTGACCCCTCCATGTCTCTGATGTCATCCCTCCTCCTGACCCCTCCATGTCTCTGATGTCATCCCTCCTACTGACCCCTCCATGTCTCTGATGCCATCCCTTCCCCTGACCCCTCCATATCTCTGATGCCATCCCTCCTCCTGACCCCTCCATGTCTCTGATGCCATCCCTTCCCCTGACCCCTCCATATCTCTGATGCCATCCCTCCTCCTGACCCCTCCATATCTCTGATGTCATCCCTCCTCCTGACCCCTCCATATCTCTGATGTCATCCCTCCTCCTGACCCCTCCATATCTCTGATGCCATCCCTCCTCCTGACCCCTCCATATCTCTGATGTCCTCCCTCCTCCTGACCCCTCCATGTCTCTGATGTCATCCCTCCTCCTGACCCCTCCATGTCTCTGATGTCATCCCTCCTCCTGACCCCTCCATGTCTCTGATGTCATCCCTCCTCCTGACCCCTCCATGTCTCTGATGCCATCCTCCTACTGACCCCTCCATGTCTCTGATGTCATCCCTCCTCCTGACCCCTCCATGTCTCTGATGTCATCCCTCCTCCTGACCCCTCCATGTCTCTGATATCATCCCTCCTCCTGACCCCTCCATGTCTCTGATGTCCTCCCTCCTGTACCCTCCATGTCTCTGATGTCATCCCTCCTCCTGACCCCTCCATGTCTCTGATGTCATCCCTCCTCCTGACCCCTCCATGTCTCTGATGTCATCCCTCCTCCTGACCCCTCCATGTCTCTGATGTCATCCCTCCTCCTGACCCCTCCATGTCTCTGATGTCATCCCTCCTCCTGACCCCTCCATGTCTCTGATGTCCTCCTCCTCCTGACCCCTCCATGTCTCTGATGTCATCCCTCCTCCTGACCCCTCCATGTCTCTGATGTCATCCCTCCTCCTGACCCCTCCATGTCTCTGATGTCATCCCTCCTCTGACCCCTCCATGTCTCTGATGTCCTCCTCCTCCTGACCCCTCCATGTCTCTGATGTCATCTCTCCTCCTGACCCCTCCATGTCTCAGATGTTATCCCTCCTCCTGACCCCTCCATGTCCCTTATGTCATCCCTCCTCCTGATCCCTCCATGTCTCTGATGTCATCCCTCCTACTGACCCCTCCATGTCTCTGATGTCATCCCTCCTCCTGACCCCTCCATGTCTCTGATTTCATTCCTCCTCCTGTGCCCTCCATGTCTCTGATGTCATTCCTCCTCCTGACCCCTCCATGTCTCTGATGCCATCCCTCCTCCTGACCCCTCCATGTCTCTGATGTCATCCCTCCTCCTGACCCCTCCATGTCTCTGATGTCATCGCTCCTCCTGACCCCTCCATGTCTCTGATGTCATCCCTCCTCCTGACCCCTCCATGTCTCTGATGTCATCGCTCCTCCTGACCCCTCCATGTCTCTGATGTCATCCCTCCTCCTGACCCCTCCATGTCTCTGATGTCATCCCTCCTCCTGACTCCTCCATGTCTCTGATGTCATCCCTCCTCCTGTGCCCTCCATGTCTCTGATGTCATCCCTCCTCCTGACCCCTCCATGTCTCTGATGTCATCCCTACTCCTGTGCCCTCCATGTCTCTGATGTCATCCCTCCTCCTGACCCCTCCATGTCTCTGATGTCATCCCTCCTCCTGACCCCTCCATGTCTCTGATGTCATCCCTCCTCCTGACCCCTCCATGTCTCTGATGCCATCCCTTCCCCTGACCCCTCCATATCTCTGATGCCATCCCTCCTCCTGACCCCTCCATGTCTCTGATGTCACCTCTCCTCCTGACCCCTCCATGTCTCTGATGTCCTCCTCCTCCTGACCCCTCCATGTCTCTGATGTCATCCTCCTCCTGACCCCTCCATATCTCTGATGTCATCCCTCCTCCTGACCCCTCCATGTCTCTGATGTCCTCCCTCCTCCTGACCCCTCCATGTCTCTGATGTCATCCCTCCTCCTGACCCCTCCATGTCTCTGATGCCATCCCTCCTCCTGACCCCTCCATGTCTCTGATGTCATCCCTCCTCCTGACCCCTCCATGCCCCTGATGTCATCCCTCCTACTGACCCCTCCATATCTCTGATGTCATCCCTCCTCCTGACTCCTCCATGTCTCTGATGTCATCCCTCCTCCTGTGCCCTCGATGTCTCTGATGTCATCCCTCCTCCTGACCCCTCCATGTCTCTGATGTCATCCCAACTGCTGACCCCTCCATGTCTCTGATGTCATCCCTCCTCCTGACCTCTCCATGTCTCTGATGTCATCCCTCCTCCTGACCCCTCCATGTCTCTGATGTCATCCCTCCTCCTGACCCCTCCATGTCTCTGATGCCATCCTTTTCCCTGACCCCTCCATATCTCTGATGCCATCCCTTCCCCTGACCCCTCCATGTCTCTGATGCCATCCCTCCTCCTGACCCCTCCATGTCTCTGATGTCATCCCTCCTCCTGACCCCTCCATGTCTCTGATGTCATCCCTCCTCCTGACCCCTCCATGTCTCTGATGCCATCCCCCCTCCTGACCCCTCCATATCTCTGATGCCATCCCTCCTCCTGACCCCTCCATGTCTCTGATGTCATCCCTCCTCCTGACCCCTCCATGTCTCTGATGCCATCCCCCCTCCTGACCCCTCCATGTCTCTGATGTCATCCCTCCTCCTGACCCCTCCATGTCTCTGATGTCATCCGTCCTCCTGACCCCTCCATGTCTCTGATGTCATCCCTCCTCCTGACCCCTCCATGTCTCTGATGTCATCCCTCCTCCTGACCCCTCCATGTCTCCGATGTCATCCCTCCTACTGACCCCTCCATATCTCTGATGTCATCCCTCCTCCTGACCCCTCTATGTCTCTGATGTCATCCCTCCTCCTGACCCCTCCATGTCTCTGATGTCATCCCTCCTCCTGACTCCTCCATGTCTCTGATGTCATCCCTCCTCCTGTGACCTCCATGTCTCTGATGTCATCCCTCCTCCTGACCTCTCCATGTCTCTGATGTCATCCCTCCTCCTGACCCCTCCATGTCTCTGATGTCCTCCCTCCTCCTGACCCCTCCATGTCTCTGATGTCATCCCTCCTCCTGACCCCTCCATGTCTCTGATGCCATCCCTCCTTCTGACGCCTCCATGTCCTGATGTCATCCCTCCTCCTGACCCCTCCATGTCTCTGATGCCATCCCTTTCCCTGACCCCTCCATATCTCTGATGCCATCCCTCCTCCTGACCCCTCCATGTCTCTGATGCCATCCCTCCTCCTGACCCCTCCATATCTCTGATGCCATCCCTCCTCCTGACCCCTCCATGTCTCTGATGCCATCCCTCCTCCTGACCCCTCCATGTCTCTGATGTCATCCCTCCTCCTGACCCCTTCATGTCTCTGATGTCATCCCTCCTACTGACCCCTCCATATCTCTGATGTCATCCCTCCTCCTGACCCCTCCATGTCTCTGATGTCATCCCTCCTCCTGACCCCTCCATGTCTCTGATGTCATCCCTCCTCCTGACCCCTTCATGTCTCTGATGTCATCCCTCCTACTGACCCCTCCATATCTCTGATGTCATCCCTCCTCCTGACCCCTCCATATCTCTGATGCCATCCCTCCTCCTGACCCCTCCATGTCTCTGATGTCATCCCTCCTCCTGACCCCTCCATGTCTCTGATGTCATCCCTCCTCCTGACCCCTCCATGTCTCTGATGCTATCCCTTCCCCTGACCCCTCCATATCTCTGATGCCATCCCTCCTCCTGACCCCTCCATGTCTCTGATGTCATCCATCTCCTGACCCCTCCATTTCTCTGATGTCATCCCTCCTCCTGACCCCTCCATGTCTCTGATGTCATCCCTCCTCCTGACCCCTCCATGTCTCTGATGTCATCCCTCCTACTGACCCCTCCATGTCTCTGATGTCATCCCTCCTCTTGATCCCTCCATGTCTCTGATGTCATCCCTCCTCCTGACCCCTCCATGTCTCTGATGCTATCCCTTCCCCTGACCCCTCCATATCTCTGATGCCATCCCTCCTCCTGACCCCTCCATGTCTCTGATGTCATCCCTCCTCCTGACCCCTCCATGTCTCTGATGTCATCCCTCCTCCTGACCCCTCCATGTCTCCGATGTCATCCCTCCTACTGACCCCTCCATATCTCTGATGTCATCCCTCCTCCTGACCCCTCTATGTCTCTGATGTCATCCCTCCTCCTGACCCCTCCATGTCTCTGATGTCATCCCTCCTCCTGACTCCTCCATGTCTCTGATGTCATCCCTCCTCCTGTGACCTCCATGTCTCTGATGTCATCCCTCCTCCTGACCTCTCCATGTCTCTGATGTCATCCCTCCTCCTGACCCCTCCATGTCTCTGATGTCCTCCCTCCTCCTGACCCCTCCATGTCTCTGATGTCATCCCTCCTCCTGACCCCTCCATGTCTCTGATGCCATCCCTCCTTCTGACGCCTCCATGTCCTGATGTCATCCCTCCTCCTGACCCCTCCATGTCTCTGATGCCATCCCTTTCCCTGACCCCTCCATATCTCTGATGCCATCCCTCCTCCTGACCCCTCCATGTCTCTGATGCCATCCCTCCTCCTGACCCCTCCATATCTCTGATGCCATCCCTCCTCCTGACCCCTCCATGTCTCTGATGCCATCCCTCCTCCTGACCCCTCCATGTCTCTGATGTCATCCCTCCTCCTGACCCCTTCATGTCTCTGATGTCATCCCTCCTACTGACCCCTCCATATCTCTGATGTCATCCCTCCTCCTGACCCCTCCATGTCTCTGATGTCATCCCTCCTCCTGACCCCTCCATGTCTCTGATGTCATCCCTCCTCCTGACCCCTTCATGTCTCTGATGTCATCCCTCCTACTGACCCCTCCATATCTCTGATGTCATCCCTCCTCCTGACCCCTCCATATCTCTGATGCCATCCCTCCTCCTGACCCCTCCATGTCTCTGATGTCATCCCTCCTCCTGACCCCTCCATGTCTCTGATGTCATCCCTCCTCCTGACCCCTCCATGTCTCTGATGCTATCCCTTCCCCTGACCCCTCCATATCTCTGATGCCATCCCTCCTCCTGACCCCTCCATGTCTCTGATGTCATCCATCTCCTGACCCCTCCATTTCTCTGATGTCATCCCTCCTCCTGACCCCTCCATGTCTCTGATGTCATCCCTCCTCCTGACCCCTCCATGTCTCTGATGTCATCCCTCCTACTGACCCCTCCATGTCTCTGATGTCATCCCTCCTCTTGATCCCTCCATGTCTCTGATGTCATCCCTCCTCCTGACCCCTCCATGTCTCTGATGCTATCCCTTCCCCTGACCCCTCCATATCTCTGATGCCATCCCTCCTCCTGACCCCTCCATGTCTCTGATGTCATCCATCTCCTGACCCCTCCATTTCTCTGATGTCATCCCTCCTCCTGACCCCTCCATGTCTCTGATGTCATCCCTCCTCCTGACCCCTCCATGTCTCTGATGTCATCCCTCCTACTGACCCCTCCATGTCTCTGATGTCATCCCTCCTCTTGATCCCTCCATGTCTCTGATGTCATCCCTCCTCCTGACCCCTCCATGTCTCTGATGTCATCCTCCTCCTGACCCCTCCATGTCTCTGATGCCATCCCTCCTCCTGACCCCTTTATGTCTCTGATGTCATCCCTCCTCCTGACCCCTCCATGTCTCTGATGTCATCCCTCCTCCTGACCCCTCCATGTCCTGATGTCATCCCTCCTCCTGACCCCTCCATGTCTCTGATGTCATCCCTCCTCCTGACCCCTCCATATCTCTGATGTCATCCTCCTCCTGACCCCTCCATGTCTCTGATGCCATCAGTCCTCCTGACTCCTTTATGTCTCTGATGTCATCCCTCCTCCTGACCCCTCCATGTCTCTGATGTCCTCCCTCCTCCTGACCCCTCCATGTCTCTGATGTCATCGCTCCTCCTGACCCCTCCATGTCTCTGATGTCATCCCTCCTCCTGACCCCTCCATGTCCCTGGTGCCTTCCTTTACAGAAACTAGTATTTTGCAGCAGACAGGGGCCACCAGGTGAGGAAGGCTAAAAACAGGGGGTGTCAGAGCATCTGATTTAAAGGGTTATTCTCAAGAAGACAAGTTTCTTAAATATACTCAGGATAAGAAAATAACACATTCTCTAATTCACTGTTGCCCCTGGAATTTGACTTTAGGGTCAGCAGCCATCTTGTCTGACACTGTGTCGCTGAGCTTCTCTCTCCCTGAAGCGGCCCCTCCCCCCCTCCATTCCAGAACGAGCTCACACTGATACACACTGACTTCCTGCTGGCAACCAACAGCAACTTCGAAAGGAGAGCTAAAAGCTACTGGCAGATAAGTTCTTTATGGGGGGGGGGGGGGCGTGGGGCAGAGATGCAACAGAGCTGAATCTTACACTGACCATCACTGAGTGATAGGAGCTAAAACAACAATAACACTAAGTAACATTGTAAAGTAAGGGGTTAAACATGATTTTTATTGTGTTAACATCACTAGGGGGTTAAGATTGGAGAATTGTAAATTGTAAAACTGAATTCTGACCCAACACAGGGTTAATGGGTGACCGGTGTTCTTAAAAGCTGATGTCAGTTCCTAATGTAATTCCACTCTTCGCTGCTAGGTGATGCTGCTGCAGATATAAAAACAACTTTACAAATTCCACAAAATTATTTATGCCTGAAGAAGAGGAACATAAGATTCAAGAATGTATCACAGAAGCTCAGATCAATGTACACATTCTAAACACTTGTGCCCTGCTAGACCGCTCCCCCCTGACTCACACAACCTGTATATACTGTTTGTGTGCTGTGTACAGGGCCTCCAGTGTATCCTATGATATGTAACATCACTCTGCCTGTATATACTATGGGGCACATTTTCTTACCCGCCCTGACACATTCCAGTGCATTGTCCGTGTATAATGCATTGTGCCGCGATTCACTAAGATTGTGCGCCCGATATCCTGCATGTGTCGCTTCCCCGCTCAGGTCCCAGGAGTTCACCTTCTTCTTCCTGGTGCATGTAAGTGCATTGTCCGTGTATAATGCGCTGTGCGGGGAGTCACTAAGATCGTGCGCCCGATATCCTGCATGTATCACTTCCCTGCTCAGGTCCCCGGAGTTCACCTTCTTCTTCCTGGTGCATGTAAGTGCATTGTCCGTGTATAATGTGCTGTGCGGGGAGTCACTAAGATCGTGCGCCCGATATCCTGCATGTGTCACTTCCCCGCTCAGGTCCCCGGAGTTCACCTTCTTCTTCCTGGTGCATGTAAGTGCATTGTCCGTGTATAATGCGCTGTGCCGCGATTCACTAAGATGGTGCGCCCGATATCCTGCATGTGTCGCTTCCCCGCTCAGGTCCCAGGAGTTTACCTTCTTCTTCCCGGTGCATGTAAGTGCATTGTCTTGCGACACAATTAGAAAGTTAAATCCCGCACTCAGTCCGAATCAGTCGGATCGTCTGGTAGCCCGCCCCCCCGATTTGTGTCACATGGAAGCCGGCGCCTCTGCACCACAATTCGATCGCGTGCGACACAATCCCCAGTTAAATATCTGTCACAGCCGCAAAAAACCCGAAAACGTCAGAAAATCTTACGAAAGTGCGTCCGACGACTCTTAGTAAATAAGCCCCAATCTATGTGTGCTGTGTTCAGAGTCTCCAGTGTATCCTACGCGATTGTGCAACATCCCCCACCGGGGCCTAGCCTTTTCTTGGGGCCTGGAGACAGCCGGGACCCGGAATACCTTAGTGGCTGGCAGTTGTGGCCTGGGGCACGCTAGTGTCACGGTGCTTGGTATGGGGACCGGTGGGCTGTCCTACAGCAGGTGGTGTGTGCAAGAAATATGGAGGGAGAGGCTGAGACACTAGTTCTCACAGGAGCAACCCCTGAGTGTCTGTAATATATGTCCCTGGGTGATGGATGCGGGAGCCCGTGGTGGTAACAGCCGTATCCAGGGATCAGACGGAGGTGACTTTGTGCAAAATAACTCACAGTTCTTTATTGATCAACAGCAGGCAACGGCCAAACGGTAACATCAGAACTGGTACTGGAGTGGTCATGGAGAGTGATCCTCAGGAATTGCTCACCAGCCTGGTAGTAGATGTAAGCTGGGATGGAGCTGTGTCCAGCTGCAGCTCTGAGTCTCCTGACACTTGCCCTGGGATTAGCTGAATGTCAGCCCTGATGGTGCACAGACACTGGGGCACATTTACTTACCCGGTCCAATCACGATCCCGCGGCTGCACGTTGTCCGACGAAGATTCGGGTCTGCCGGGATTCACTAAGGTCGTGGCCCGATATTCAGCAGGTGTCACTTCTGCGCCGAGGTCCGCCGGAGTTCACCTTCTTCTTCCTGGTGCATGTAAGTCGGTGATCTTGCAACACAAATCGTTTTTTAAGTTCTGCGGTTTCTCCAAATCAGTCGGGTTGTCCGACGGCCACCAGGAATGACCAATCCTCGTTTCACCATACACTAGCAGGATCTGTACACCAGGTTGCCTGGACTCATGAGGTAAAATGGCTCCGACAGACATAACATGGAGGGTGTCACATAACAACAACATTCACATAGTAGTTTACCACCTCATTCTCTCCATGTACTACACCCTCACCAGGTCCTCCAGAATCCAAACTATTTGCAATGTGCCCCCCCACCCATTGAACACCCTCAGGCCCTTAATACCCAACCTGAAGGATCTAAATGAGGTTGACGTTGTGACTTTTACCCTTTAAAGTGACATTTATGATGCCGTAAAACCGTACACATAAACTGTACCGATATCACCCCATCTCATCTCATTGTGTGATGTATAAACATTGTGACAGGCAGGAATGGGACCCGGGCCCCCAGGCCATCACTTATTTCTAGGGTTTTTGCTGTTGCCTTCAGCCGCACCCTGATCCCTTCTCTCTAGTCTACACAATGGGAGTCACACAACTGGGTGGACCCTGGAATTCAACAAATCTCCAACCTTGACATGGTGGCTATTTCTATAAAAATGTCAGATTTTATTAGCTCGTCCAACCAGGTTAGATATTCAGAGATAAGTCACTTGTCAAAGTGTTCTCAGTATCTTCTGGGTTTCTTAGAAAATCTGATGGCACTCCGACAACAATGGAGAACCGAAACAAGGCGCCTGACACCAGGCCGGAGCAATCTCCTCTGTGTTTTGGATCTGTACAAGGAGGAACCGCCAAATTCATGGTGTCACTCAGGGACCTAGAAGAAAGAAGTCCTCCTCCCTTCCTGAAACCTGACCCTTTCAGTTTCCGAGGAGTCCAGTATCTCATGTGATTCCTTTTGGCTCCTCTGATTGGCTGGGGCAGTTATGGTAAGCTGAGACCCTAATGGGCACTTTATCATCAAATATTCCTGAATTATTTCTGGGATCTGTCTATTTGACCCCCAACAATAATACATTGGGATTCCAACGATCGAGAGAATGGGAGTTGTGTATAATTTATGAGAACCTGTGAGGGGCCTCAGAGACGGAGGCTGGAGACCACCTGCTATAATGTCTCCAGTACACTGAACCAGGAAAGTAGAGGAGAATCTGCCCCATAATTCACCGTTTTACTCATCCTATATATCAGTAGGGTCATATAGGGCAAAAGTACTGATGGGAATGAAGCACTTGGGGTGAGATAGAAACTTACTTCCATCTCCAGCAGTCTCTGTCTCTCTTCTCTCAGGCAGAAGCATCAGCTCCAGGGGCATAACTAACACTACAGTGGCCATAGCAGGTGGCCACCTGCCACTAAACAGAGGAAGATTTGAAGCATTACACACATATTATACTGTACATTGTGTAACATAAAATGTATATAACAGTGCACATCATCCACAGTACACACCTATGGCGAGAGCTCAGATAAGAAACGAGGAGGATGGAAGGTCTAGGAATCAATAATGTCTACTTCCTCTGCCTCTACTTCCTCTGTGTCTACTTCCTCTGTGTCTACTTCCTCTGTGTCTACTTCCTCTGTGTGACACGAGCTACAAGTCTTATCTGTGGCCTCTGATCCACCTTGGATTAGAAAGTGGAAAAATCAATGAGAAGATAAGAAGACTGCCCGGCTGTATATACATGTGTGTGTATGATTGTATAAATGCATGGTGTGTATATACTGTATGTGTGTGTATTTGCTGAATGTGTGTGTATTTGGTGTGTCTATACTGTGTATGTGTGTATATAAGGTGGATATATACTGTAAGTGGTGTGTATATGGTGTGCATATGCTGCATGTGTGCATATGCTATATTTGCATATATATGATGTGTATATACTTTGTGTATGTACTGTATGTATTAGTTTTTAAATGAATATGTATATATGTACATACATGTGTGTGTGTGTGTATGAGTGTATACATGTATGTATGAGTATAGAACTTTGCATATATAAATAAGTATATAAATGTGTGTGCTTAGATGAGTGTACAAATGTAAAAAAGTATGTGAGTATATATATATATTTTTTAAGGGGAGGGGTGCCCCATGCAGAAGTCGGCTATGGGATTCAGCCTCTCCTAGCTACACCCCTGATCAGTAGGATCATATGGGGCAATTTAAAGAAGCACTGACATGAATAAAGCACTTGGGGTAAAATAGAAACGTACTATTAGCTCCAGCAGCTTTCGCCAGTCCCTGTCTCTGAGGATCACAGAAGATGTTATTGAGAAGTCCTGACCATCACTGAAGTGCATAAACGATGTTGTGATATCTTAAAAAACGTACTATTATCTTTATGGACCTTTCCATTTTATACCATTGCTCCCCCCCCTCCCTATTTCTGCAGCTCAAATCTGGTCCCCCAGTGAGTGATCCTAGGGCTCAAGTCTGTGTATGGATGGAGGAAATAACTATATAATTGCAGCTAAGATACAGGGGTTTCACTCTAAGTATGGTAGATACCTCTATAATGGTAGCTTAGATACAGCAGCCCAACTCTGTGTATGGTAGATACCTCTATAATGGTGGCTTAGATACAACAGCCTAGCTCTGTGTATGGTAGATACCTCTATATTCATAGCTAATATACTTTGGGGCTCATTTACTTACCCGGTCCAGTCGCGATCCCGCGGCGTGTTCTCCGACGCTGATTTGGGTTCTGCCGGTATTCACTAAGGTCGTGCGCCCGATATCCACTAGGTGTCGCTGCTGCGTTGAGGTCCGCCGGAGTTCACCTTCTCCGTCTCGGTGTATGTGAGTGCTATTTTTTTTAAATTCTGTGTTTTTTCCGAATCCGTCAGGTTTTCCAATGGCCACGCCCCCCGATATCTGTCCTGTGAAAGTCGCGTGCGCCAAAATCCCGGGCCAATTCAGCGTAAATCGAAAAAATTTGGGAAACCCGTTGGAAAACGCGATTCGGACCCTTAGTAAATGAGCCCCATTGTCTCAGCTCTGTGTATGGTAGATACCTCTATATACGTAGCTTAGATACATTGGGTCAGCTCTGTGTATGGTAGATACCTCTATATACGTAGCTTAGATACATTGGCTCAGCTCTGTGTATGGTAGATACCTCTATATCCGTAGCTTAGATACATTGGCTCAGCTCTGTGTATGGTAGATACCTCTATATTCGTAGCTTAGATACATTGGCTCAGCTCTGTGTATGGTAGATACCTCTATATACGTAGCTTAGATACATTGGGTCAGCTCTGTGTATGGTAGATACCTCTATATCCGTAGCTTAGATACATTGGGTCAGCTCTGTGTATGGTAGATACCTCTATATTCGTAGCTTAGATACATTGGCTCAGCTCTGTGTATGGTAGATACCTCTATATACATAGCTTATATACATTGGCTCAGCTCTGTGTGTGGTAGATACCTCTATATACGCAGCTTAGATACATTGGCTCAGCTCTATGCATGGTAGATACCTCTATATCCGTAGCTTAGATACATTGGCTCAGCTCTGTGCATGGTAGATACCTCTATATTCGTAGCTTAGATACATTGGGGGTCATTTACTAAGGGCCCGATTCGCGTTTTCCCGACGTGTTACCCGAATATTTCCGATTTGCGCCGCTTGTACATGAATTGCCCCGGGTTTTTGGCGCACGCGATCGGATTGTGGCGCATCGGGGCCGGCATGCGCGCGACAGAAATCGGGGGGGCGTGGCCGAACGAAAACCCGACGTATTCGGAAAAACCGCCGCATTTAAAAACCGAAAATGTATCGCTTGGGGAGCGCTCACCTTCACCTTCTATGGGATGGTGCATTCCGGGGCGTTAAGATTATTTTCGGCGCTGCAGCGCCACCTGGTGGACGGCGGAGGAACTACCATCTTAAATCCCAGCCGGACCCGAATCCTGTGCAGAGAACGCGCCGCTGGATCGCGAATGGGCCGGGTAAGTAAATGTGCCCCATTGTCTCAGGTATATATTTGAGAGATACATGAATAATAGCAGCTTACATGCAGCGGTTTAGCTTTATGTATTGTAGATACTTATATAATATGGATTAGATACAGTGGTACACTGTCCCCGTCATTGCAGTCTCATCCATCAACACATCTACTAGGAGAATACTGCAGCCTCCATTACTGGACTATACTTCTATTTATTACTACTTATTACTTCTAGTAATGACAGGTTAATGATCTCCTGAGAGGGGAGGGGTACATGTCGGGAGTCCGGCTATCATAAATCTCAGTGCAGGGAGTGAGCAGGATTTATGACACTTAGACTGGAATGGGGAGCGAAGACCATGACCAATGCAATCTCCATCACTGCCAACATCTTCTTCTCTATTTCCTGCCCTCGAGTTCTCGAGAACGATTATTCTCATCTTAAATCTTGGATCAGGGTGTGGGATCTGTAAATACGAGAGTGAAAGTGATTTTTCCTTTGCTGTGAAATGTAACAAAGGGCAGAAGCCGCATAATTATAATTCATTTTATTTATATAGCGCACACAGATTACGCAGTGCTGCACAGAGCTTCCCAAATTGGTCCCTGTCCCCAATGGGGCTCACAATCTAATCAACCTACCAGTATGTTTTGGAGTGTGGGAGGAAACCGGAGGACGTGGAGGAAATCCACACAAACACAGAGAGAACATACAAACTCTTTGCAGATTTTGACCCTGGGACTTAAACCCAGGTCCCCAGCGCTGCAAGGCTGTAATGCTATCCACTGAGCCACAGTACTGCACATAATATGAATGTATGAAATATCCATGAATATTTAGTGTAAAAGGCTCTTTCGACTAGAAGTCATAAAACACAAAACTACAGCAGTGTGCCGGCTCGGACGCTTACAAGTCATACCAGACTTGGGTACTTACGATGGGGCAAAGCTTAACCCCTTCCTTATAAAACTTGAAATAAGTGAAATTATTTTTACATTTGAATTAATTAAAACAGTGTATAAGAATGATGTGTGAGGTAATATGGATACAGAGATAGGGGGAGATTTATCAGAAGAGTCTGAGGTAAAACTTGTTTACAGTTGCTCATGGAAACCAATCGGAGATCAGCTGTCATTTTATAAACAGCTGTGGGAAAATGAAACCTGAGCTTTGATTGGTTACTGTGGGTAACTAGAACAGTTCTGCTCTCAGACACTTCTGATAAATCTCCCTATAGGCAAAGGAACAGTCAGAGACAAATACAGAGACAGTCAGAGACCGTCGGAGACAATCGAAGACAGTCAAAGACAATTGGAGACAGACAGTGTCAGAGACAGAAACAGACAGAGACTATTGGAGACAGTCAAAGACCGTCAGAGACAATCAAAGACAATCAGAGTCAGACACAGACAGAGACAATCAGAGACAGTCAAAGACAGTCGGAGACAGTAAGAAACAGGGACAGTTAGAGATAATCGGAGACAGTCAAAGACCGTTAGAGACAATCAAAGACAATCAGAGACAGACAGTGTCACAGACAGAGACAGTCGGAGACAGTCAGAAACAGGAACAGTTATAGATAATCGGAGACAGTGAGAGACAATCGGAGACAGACAGTGTCAGAGACGAAGACAGTGAGAGATAGAGACAAAGACAGTCAGAGACAGAGACCGTCAGAGAGAGTCTGAAAAAGTCAGAGACAGACAATTGGAGACAATGGGGGTCATTTACTAAGGGCCCGATTCGCGTTTTTCCGACGTGTTACCCGAATATTTCCGATTTGCGCCGCTTGTACATGAATTGCCCCGGGTTTTTGGCGCACGCGATCAGATTGTGGCGCATCGGGGCCGGCATGCGCGCGACAGAAATCGGGGGGGCTTGGCCGAACGAAAACCCGACGTATTCGGAAAAACCACCGCATTTAAAAACCGAAAATGTGTCGCTTGGGGAGCGCTTACCTTCACCTGGTCCGAGGTGGTGCATTCCGGGGCGTTAAGATTATTTTCGGCGCTGCAGCGCCACCTGGTGGACGGCGGAGGAACTACCATCTTAAATCCCAGCCGGACCCGAATCCTGTGCAGAGAACGCGCCGCTGGATCGCGAATGGGCCGGGTAAGTAAATGTGCCCCAATGTCAGAGAAAGAGAGACACAGAGACAGTGAGAGACACAGACAGTCTGAGAAAGTCAGAGACAGACAGAGACAGAGAAAGACAGACACAGACAGACACAGTCAGAGAAAGTCAGAGACAGTCAGACATTCAGAGCCAGTCAGAGACAGTTAGTGCCAATTACAGTGGTAGACAGAGACAGATAGACACAGACAGAGACACTCAGAGACAGAAACGTTCAGATTTTTTTCTTATCCTATTCTATTTTGTTACAGCCACGAGCAGTTATTTACTATACCAGGCAACTCCGAGAGCTACAGCGAGTCTAATATATAAAGCTTAGTGTATGTGTGTGTGTCTGCTGATGGAATCCGCACCGTTGCGTTTACAATCAACAAATTTTGCACAGCCGCTCTCTGGGAACGTCACAGAATAGGTTTCGAGCTGAAATTTTAACCCTGCCTGCTCTTTCCAGGAAAAAGGGATCAAAAAGCTTCATGAGACCCAACATGGTAATAATACAAATACAGCTCGGCCTATAAAAAACAAGCCCTAAAACCAACTCTGTAAATAGAAATTTAGATTGGCGAAACAAAAACTAAATTATATTTAGTTTATCATAAAAAACTAATTTATCATATAAAATTTGTGCCCAATCAGAAAATGCATACAATAACATACTCATCTCTAAAAGGCGCCTTTGAAAAATACCTTGTATACCACAAAAAAGAAGCCCTCATGCAGCTATATTGATGCAAAAATAAAAACTAGACCATTTTTAATGCTAAGAATACCATAGATGTTCACACCCCATCACTTGCGAGAGTAACGATGCGTCCTGACAATACAATGTAATGTAACGAGGCCATGGATTAGCTATGCAGATGTTGGGCTCGGGCCAGCACTAGGGTGCTGAGCCCCGGGTGATTGGGTGTTACACTATTACATGCGCCAGAGTTTTTCTATATAAATCACCGGCTTATTGTGCTTTCTTATATGCGGAACAAGTGCTTTTTTTTGGTAATTGCTGTTTTGATGCCTGAAGCTTCAGGTCAGGTTTATGTATCACATCCAGAAAATACAAACTCAAGCACAAAAAAACGAGAAAGAATGAAACTGCAAAATAAATTGTCAATATAGAAACAATAAAAGGAGGAAGAAAATGGAAAAATATGTCCCATGTGACAACCGGAGACAGACAGTGTCAGAGACAGAAACAGACAATCAGAGACAGTCAAAGACAATCAGAGACAGACAGAGACGGACAATGTGACAATGACCTATCTGATATTCCAGAATGTGATAGGTAAAGGGGGTCTGTCTTTTAGATTATGTAAGGGACACGGCGGCCATCTTGAAATTCCCCCATATTGGATCCAATGGGAAGGGGGTGACGTAGCAGATCAGCACCAGGATTGTCACAATCAGATCTGTGATACCTAAACACAGAAAGCTGCAACAACAACCAGGAACGTTCCCCGTGATGCACCGCTATGTGACGTGTTTCCATGGTGTTGAACACAGAGCGGAAGGTGCCTGATCTGATCATTAGAATCTATGGAGAAGCTCCGCACCGATAACTTTTAAACCACATGGTATATTACAGATCTGGTTGTGACAATTTGGGTTTCCTTTGATGGTACATGAGCTCCTTCCCATTGGAAAAACTGACCCTTGGTGGCTTTCGAGATGGGGACCATGTTCCGGCCATAGCTTAAAAAAACCTTGCACTGGTTTTGTCCAATTGGTCTTTTCCCTTTAGTCTCTTAAGGAGTCCTGGGATTTTTGAGAAGGTGGGTTTGGAATAAGTCTGTATGTAGAGATGAGCGGGTCCAATGTTTCCAATCGTTTCCCCTGTCTGACGTATTGCCCGAATTTGCGGACAAACAACCAATTCAGTAAACTGAAGCCACAAGCCATGGCTATGATTGGCCAGGGGAACTCCCCCTGACCAATCATATACATGGCTAGTTATTAGGGGCGTCAATTTGCCGGATTGTCTGTTCGTCCAGCAATCCAGCAATACCTCCGGGTCGGCAGCGGGAACCTGAATGGAAACGTTGGGTCCGCTCATCTCTACATACAGACTTTTTATAATACATCTGGGTCAGGTGGCCAAACCCAAAGGGAACATCGGGTCCGCTAATCTCTATCTGTGTGGTGAGAATACTTTCGGACGTGTTGTATTATATTTTCATCAATTTATTAAATGCAAAGTGAATAAGCAAAAGTGAAATCTAAATCCATTAAAATATTCCATGTGACGACCTTCTCTTTGCACTTGTAGACGGTTAATGAAGGAACGCGGCAGGGAGGTTGTCCCAGACATCTTGGAGAACTCAGCACAGATCTTCTGTAGATGTTGGTTTACTGATAACTATCCATACAATCCCAGACACACTGCATGATGTGACCTGTGACATAAAACCGTCCTCCCCGGCCTCCCCTTTGTCACAGATTTTGGCTGTTCCCAGTTTTTCACCTCTGCTACCGATGTTTCAGTTCCAGTTCTGCTTCCTCCATGAGGATCTGTATCTCTTACTTGATAGAACTGATCACTCATCTGGGTCAGAACTCAGGATCAGTGGATTCACTGGACCACCGCGGGAGCTGGTACTAGCCGACACCTGGGACCGGAATCTAAGTGGCACCTGGTCTTCACCAGAGCCCGCCGCAAAGCGGGTTGGACTTGCTGCGGCAGGGTACCAGCAGGTCGTTCCACAGGAGCGACTGGACCGCGTTGGCAGCCGAGATCGAGGTACCTTAGCAGGAGACGGTCTCGTGGTCAAGTCCAGGCTCAGGGCAGGCGGCAGAGATGCAAAGTCAAGTCCAATCCGGGGTCAGCAACGGGAGGTCCAGGCAGATGGGAATGGGAACACAGGAACGGACTGGAACACAGAGGAGCACGGGAATAGGAACACAGGAACACGTGAACAGGAACACAGGAACATGGGCGCGTTGGCACTTTAAATATTTGCGAGCCGGCCCAAGGAGACGAGGATGCGTGTGCCGAACCGTGGGAGCAGCAGAGACCGCCGCTGGAGCCAGGAGAGGTGAGTTCTGGGGGCACACGGAGGTACACGGGTGCGCTTATGACCCGGGATATGGGTCGCAGGGGCACCCGTGACAGTCTGACTATAATCCTATAGAATCTCTGTACTTGCGTCTCTAGAAGATCCGATAGATTTGCCGTAGATTTGGTTCCGATTCTGACGCTATTAACCCTTCTTCTTATAAAATGGTTCTGACTTTGCAGCAGTTTTTTCCCCATGTGTGATAATCCCGTAGACACCAGGTCTGTGCTTCATGTGTCGTAGGACTTGGCCCGATCCTCAGGTCGTGGATATGAGTCACTCTTATACATAGTCACAACATGACACAGAGGTTTCTATTCCTGGTCTTAATGACTGTTACGATGATTTACGCTCACAGTCCTGTCACACGGAGCTTGCAATCTAATCATGTACTGTACAGAAAATCTGCAGCTCGGGGCCACGAGGAGCTGACACAGGACACAAGCCAAGTCTTGTGCGCTGCCTATGGGGACAGGCGTCACCTTCGCCCTTACGGTTGTTGCTATTTTCTCGTTGTCACTCTCACAGGACAATGGGGACAAGCAGAATTTTTGAAGCGGATCCTCGGTAACAATGGGCGGCTTACTCCCTCCACTATAAATAATAGGTGGTGATATTTTTCACTGTTTTTATTTATAGGTCAAAGCTGCAAATAGATTTTTTCTTTTTCTTAAAATAATTTTACAAAAAATGTTACCAAAATTTTCCATCTTATTTACGTATAACAATTGTTAATGGTCAGACCAGTCACATTAAGACATCCATATATGTACAGGCCGTCCCCGGGTTACGTACAGGATCGGTTCTGTAGGTTTGTTCTTTATTTGAATCTAAGTCGTAACTGTATATTTTATTATTGTAACCCCAACCAAAATTTTTTTGTCTCTGTGACAATTGGATTTTTAAAAATGTTGGATTGTTATAAGAACCAGAATTAACGAAAAAGCTTAATTGTAGACACCTGTCATAACTGTTATAGCTGTTTATTGTAGCCTAGGGCTAAAGTACAGTAAATTACTAATTACTAGAGTTCCGTTTGTAACTAGGGGTCGTATGTTAGTTGGGTGTTCTTAAGTAGGGGACCACCGGAATATGTATATTCCATCTAATAATAAATAAATAATATTTCTTTATTTATATAGTGCACACAGATTACGCAGCGCTGCACAAAGCATTTCAAATTGGTCCCTGTCCCCATGGGGCTCACAATCTAAACAACCTAACAGTATGTTTTGAAGTGTGGGAGGAAACCAGAGTACCCAGAGGAAACCCATGCAAACATGGAGAGAACATACAAACTCTTTGCAGATGTTGACCTGGGTGGGATTCGAACCCAGGACCCCAGTGCTGCAAGGCAGAAGTGCTACTCACTCAGCCACCGTGCTGCCCTATCTAGGAAAGGTCCATAACGTACTCTCCTAGAAATCTATTGAGACAGAAATTGTAGTGCCCTCCAAAGGACACAAGACAATTTAAAGCTACGGCGGAATGTGATATAACAGATTCCCTTAAGTGGGCACCAAGACATAACAAATTCCCACCTGCCCCGGGTGTCGGAGAGAAGGTCCTGCTTTAGCAGGGTTACTCCGAAATTTCCATATTGGCAAATTTGTACAATGTTACAGATGATAGGTAGCCGATCCCTCCCCCGCCCTGATGAGTTACTGCTCCGGCCGTGGTACGTTGCGGCTCTCAGCGTTACAAGTTGCCTTTTCAGATACAAGATCTGGGCTTCCATATATGAAACTTGCTTTCATTTTGCACAACAATAGGTTTTCTCAAAAGACTTTTCCGGGAGCACGTGAAGTAGGTGGTGGCACAAGATGTTACAGGTTTCGGAATCCTGGAACACATTTTAGAAACTGCACAAAGAACTAAGAAATGAAAGTAAAAGCAAAGATATAAAATAAAAGTGACTTCCTTTTATACTCCTGGAAAATCTCCAGTCACGTGTCTAAAGGAAACCTATCACAACGGATCTACATCTAACGTATATAAGGATAACCCTTTCTAGGGCTAATCCTTTACTCCCCTCTATCTTTTCTAATCTTTAATAGGTTCAATATGCAGATTTTCGAAAGAGGCTACTAAGGCGTGGAGTAGGCGGAGCTGAGGCTACACGGTGCGGCTACTCCACGCCCCAGTAGCCTCTTTGATCCTCCAGTGGGTGGAGCTTATAAATAAACAGAATGGAGTTCAAATCGGAACTTATCCCGAAACTCATCGGGCTCGCACGTGTGCAGAGATGGGTCAGATTCGGTGTGTTGTTACTTTTTATTTATTTATTGACCCTGACCTTGGACTGTAAGGACCTGTATGGGCCTAATTGTCCCAAATTACCATGACAAGGTGCTGGAAAAATGAAGGTTGATGACATTCTGGACCCTAATTTTATCATTGAATGGGGTCAAATAGGTTGAATCAAATTAGAGGTTTTGTAGAAAATTGAATAGGTCAACGAGCAAAATGTTTTGTTTTGCCCGATGGAATCAGTGCCCTATACAGTATTTCATCATTTCTACATTATGATTATGGTTTCCAGTTATTTCCATGTCCATATTGTCACTAAGTAATGAAAATTAGCATCCAGCCTGGTGTAATGCATTGTCTTTGCGTCCTTTGTCTCCGCGGCGCAGTGACATCATGACCGCAGTGTAAAGACGTTGTCATATTGTGGCTGGGTGCACCTTGATACTTACCGTTTATAATCAATTGTAACCGTGCAGGGTGGAGGAAGGACGGAGAAGAAAAGGCCTTTGTTTTCCTTACAATACTGAAAGGAATCAGTGAAAACATGGCCTTTCATGCTCGTATGGAACTAAAAACGAGAAAACACCAGAACTAAGACGTGTTTCTTTCTGATTACACAATGTGAAGCTTGGCACAATACAATCTCAGGACAAAGGATGTGATGAATTTTGGGACTCCGCGCCTTTATTCACTTGTCCTTCTCTGTGATAAATTGGCAAAAAGTTGGGTGTAAATCTTTTTTACCCTAAGATGGTTATAAACCTACACAATTTTACTTAGGAATTGGGCAACTACTAAACCCCTTTTAGAAGGAGTCTAAATGATGATCTTACTGTGGTTCTCAAAACCTGCACCAGAACTGTTCTAATCAATCTAATAGTCAATCATTTGTGGTTTCTTTGAGCTAATAATTGGCCCCAAAGTCATTCCCAAAGGCTGATTCCACATTTGGGGTAGCTGATTACCCCATTACGGTTCCCCAAGGATAACTTCTGGTATCACTGCGGCTACTTCATGCTTACTGGTTATTTCAATGCCATGTAATTAGGCTAACAACTAATCTTATTGCTATTATTGAAAACTAACAACTCTTCTTTTTGACCACTCATACCACTCAAACTTCCCGAGGGAAGCGGCCAATCCCATTATGGTTCCTAGAAGAGTGATACAGCTGACACTCAAGTTCCTGAAGGTGATACCTGTTGTTATATGAAGCCAATATCTGTTCCCATTTTCTCCTCCCGTTAGTAAGCAGCCGGTCTCATTGCCATTTATATTCCATCACTCTAACTACAATTTCTCTGATCCAGCAGCCGATTACATTGTGCTTCCCTAAAGCTAACAACGTATGCCATTGCAATCCTCTAAGTTAATAGTGTATCTCACAGTGGTTCCCTGGGGTTAGTCCCTAGTCCTATAATGGTGCCCTAAAATAGCCCTTTGCACATATCCTGTTGGGGTTCCTTAAAAATGAACTTGATTCAGTTACTAGAAACCAGTAATCTCCATTGTGTTTTACTGAAGTGAACCTCACAGTTTCTAGAGGTGAAACAGTGATCCCATGGCAGTTCCTTAAAGCCTATGGATGTTCCTATCCCTTTTTATTGGAATGAAATGAAAATTAATTGATTTAACCGGATGCTAATAATTGTTTAGGTTGGATTCACACAGCCATTGCCCACCGTGCCGTTGCGCGCGGGGAGAGGGGAAGGAGGTGAGCGCTGCTCACCCTGCCCCTCTCCATAGGGATACATGGCGCACGGCGCCGTACTACGGAGAAAGATAGAACATGTCCTATCTATTCACGGGGTACGGAGCAGTACGGTGCCGCACGTGTGCTGCACCGTATCGCTCCCATAGGGAGCCTTGCGCCCATTGCCATCTATGGGGGGCGTATATCGACTGTATATACGCTGGCCGTATATATGTCCCCCATGCGGCAGTGTGATTGTAGCCTTACATTGTAGAACTCTGAGTCTATAGCCTGATCTTATTGCTGATACCTGAGGGTAATAGCCGTACCCATCGCGGTTCCCTTAAATGAGTCACTGATCCTACAGCAGCTTCCTAAATATAATTGCTCATCCTATTACTGTTACCCAAATCTAAGGTGATTTAATTGCAGTTCCCAAAAAAGAACAAGTGATCCCACTGGCGATCCCTAAATGTAACTACTGATTCTATTGTTGTTACCTAAAGCCAATACCTGTTCCCGTTGTGATTCCCTCAAGCTTACCGCCAATCTGCTGGTACGTAGGAATTTAATTTTAACAACAATTTCAACAACAATATACAAAATATTTACGCCACAAGTCACTGTCCTGTAACAAACCCACATCTTGTATAACTAATCTTTTACCCACAAAAACTCCCATGGACTTCTATGAACCTGTGTCCCCACCCTGGTGCCGACATACCACAAGGACTGGGGATGTGTATAATGTAGTTATGATAAAGGTTTACTACGACTGTCCCGGACATAAAGGGAGGTATTAACGTGTCAAGATGACATATGTAGAATAGACAGGTTAACATTTGTGTCCATTTATCTTCTTATAATTGCATGCAGGTAAAGCACGTAAACCTCCAGCGTGCGCAGAGACCTTGAGCAATGAATGAAAGGGCAAACAGGTGTCTGTAAAATAAACTACGGCCCAAAACAGATGATAATGTATGACTTTGTGTTAATGTGTTGCTATTTTTACTTCTTGGTGGCAATTATATCATTTATATATCAGATCATATAAAATGGGTGGTAACTAGTGAGCTGCAATGTTTGTGTCTGTGCCGAACACAGCAGGTCCCGATTCCCGATCCAGCCGTAAGTTTGGGTTTGGCATTCGGCTCACCCCCTGCTAATAACACCCGTGATCGCTGCCACTTTCCCAAGGATCATTGCTCACTGGTAACGTCGCGAGGAGCAACGTTCCTCTGGAAAATGCCGCCGGTAGCTTTTAAACGGTAACACCCGCGACTGGTGCCGGCACCGATCACTGGTCTAACCGTTGGTCGTGATCGTCCAGGTTTGCTCATCCCTATGGTTTCATTATAAGAGTAATGTTGTGTCATGTCCACCACATCCATGGTGGTATTCATTATGGGGTACTAGGGGTACTAGGGCAGTCAGCCATTGAGAAGGGACAACAGGATTGTCTTCATTATGGGAATAAAGGTGGAATGTTATGGAATAACATAGTTGCCATTTTTGAGGTTCTGTGATTGTCATCGTTTAGTGGTGGGGTGTAGCTGTGATTATTGTGGGAACACTTCTGTTGAGATTATCATGGGTTCAATGTAACTGATCAGGGCTGTTGGGGTACTATGGATGTTGGGGTACTATGGATGTTGGGGTACTATGGGTTATTGTTGTTGAGGGCACAGTGTTGTCACTATAATTGGGGCTCGATCAGAGCTGAGGTTTAGTTTCATAAACGGCCGTGGCAAAATGAAAGCTGAGCTCTGATTGGTTATCATGAGCAACTGGAACAGTTCTGCTCTCAGACACTTCTGATAATTCTCTTGTTATTTTTCTGGAGTATCATGGCCACTATTAAGGATCATCAAAGCTGCAACTGTTGTGGGGGGTACTCTGGCTGACATTATTGAATGCCCCATGGCTGCGACTACCTTAGTGTTCATAGTAAAGAAAGATAAGGAACTGAGCTACACAAAGAACTCAACATCAGGAGGAAAGAAGGTTTAATCTGTGGAATAGCTGAGCTCAGGCGCTGGTCACAGCAGGGACAGCAGAGAGCTTCAAAAAGGGTCTAGATACTTTTTACACCTTGTAAATTAATAAAGTCACTCAATGTAATTCAAAAAATCTGATAAAAATGTGATTCTTCTTGAAGGTTTCATTATCAGCTGGTAACATGGTGTCCCCCTGTAAGTACAGACGACGTAACCTATGACCGAATAGGAATGATTCATCGTCACAGAATACAAGATGGGACGTAAGAGAAGTATTTCTGATGCTGACACGGCTGATTGGAGATGAACTGCTCTTCTTCTGCGGGGACAATACCTTGGGGCAGAGTTCTGTGCGTCCTACAGATTTAGTTTCTGAAGATCACTATCAAGTTGTTTTAAGAAAATTCCTGCCTTGTGTGGAGCGTCACAGGTGTCGGAGGAAATTATTATTGGTCTGTACGCAACAGTAAGAGTGTGCTTACTCATGAAGAGAACAAAGAGTCCCGGGGCTCTTAGTCATGACTGTCGGTCACAGCCGTCTGCAGCCACATAAACCCATCACTAGAAGGGACAAATATGATTTCCTGTGATGTGGATCTAATTATCTCACTGGTTATGTCACCCTCCACATAATGTACTCCCTACATGCAGTGTATGGGAGACATGATAGCAGCTAGTCTCCAGCCACCAGCCACGAGACAACTGAAGATACACAGATAGAACCCAAAAAGGAGAAAACAATGCAGAATGGAAATCACTGAATAATTTTTTTAGGTTTTATCCTTATGATTCTGTAACCGAGAAGTTCAGATCCCCACGTGGGAGCATCACTAATGGTATCACAGCTCCCCTTATCAGCTGATGGTAGGGGCAGGACTGGGACGAGGCATTTTGGTGCCCGAGGCAGACAAGCAAAATTGGGCCCCCCCCAACAGAGACAAATTAGTGTCGTTCCTAACGGGAAAAATGAAATGGCCCCCCCCATTAAAACTAATAATAAAGACCAACTGGTATGGAAACATCTATAATAAGGCCTCCCAGCCATTAATAGAAATAATAAATTAATAGAAAAATATTTCCCTCTAGTGAAAATACCTGCAATTCTTATACCAAAAAGAATGTAGCAAACACATAAATATATACCAGCAATGAATATACTATAATAATAAAATAATACTCACCTTCCTGCGTTCCCTGGGTCTGGATGGTCTGTCCCGCGTCGGCAGGGATACGTGTATCTTAAAGATACACATATCGCTAGTCGCTATAGGGTGCCGGGACGGCGCCCTAGGATGGGAGGCAAGGGTAGCACCCTAGGCGATCGCCTACCCCTCGTCCCAGCCCTGGGTAGGGGCATTTGTTGGCAGATACTGATGGTCTATTTTAGTTTTTCCCCCCGATTAGCACTTTTTATAATACTAATCTAACTTTAAATACTTAAATCTTCCCATAAAGTCCATGACGTATGATCCCTGCATCAGATATTTTCCGAGGGTTTCTATATTTAGCAAAACCATTACGAGCAAATGACTTTAAAAAGATGTTTCTCGGCCGGATAAAGGGAATATTCATGAGAAACAAACTGTAAAGATGTCACCAGATAGTCCTCATGGTGACAGGGCAACAACACACATCATGTAAATAGCTCAGACATGCACCACTGCTGCTCGGAGGCTTAGGAGCTCGTAAGAGATGGAAAAGATAACGACGTAGATACGTCATTCTATACTAACTTCTGGAGACCGGCTTAAAGGAGAACTCTGCCCAAAATATCTGAAACCGCATGATAACATCTTACGCAATAATGTTAAAATCCCCGATACATAAACCTTAGCAGTTGCCATATATAATATCCTACAGTTAGCGTTGCTGGGGGTAAGGGTCCTCATGTTTTTAGCAGAGAGAAGGTATAAAGAGAGTCTCTGGAGGACCTATCCACAAACAACTCATTGATGGAGGTGGACAAGGTGTAATACTTCATTTCTCCTGCGGGTGTGCTGTAGGGAAACTGAACAGTTACTGCCAAGTCTTCCAGAGTAGTCACTTTGACCTGGTTGAGAGTCCTGGTGGGAGGTGTCATCTTGAAGCCCTAAAAGTAGTCCTGTTCTTCAGGGTCCACTCTCTGTGTTGACTCCGAATCCAGAGGTCACTAGAATCAGCCGATCACTTGATTGTTGGACCCCTATAGATCTGAGATTATTGACCTATTTGTGAACTATTTGGAAAGGTCATCAATATCCTGCAACCATGAAACCATCACGGAAAGTCCTTTAAGGACAAGGGTCATCATGGACCTTTAAGGACAAGGGTCATCATGGACCTTTAAGGACAAGGGTCATCATGGACCTTTAAGGACAAGGGTCATCATGGACCTTTAAGGACAAGGGTCATCATGGACCTTTAAGGACAAGGGTCATCATGGACCTTTAAGGACAAGGGTCATCATGGACCTTTAAGGACAAGGGTCATCATGGACCTTTAAGGACAAGGGTCACGCCCATTACCAGTAAGACGTGGGGTTGTACCAATGAGGTCCTCTGTTACTATTTGTTAGTGGATATATTCTTCTCCACTATTTTGCTTGTGTTGCACATTCCAATATTTTTGGATGCCACAAATAAGTTCATTTTCGACATATTTCTCACACCGAAGAGTAGAAATGTTTCTTTGTTAGTCAATATGTGAAATGCCTTGGGGGTGTTAGCTTAGCCCCTTTGTGATATAGCTTCACAGGCTGTTACACTGTCTCCCTCTCTCTCCTGCTCCCACAGCACTACCCTCTCCCTGTGCCTTTTGTGAGCTCACGCAGAGGGAGTAGTGCTCCTGCACAGTGTATTAGCCTGTGAAGCTATGGAACGAAGGGGCTCTAGTAACATCTCCCCAGTGCTCTACTGGCTCATTAGCATAATTTTAAACGTTGATTTTAGGAGGAAGGAGGTCATGGATAACACATTTAAGAAGATTATCACAGTCACGCTGCCCAGATCTATGAGTAATGTCCCAGTTTTATCAGGATGGATTTTGATGGGAGATTTACTTTAAGGAGAAAGTTCTTGTGAAGCCATCTGAGGGCTTTAATGTTGGGTGTTCCTTCAAAATTTCCAAGAAATAGGTATATTTTATCACATTGGTGGGGACACCCAGCAGCTGCTCTCAGCATCTGCTAAACAGAGAATTGGACATGAAGCAGACAGCGCCGTTCACTGTTTAGTGGCCGAATGGAGTCACTGCAGCTTCACCTGAATGGGAGATCTGCAGTAACCCTGTGTGACCACTACCCAGATAACGGCGCTATCTACTCTCATTCTATGCGTATCAGATACTGAGATTAGCTGATTTGTGGAGGTGCTCGGTGTCCAACCTCCACTTATCTGATGATAACCTATCTTGAAGGATATTTTTAGTTAGGACAATCCCTTTAAGGCTTCTGGGTCCAGTGCAAAATCAGTCCACCAACCATGATGTAATATTTATAGTAGGAATGTCTTTATTTGGGGTATTAAGACCCCCATGACCCCCCTTAGGGCTCCTGAGCCTGGATGTGACCCCTCAATGTATCCCCCTAGTGGTGAGAATATGTATTGTCATCCATCTTTTCTAATATCAGATAATTATAATTGTCAGACATAGAGAAGGAAATGACTATAAATTGCCCTCATTTACACATCCTGCCCCGGGGCATTGTGGGTGATTATACTTCGTGCATGTTCTTCATATGGTACGTGATACAGCACACGGCCCGCAGCCTAATATCTCACATTCTACTATAGTGTATGGGTGCGGGCGGCTGGGGAAATTTTATTAGACAAGAATCCCCCATGGGCGAGTAATGTTTACCGCAGACTCCATTCCTCATTCCTTGACCCAATTCTGTACACCCCCTGCGTCGCTGCATACAGAACATATCAACGTCTTGCATCCTCAAAAGTAACTCACAGATGATGATTCTGCTCCATCCGGTCCAGAACTCCATGATGACTTCTCCTGGATGTGCAGAATTTAGCCCCAGATGTCTCCAGCTCCTTGCAGCACGTCTCCACACTACGCTCCTAAATATTATAATAAATGTATCTAATACGCTTACATGCTCCACTGAGGATTCTGGGAATTCAATTTCCAAATTTGTTTCCAAAGGTGAGATAGGAAAACTTTTGCCTCAAAGTTACTGTAAGTATAAAGTACTCCGAGAAACCCCGTGACACGATGTAGGATATGGAGTAGTCTCAACAAAGTTGATTCAATTTACACCAGAAAACTGTGACTTCCTATTATGTAATGAAATGGAACAGTCAAACAGATTCCATTTCATTACATATTAGGACGTCACAGTTCAGCCTCCCTGACTATATACTTATGGTATGAAGATTATAGGGACAATAACCCCATTAGTTCGGTCTCTAAATAGTTGTGTGATCATGTGCTGGGGCATTATGGGATTGATAGCAAAAAGAAGTGCAGTTTTTTGGTGTAAATTGAATCAAATTAGTTGAGATAAAAGGGTCATTGGACAATGAGCCGAAAATGATAAAACCGTAGCCCATGTGGGGGTGGCCCTGTGTTTTCTACGGACCCAACCATTAAAGGGGGTTCAATGTCCTGATGTGACCATAGGAAATCTTAGTAATTATGGCCACAGGACCTCCCATGATTACTACTTCTATACCCCTATGTAGTGTCCCGGGTAAAATGAGACTGTCCTTGTATCAACTAGACAATACCTTGTAAAACCTGACTGTCCACAGCCTTGGTGGGGCCCTCATGGGGGTCACCTGCTCCTTACGTCAAGACGTTACTACATCTTGTCCTCTCATTTGTATTTACCCCAAAGTCAAAGAATTATTTTACTACTAACTAAAGATACAAGGACTATAGGTCCAGAGAAACAGAAATGATTGGGTGGTCCAAAATTAGAAATCAAAGGGTCCGACATTTTTCCAGAAACAGCGCCCCTTGTATAATAAGGCCAAGTCTGGTACTGCAGAAATCTCCATTTAAGTTTAGAACAGTCCATGGACTGAATCCTCCTTCTCAGACATCTCTGTAGGTCTCCTCCGGCAATGATCACACACTACTAATCCTCTCTGCATGTTCTGAAGGGTTAGCAGGTAACATGCAGCTCATAGGAGTCTATAGAGTAGGGAACGGAAGGATAAACTATGGAGGGAGACGCATACATATAGGGGCCTACTGTTTCCACTCTCTGCTCACAGAAATAGTAGAGTACTATAGATACTGGATTACTCATACTATACTATAGATACTGGATTACTCATACTATACTATAGATACTGGATTACTCATACTATACTATAGATACTGGATTACTCATACTATACTATAGATACAGGACATATTACTAATACTATACTATAGATACAGGACATATTACTAATACTATACTATAGATACTGGATTACTCATACTATACTATAGATACTGGATTACTCATACTATACTATAGATACTGGACATATTACTCATACTATACTATAGATACAGGACATATTACTCATACTATACTATAGATACTGGATTACTCATACTATACTATAGATACTGGACATATTACTCATACTATACTATAGATACAGGACATATTACTAATACTATACTATAGATACTGGATTACTCATACTATACTATAGATACAGGACATATTACTCATACTATACTATAGATACAGGACATATTACTAATACTATACTATAGATACAGGACATACTATTCATATTATACTATAGATACTGGACATATTACTCATACTATACTATGGATACTGGACATATTACTCATACTGTACTATAGATACAGGACATATTACTCATACTATACTATAGATACTGGATTACTCATACTATACTATAGATACTGGACATATTACTCATACTATACTATAGATACAGGACATATTACTAATACTATACTACAGATACTGGATTACTCATACTATACTATAGATACTGGACATATTACTCATACTATACTATAGATACAGGACATATTACTAATACTATACTATAGATACAGGACATACTATTCATATTATACTATAGATACTGGACATATTACTCATACTATACTATAGATACTGGACATATTACTCATACTATACTATAGATACAGGACATATTACTCGTACTATACTATAGATACTGGATTACTCATACTATACTATGGATACTGGACATATTACTCATACTATACTATAGATACAGGACATATTACTCATACTATACTATAGATACTGGATTACTCATACTATACTATAGATACAGGACATACTATTCATATTATACTATAGATACTGGACATATTACTCATACTATACTATAGATACTGGACATATTACTCATACTATACTATAGATACAGGACATATTACTCATACTATACTATAGATACTGGATTAATCATACTATACTATGGATACTGGACATATTACTCATACTATACTATAGATACTGGATTACTCATACTATACTATAGATACTGGATTACTCATACTATACTATAGATACAGGACATATTACTCATACTATACTATAGATACTGGATTACTCATACTATACTATAGATACAGGACATATTACTCATACTATACTATAGATACTGGATTACTCATACTATACTATAGATACAGGACATATTACTCATACTATACTATAGATACTGGATTACTCATACTATACTATAGATACAGGACATATTACACATACTATACTATGGATACTGGACATATTACTCATACTATACTATAGATACAGGACATATTACACATACTATACTATAGATACAGGACATATTACTCATACTATACTATAGATACTGGATTACTCATACTATACGATAGATACTGGATTACTCATACTATACTATAGATACAGGACATATTACTCATACTATACTATAGATACTGGATTACTCATACTATACTATAGATACAGGACATATTACTCATACTATACTATAGATACTGGATTACTCATACTATACTATAGATACAGGACATATTACACATACTATACTATAGATACAGGACATATTACACATACTATACTATGGATACTGGACATATTACTCATACTATACTATAGATACAGGACATATTACACATACTATACTATAGATACAGGACATATTACTCATACTATACTATAGATACAGGACATATTACACATACTATACTATAGATACAGGACATATTACACATACTATACTATAGATACAGGACATATTACACATACTATACTATGGATACTGGACATATTACTCATACTATACTATAGATACTGGACATATTACTCATACTATACTATAGATACAGGACATATTACTCATACTATACTATAGATACTGGATTACTCATACTATACTATGGATACTGGACATATTACTCATACTATACTATAGATACTGGACATATTACTCATACTATACTATAGATACAGGACATATTACTCATACTATACTATAGATACTGGATTACTCATACTATACTATAGATACTGGATTACTCATACTATACTATAGATACAGGACATATTACTCATACTATACTATAGATACAGGACATATTACTCATACTATACTATAGATACTGGATTACTCATACTATACTATAGATACAGGACATATTACTAATACTATACTATAGATACAGGACATATTTCTCATACTCTACTATGGATACTGGACATATTACTCATACTATACTATAGATACTTAATTACTCATACTATACTATAGATACACGACATATTACTCATACTATACTATAGATACTGGATTACTCATACTATACTATAGATACTGGACATATTACTCATACTATACTATAGATACAGGACATATTACTCATACTATACTATAGATACAGGACATATTACACATACTATACTATAGATACAGGACATATTACACATACTATATTATAGATACAGGACATATTACTCATACTATACTATAGATACAGGACATATTACACATACTATACTATAGATACAGGACATATTACACATACTATACTATAGATACAGGACATATTACACATACTATACTATGGATACTGGACATATTACTCATACTATACTATAGATACTGGACATATTACTCATACTATACTATAGATACAGGACATATTACTCATACTATACTATAGATACTGGATTACTCATACTATACTATAGATACTGGATTACTCATACTATACTGTAGATACAGGACATATTACTCATACTATACTATAGATACAGGACATATTACTCATACTATACTATAGATACTGGATTACTCATACTATACTATAGATACAGGACATATTAGTAATACTATACTATAGATACAGGACATATTTCTCATACTCTACTATGGATACTGGACATATTACTCATACTATACTATAGATACTTAATTACTCATACTATACTATAGATACACAACATATTACTCATACTATACTATAGATACTGGATTACTCATACTATACTATAGATACTGGACATATTACTCATACTATACTATAGATACAGGACATATTACTCATACTATACTATAGATACTGGATTACTCATACTATACTATAGATACAGGACATATTACTCATACTATACTATAGATACTGGATTACTCATACTATACTATAGATACAGGACATATTTCTCATACTCTACTATGGATACTGGACATATTACTCATACTATACTATAGATACTTAATTACTCATACTATACAATAGATACACGACATATTACTCATACTATACTATAGATACTGGATTACTCATACTATACTATAGATACTGGACATATTACTCATACTATACTATAGATACTGGACATATTACTCATACTATACTATAGATACTGGATTACTCATACTATACTATAGATACAGGACATATTACACATACTATACTATGGATACTGGACATATTACTCATACTATACTATAGATACAGGACATATTACTCATTCTATACTATAGATACTGGATTACTCATACTATACTATAGATACAGGACATATTACACATACTATACTATGGATACTGGACATATTACTCATACTATACTATAGATACAGGACATATTACTCATACTATACTATAGATACTGGACATATTACTCATACTATACTATAGATACAGGACATATTACTCATACTATACTATAGATACTGGATTACTCATACTATACTATAGATACAGGACATATTACACATACTATACTATAGATACTGGACATATTACTCATACTATACTATAGATACAGGACATATTACTCATACTATACTATAGATACTGGACATATTACTCATACTATACTATAGATACTGGACATATTACTCATACTATACTATAGATACAGGACATATTACTCATTCTATACTATAGATACTGGATTACTCATACTATACTATAGATACAGGACATATTACACATACTATACTATAGATACTGGACATATTACTCATACTATACTATAGATACAGGACATATTACACATACTATACTATGGATACTGGACATATTACTCATACTATACTATAGATACAGGACATATTACTCATACTATACTATAGATACAGGACATATTACACATACTATACTATGGATACTGGACATATTACTCATACTATACTATAGATACAGGACATATTACTCATACTATACTATAGATACAGGACATATTACACATACTGTACTATGGATACTGGACATATTACTCATACTATACTATAGATACAGGACATATTACTCATACTATACTATAGATACTGGATTACTCATACTATACTATAGATACAGGACATATAACTCATACTATACTATGGATACTGGACATATTACTCATACTATACTATAGATACTGGATTACTCATACTATACTATAGATACTGGATTACTCATACTATACTATAGATACAGGACATATTACTCATACTATACTATAGATACAGGACATATTACACATACTATACTATAGATACTGGACATATTACTCATACTATACTATAGATACAGGACATATTACTCATACTATACTATGGATACTGGACATATTACTCATACTATACTATAGATACAGGACATATTACACATACTATACTATGGATACTGGACATATTACTCATACTATACTATAGATACAGGACATATTACTCATACTATACTATAGATACTGGATTACTCATACTATACTATAGATACAGGACATATTACTCATACTATACTATAGATACTGGATTACTCATACTATACTATAGATACAGGACATATTACTCATACTATACTATAGATACAGGACATATTACTCATACTATACTATAGATACTGGATTACTCATACTATACTATAGATACAGGACATATTACTCATACTATACTATAGATACTGGATTACTCATACTATACTATGGATACTGGATTACTCATACTATACTATAGATACAGGACATATTACTCATACTATACTATAGATACTGGATTACTCATACTATACTATAGATACTGGACATATTACTCATACTATACTATAGATACAGGACATATTACTCACACTATACTATAGATACAGGACATATTACTCATACTATACTATAGATACTGGATTACTCATACTATACTATAGATACTGGACATATTACTCATACTATACTATAGATACAGGACATATTACTCACACTATACTATAGATACAGGACATATTACTCATACTATACTATAGATACTGGATTACTCATACTATACTATAGATACTGGACATATTACTCATACTATACTATAGATACAGGACATATTACTCACACTATACTATAGATACAGGACATATTACTCAT